>NW_023605083.1:107430857-108030857 GCF_014898055.3 Talpa occidentalis
GAAAGCTGTATAGCAGGACTACCAGGTCTTTTTCTTTTCTTTTTTTAATGAGTGACTCTATTAGGGCTTATAGAAAAGAGGTTTTCCATATTCATCTTAAGCTGTCACGACAAAACTTTTCCATTTCACCCTTTTTCAGGGAGCAGTCCTACATGGAAAGTGTTGTGACTTTTCTGCAGGATGTTGTGCCACAGGTAAGTTAAATGGGGTTTCAAAAAAGGTAGGTTTTACCATTGGCCAGGAGAGCTCTAAAATGTGCGATATCCTGAACTTGACAGTCATATCATCTCCAGAAACACTTTTGTTTTAGCATCCTGAGCACTAGTAGGGTGGTACTATACTTGTTATTAGATTTGTCTTAATTTTGTATTACAGTGGTGCATTTATTATTCCCCCGGACTT
Organism: Talpa occidentalis; assembly: GCF_014898055.3. NCBI lineage: Eukaryota > Metazoa > Chordata > Mammalia > Eulipotyphla > Talpidae > Talpa > Talpa occidentalis. Next base: position 107,431,260 of record NW_023605083.1, read on the forward strand.
AACCCTCTTAAGAGAAATCAAGATGAGATGTTAGTTGAGAGGTGGAACTTGGGACTTTCTAGTTGGATTCTATTTCTAAAATCTTTCACCTGTCCTAGTAAATGTTTGTTGCCTGTCTGAAGTGAGAAAAACAGTGTGCTTTTCATTAATTAGATATTATATTAACTAAATACTATACTGAGCACACATCTGCATCTCTTACATATTGAACAGAATTTTAATGCCACGTCAGGATGTCTTTTTACTCTAGCTTATATGAGAGTAAGCCCCTTACTGTTAAGGAGTAAGAGCAACCAGCCCTCCTAGGATCATCTCTAATGCACTGTTGCCTAGACTTAACATTAAGAATAATTACCAGGCCCCTCTCTTATAGGGCATTCAGTAGCTTTTGTCTGTAGTAGAATCTAAGCTGATTCTTGTGAAACAGTAGCTTTGGGAAACATTGCATAGTAGAATTATTGAAAGGAAAGGTTTCCTTTTGATAATGTCCGTTTTCTCTGACTGCCAAGGTTTTTGTAACTTAACTGTTCAAAAAGCACATTCATAGAACCAGTCTCCCAGCTTCCTTGAAAAGTCTAAAATCCGTATTTCAGTTGTATTAAATAAACTGTATTCATCCAATAAAGGCAAGTGTCAGAGAATGTTGGTATTTTTTTTTAAAGATTTATTTATTTATTTATACAAGCACTGGTACAGTCAGAAGCACGGGAGGGTGAGAGAATTCACCAGAGCCAGAGCAGGGAGCAGAGCAAGCTGAAGGACCGAAGTACACTGCTGAGGGGAGCAGCGGGCGGCAGGAGAGGTCTGCGTGCCATGCGGGACCCTCCTTTGTTGGCCGGGGAGCAGCTGGGGATTGAACCGGCACCATGGAGGCTTCGGGCAGCTTTGCAACCCAGCGCTCAACCGCTGAACCACCAGGGAGGCCGGTATTCTTTTTTTTTTAAAAAAAGATTTATTTATTCATACAAGAACTGGGGTACAGGCCAGAGGTATGGGGGCGGAGAGAGGATTCACCAGAGACAGAGTGGGGAGCAGAACAGGTAGATTGAGTGAAATACACTGCTGAAGGGAGCAGCAGGTGGGTCAGGAGAGGTCTGCTGTGCCATGTGGGTTGCTCCCTGGTCGGGGATCAAACTCATGCTGCAGTGGCTGTGGATAGCTTCATAGGTTGTGTCTTAACCCCTTCTGCCACCAGAGAGGCCTGGTATTCTTTATTAAGTCAGCTTGAATGAATCTTGGTCAGCAAAAGAAGGTCTGTGGGGCATGTAAGGAAAAATAAATGGTTTCCTTTCTTGAGGAGCTTGGTTAATAAGGGAAACAACCAGGGCCTCCCCGGTAGCACAGCGGTTGATGGCTGGGTTGCGAAGCTGCCTGCAGCCTCTGCAGCGCTGGTTTGATCCCCGGCCACTGGGTGAGGGTCCCACATGGCGCACAGACCTCTCCTGCTGCCCACTGCTCCCCTCAGCAGTGTACTTCAGTCCTTCTGCCTGTTCTGTTCCCTGCTCTGGCTCTGGTGAATTCTCTCACCCTTCCGCGCTTCTAACTGTATCCAGTGCTTGTATAAATAAATAAATTAAAAAAAAAAAAAAAAGGGAACCAACCAGAGATAATAGCAACCTATCAGTAAGTGTTACACATGATAGTACAGTCTGAATATTTGATTGCTAAGGGAATCAGCAAAGAAAGAAGTAAGAGTCAGGTTTCCAAGGACACTGGAAGTAGCATTGGTTGAAATGAAAGGAAAGGCTGGGTATTTGATTTTGAAGGAAACTGGCTAACTGGGAATGGTAGGCATCAAGGTTGCTGTAACTATACATCTTAAATTCTGCACAGAATAGCAGACCTTGGAGAGCAATGGGGGGGCTGAGATCCAATTTGTTCTATGAATTGTTCCTTTCTCTTAAGCTCTTAGCCCTGGCAGGAGACTGCACTTCCAAGGAAGGGGTATTTTTAAATTTTTGTAATTTGCCTGTCTCAAGAGTGCCTCTTTATCAACTTGTTACAAAAGCACCTTTTGTGCTAGTGGAAACCGTGTATAGCAAGTATTTTTGGTTGACTAGAGAAAAGAGGCTTTAGGATACCCCAAAACTATAAACATCTGTCTAGTTGTATGGGTGAAGTTTCTGACTTGCTATATTATTTTACTTTCTGTTTTAAATTTTCAAGAGTAACATAGATTTGAAGTTACAAAATAACAAACTGTAAGGCAATTAACTTTAAACCAAGGAAGTTGATTCATATTCATTTTTTACTTTCAAGAAGTTCTGAATAATAGCAATGTAACTAATCTTTAGTCTTATGTTGCTATTTTCCTTACAGGCATTTTGTGAACTGGAAGATTTAATGAAAAAAATTTATTTTCTCACTTCTAAATACCTTCTGCTCTTTATTTAACATTATTCAGATAATTCTTATCCTCTTCTTTATTTATAGATACGCGAAAATGAGATTGCTTTTTGTTTAGAATTTGGCATCCAGATTTATAATTTTTGCCTATTCCTATGTTAATTGTGCAGCTGTTAGAATTAGCAGTCCCATAATTAAGTGCAGTTTCACAGGGTATATAAATATCAGAGAACCTTATTGCTAAATGATTTCTCAGTTATTAGCTTAGATCCAAATTAAACATAAGCTGTACTTATGATTTTTTTTTAAAGATTTATTTATTTACTTTATTTATTTATACAAGCACTGGGTACAGTCAGAAGCGCGGGAGGGTGAGAGGGGAGCAGAGCAGGCAGAAGGACCGAAGTACACTGCTGAGGGGAGCAGCGGGCAGCAGGAGAGGTCTGCGCGCCATGTGGGACCCTTCTCCTGTGGTCGGGGAGAGCTGGGGATTGAACCGGCGCTGCAGAGGCTGCGGGCAGCTTCGCAACCCAGCGCTCAACCGCTGTGCCACCGGGGAGGCCCTGTACTTAAGATTTTTAAAATTTGTTCTGTAACTGAACTGCCAATATTTTTCATATTGGTATTGACAACAAGAGCACAAGGGGACACCCCATATATGCTCAATGAATACACTGAATTTCAGAAAAACATGTTATACATGTTACCTTAAATTGAGACTCTCATGGAAGCCAGGAGAACAGTGTTCATCCATGATATGTAATGATTATAATGAAAATGAATAGCCACTCTTTGGGAAAGCTCTTTAAAGCAGAAACTCAACTTTTTCTTTTTAACCTCCCCATCACCATAAAAGAAATAAGTAAAACATAGCAAAAAAAAAAAAAAAAAGAAAGAAAAGGAAGTTTAATATAGTATGTACATCTCTTATGTACATAGGAGAATCCCAGCATTGACTAACTGATCCATCCATGTAGCTAAAATCCATTTTGATAACGTACACAAGACAGTGGCTTCAGGGAGTGGTAGAAAAAGGGAATGTCAGTTGGGGAGGGTACTGGGAAGGCACAGTAGATAAAGATAGGACCATTCAAGTTCTGCCTTCTCTTTAGAAAGGGGATAAGGAGATTAGGTTCTCCCAGTATACACCCTTATAGAAGTTTACTTGTGTCTTTTTTTTCCAAAGTCAACCTCCACCCAGCCTTCAGAGCCCCTCCCATGAAATCGGTATTTTGCCAAAGACATAGTTTAGGGTGGAAGTGACTTCTCTCCAGTGAAAAATTAAAACACAACTTAATTACAGTGATTGTGCCTATATCTTTTAAAATTTAGCAAGAACTTTGTGCTGATAAATGTATATAGGTGTTAGAAATTAGATAAGGAATAAAAGGAGAAGTAAATAAATCCTGTCAAGAATTGAGGTAAAAGTTACAATGCTGGGCCTTTATGGTGGCTGAGGGGTTAAGTCTCAGCCCTGCCACCATGACAGCCCACTACAGAGGCCTGAGTTCGATACCCAGCCAGGGAGCTAAACCACATGGTGCAGCAGACCACTCCTGTCTCATATGCTCCCCTCAGCAGTGTATTTCAGTAGAGCAGCCTGTCCTGCTCCCTGCTCTGTCTCTGGTGAATCCGCTCACCTGCTTCATCTCTGGCCTACACCCCAGTTCTTCAACACAAGAATAAAAATAAAAAAACAACCCCACAAACATAATGATGCTAAATACGAGGGCTTGAACAGCCTTGAAGAATCAATGAAGCTAGTAATCAATGCTGGGGAAAAAACAACCTCAGACTCTTTGTGTGGTGGTGCAGTGATCTCCATTAAGATAGCAAGTGAAAGCTGGATGGACCCTGTGTGGGTTTCTGCCAAACCGAGAAAATCTCAACATGGGTAAATGACATCACAAGCTGAGAGGCAAAATGGCACGCTGTCACATGCTAGGAGTGAACCCGCAGGAAGAGACATAAGAAGCAACACTTGCATGCTTTAGTCATCTTCAGAGAATTTTCTCAAAAATGCTTAGTAAAAAACAAGCATGTCTGTTAAAGAGAGGAAAACTTGAAGACTGAGCAAAGGCACACAAAACCTTGGTTGTCAAACTCTTGTTTCATCCTGAACTGGAAAGAAAAGTTCAAGAATCCCAACACGCTGAATGTTTTTTTTTTTTTTTCTAACTTTGCTTTATTCAGCGTATTGCCCAGAACTCAAAGTGTGTTGCAAAGAAATTGGGGGAAGTGAATCACACTGCAGGTGATAAGCAGTTTTATAATCAGCTAAACTGAAGAACATTTTGAAAGATGTTATTTTTCTGGCGCCTTACATAGGGAAAAAGGAAGTTGTCCAAATGTGTGGTGGCCCAAATTGGATCATGGAGCAGAGAAAAGGACATTAGTGGTGAAACTGGTGAAGTCCAAATAGTCTCGGCTTTATAGTAATGTAGCGATTTAGTTTTCTAGTTTTGACAAATGGACCCTGGTAAGGTAAGATTTGATTAGATTAGATAGGGATACTGACTAAGTGGTATATGAGAATTCTGTACTGTTTAATAATCTAAAATTATTCCAAAATAGTTTATTAAAAAAAAGTTTTCAAGGATGAACAGAGCAAGACCACAGGAAAAAAAGATTAGTAAAGTGGTTGAAGATAAAAGTTAATGAATTAGCTGGTTCTAGTACAGGTTTTCTTTTGTCCAGAGGAATGAACTGACTTAGACATGTCTCACTTGTTTGTTAAAAAAAGACAGTTGAAATCCTGAGGATAGCTAAGATAATTTTTTTGTATAGTAAACCTACTATGAAAGTAATGCTATCTTCTAGTATTTTCAGTGGCTTTAAGCTTGTATGGTGTGGTGTAAGGGGTCTGTAATTGGTATGAAAATTTAAAGCTGGTCATATAAAACAAATATATGGCATGGAGGTTTTGTATGCTTTTGATAATAAATAATATTGTGACCCCAGTAATACTTTATAACTGAAAATCTTTTTTTTTTTAAATTTTATTTTTATATTCCCCATACAATTGCAGCCCCCCCATTATAACTGAAAATCTTGTAGCTCTTTGTTGACAAAAAAATTTAAATGAAAATGCTTACTTTATGGGGCGATGACTCCTTTTGAGTGCTGATGGGTATTGTTGACCCTTTTCCTAGGCAGTTTATGCTTATCTTTGCAAACCTTGCAGGCTTTCATGAACTAGTTAATAGGTTGGGTCTAGAAGCCAGATAAGAGACTGAAAAAGTAGTCTTTTTTGCACCCCTAACACTGGCTGGTGCCCTTTGCCCAGAACTGGAACTGAGCAAAAAGTAATACTCTAGAAAATTCTTGAAAGAGTGTAATTGTCTGATCATAAACACCTGGATAGTTTTGTTTATTTCTTAAACTTTCATATTTGTTCATCAATGTACAGGATAGTGTTTTGGTGCTTTGAATTACAGTGATGCTTCATAATAGACTATGATCATTGTATTTTAGGTTTCTGCAGTTCTTTTTTTTTTAAGATTTATTTATTTATTTATACAAGCACTGGGTACAGTCAGAAGCGCAGGAGGGTGAGAGAATTCACCAGAGCCAGAGAGGGGAGCAGAGCAGGCAGAAGGACCGAAGTACACACTGCTGAGGGGAGCAGCGGGTGGCAGGAGAGGTCTGCGCGCCATGTGGGACCCTCCTCTGGTGGCCGGGGAGTAGCCGGGGATCGAACTGGCGCTGCAGAGGCTGCAGGCAGCTTCGCAACCCAGCGCTCAACCACTGCGCCACCGGGGAGGCCCTTCTGCAGTTCTTTAATAACCCACTTTTTGACCAAGGTTATTGCATTCCTAGATAACTTTCTTTGGGAGTAAATGTTAAAAAATGTGCTAGTTGCCAAGATATAGGGTGAGTGAAGTTAAAAGTGGGGAGGGATAGGGTTGGTCTTATATTTAATAAGTTACTCTTTGTTTTGAACATCAATTATATTAGACTGTAAAACATTTGTGTTTTTTTTTTAAAGATTTATTTATGCCTACAAGAACTGGGGTACAGGCCAGAGGTATGGGGGTTAAGAGGATTCACCAGAGACAGAGTGGGGAACAGAACAGGCAGACTGACCGAAACATACTGCTGAGGGGAGCAGTGGGCGAGACAGGAGAGGTCTGCTGTGCCATGTGAGTCACCTCCCTGGTTGGGGATCGAACTTGTGTTGCAGTGGCTGCGAGCAGCCTCATAGTGCTGTGTCTTAACCCTTTGCACCACCAGGGAGGCCCCTGTAAAACATTTGAATTAAAAACATTTCTGTTTACTCTGCAGGCTTACAGTGGATCACCTCTAACAGAAGAAAAGGAGAAAATAGTCTGGGTCAGATTTGAAAATGCAGATTTAAATGGTATGGTTTTAACATTTTGGAACATATGAATTAAATGTTTGTTGGTTGGAGGTTCACCTGATTCCAAATAGAGAATCCTTACTTTACTTTTTAGATTATGTTTTCTTATAGTAACTTTTTAGTTTTCAAAATAAGTTCTTTTTTTTTTTTTTTAAAGATTTATTTATTTATGCATACAAGAGCTGGGGTACAGGCCAGCGGGGGGTGGGGGGGTGGGGTAAGAGGATTCACCAGAGACAGAGAGGGGAACAGGACAGGCAGATCTACTGAAATACACTGCTGAGGGAGCAGCGGGTGAGACAGGAGAGGTCTGCTGTGCCATGTAGGTAGCTCCCTGGCCGGGGATTGAACTTGTGCTGCAGTAGCTGCAGACTGCTTCATGGTGCTGATGCTTAATCCCTTGTGCCAACAGGGAGGCCCCTTCAATTTCTTAATAGATAGACTGCCTGCCTGCCTTCCTGTCTTCCTTCCTTTTTTAAAACAGCAATTCTTAACTTTGTCTCTTATTTGTGTTTTCTCCAAGAATGTTTCTGCTGAGATCAGGTCTTTGTATCACAAAGTTTTGAGATATTTACAATTGAATGAAAATTTGGCTGTGGGAAGGACACCCTGAAGAAGGCTAACTAGGACTTACTATTTTTTGTATTGGGGTTTCGTGATCAGCCAGTCTGCCCTTCCCTGATTATGCCTGTTACAGCTTGGATGTAATGCCTTGATTACTGCCTTTTGTCTTTCATCCAGTGGGAGATACTGGAGTAGAATCTTTGGACAGCAGCCATATGCTAGCCATGCTAGTAGTCTGCTTCATTGTAGAGGAGTTTTGTGTACCTGGAGATTGCGTTAGTCATCCGGGCTTCTCTTTGTCAGACTTGGAGTTTTTCTGGCAAAACAATTAAGATGTCTATTAACTGTCTATAAATTTAAGTTATCTTACATTATTAATGAAACTATTAGCTGTTAATCAGTCTGAAAGTTACAATGTTTAAATTGAAGTCGGCTCTGTGATTACTCTTTGTTTCTGTCACAAAACTTGGGACCTCTGCTTTTCTGCTTTGAATTATAAAGTGATACCAGTTGGCCACTTGCCTCTGGACTGCAGCCCAACTGATTATGGCTTATCATAGTTGGGAGTGGAGTAATGACTAACAGGAGATTCTTCCAAAAGAACTTGAGTTGTTGGGATTCTGTATTCCTGGGCCTTCTTGGTATCTCTGTTTCTAGTCAGTGTACAGACTTTGGCTTGGTGTTGGGAAGTGACTCTTACTTGTGGAGCTCATTAGAGAGCATGATTAATAAACCCTTGGTATGATGGCACTGTTCTTTTTTTGCTTTTAGGCATTCCGATTTATACCCTAAACTTGTTTTTGTAAGGCGTTGTACTGTAAAAGTTGTTAGAAGTAGCCAGTGTGGTTTAATATCCTATTTTTTTCTCACTCTAAAAGTGAGTATATAGTTTTCAGTCCCCAAACATATCAGATTAACCAGTTGGTTTGCTCTAGATAACAAGAACTGCCAACTTTCTAGACTGTGAGGGGAAATTCTTACTAACCCCAGCCCATCCTGATTTGATCATTTCTGATAGCAATTTTTACTGCTATTCTTTGTTGTCATTATTTATGTTCAACAGGCTTATTCTTCATTTGTGAAGGAATCTTTAGAAAAATATAAAAACATAGCAAAAATTAGTCACTTTACCATCTACAGTTCAGGATTAAATACATTCACACTGTCATGTAACCAATCTGTAGAACTCTTTTAGTCTTGTAAAACTAAGCTCTCTCTATTCATTTAACCACTCTACATTCATCCCTTCTTGCAAGTCTCAGGCAACTACCATTCCAATCATATTTGATTGAATAGCACAAGGAACTCTGGAAACTGGTTTATTCATTATATCACAGATTTATTGCAGCGACTAGTAGGAGATGGAAGAGTTGATGTGGGCAAAAGGTGGGGAGCTCCAGTCCACTCTCTAGGTGTGTACTTCTCCCCCAAATCTGTATATATTAACCAACCTGGAAGCCCTCTTAGGCTTATGTGGAGGCTTCACTGTATCCCAGGTATAATCAAGTCATTAGCCATTGGAAATTGATTGAATCCCCAGCCCCTCTCCCCTCTCTGGACTTGAGAGGGTAGAACTGGAATGTCAACCCTCCATGCTTATTTTCATAGCAGCTAGCCCCCATCCATAAATGTTTTCCAAAAGTTGCCTTTGTTAATATAAAAGAACTTTAACATTCCCAGTAACTATTGTGAGTGAAGACCAAATCAGTATGAGAAATAGCATTTTGGTCATTTAATGATCAAATGATATATTTCTTGTGAACCACACTATTGCAGGGCATACAGATATACACAGGTCTTTGGAAACAGGAAATTTCTGGTTTCCTTGTGCAGTATGAGCAGATTATCTGCTGAGTGATGACAGGTTGGGTGGGGTTAGAACTTGGAGAAGATTTAAGAAAGTAATTGAAGAAACAGTAGAATAAGTTTCACGGCCTCCCTCGGGGCGCAAGGAGCACTATGAAGTTATCAGCAGCCACTGCAGCACAAGTTCCATTCCTGGCTAGCCAGGGAGCTAACCCGCATGGCGCAGCAGATCTCTCCTGTCTTGCCGCCTGCTCCCCTCAGCAGTGTGTTTCAGTAGGTCTGCCTGTTCTGCTCCTCACTCTTTCTCTGGTGAATCCTCTCACCAACCTCCCTCCCTTACCTCTGGCTTATACCCCAGATCTTAAGATTGGGTTCAGCTGAGATTTGAGTTTTGCTAGTTGGGTAACGTACAAAGATCAAGGGATAAAAAAATGTAGATTATTGACAGAAGGCACAAAGATGATTGATCAAAGAACATAATATGAAAAGAGTGTACATTTAAGATAGGTTGAAAGAGTAGGGAGAAGTCGGGTGTCAGTGGACTGGAGGTGGTAATTAGGTGAAAGAGTGGATATAAAGGAAATAGCTGAGTAAACTTGCTGGAAGACAAAGTTATGATCTGAAAATAGAATGTTTTAATTAGTGATTTTATTTTTATTGCAGTACCAATGGTTTATAACACTGTATATGATTTGGAGGACTAGGTTCACACACACACCTACCACCAAAACACCCATAGTCCCTTACCATAGACCATTTGGCCCCTCCTACTACTTGCTCCAGCCCCTACCCTACCCTCAATTAGTGATTCCTGAGGTACAATAGTTTTGTTACATAAAAATATGTCTTAAGATACTCTTGTATGATACATAGTATTCACTGATGAACATGTAATTCTTTAGTAGTAGTAATATGCTTAGTGTCTTCAGGATATATCAGGATTCACTTCCTTTGCATAAAGGAACGTCATTGTTAAATTTACAAACACTAGAAATTCTAAGTGATTACACTTCATGTTTACATGTTTTTTGGCAAAATATTTCATTTTCATTTATCATTTGTACATAGTTTTGATCCTGATATTATAACTCCTTAGTTTTCTAGCTTGAGCTTAGTAATTTATTTTTATGGTATTATTTTTATTGAGGTAACAATGGTTTACAACATTATATACATTTTGTGGGTATATAGTCACACCTTCAGATGTATGTTGCAACTCAACACCCACTACTAAAGCACCCATAATCCTTTTCCATAGTCTATGGGACTCCCACTTCCCTTTGGGCTTGATTTTTTAAAAACCTTATTTGTGCTGGTAATTGTAAGTAGTCTTACATAATAAACCTAGTTTTATCATTTCAGCTTGTTGTTCACTTTTTATTGAATGATGTCTTCTAATTACTTGTGCACTTTATTGAAAAACAACCTAAACAGTTGTCACTAATGGCATTAAAAGTGTTTTGTTTCCTTGCTTGACATTGTGCTTTTCTTTTTGTTTTATATCTTTTTGTTTGTTTTTGACATTGTATCTTTAATTTGCTTCTTTGTTACTTAATTATAATATAGATACATCAAGAAATATGGAATTTAATGAAATACATAGCACTGGGAATGAGCCACCTTTGCTGGTTATGATTGGCTACAGTGATGGAATGCAAGTGTGGAGCATCCCTGTAAGTATGAAAATAGTTAAATCCCAAAGATAGAATACTTTCCAGCATGCCAGCTGATGTGAGATCTAACCATACTTTCCTAAGGCCTCATCCATTTATTTCAAAAGCAGTTGCTAAGAGACTGCTCTGTGGCAACACCATACAAACCTCGCAATAATGGGCAAGTGGGAAATGAAAGCTGCTGTAAGTGACTTGTAAGGTGGGCCAGGAATTATGGGAATCACTTTATATGCAGGAGCTCATGTTTTGTTATGGCGGCTCTATCATGTAGACATTATTATTAATTGTTTCCCCCATTTTACAGAAGACTAAATGGGCTTACTGAAGGTATTCTTTTTTTAAATCAACGATCATTTTTTAAAAAAATCAGTGTTCTCTATCAGTTAAAACATTCATAGTGTGCACAATTCAGGAGGTAAGAAGGACAAAACAGCCCCCTCCTACATCTGGACCCCAGTTTCCCTTACTGTAAAGCAACCAGAATTTCTAATTTCTTATGTCCTTTTTGTTTTTCACTTAATGTCAGTATTCAGAAAATGTCTTCATTGACTATTTGTGTAAAAATTCTATTATTTGGATTTTTGCTATTTTCCCTCCCTGTTAATGAAAAACAAATGTCCTAGGCTTTTTTTTTTTTTTTTTTTTTTTGGGTATTACGAAAATGATGTTATACATATACTTGAACAAAGGTTATTTTATGTCTGTATAAATCCCAATTTGGAGAAATATTTTAAATTGCCTAATATTGGTCCCAGTTTGCTTTTTAAATCCTACATATTCCATTTTGGGATGACCTAAAATAAAATGTCCTAAATGAGGAAGAGGCATGGTAGGATTCTGGCCCAGCAAGGTATGGTAGGGACTTCACACTTAGCTTTTTGTGCTTAGATTCCAAGTGTTTGGGCATGACCTAAATATCCTGTCTCTCCAGTAATTGGAGGTTGGTTGGGAGACTTCTACTGTGAGGTTCTCTTGTAATTGGGAGTTCAGGACCAATATAATTTTATTTTATTTTTTTAAAGATTTATTTATTTATGCATACAAGCTGGGATACAGGCCAGAGGTGTGGGAGGTGAAAGGATTCACCAGAGACAGAGTGGGGAACAGAACAGGCAGACTGACCTAAGTACACTGCTGAGGAGAGCAGTGGGGGAGACAGGAGAGGTCTGCTGCGCCATGCGGGAATCTCCCTGGGCGGCCAGGGATGGAACCCCTGCCACAGAGGCTGTGGATTGCTTCATAGTGTGGTGCTTAATCCCTTGCACCACCAGGGAGGCCCCAATATAATTTTAATTTGTGCCTTTAACAAATGAATTCCCCAAACTTGTTTGTATCCCCTTGTGTGTTTCAGCTAGAATTTTTTTGTTGTTCTTTTTGAAAATTATGGTTACTTCTTAAAAGATTTATAAGAAACATGCATTCCCTCAGATTTAATGGAATTCAGGATACTCTTAAATATAGAATTTGTTTTTATTCTTTTTTCTATTTTTTTTTTCGCTTTTTGTTAATTTTTTTTTTTTTAAAGATTTATTTTTATTTATTTATACAAGCACTGGGTACAGTCAGAACCACGAGAGGGTGAGAGAATTCACCAGAGCCAGAGCGGGGAGCAGAGCAGGCAGACTGAAGTACACTGCTGAGGGGAGCAGCGGGAGGCAGGAGAGGTCTGCGCGCCATGTGGGACCTTCCTCCAGTGGCCGGGGAGCAGCCGGGGATCGAACCGGCACTGCAGAGGCTGCGGGCAGCTTCGCAACCCAGCGCTCAACCGCTGCGCCATCGGGGAGGCCCGCTTTTTGTTAATTTTTAACTTACTTATTTGCTTTTAGTTTTTTTCTTATTTTTTCATTTTTTTCCTTGAGTACAGAATTTGGCTATAGTGGCATAAGAATTGTTAAGTAACAAGGACATTGGATTTCAAATTCTTCTTACATTTCAAGTGAAAAATCATTCTTTGATTAATCACTTATGATGATTTCATCTTTCATCTAATCATATAATTATGTGTCATTAGGTATTTAGGATTTGCGTTGTAAATTTTTTTCAAGCTGGTTGCACAGCTGAAGGGTTTTTATTCTTGTTTTTAAAAAATGCTTTATTTTGCAGAGGTACAAGAATTCTGCTGACATGACATAGAGTTAGTGTTCTCTTTCTTTTGCCTTTAGGGATGTGTGGTTGACATTATTCAAGGCTCTGCAATGCTGTTTGTAATTTAACTATTATGCCACAGGCAGGGACAAAGGATTTACAATCCAGCAGTGTTTTGTTGTTGTTGTTGTTTTTTCCCTACCTAGCAAGAGAAATCTTTCTAGGTTGTGATCAGAAGAAAGGATTTTATGAATGTGACTTCTTCTTACTAATGGGGACTATGCTGTGATCCATTAGTCTGTTTGTTGACAGACTTGAAGGCGAAGAGGAAGCTAGAGCTTTAACAAGAAGGCTGAGCTTTGTGTGATGAGGGCTGCTGACTGGACTGAGCACATTCCTTTGGCGGCACTCAGCTGCCCACTTGTTTCAGTTATAATTAGAGGTATTACTTTTCATAGATTCAAAGTGAACTTATATTTATCTGTGAGTAATTTAAAGGTCTTCCGCATAATTTAAATTACTTCTTTAAAGTAATGTTTATGCCCATACTGTATTTTTGAGAAGCTTAAATAATCTTTTCTTCAATGAATTTTCATTGACTAGCTGTGTACTGTTGTGGTAGTATTGTCCTTTGAGGTCTGATTCAAGAAGCAGGAGGCAGTTTGGGGAAATAAGTTTCTTCTGTTCCATCAATTCAGCTTTTTCTTTGTTCACAGAACTTGGTATATGCATTATCTCATCTGTTGTATACTGCGAGGTAGAGGTTGCTCCATTCTGGAGTTGGTAAGGTCACACTGCTTGTAGGAAGCGGAACTGGAATTCAAACTCAGTTCTGTCTGCCTTTAAATTCAAAGCCATGAGCCAAGAGATACACATCATTACTCCCCAAACAGGATAGCAGATGATTTGTCATGCAAGTAGTTTGGCAGTTAAGTTTTAGTTTTCATTGTAAGAAGGTATGATGTACCTTCCATAAGAAAGAATGATTTGTTATGTTGATGCTCTGGATAAACAGGCCCTCCTCTCACCTACCTCTGACAGTGTCACTGCCTGTTTTTGGTAAGATATTCTTTTTTTTTAACATTGTTTTTATTTCCCTTCATTTATTTTTTATATTAATTTTTTTTTAAAGATTTATTTATTTATACAAGCACTGGGTACAGTCAGAAGCGCAGGAGGGTGAGAGAATTCACCAGAGCCAGAGCAGGGAACAGAACAGACAGATGGAATACACTGCTGAGGGGAGCAGCGGGCGCAGCAGGAGAGGTCTGTTGCGCCACGTAGGACCCTCGCAGGTGGCTGGGGATTGAACCGGCACTATAGAGGCTGCAGGCAGCTTCGCAGCCCAGCGCTCAACCTCTGCGCCATCAGGGGAGGCCCTTTTATATTAATTTTTTTATTTTTTACATCATTGTTCATTTTTAAATAATATTTGCTTCCCCCCACCCCCTTAGGTGTAGTCCCCATAGAGTTTCCTTCTCCAGTGCACCCGTGCACCATCACCTCAGTCCTCTATGCTCCCCCCTCCCTCCCTCTGATCCCTCTCCCTCCTCCTCCCCTGCAGTATGTCTCTGATTTATAATTCGTTTTTGCTTTGTTTTGTTTTGTACTGTTACTATTTTTTTACACTGATGTGTTATTTGTTTCCCCTATATTCCTGCTATAAGTGAAACCATCTGATATTTTTCTTTTTCCTTCTGGCTTATTTCACTGAGCATAAGTCCTTCCAGTTCCATCCATGTTGCTGTGAATGGCATGAATTTATCTTTTTTGATTGCTGAATAATATACCATTGTGTATATATGCCGCATCTTCTTGATCCAGCCATCTATTTTTGGGCATTTGGTTTGTTTCCAGGTTTTACCTATTGTAAATAGTGCTGCAATAAACATAGGTGTACAGGTGTTCTTTTGAATCAATGTTTTTGTGACCTTGGGTAGATTCCTAGGAGTGGAATTGCCGGGTCATATGGAAGCTCCATTTTTAGTAGACTGAGAGCCTCCAGACAGCTTTCCATAGTGGTTGGATCAGTTTGCACTCCCACCAGCAATGCAGGAGAGTTCCTTTTTCACCACATCCTCACCAACATTTGTTGTTGCATGTTTTTTTGATATGTGCCATTCTCACTGGTGTAAGGTGATATCTCAGTGTGGTTTTGATTTGCATTTCCCTGATTATAAGGGATGTTGAACATTTTTCCATTTGTATTTCCTCTTTGGAGAAATGTCTTTTAAGTTCTTCTGCCCATTTCTTGACTGGATTGTTTTATTTTTTTCTCCTAGTGTTACACATAGGTTGATTGGTGCATGAACTTGGTGCTCTGAGGACTTAAATGGTGTTCACTTATTCAGTACAGTCTGGGATAAAATATATATTTTGGGCGAGCAAAATAGACATGGCTTTTACTCTAGCAGAGCTCATGGAGAGGTTTAAATAAAAATAAATTAACATACAACTTAAATTGCAATATAAAGAAAAGAATAAAACTATAATAAGGAAGTAGCACAGAAGTTAAGATTTAGCCAGGCTACATTGAAAAGAGCAGACAGTGATTCAGAGACTCTGAGGTAGAAATGTTCTTTTCTCTACACTTGAACATTGACATAGATTTCCTAAATTTTTTTTCTTAAAGAACAGTGAAATAAATATCTGTATAATCCTGCAATTTGGAGAGAGCAATAAAAGGTAGCTATAGTAAGACTTGATAGATTTGCCACATTGCATTCTTTTAATGTCTTGCCATTTATTAATGTCTTATTCATTTATTAATTCATTCACTCAGCAAAGATTTATTGATTGCCTTTTACATCCCAGACTTTGTTCAAGGTGCTAGGTAGCAACTATGAGAGAAATGAAACCATTTTTGTTAGGTGGGTTGGAGGGTGAGGAAGATGATAATTAATAAACATACTGTGCTAGGAGGTGCTAGTTGTTATGGTGGGGTGGTTGATGTGGGTTGCTATAATATATGGGGTGGTCTGGGGAGGCCTCTCAAAGGTTTGAGAGAGGTGGAGGAGTAATCCTCATGGGGATTTGAGGGAAGGGCATTTCAAAGCCTGTACTCTGATAGAATTATGTTTCTTATATTTAGGATCAAGAAGGCAATTTACCTGGAGCTGGGTGGGCAAGGTGGTGTCCTAGAAATGGTGATGAGCTTGGGCTTTGTAGACCATTGGAAGGACTTCAGAATTTCTGAGTACAGAGATAGTTGAAACAGGTTTACAGTGAAGCTATATATATGTACCTATCACCTAGATTATAGCATTAAAATTTTACTATGCTTGCTTTTTCTCTTGTCTGTCTATCCATTTTATTGGGCACATTTCAATATGAATTACAAACACTGACTACTGTCCTTTTTCTACTTTAGTGTGCGTATTATTCAAGTTCAGCATTTGATTAATTTTTATTACAATTTATGTACAATTAAATACACAAATCTTAAGTATACATTTTCTGAGCTTTGACAAGTTCATCTACCTGTGTAATTGCTGTTTCTGTTAAGATACAGATCATGATTATCACTTAAGAAATTTCCCTTATGACTGTTCCCAGTTGATTTTTTTCCTCCACCTTATTCACAAGCAACCACTGCTCTTTTTTTGCCTGTTTTAGAACTTCCTGTACTATTCTGTTATACAGTATGAATGCTTTTTTTGTGTAAGTTTTATTTCACTCAGCATATTTGTGAGATTCACCCATATTGTTTTATCTTTTTTATTGCTGAATGATATTCCAGTGTCTGTACTGTAGTCTGTTCCCTCTCTTAATGAATTGCTGGCCTAATTTGTAGCTTTTGCTTATTATGAATAATACTGTCATGAAGATTCTTGTAAATTGTTTTGTAAATGTGTTCATTTCTCTTAGGCAAATATATATAAGTGGAATTCTGCTTCATAGGTTAGGAATGTGGTTAGTTTTACAACAGTTCTCTAAACCTCTTTCCAAAGTAGCCGTACTATTTTACATTTCCCCCAATGGTGTATGAGTTGTTCCACCACTTCGTCAAAATTTGGTGTTGTATTTTTATTTTTAGCTATTCTGATGGGTGATGTATCCTGGTTTTCATTAGCTTTTCCATGATTATGAAATGTTGAGCGTTTTTAAAATGTTTTTGTTGTCTTTTATACATCTTTTAGGACTTGTATAATGTTTTTGCTTTATTAAACAAAAAGAAAAATTGAGTTTTAGAAGCCATTGGAGGACTTTGTACAGAGGTAGACAGTGATACCTTTTATAAAAGGAGGAAATATAAAGAGCAAATTCGGGTGAAAAAGATAGCTTTATTTATTTATTTATTTATTTTTAAAGATTTATTTATTTATTTTATACAAGCACTGGGTATAGTCAGAAGCGCGGGAGGGTGAGAGATATCACCAGAGCCAGAGCGGGGAACAGAACAGCAGACTGATGAAGAAATACACTGCTGAGGGGAGCAGCGGGCACTGTAGGAGAGGTCTGTCGCACCATGTGGGACCCTTGCCAGCGGCCGGGGATCGAACCGGCCCTGCACAGGCTGCGGGCAGCTTCACAGCCCAGTGCTCAACCGCTGCACCACCAGGGAGACCATATAGTTTGATTTTAGATGTGTGGAGCATGTACTGGTGCTGGTAATATTACAAACTGGTAATAATGTGTGGGATGCTTGTTACTGTAGGAACCGAATGAGAGTGAACTTTTACTAACTGATAGCTATTCGCTTGCACATCATCTAAACTTGTGTTTATAGTTTACAGAAGTATCTCTTTGTGCCAGAATGGAAATAAAAAAAAAATTGTGTCTCTATATTGTGGTTTGATTAACACTATCAATAGGCCTCAAGTTGGAGGAATTGTTGTTTATGACAATGAATATATGTCAGATATTGCAGTCATTCATTATTTCATTTAACACAAATAACTTCTTAGGATTCTTGACATACATTTTAGTGGTTGTTTACTCTCTGTTTTCATGAAATGATATATAGAAGTTTCAGGGAGGAAATTTCATATTTTTTTATATGTATCATATATATAGTTTATCATTAGTTTATAAAACTATAAATTTTGGATTAAATCTCACATATCAATATGTGAATATGTTTTTCTGTACTCGGCACCAAAGTTCTAGTTTCCACTGCCAAATTGACTCCCTCTACTCTTTCTTCCTACCTTTCGCCTTCCCTTCTGGTGACCACCATATTTTCTATAGAGTCTAAGAGTTATTTTGTTTTGTTAGTTCATTTGCTTTGAATATTTATATCCCACATGTGAGAGATACTATATAGTAATTTTCCTTTATGACTTATTTTACATAGCATAATTACCTCACATTTTATCCATGTTGTGGCAAAGGGTAGATTTCATCTTTTTAAATAACTGAATGGTAGCAGGGAAGAGATTTTAGGATGAAGAGTTGGAATTTTAGATCTTTCAGTTAGTAGGGACTTGTTCAAATTTTTTGAGTAACAGAGATAAATTTCAAAATCCATATTTAATTGATCTTATTCTGGCAATGGAGTGACTAGAAAATAAGAAGACAAGAAAAGATGATGAGGTTGGTTGGGAGGCAGTTTCAACATTGTCCAAATATGAGATGGTAAGACCCTGAACTAAGTTTGTTGTGGTAAGTGATAAAGACATTTAGAAGTAAGAGTCAGATATTTTCCAGGTCTTGAACTGGGCTGGTGCTGGCTGGTGTATAAGATAGCATAGTTGCAGAAGAAACAGAATTTGGTTGTTAGACTTAGACTTACATTATGTTAAAAGTTAAGTCATAAGGCCAAATTTGCATTGTGCAGTATAGTTTAAGTAATAAAGCGTTCTTATTTAAAATTTTCAGTAAATAAGAAACCGAGGATGGTAACTTTGTAATAGCCTAGTGTATTTTTCGTACTTTCTATTTAATGCCTACTTAGTTTTTTCATTCTTTTTTGAAATGCTTAATATTTTCAGAAATCTTGAAAATGAATTCATTACAGCATCTAGAAGATGACAATTGTATTGTGAGGAACAATATATCATAGGTTCGAAGTTAACGTTTGGGGTGTTTTCTTAGAGCTTTTGAATATACAGTTGTGTGCGGGGATAAGATTTTGGTCAGCACCACACTGCAAATGCAATGGTTGTTTCTATAAATAACCTCTGTGCATATTAGGCTATACCATCTAGGTTTGTGTAAACACAATTTTGATGTTTGCACAAGGACAAAATTACCTCATGGCATGTAATTCCTGTTAAGCAGTGCATGACTGTATTTCAGTATTGTGACACTAGGTGTCGCTAACACATTGAGCTAAGATATTGTGCAGCTGTTCCCTTGAAAGGAAATATTTGCCCTAAAGCTTTTAGTGTAGCTTTTACACTAAAAGCATTAGAGAAAACATGCAAAGGCATATTTGAGGTAAATACCAATTAGTTTATTATTTATTAGAAGTTGGGTGCCAATAGACCTTGCCATGTTAAGGTTGCTAGCCAGGAAACAATTTTTATGGGTTTTGTTTGGGAGCAGTCTCAAGTCAGTGCTTTGGGAAACTGGCAAGCAGAGAAAGTTTGAATATGGAACTCAATCAAAAAATTGCCGCCTTCTTTTTTTTTTTGAGAGTATGGCTTTATTTTTTTTTTTTGATCCAGTCTCTTGTTAGTGGAAAGAGGACTAATGTGGTGGAAGGTGGAAGAGCACCTTATGAAGCGAACAAAACCAGTGATGAATAATACTAAAATAACTTCTGCAATCCACCTGTAATGTTTTCAGATTTTTATTTTTACTTTATTTTTAAGTTTATTTTTAGATGAAGTACTTTTTTTTTTTTTAAGATTTATTTATTTATACAAGCACTGGGGTACAGGCCAGAGGCGCGGGAGGGTGAGAGAATTCACCAGAGATGGGGCAGGAAGCAGAACAGGCAGATGGACCGAAATACACTGCAGAGGGGAGCAGCAGGTGTGACAGGAGAGGTCTGCCGCGCCATGTGAGAATCTCCCTGGCCGGCCGGGAATCAAACTGGTGCTACAGAGGCTGTGGACAGCTTCACAGCGCAGTGCTCAAGCTTCTGCACCACCGGGAAGGCCTCTAGGTGAAGTACTTTTTTCTTAAATTAGTGTTAATTTTTGGACAGTATTTTTCTTCTTCCCTCAGGGGTAGTTTCCATAGTTCTCTCACCACTGTTTCACCTGTGATCCACCAACATATTCCCTTGTGCTATCCCCTCTCCTATTTTGACCTCTTCCTCTCCCTCCCCTCCTCGATGCCTCAGATGTATGGTCAGCTTACAAGGCTTGTCTTTTTTCTGACCCTTTGTTTGGTTTCTCTATATTCCACATGTATGTGAAACTATTTGATATTTATCTTTTCTTTCTGCCTTATTTCACTTAACATAAACCCTTCTAGCTCCCTCCATGTTGATGCAAGTGGCATGAGTTTATCTTTTTGATCACTGAGTACTATTCCATGGTGTATATGTACCACATCTTCTTGATCCATTCATTTGTTTTGGGGCATTTAGATTGTTTCCATATCTTGGCTGTTGTAAATAATGCTGCAGTAAACATAGCTGTGCAGGTTTCCTTTCCAATTTTTATGTTCTTTGGGTAAATTAGTAGGAGTGGAATGGCTGGGTCATGTGGTAGTTCCATTTTTAGTGTTTTGAGGAGCCTCTATACAGCTTTCCATTGTGGCTTGAACAGTTTACATGGAATTCACTTATTAATGGAGAATTTTTTTTTTTCTGGAGTATGTTTCTTAGGTGTCATAGTAGACAAGCCTTGCATTTGCACTTTAAGCTTTCATTGTATTTTAATGTGGCTTTATGTGACTTTTGTTGATTTGATACAGGTAGTCTAGAATGAGTTTGAGATTTATTATTGTCAATTGGAATCCTTATTTCATATATTTTTGTTTTTCTATTCTAAAAAACATTTCTATATTTGATAAAAAAAAAAAGCCTCCTTTTATCTCCAACTATCCACTGTTTTGACTTACGTCACCAGAGATTAGTTTTTTGTTTTCTTGAAGTAAAAGTAAATATTGCAGGTAGTAGTTTAGTCTGTGCTTTTTTTGGTCTGGCTTCTCTTAACAGTATGACAGTGGGATTCTTATTACTGTGTGTAATTTTTTTCTTATTTTTGTGATGTAGTTTTTTTTTGTTTGTGAATAAGATGCATTTTTAAAAGCCTATTATAAAACGAATAGATGGTTTTGCTGTTTCCAGTTTTTGAGTATTAAGATTAATCTGCTTTGAACATTCTTGTATGTTTCTTGGATGGACGTAAGTACTCATTTCTTCTGGAAAGACCTAGGAGTGGATTTTGCTATATCATAGTGTAGGCATATTTTAATATTAGTAGATACTACCAGACAGTTGTTTTGACCAATATGTACTCCTACCAGCAATGTATGAAAGTTTCACTTGCTCCACATTTTTACTAGCTCTTGGCATTGTCAGTCTTTTAAAATTTTTTTTAAAGATTTATTTTATTTATACAAGAACTGGGGTACTGGCCAGATGTGTGGGAGGGTGAGAGGATTCACCAGAGACAGAGTGGGGAACAGAACAGCAGAATGACCGAAATACACTGCAGGGGAGCAGCGGGCGAGACAGGAGAGGTCTACTGTGCCATGTGGGCTGCTCCGCCGCCGTTGGGGATCAAACTGGCACTGCAGAGGCTGATGACAGCTTCACAGCGCTGTGCCCAACCACCTGTACCACCAAGGAGGCCCAGTCTTCTAAATTTTAAGCATTCTGGTGGGTATTTGTCAGTGTCTCACTATAGGGTTTGAAGAATGATTTTTATTTTGCGATAATTTCAAATTTCCAGAAAATTTATAGCTTGTAAAGGACCTCCTGTTATCCATTACCTAGATTTAACAATTATAGATATTTTGCTCTTTTTTTGCTTTCTTAATGTTTTCATTTTTGCATATTTTTGTGAACCATATATAACCATATAGAACTTATATATAACCACATATAAGTTGGAGAAAGCAGGCCCCCACCTTTCCATAAATAATTCAGTATGTATTTCCTAAGAAAGAACTTATTATCTTATACAGTCATAGCATTTATCAAAACCTGAACATTTAAATTTGATTACAATACTATTATATAATCCACAATCCTTTTCCTAATTTTATCATTTGTCCCAATAGTCCTTTATAACCATTCTTACACTTTCACTTTTTTAAAAAAAGATTTATTTATTTATGCATACAAGAACTGGGGTGTAGGCCAGAGATGTAGGGGTGGGGGTGCGTGTGAGAGAATTCACCAAAGACACAATAGGGCGCAGAACAGGCAGATCTACTGAAATACACTGCTAAGGGGAGCAGCGGGTGAGACTGGAAAGGCCTGTTGCACCATGGGGGTTAGCTCCCTGGCCTGCCCATCAGCTGGGGATTGGCTGGGTATTGAAGTCTTGAAGCAGTTGCTGGCAACAGCTTGATAGCCCTGTCTTTAACCCCTATGCCACCAAGGAGGCCCCACTGTTACTTTCTTAATGTTGTCTTTTGATGGTTCAGAATTTAAGTGTTTTACTGTATTGTTAATGTTGTTTGCATCCTTGTTTATTCTAAGATCATGAAGACATTTGCCTATGTTTTCTTTTAGAATGTTGTTTTTACCTTTAGGTTTATAATCCATTGGAAATTTTTTTGTGTGTATGAGATGGGGGTCAAGACTTTTTAATTAAAAAAGGAAAGATAGCCTGCTTGACTTATAGTACTCTTTCTTGAAAGGACTATTATTTCCCTTACTTGATTGCAATAACACCATGTATCTGTGGATAATTTTTGTTATCTCTTTATAATAAAATTATAAAAAGATAATTTTATTCTTTTTCTTTGGTGCATTTATTTTTTTAATTGATTTTAAAAAACTTTTACTTGGAGGTAATTGCAGAATCAGGGTTTCTTGGAAATTATTTATTATCCTGTGTACCCTCTACTGGCTTCTGCCAAAGGTGACATGTTATATAAACTGTAGTACAATATCAGAGTCTTGTCATTATTGACCTTTTGAATACATGATTCTTTCTCTTATGGGGGAAGGGGGCTGTCCTGTATTTTGTAGGATATGAAGTCACATCTATAGATGCCTGAAGCCTGAAGTCACATCTATCACCTCTATATGCCTGAAGCTAAGCCCTCCATAAAGATTGTGATAATTATAAATGTCCCCAGGCATTACGAATCCTATACGTTTTCTATTCTTCCTCTGTAATACTTTAGGGTCGTTGCCGGGTATTAGGAGATGTAAATGTAGCAAAGATCTGAGCGCTGCCTTTAAGACATCATGGTCTACTTGTGGGAGACATCACTATGTGACTGAAGTTAGTGTTAATATTTCCCAAATGGGAGTGATTTTTGCCTCTATGGGGACATTTGGCTATGTTTGCAGACTTTTTGTATGTCTGC
The DNA here is from genome assembly GCF_014898055.3 of Talpa occidentalis. Lineage (NCBI taxonomy): Eukaryota > Metazoa > Chordata > Mammalia > Eulipotyphla > Talpidae > Talpa > Talpa occidentalis. The sequence continues at coordinate 107,454,483 of NW_023605083.1, forward strand.
ATTTTTTATGATTGGAAGTTGCTACTGGCATAGTCGGTAAAATTCACAGATGCTGCTAAGCATCCTATAATGTACAGGACAGCCCCTCAAAACAAAGGATTTTCAGTCCAAAATGTCAGTAGTACTAAGGCTGAGAAACCCTGTCCTCAGAGATGGTGATCAGTGGAGGTGTAAATTGAGTACTACTGACCACTGCATGGTGATGGGAGACCTGGAGGAATTTTGACTTATGTACTGCTCAGTAAAGTTTGATGATAACTATAACAAATAACATGGTCATTTTAATAATCAGAAAATAACACATTCTTTTAGACACATTGCTCATTATTGTCTATTATCCTATCAGTTTTACTAGTTGGTGTTGGTCTCCTCTTACAGTTGAGGAAAATTAAAGCTCATTTTTTTAAAAAGATTTATTTATACAAGCACTGGGTACAGTTAGAAGTGCGAGAGGGTGAGAGAATTCACCAGAGCCAGAGCGGGGAACAGAACAGGCAGACCAACGAAGTACACTTCTGAGGGGAGCAGCGGGCGGCAGGAGAGGTCTGCGTGCCATGTGGGACCCTCGCCTGGCGGAGATTGAGCCGGTGCTGCAGAAGCTGCGGGCAGCTTCACAACCCAGCGCTCAACCGCTGCACCACCGGGGAGGCCCAAAAGTAAAGCTCATTTAACCAGCTCAGCATCTTTGGTACCTTTGAAAAAATAGGCTTGTTTTTTAGAGCAGTTTTATTTAGGATCATAACAAAATTGAACACAAAGTACAGAATTTTCCTGCCTCCACAAATGCAGAGAGTCCCCACCATCAACATTATGTATCAGAATGAAAAGATTTGCTACAATAGATAAATCTACACTGACACATTGTCACCTGAAGTCCATGGTTTACACTGAATTCACTTCTGTTGGTGCCTTTCTATACGTTTTGACAAATGTTAAATGACCTGTATCTACTTATATAGTATCACTGCCTTTTAAAAATCCTCTGTGTTCTGCCACTTCAGTGCTCTAAAAATCCTCTATGCTACTTTCCCAATTTCTGGCAACCACCGATCTTTCTACTGTGTGTAGTTTTGCCTTCCCAGAATGGCATATATTTGGAATCATGCTGTATGTAGCTATTTCAAATTGACTTCTTTCACTTAGTGATGAGCATTTAAGTTTCCCCTGTGTCTTTTCATGGCTTAATAGCTCATTTCTTTTTATTACTGAGTAATATTCCATTGTCTGCTTGCACCATGGTATTATGATGGATGTATGTTTAAAAAATTAAGATACGCATTCCTTAAATGCACAGATCTGAAGTCTATAGTTTGATGACTTTTCCCCTGTGTGTGAGTATATGTATGTTTATGTTTGTGTGTTTGTAAATATCATAAATAAATGAAATCATTATGGGGAACAAAATGTGGGACACTTTTCTTACTCAGAAATTCAATATTCCCTCTCACCCCCATGTAAATTAATCACTATTCTCACCACAGATTAGTTTTTCCTGTGTTGAATTTCATATAATAGAGGTACAGTGTCATTTTTATGCCCCCCCCCCTTTTTTTTTTTTTTGCTTGGTACATTTTTTTTTAGATTCACTTATGTTGTTGCATGTTGCAGTAGTTTGTACTTTTTTGTTTTTGTTTTTATTACAGTGTTTTATTCCACTGATTGGTTATGTCACAGTTTGATTAGCTATTCTTTTTGACGTGCATTTGTGTTTCTGATTTGTAAAGCTTCTATGGACATAATTTTATTTATTTTTTTATTTTATTTTATTTTTTTTTAAGATTTATTATTTATTTATTTATTTGTTTATTTATTTATACAAGCACTGGGGTACAGTCGGAAGCACGGGAGGGTGAGAGAATTCACCAGAGCCAGAGTGGGGAGCAGAACAGGCAGAGTGATGAAATACACTGCTGAGGGGAGCAGCGGGCGGCAGGAGAGGTCTGCACGCCATGTGGGACCCTCGCCGGCAGCCGGGGATCGAACTGGCGCTGCAGAGGCTGCAGGCAGCTTTGCAGCCCAGTGCTCAACCGCTGCGCCACCAGGGGAGGCCCATATGGACAATAATTTTAGAAGATGTACTCTGCTTTTGAGTGTGGAATAGTTGGGTTTTAGGGTAGTTATATTTTTAACTTTATTAGAAATTGCCCAGCATTTTCAAAAACGCTTGTACTGTCACATATTATATACTTCCACCCCCAATATCTGTGCATTCCAGTTGTTCCACTTCCAGCTACCATTGGTGCATGGTTGATTATATTTTATCAACTTGTCAGCCTTTTACATTAGTATGATACCTATTTTTCAGGAGAAAAACCTTAGATTTTGACTTAATATGATCAGTTTCTCCTTGTTAATATATCTATTGCAAAGGTATCTTCAATCAATGGATTATATCACGATAGCTTTATAGTGCCAATAAGATATGACACACTCTTTTGAAAGTGGAAAAAGGCTAAAGCCAAAATTGGCTTATCTGTAGCACTCCTTTCTCTCTTTCTCTTTTCACTTGGACATGTATTCAGCACAAAATAGCAAGTTAAAGGGGATCCAGTTTTGTGTGCGAGTGATTATGAAGTGTTTATGACAGCTGCTAGGCTGACACTCTCTGTAATGGTGTTACATTGACTTCTGAACACCTTCCAGTCTGCTTGCAGGCGTTTGTGTCTGTGTAGTCTGAGTGGTTTTACATTAACATCTACCCTGGGTAAGATCTTTTGACTACAGAAGTGTTACTTGCAAATGGAAGATACCATTAGGGCTGCTTCAAAGCCCTGGAATGATATTTGGATTGGTGGTGCTGAAGTAATGGCTGGGGTTTTGAAGTGTAATGTCTAAATCTGTGTTGCATAACGGGAGGAACATGTGAGTTTAAACTGATTTTCTTTGATCTTCCTTTCAAAAATCAGGCTGAGGGAGAAAGGTTAAAGTTGCCTTAAAATACTCTTCTCTTTGTGTGCAAAAATTTGGAAGTATGAAAATATGATTACAAGTTCCATTCATTATTTGTGTTCTGTGGTTTCATATTGTTCTTGAAACTCACTTCCTTCTTGCCTCAAGTTTTGTATTTTGAATTTAGTGTCAAGACCAAAATACAGACTGGGCTGCAGTCTGCTTTATGTGGTTAGCAAATATCTGTTCTATAAGTTGTTAGTCCTTACAAATATGTGTTTTAGGTGGTTTTGTGGTTTGCTTTTTTTTCTTGATGGCTTGCAGAGTAAGTTACAGAGATACTGACACTCTGACATTAACTGAATCATTTGTGGTTAGGTAGGCAAAAATAAAACAAAAAACTTGTCCCCTTCTTTCTCAGAAAGCTCATTCTTGGAGCTTTGAGATGAATTACTTTTTGTTATTAGGAATACTTTCTTCAGACTGTGCTTTGCTAAGTATTTGATAGCTGGGGAAATGCTCTTACATATAAAACAACCCACTGGCAGTGACTTGTTAGAGAGAAAGACTTGAGTTTTAAAACAAATTTTTTAAGATTTATTTATTTATGCATACAAGAGCTGGGGTGTAGGCCAGAGGTGCAGGGCAGGGGGAGTGGGGCAGGGTGAGAAGATTCACCAGAGACAGAGTGGGGAGCAGAACAGGCAGATTGACTGAAATACACTGCTGAGGGGAGCAGTGGGTGCAACAGGAGAGGTCTGCTGCATCATGTGGTTTACCTCCTTGGCTGGGGATCTAATGAACTCCTGCTGCAATGGCTGCGGATAGCTTCAAAGTGCTGAGGCTTAACCCCTTGAGCCACCGGGGAGGTCCTTTAAAACTGTTTGAATACAGCATATTAGTAGGAGATTCTAATACCTCTTTGGAGTGGTGATTTTTGAGGATTTTTCTTTTTTTTATATATCTGAAATGTAAATATATCATCAGATTAGCTCACAGGGTGAGTCTAGAGAAAGTCTAAGTTCTTATTAGAAATTGTTTTATGGTTGTAATGGCTACTTGTAGCTAGGTGAAGTTCTTTTGATGATTAATAATTGAATACCTTCTATAAGATGCTGCTGCTCAGCCCTTCCCTCATCTTCCTTATTTTTTCTACTTTTCTCCTTAATTAAAAAATTGTATTACTTTTTAATTTAAATAAACTGATAAAGGCAGTCTTCTTTTTAGAGATGTCATCAGTTCAGTTGGACTGTCTGTATGGTTAGTCAATGTGATACAATTAGCAAAATGGTAACTATACTTGGTTATTTAAATGGGTTAAGTGAGGTCTTTTTCTTACTTTAGGAGCTGAATTTCTGACTATAGGCCTCATTACCTCATCATCCCTTCCACCCCTATATTTTTACATTTTATCCCAATTTTTGTTGGCGGTAAGCAGGGAAAATTAAATTTATTTGTGGAATTTTCACTTTTCCCATATATCCATGTCCATGCATGTGTACATGTAAACAGTTTTAGGTTTGCATAAAAGTTGAATAGAAAGTACAGAGAATTCCCCTCACTCTCTCCTCCCTCATTTTTATTTATTATTAACATCTTGCCTTAGTGTGGTACATTTGTTAAAATTAATGTACTAATATTGACACATTTAATAAGTAAAGTCCACAGTTTACTTTTTCTTCTTAATTAAAAAATTGGTGTTACTTTTTAAGTTTAAAGCTAATAATACTCTTTTGAAGGCAATCCGTTTCAGTTGTGTCTGTGTGATTACTACACATGAAATACTTAGAAAAGATTGGTAACTCACATATTTAAATGGGCTGTTTTTACATTACACTTGATAAAGAAAATGTGTTGCAGATAAAAACATTATAGAAACACATAAAAGTTGGAATGACTATGGAATATTTGCCAGAGAAGATGGAGACTGACTTGATCTTAAGTGGGGCTGAGAAAGTAGTGTGATAAGAACTACTGCACTAGTGACGGCAAAGCATAGGAAGTACTTTAGTATACCGGGGGTAGGAAAAGGAGGAAGGGGGTTCAAGAAATGAGTTGTACCAAAATGTATTTTGTGAAGTGCCCACGTATTAAATATTAATAACTTTTTTTAAAATAACATCTTTTAAGAACAGTGTGACAAAGGAAAATTAGGCTAAAGAACATTAAGGTTGAGTTATGAGGCCAATATAAACTTAGTTATTTATTTAATTATTTCATTTAACAAGCATCTTATTGCTTTAACTATCTTTGAGTGCCAGCTATGTGTTCCATAGTTTAAATACACAATTTAATCATCACAGTTGCCTTGCTAGATAGATATGTCAACACCCTTATTTTAAAACCAAACTCAGATTTAGCCAATTTGTTGAGCTAATAAACACAAGCCTAATTTATTTTTTACTAAAATATACTGTTAGAATCATTGATGTTGTTGATGTGTGGTATTTGTAACTGATGATCTGGCATATTGTACATACTTGACATTGTTGCCATAGGCCGTGATTTTAGGAAAAGAATAAAACTTCCAGACTTCCATCTGTTGGGATTTGTTGGCTGTTTTTACTCCCTCAGACTTCCCAGGTAGAACAAATAGCCATTATTTATCTGTGGAACTGTGAGGAAAGATACTTTTTACTTAGTCAGGATGTACTTGAGGTACTCATTTTCTATTGTCTTTCATGTCTGGTAGTTCTAGTCTTTCAATTTATATTTCTAGCCTAGAAATTATATATATAATTAATACTTCTGTTTTTTTTTTTTATTTTTAAGGATATCATGTTCCTATAACCCATCCATTGTACCTTAGTTGGTTGTTCATCACTGAATTTGGAATTTTTTTTTTTAAGATTTATTTATTTATTTATTTATTTTACACAAGCACGGGGTACAGTCAGAAGCGCGGGAGGGTGAGAGAATTCACCAGAGCCAGAGTGGGGAGCAGAGCAGGCAGACCGACGAAGAACACTGCTGAGGGGAGCAGCGGGAGGCAGGAGAGGTCTGCGCGCCATGTGGGACCTTCACCCGGAGGCTGGGCATCGAACCAGTGCTACCGAGGCTGCGGGCAGCCTCGCAAACCAGCGCTCAACTGCTGTGCCACCGGGGAGGTCCTGGATTTGGAATTAAGATAAGACTTTGATAAGGTATAAAAAGCTCTTCATTTTCCCAAAGCTGCTGAAATGAGTTCTCAAAATTCATTTATATTCTGTATTAATTTATCTTACATTTCTGGAAATCAAAAGTCCTTTGGGAAAAAAGTCTTAGATCATTTGCCCTGGTAGAGCATTACTATAATAAAAACTGTTTATATGTTTAGTTTGAGGAGGCATTACCTTTCCAGAGGAGACTGATTTATGCCTTTCATTTAATGTGCCTAATAGATTTAAATCCATAATCTCTTAGAATCAGGCAACTATATGGGGCAAGAGACTTTAAAAATCATTCATAAAATGGTGTAAATAAATTCCAACAAGCATATGAAAAGATGTCCAGTCAAGAATAAAATGCCAATTAAAACTACAGTGAGATCTCAGTGACCACCCACCAGGATCCTGAATTCTAAATGTTGGTGTGGATGTGGAGCAAGTAGGACTATCTTACATTATTGGTGGAATTGCAAATTGGTATGGCTTCTGTGGAAAATTATTTTGTCGAGATCTACAAAATATGTACATACGCCTACCCTCATTTCCTAATGGAAAGCAATTCCTGTAGTAGATATATATACCCCCAAATAATATATATGTGTGTTCATTAACCAACATTAATGAGAATATTCATATTGGTATTCTTTATGACATTTAAAGAATGATAAAATCATGGCATTCATAGAATTAAAAAGTGGACAGGGGTCATAGATTTGATTTAACTAATTAATTAATGAGATATTTGGCAATCTGGTTCAAATGAAAATCTGAAGAATAGATATAGGAAAACGGTTAGGAACACTGAAATGAACTAGTTAAAGATGCAAATGTGGTCAGTATCCTATTTGGACTAAGATGTACTGCTTGGAATTATCTTTTTAAGGAGTGGAAGTCAGCTGTAACTCTATCAGAGTAAGTTCATTAGCGTTTCTATGGACAAGATTCAACTGCATTACCGTCAGTTTTCTTAAAGTATTATAAAATAGCCCAGGCAAAACAAAGATAATCCCAAGGGACAACTAGACAACTCTTGGTAATCCATTGAAAGAACACACTAAGTAACCTTTTTCCCATTTGAAAGTTTTCCACAATTTTCCCTGACATCTTAAGGGCCCCAAACTATTGATAGAAACAACCCAGAAGTTCATCAAGAGTAGAATGGATAAACTGTAGTATTTCCATACAATGGAATGTTACAGCAACAGGAATAAAAAACTACAGTCAAATGCAACAACATGAATGAATTTCATAAGTTTGTAATGTGTGAAAGAAGCCATTCACAAAAGAATACAACATAGGATTTCATTTACATAAAATTGAACAACTGAAACTTATGTAAAGCATTAGAAATCAGGATAGTGATTATAGTTATTCAGCTGGGTTTGTGTCTGGGAAGGGTAGGTAGATCTTTTTAAGATCTGAGTATCTCTAGTGTTCTTTTCTTTTTTTTTTAAGATTTATTTATTTATGCATACAAGAGCTGGGGTACAGGCCAGAGGAGCAGGGGGTGGGAGGGTTTACCAGAGACAGAGTGGGGAACAGAACAGGCAGATTGAAATACAGCTGAGGGGAGCAGCAGGTGAGTCAGGAGAGGTCTGCTACACCATGTGGGTCACCTCCCTGGCCAGGAATTGAATTTGTGCTCCAGTGGCTGTGGATTGCTTTATAGTGCTGCGTCTTAACCCCTTGTGCCACCAGGGAGGCCCCCTTAGTGTTCTATTTTTTGATGTGTATTGGTGAAGAGGTGTATTTTTTTTAAACAGGTGTATTAACATTGAAAGCTCATTAAGTTTTACGTTTATGGATGGTTTATCTTTCATTAAATTTGCTAAGAAAAATCAAAGACCACAGTCATACTCTTGACCAGTGTCAAATTGAGGGTGTAGTTGTGCACTCTTGTCCAAATTCTGTCATTGTACAATATTATCATTGTCGTCGGCATTTGATTGACTTTTCTATTTTTGTAGTCAGATACCTTTGAAAAATCAGAATTTCAGAATCAAGTTTAGTTCTGAGGGCTAGATGGCCTTCATTTGCTTTTAGAATTCTCTAAAAGCACTCACAGAGCTCTCCCACAGCTTTTATAGCCTTTTCTCTGTGTGTATATTATTGTCTCAGCTGTTACAATTTTCTTTTGCCTTAGATTGAGTTGTGAGATTCTCAACTTGTATTCTGCACCCCCATCAAGGCCCCCCCCCATTTTGGGTTTGGTATGTAATTTGCATATTTTCACCATGCGAAAGCTATTTTCTATGGTTGGAAAAGATTTTTTCCCTACAGTGTGAACAAATCATTCTTTGTTCTCCTTATTGTGCCTCCAAACTGGTACGTCCGGTTTATGCTCCAAACAACAAAAGTCTGTCATCAGAAATTAAAATGCCAGTAAGAACAAAGCAGAGACCCATGAGGAACTGTTGGAGAAGTTTCCTCCTCTCCCAGTTACTGCAGTTGCCAGGAAGTTGAAGCATTGCTTGGTACACCCCTTCCTTGTCGTTCTACCCTTGTATTTTTGTTGGTTTAAAAGTGAATTTACACTCCTGGTAATTTTTTTTAGATTCTGTAAAATCCTCATCATAGATTCTCTGCAATTTTCAATGATTTCTTTTTAAGAAAGGTAAAAAATCACTTTGAAAGTCTTCTAAATAGCCTAATCAGTTTTGACACTCCTTGCAGCGCAGTATTACCAGGGAATGTAGTGAGTGTAAAATTATTAGAGACAATCAGAAATGGCAGCTAAAGCAGAGCCTCTAAGGACATACCCATTTTCTTGGGGTCCTTTCTAAAATGTACATATTTTATCCTACCATTTGTTAGCACAGTTTCTGTTGTGAGATTGTATTCCTGTGTAGAATTGACTTGTACTATTTGGAGAGTTCTCACCTCTGGGGAGTTTGACACATGGGGCTCACCTAAGATGCTTTACACTTATTCTTCTAACAGTCTTGATTTTAATCTACTCACAAATATCTGTAAATAGTTACAGAAAGTCTCCCCTTCCTTTTCCATATGTTATTAAACAAAGACTCTAGGATCTTAACTTAGAGGTAATGAAGGATGGGTAACAAATACATGGATGCATTTTGTAGTTAGTTCCAATGTTTTTTTCTTACCTGTTTCTGTACATATAAACAGGGATTTAGAATAGAAGCTTAGGGTAGAATAAGGCATTTAGGTTTGTTTTAAAAGCCATTGTGATGAAAAGCATGGTGTGTTCAAATTTTAAAATCTGTTTTTCTATGTTAAATTTAGCTCTTGTGTATTGAACACAGTGTTAACAAATGTTTTTCATATTGTGAATATGCCAACAGGTTTGTTTTACTCTCTATTATTTAGTATAATTTAGTATAGCAGGTCAGTTAAATGTGGTTAAAAGGCTTTATTTGATAGAACCCAAAGCTAAATGGTATATCGATGGCATATGAAAATAATAGTACAGAGCAATAGAATTTGTGTTAGAATATCATGAGTTGTTACAGGTATAAACCTGTGTTGGTTATATTTGTATAAACCTTCTTTTCTTAAGAATGAGAAGTGTTTTTTCATTTCTCTGAATTATTTCAGTGCAAGTTCTACAGTATTTTTGTAATTTGTTTTTCATTTCAGTGTTAATAGTAGTATACGTGTTGAAGAATATTATCTATTCCCTAACAAATTATTTTCAAAATTAAATAATTGACAGTTTTAATGGAGATCACATATCCAACATAATGGGATTACAGTAGTGATATACCCTTTAGTGTAAATGTGGTTAAAAACAAAGGTATTGTAATTTTGAATTTTAGCGAATGTGTGTTTACTGTATTGGGTGGGAAGTTGAGCAAATGACCATTTAAACTTTTTCTAAATTTAAAATTTAGAGACAATCATGTTCCATAATAAAATGTAGACTTAAGAGCTATAGTATTATAGTGGCTATGGTTTTAATTTAGAAAATTAGTGTTCACAAAAGAATTTGTAGAAAGATAAATTCTTGGGCCTCCCCGGTGGCGCAGCGGTTGAGCGCTGGGTTGCGAAGCTGCCGGCGACCTCTGCGGCGCAGCGGGTTCGATCCCCGGCTGCTCCCCGGCCACCGGAGGAGGGTCCCACACGGCGCGCAGACCTCTCCTGCCGCCCGCTGCTCCCCTCAGCAGTGTACTTCGGTCCTTCTGCCTGCTCTGCTCCCCGCTCTGGCTCTGGTGAATTCTCTCGCCCTCCCGCGCTTCTGACTGTACCCAGTGCATGTGTAAACAAAACAAACAAACAAACAAATAAATAAATAAATAAAAACATGCCTCTATAAATAAAAAAAAAAAAAGTGTTAAAAAAAAAAGAAAGATAAATTCTTATTATTTGCTGTACTGAGTTTTTAGCTTTTGTGTTTTTAATTGGTGATAGGTGGTGCTCCTGTTGCATAGACAGTGGGGAAGACCCTAATATTCCTCACATCTTCTGTATCCCAATGGCTATCTATATAGGGACTTGCTGCAATAGCCAAAGACATCTGTATCACACACTGAGTTGTATGTAATAATTTTTATAGGCACAATGAATATGATGGATCTTTAAAGCACTGTTGTAATAAAACATTTATAACTAATATTTACACTTCATTGCTTTTAAATTCAGTAGAGAAGATGCAGATCTAAAAAGTAGTTAATTTGAAAGGCAGCTCTGCAGATTTGTACTTTAATATTAGAAGATTCATAAGCCTTTTATAATTATATGTACTCTCAATATTTTTAACTTGTTTGGCAGGCCTATTAAAAAAATACCACCAACATGTTTCCTCTGGTGAATGTTGATCATTAATACATATGTTATAAATTCTTGGCTATTTAGAATTTTATGTTTGTCATTTTCCCTATGAGACATTACGTATTTCATCAAACACTTGGCAATTATGAAAATATATTGAGAACTACTTTACCACTTAGAGTAATCCGGAAAGCTTTTTTTTTTTTTAACTAATTCTAATTTAATCTGTTCAGTACTTCTATTAGCAGCAAATTGTTCCCTTGAGCAAACTGTTCTCTTGGAATGCAGTTGTTTTTACACATGACACATATTTTAGCATACCATTTAGAACTTTTGGATTAGTAGAATGCTATATTGTTTATATCTGAAGGATATGTCTGATATAACTCAAAATAAACGGGTATTCATACATTATTGTTTGATCTGTATTGTTAGTAAAAATGATATCATTTAATGATGCTTACATATTAATTTTTACTCACAAACTATTGAAATTATTTGAAGTCCTTCAGCAGCTTTGCTATCTGTTTATAAATGTAAAAGAATGTAGTCTTCGGGAGGTGGGGGAAAATAGGGAGATATTGGTCAAAGGGCACAAAGTTGTTGTAAAGGATAAATTAGTCTAGGGACACAGTGTACAGGAATGACTACAGTTAATAGTATTGTATTGAATACTGGAAAAATACTAAGTAGACTTCAGGTGACCTCATTACAAAAAAAGGTAACTTAGGAGATGTATTAACTAGCTTGATCATAGTAATCATTTTGATATATATATGTGTATCAAATTATGTTTTACAAATTCAATATATATAATATTCAAATATATTTTAAAAAGAAGAAAAAATAGGTTTATAAAGGCTAAAGGATTTATTCAAGATGGTTAACAGCTTATTAGTTGTTTGGTTTGAGAACCAAAACTGCTATCTAGGTCATTCACATCCCACTTCCATATGCAGTATTTTTTTCCCCTCTCATTTGCAAAATATTAATGAAAGTAACCACAACAGTTAAATTTTCAGCATATTAAAAATATTTGCTCTTCTCTTAAATGGAAAACTGAATACTAAATTTAACAATCATAGTTATTGTGCTCTGAAATGACAGACAGTCACACAGGAACTGAGCATACTTCTGTAAATTTACAGAATAGACCATTTACTTTTCTATTCATATTAAGTATATGTTCTTAAAATTTTCTAAAGATATTTATAACTTAAGATATGAATATACTTTATGTGTGTGATCAATAAATGTGTGTCTATTTCCCGTATTATATTTGAGACCAAAAATTATGATGAAATTTAGATCTTGTTTTTATATAATAATAATCTGATTTGCATTTTCATTTACTGAACTTTTTTCTGTCTTTACAGATCAGTGGGGAAGCACAGGAGCTATTTTCTGTTAGACATGGCCCTGTTCGAGCGGCTAGAATCTTGCCTGCTCCACAGTTTGGTGAGTGTAGCCTTTAAGAAGAAACAAATCATTCAGAGAGTTTCTCTTTTATTGGTCTCCTACAACAGACAGCAAGAATGATAACTAAAGTCTGTTTTCATCCAAGTGTCCATGCCCTTCCCCTCCTCCCCTCAAGATAAACTTTTATTCTGTCAGTTGAGATGGAAATAGGTAATCTTAACCAATTCAATATGGCCATTCACTTTCTACTGTGGTTTTGATTTATCCTCATTCTCTTTGATCTTGATTTAGCCTCTGACTTTGCTGGCTTTCTTGAAGCCCTCTTCTCTCTTGGTTTTCATGGCTTCACTCTTCCCAGATCCCTTCCTTGTTGACTGTGCTGCTTTTGTTATGTTTCTGGCTTAGTTTTCTGCTGTGGGCATTCCCAAGTCTATGTTGTTTTCTTGTCTTTACTCTTCTCAGTTAAGTTTAGTGCCTTGGAGAGCTTGGTTTTCACCACTATCTTGATTGCACATGAGTCTGCATTTCCAGCTCTGTAAAAAGTGTACTTTAGGGCTTTTGACCTTGGATTTTTGCTTTCATAATGAATGTCTCAATTTTGAATTTAAACATTGTATAAGTTTTAGATGTTTTCAAAACATCAAATAATGTTGAAATTAAAAGCTGCTATTTGGATACCTAAATAATGCCTGACTTTTTAATATCTGAGCTTTTATCTAAAGAATGCATTTTGCCATTCACAGTGTTTTTGCATGTACACTAAAAGTGCAATTGTATTAGTCTTGTTTATATACTTTAAAGTCTTTTTAAAAAAGAAGTTATGTAAATATTTTAATTGTATTATATTTTTTAAAGTTTATCCAGAAGTTGTGAAGTTTTTTTTGTAATACTCTTTTTTTTTTTTTTTTTTTAAGATTTATTTATTTTTATACAAGAACTGGGGTAGAGGCCAGAGATGTGGGAGGGTAAGAGGATTCCCGAGAGACAGAGTGGGGAGCAGAACAGGCAGACAGACCAAAATACACTGCTGAGGGGAGCAGTGGGCAAGACAGGAGAGGTCTGTCACACCATTTGGGAATCTCCCTGGCTGGCTGGGAATTGAACTGGTGCTGCAGAAGCTGCGGACAGCTTCACAGCCCTGCTCTCAACCTGCTGTGCCACCGGGGAGGCCCCTCCCAAATTTTTTTTGTTCTATTTGTAGTCATTGTACTATTTGACTGTTATACCCCCTAGATTTTTAAACATAGGTTCTTGTTCTTTTTGGGGGAAGATTGTCTCAATGTGAATTGCTTAACTTTTTTATTAACTAATTCTGTTCTGCTATCATGTTTTTCTTATGCTCACCTTCATATATCTTAGACCGTTTCCCCTTCCTTTAATTATCTCTCTTTTCCTATCATTCTTTTCTCTTTTTATCTTTTAAATTCTTTCTTGGTGTAATTTACATGTAAATGTTACTAAATAGAATCCAGTGATATATAAGAGGTGATACATCAGCACTATTAAGAGATATTCCAGGAATATAAGGTTGGCTAATATTTGAAAATCAGTCAGCATAATTCACTGTAGTAATAGAATGAAGAAGAAAACTCAAATGATCATTTCAACAGAAATGTAAAACTCCTTTGACAAAACTCAAAAGCCGTTTATGATAAAAAAAATCTGAGAGCAAATTAGTAATGGAAAGGAACATACTCAATATGGTAAAGATAAAGAAAAAATCTATAGCCAGCATGATACTCAGCAGTGATATATTACAAACTATTCTGTGGGATGTGTTCTGTCTCCACCTCTATTTACTATTGAATATAGATCCTAGTCATTACAATATAGCAATGAAAATAAAGGGAATAAATAGAAAATACAAAGGAACATACAAACTGTTAAAATTAGTAAGAGCTGCTGCATAACAAGTCTATTAGATCTTTTATAAACTGTGTTTTTTCAGCATTATTGGGGATCATCTGTAAGTGGTGTCTCTCATCTCCCGCACCTTCACCTCAACAATACCCCCTTGTGATCGTTGTACTGAACTTTTTTCATTTCCTCTAATGATCCGTCATTTTTCTCTTAAGCGTTTTTATTTGTTATTTTTTTCTTTTAGAACACTCCTATCCTTCTAACTCTTCCTGCTCCTACAGGACTTAACTTTCCTTAAATTTTAATTACTCGTTTGCCCCTTACTAAATTTGTGCACTGTTTTCATATCTTGAGTGCCTCACTGAGTGCTAGATACAAGGTGTCAATAATACAAGGTGGCTTGATCCTACATGGCTTCATCTCTTGAGAAAGCTATGACCTATAAGAAAGCAAAGATACTTTCACTCAATGTCAAAATCTGAAGGATTTGGATCTTTCTTATCACATTGAAGGCTATCATTGTATTTAGTGGGCATTTAATGTATCAATATAGTTTGTGTTCCTGCTTCATGGTCACTGTCAATAATTGATCACTTTATGTGTGAACTTAGACCTGCTTTACTATTTTTTAAATACAATGTTCTTTTAGAAAGTTATGCTGAATTAATTCATATTCTTATACTAAAACTAGTTATCTTTCAGAGCACTTTCTAGAATTTAATTCAAGGTAAAGTAGGCACTTTCAGAAAAATCTTTGCTATAAAATATATTGCCCAGCGATAAGGGAAAGGTGGGAATGAAGATGCCATGTCACCAGGTATAGGGTTTCTTTACAGAGTAATGAAAATGTTTTGGAATAAAATAGTGGTGATAGTTGCACATGCCTGACAAAATACTAAAAACCACTAAAATGTATACTTAAACAGATGACTATTAGGGCAATCAAATTATATCTCCAAAAAATAGTTAATGCACAATTAAGTGCAAATTAAATGCTTTTTTGTAATCTTTGTAAAGATTATTAGTGATATTATATTACAGATAGATGTTCATGTACGGTTTGCCATTTGTCTTGTCATTTGATGTTTTTTGGGACATTTGTATTTAGTTTCTTGTAAAGAAAAATCTTTTCCATATTTTCTTTCCTAATTTTAAATCAATTTTTCGTGAGAACTGAATTTATAAGTTTTTGTTTTTACTTTTTCATTATTTTCTTGTCATACCTTGTCAACCCCTGATTATTATGTGATTCTCTGGAATCATGTGAACAGTGATTTACAAATCTTTGTGACTCCATGCAGAGTGGTCCTTAATATGTGGGATGAGTGGTGCTCAAAAATGAGTTTATTCAATATTTATCAAAAAAGAAACTAGAATTCTACTTTTGTATCAAATATTTTTCAAAATTATTTATCAGTAACTAAATGTTTAACTTTTTTTTTTTTTTAAATCTAATAGTGTTTGTACTCTGTTAGGAATTATATTATCCCTGTGCTTATGCTGTTTCCTTTTGGCTTATGGAGAAAGACTAATAAATTTGGCCTTGGACCTGAACCCCAGAGTCTTAGAAATGAAATTTAACTTTATTCATAACCCTTAATAGACCAATGTACCTCATACCTGAACTTTGTGTAAAAATACTTTAAAGCAGATTCTGATAAGCTAGACTCTTTATTCTGACAAAAGGTAAATTCCTTGCAAATAATAGTTTTCTCCTGGCTATGAGCCAGATTTCTGGTACTCATCTGAAATACTGGGTTGACAATGCGGCTACTTTCTTTTAGATTATTTCATTATTACCTACTACTATTTTTAGTTCTTCTATGCAAGGAACTTACAATTTCACATCTCAAAATGTCAAAAGTTTATCTAACCTGTTTTTCCCTATTGGAGGAAAATGCCAGATATTTTCTGAAGCTTGTGGTCATCAGACTGCCCATGCAGTCAGTAATACTGGAAAAAGTCATTTGCTGTTTTTTGATGATGTGAATGGCTGAAGTTATTTTTCTTTAAGCAAACATGAGAACAACTTAGAGTTTTCTCATTTGTGTATTTTTTTTTGTAAATTATCAAATAGAGTGTACTTTCTAGGTATTGAGTTCTCATATTTTCCTTAAAATACATCTAGCTATTTGTAGTTTTCATACTTTTTAATTTTTTAAAGATTTACTTTATTTAATGCATACAAGAGCTGGGTTGTAGGCCAGAGGTACGGGGGCTGAGAGGATTCACCAGAGACAGAATGAGGAGCAGAACAGGCAGACTGACTGAAATACACTGCTGAGGGGAGCAGCGGCGAGACAGGAGAGGTCTGCTTCTCCATGTGGGTTGCTCTCTGGCCAGCCGGGGATCGAATTTGTGCTGCAGAGG
The DNA here is from genome assembly GCF_014898055.3 of Talpa occidentalis. Classification (NCBI taxonomy): domain Eukaryota; kingdom Metazoa; phylum Chordata; class Mammalia; order Eulipotyphla; family Talpidae; genus Talpa; species Talpa occidentalis. Next base: position 107,470,901 of record NW_023605083.1, read on the forward strand.
CTGTGGACTGTTTCATAGTGCAGTGCTTAACTCTTTGTGCCATCAGGGAGGCCCCTAAATGTAGTTTTTATCATGTTCGAAGAAAGAGCTGTTGAACTGTTCAGATTTGTAGGAATTCAGAATTGTGAGTAAATTCTCTACAAGGGTATGTATGCTGTGATCTTTTTTGGTACAAATTTAATAACAGTGTTATTAAATGTTAAATACGTTCTGTAAACACACACACACACACACACGCAACATATATACAGCATACATGCACACACACACAGTTTGTCATCCAAAACCCTACCAACCTTCCAAAAGTAGCCTAACAGTCATTTGCTTACTCACCCCCAGTGTATTACAAACAGAAAACAGACTTATTGACATTTCAATGGACAAACTATGAGATTTAGGCCTTCCCCAATGTTTTACTGCTCTAATTACTTCTCAGTTTGTCTTGTGAATTTTTTCATATCATCTAATGCTAATCATTGAGGCCTTCACTCTTTGCTGTCATTTAGGCTTTTACCCAATTTTTGCTAAGCCTGCCCTTTAGGTGAATTATAGCATTTATGGATGTTCTCTTCAACTTCAGTTTCTTTATTGATTTTGGACAAAGAAACAGTGTTTTTAGGGGAGAATGTCAGTTTTAGAAGAACTGCTGCTTTAATTTTTGGTGATGTCAGGATGTTGAATTTTAGAAGGTGATTGAAGGATATTCTTAGTTTATACCTATTTGAAACCTTTAGTTAGGACCTTCTATGAGGGCTGTAGTGAGAGGGAAGTATACTAAATAGAAAAGAAAGTAAATTTAAAAATGAAGGAAATAATTGTGCTTGATTGTATTTTTCAGATGAAATTCTAGGTTGATTATATACATTATTATCACTTTACCCCCAATAAAACAAGAGTACTGATTTTCTGTTTTATAGAAAACTGTTTTTCTGTTTTATAGACTTAAAGTTCAGAAGCTAAGTGCCTGGCATAAAGACAAATAGTTCATAAGTGATAGAGCTGGACTTTTCACTTTAAAGTTTACCCCCTATTCACTCAGGCCTCACTGTCTCATAGTATGTTACTTTCATAATCATCAGGATATATTTTTATTAATTCCTAATGTTTCTGGTACCTATCTAACTGCAGAAATCAAATAGCTGGGTATTTATTTAGGTATGTAAAAAATAATTCTGTTTAGCTATATTTTTTTCATCGTAAAGGCCTAAAATATCTTCAGGTGTCTTAGTATTTTCATATTGTTTTTGAAATTCTTGGTTGTTTAATCTAAGCATGAAAAACAATGAAAATAGTTAATATGGGGACTAATATATAGGAAAGCCATTAGCCTATGTAAGTAAACTTTAAATTTCAAACAATCAGGATAAGGCATATTATAAAGACAGCTGTAGCCTATTTAAGTTACGCTCACCCTAAATTAAATCAACCCTCTAAAAAGAAATGTTGGTTCCCTTTTACAGGACTTGGTATAAACTATTAAAAGTACATCAAAGGGGTTAGTGACAGATATCTTAAATCAGATAAAAACAAAGGTGTAATATGAAGCAACTAAATTACATGTGAGCTTAATGATTCTGACCCAAATAAACAGACTTGTAATGGAGCTGCTGATAATTATCAGTACAGCTTAAATGCTTTTTACTGTAGAAGTAAAAAGAGGAATGTGGGTGTCTTAGTGAATTGGACACGATGTGTTCTTGGAAATCTGTGTTCATTTATCATAACATATCATTAGGTGTGAAAATGAAAACTCATAATAATCTAAATGATACTTAAACTAAACATTTAAAAAAATCAAACCTATTTGATTTTTAGATTTAAAAAAACACCTTTTTATAGAAATTGAGAAATAATTTATAATAAAATGCATCAATTTAAAATAAGTCTTGGTCAGTTTTGCCAGACATAGTTATGTAACAACGACAACAAATACAAAGCCTTACTCTCATTGTCAGAAGTCCCCCTAAGATGCTTATATGCAAAAGAGAGATAGTAATGAAAGTATGTGTGAGAATGTGGACTGATTAAAACTCTCATACATGGCTTTTGAAAATGTAAGATCAAATAGTCATTGGAAAATAGCTCTGCAGTTTCCTTGAATTATTAAACATATAGTTACCATGTGACCCAGCAATTCTATTCCTGTTTGTAACCAATAGAAAAGAAAAAATATGACTACTTTACAGCTTGTACATGAATACATAGAACCATTATTCATTAAAGCCAAAAAGTGGAAACAACACAACCGTGATATTTGTTTCTTTTTTCATTTAATCCAACACATTTCTAGGCTACTTTGTGATTTTCTCCTTATTCTGTAAGTTATTTACAAGGGTATCTTATTTCTGAGTTTTAAGAGATTTTTCTCGATATTTCTGTTAATAATTTTCTAGTTTAATCCTGTCATCATCATCAGAAGACATAGTTTATTTGGTTCCAGTCTTGTTAAGCATCTTGAGACTTGTATAAGGACCCAGAATATGATTATTTTGTTCTACTATATCCTGATATTGTCCGTTTATACTATCAGTTATAGAGAGGGTTGTTGGAATCTTCCATAATAATGGCTTGTGATTATGGTAATTTCATCAGTTTTTGCCTTACATATTTTGATACTGTTTTGAGGAGCAAAGTTATTTAGGATGATTAAAGTCCTCCTCATGAATTGATTCATTCATTGTTAATGAAATTTCCCATAATATTCCTTGCTCTGAAACTTACTTTCTGGAAGTAAGATACATACTCGTTTTCTTTGATTTGTGTGGAAATATTTGCTTCCTGTCTTATGACTTGTGTTCATGTCCATTTGACAGTGTCTTGCTGACCATATTCAAATATTTTCTTTCCCTTCTCTTCATATATTTTATTCCTCACTCTCTTTTTTAAAAGACTTATTTATGCATACAAAGAACTGGGGCATAGACCAGAGGTGTGAGGGATGAGAGGATTCACCAGACACAGAGTGGGAAGCAGAACAGGCAGATCTACTGATAGACACTGCTGAGGGGAGCAGCGGGCAAGACAAGAGAGGTCTGCTGCGCCATGTTGGTCAGCTACTTGGGTAGCATCGAACTCATGCTGCAGTGTCGAGATAGCTTGATAGCACTGAAACTTTAACCCCTACACCACCAGGAAGTCCATGTATTTTATTTATCTTGATGCTGTTTCATAACTCATAAATGCTTTGTTCATTTTTTTCCTTTTTTTTTTTTGGTGGGACCCTTGCCGGTGGCCAGGGAACAAACTGGTGCTGCAGAGGCTACGTGCACCCTCGCAGCCCAGCACTCAACCGCTGCACCACCAGGGGAGGCCCCATTTTTTTCCTTTTTATTCCATTTGAATTTCCAATAGTTTTGATTGCTGCCTCACCATGTTTTCTAAGTTTTTATAGGTGGTATGTGAATGTGTTTATGGGGAGATAGCTCATATCTTTTTAACATGCTTCTAGTCTCCTTTGCCTTCTTGAATAGATGGAGTATGTTTATCATCTCAATTTTAATGTCATCGTGTTCTAATGATTGCTTTATATCCTTGTTTTATGCCATGTTATTTTGCTTTTCTACATGCCTTGAAATATTTGTGTGGATGCCATGCATTGTATATTTTATATTGCTCGGGACTGGTATTTTGCATTCCTTGAAATATTTTTAGACTTTGCTCTCAGATATAGTTAAATTATTTGACTTTTATTTGGTATTGCTGGAACAGTTTTTAGTCTGAGGTAGGGTTGTGTGAACATTTTCTGGAAAGGTCAGATAGGAAATACATTAGATTTATGGGCCATATGGTATGTGACTTGAATGCTCATCTCTGCCATCTTTTTTTTTTTTTTTTTTTTTAAAGATTTATTTATTTATTTATACAAGCACTGGGTACAGTCAGAAGCGTGGGAGGGTGAGAGAATTCACCAGAGCCAGTGTGGGGAACAGAACAGGCAAACCTATGAAGTACACTGCTGAGGGGAGCAGTGGGCTGCAAGAGAGGTCTGTGCGCCATGTGGGACCCTCACCTGGCGGCTTGGGATTGAACCAGCGCTGCAGAGGCTGCGGGCAGCTTCGCAACCCAGCGCTCAACTGCTGCACCACCGGGGATGCCCATTTCTTCCATCTTAATCTAAAGAGAAGTCATTTTTACACATCTTAAAGGAATGAGTAGTACTTTGGGGCATTCACAGAACTCAGGAAAATTGTTTTCCTTGTCTCAGGCATTACTGTCCTGTGCTGTCTGTTGTTCATTGTCTGAAAGTTATCTTTTCATTCTTTTTATCTAGGTTTTACCAGCAGGAAGGTAAATCTAATCCTTGTTGTTCCACTATTGCCTAATACAGAAGTCCACCATTTTGATTTATTCCAAATATTGCTAGTTTTCCTTCAGATTGCTTAGAACAGCACCTGACACATTATAAAATTCTGTATGAATTTTTGTAAATAAAGAAAAGAAATAAATTGAGATTGGGTTTTGTTTATAGGATAAAATTTGCAGGTATAAAATTTAATGTATTTTTGGGGAAGTTAAATTTCAGATCCTTTTTAAAAGTTGCAGGCATTACAGAGGAATTTTAGGAGGTTTTAGAGCATCATTGTTCTTTTTCTGTCTGGTGCGAGATGTTGCAGAAAAAGAAAATGATAAAAACATCAAGGGGTTCCTTTATTCCTTTTGATATCATGAATAGGTAAAAGAGACTTACTACACTTTCCCTCCCTTGTTTCTATCATCAAGGGACTACCATGAGTCTTGCCTTTCAGAGAATGACATCTTTTTTTCCCCCTATCTTCATGATGCTTTTAGTCTTAATAACAAGAGGCTTGAACCTCAGTTATTATCATTTGAAGTATCTGCCTGGCACCTACTGTTTAACCTAGTTTTGCTAAATTCTTCCCACTTGTTGCTGTTACTGTATGTTGTGGTTTTTATGTGTATATGGGTTTATATTGGGAATATTTTGGAATTTCCATTATTTTCATTCATGGAGCACACGAATCTAATTTGAGGTCAAGTGACTATGTATAGATCTTCGTAACAGCAATATCCAGCAATTAAGGAATTAAAGTTTTCTAATTTTAAAAATATAACTGTGTATGTGTGTATATGCAAAGGAGTGGTAAGCACAAAATTTAGGAGCGTGGCTTGCTGGGTAGTAGTGGGTGAAAGAATTTAAGATGTAGGAATCTATGTATAAGCAAATGGAAATTATTGGTAATGTTTTACTTCTCATCTTGGGTGATGAGTTCAGAGTTATTTATTATAAGTATTTTAAGTTTATTATATGCATTTACCATTGAAAAGAGATGCAATGAGGATTATTATTATTATATTTTTTGTGTATCCAGTGTCCTAAGTAGAGAGGAAAAAGATGTAAGGAAGAAAACTGAGTGTAAACAGTCTTTACTTGGTTAGAAGTAGATATCAAAAATGAGATAGAAACAAAGTTTAGAGTGAAAATTAAAAGGGGGGAGAGCTTTTTTCTCTGTATGTTTTTGGACTTGAAAGTTTTTTTGGGTAGAAAGTTGTGTTCTTGGGCCTTCTGGGTAGCGCAGCGTTTGAGCGCTGGGTTGCAAAGCTGCCCGCAGCCTCTGCAGCACAGGTTCGATCCCCGGCCGCTGGGCGAGGGTCCCACATGGTGCGCAGACCTCTCCTGCCACCCGCTGCTCCCCTCAGCAGTGTACTTCGGTCCTTCTGCCTGTTCTGCTCCCTGCTCTGGCTCTGGTGAATTCTCTCACCCTCCCGCGCTTCTGACTGTACCCAGTGCTTGTATAAATAAATAAATAAAATCTTAAAAAAAAAAAAAAGGAAAGTTGTCTTCTTTAATTTTTTCTTGTAATTTTTACTGATAAAGGGGCTAAAATCAGCTGGTGTCAAAAGAGAGCCCTGTGGCCTCCATGCTGGGCACTGAGTACAAAAATTAGACCACTGAGAGGAGGGAAGAATTGACTCCAGATTTATTTTGCCATCACTATTTCTTTTTTTTTTTTTTAAGATTTATTTTATTTATTTATACAAGCACTGGGTACAGTCAGAAGCGCGGGAGGTTGAGAGAATTCACCAGAGCCAGAGCGGGGAGCAGAGCAGGCAGAAGGACCGAAGTACACTGCTGAGGGGAGCAGCGGGCGGCAGGAGAGGTCTGCGCCCCATGTGGGACCCTCCTCCGGTGGCCGGGGAGCAGCCGGGGATCGAACCGGCACTGCAGAGGCTACGGGCAGCTTCGCAACCCAGCGCTCAACCGCTGCGCCACTGGGGAGGCCCTGCCATCACTATTTCTTTCTCTCACACTAATGTTGTCAACTATCTTGAGAATATGGAAACTCAATTCCTTAAGTTTTTGTCTTTATTTACCTTGATCACTCTAGGAATCCCAAAGGTACTCTCTTGTCCTTACACTCTCCATGTGGCATTCACTTGTCAAATTTTTCAAATCTTTGTATTGATTCCCCTTCCTATCATTCCCAACTCTGGAAAAGTTTTGACTGGGCCTCTGGAAGTCACTTTCTGTCATCTGACAAATCCTCCATATCCTCAGTCTCTTTTAGAATGTCTTTTCCCCTCTATCCTTACAGTCTTCATTTCAATTTTTGAGGATTACAATTTTATTTCACGATTTTCTATAGTACCACTCACAATTCTTATTAGCTAGTAATGAGGACTCTAACATGTGCTTATTTGAAACCTCTCTGTCTTCTTTGATGATACGTTGAGTCCTGTCTTTTGCTATAACTGTTGAATTTAGAGAATAATTTATATATTTTGAATTTAAGTGCTTTGTTGGCTATATGCTTTGCAAATATTTTTTATCCGTGGTTGGCTTACCTTTCATCATTTAAGTTTTAATGAAGTCCAATTATAATCTTTTTTTAATCATTGTGCCTTTAGCATCATGATTAAGAATCCATTTAGGGGCCTCCCTGGTGGTGCAGCGGTTGAGCGCTGGGTTGCGAAGCTGCCAGCAGCCTCTGCAGCGCCGGTTCGATCCCCGGCTGCTCCCCGGCCACCGGAGGAGGGTCCCACATGGCACGCAGACCTCTCCTGCCGCCTGCTGCTCCCCTCAGCAGTGTACTTTGGTCCTTCTGCCTGCTCTGCTCCCCGCTCTGGCTCTGGTGAATTCTCTCACCCTCCTGCGCTTCTGACTGCACCCAGTGCTTGTATAAACAAATAAAAAAAAAAAAATAAATCTTTTTAAAAAAAAAGAATCCATTTAGCCCATAACATTATAGTTTATCATAGCTCTTGTCCTAAGTTTGTAATTTCCCCATTCCTCTCTTTCCTTTTCAACTTTATTTGTATTGAACAGAAAATATTTTTAGTTAATTTTAGAGGAAATGATTACAATAGTCACTATTTTATGGAATTCACTCATGTGCTTCTTTCTGTTAGAGAGTAAAATTTTAAATTAATATTATTAATCTAATGGAATTCTTTATTTTCATACGACAGAAGAGACAGGATGATTTCTTCAGCAATATTTTGCCATAAAGTAGTAGAGATCCAGGGCCTCCCCGGTGGCGCAGCGGTTGAGCGCTGGGTTGCGAAGCTGCCCACAGCCTCCGTGGCGCCGGTTCGATCCCCGGCTGCTCCCCGGCCCCGGAGGAGGATCCCACATGGTGCGCAGACCTCTCCTGCCACCCGCTGCTCCCCTCAGCAGTGTGCTTCGGTCCTTCTGCCTGCTCTGCTCCCCGCTCCAGCTCTGGTGAATTCTCTCACCCTCCCGCGCTTCTGACTGTACCCAGTGCATGTATAAACAAAACAAACAAACAAATATAATAAATAAATAAATAAAAACATGCCTCTATAAAAAAAAAAAAACTATTTATTAAAAAAAAAAAAAGTAGTAGAGATCCATCTGCACATTGGATTCTCTATGGTTTGGTTTTTGTTTCTCGGATATTGTTATGCTTGAGGTAGTTGGTGCTAACTCAGCCTCAAATAAATCTTACTTAGTAAGATTTATTTATTACTAAGTAAGATTTATTTCCCCATAGTTTGTAATTTTTTAAAAGAATTGTATTAATCCCCCAAATTTACTAGTTGATGTGATTGATGCCTGGGTGGTATAAGAAGTTTTACATCTCTTTATAAGAGGATGTAATTATCTGTCATGTAAAAAGACCAGCCCACACATTTGACCAGACAGTAGCCTTCTTTTGGTAAGAAGTGAGTGGTTTACACGTGTGTGTTGGTTTTGTGGGCATATAAACTATGGTTTATGCACATGCTGTCACATTTATTATAAAATTTTGTCTGAAATGGATTTTTTTCCTATAAAGATATTGTATAAACACCTGAATTTTATTTTTTTAACCTGCTTTCATATACTTTTTGGTTAGTACAGTATTAGTGCCTTACATTTGTCTTAATGCAGTCTTGATTTTAACTCCAATATTCTACAACTCACAGGAGTCTTTAAAGCAGGCAAGCATGGTAATTCTCTCTAAAAAGAAAAATAAAAGGTATTCTTTGTGGGTGTTAGATATGTAGGCTTTGGCATGGTATGTGTTGTAGTATTTTTGGGGTATCTATATGTTTAAAAAATGGACATCTGTCATTTCAGGACCTTACATAGTTTATCCTACACTGATTTATTCACCCTGAAAATAGCCCTTCAATACTAATTTAATATATTAGTAGTTGGTGTACATGTTTTCAGCTGTTTCTCTAGGTGTGAATTCCTTTTTATTGTATCAGAGTTATCAAACTTCCTATATCGCTGGATTGTTGCCTCTATATAATTCTGGAAAGTTTTCTGGCATTTATGTCATTGAATATCATTTTTTTTAAAGATTTATTTTTTTATTTTTTTAAATTTTTTTAAAATTTTTTTTGTGGGACCCTCGCTGGTGGCTGGGGATCGAACTGGCGCTGCAGAGGTGTGGGCAGCCTCGCAACCCAGCGCTCAACTGCTGCGCCACCAGGGTTTATGCATACAAGGTCTGGGGTTTAGGCCAGAGGTGTGTGTATGGGGGGTGGAAAGAGTGTTCACCAGAGGCAGAGTAGAGAACAGAACAGGCGGATTGACTGAAATACATTGCTGAGGGGAGCAGCAGGCAAGACAGGAGAGGTCTGCTGCGCCATGTAGGTTAGCTCTCTTGTCAGGGATCGAACTTCTGCTGCAGTGGCTGGGATAGCTTGATAGTGCTGAGACTTAACCCTTTGCACCACTAGGGAAGCCCTGTTCCAACTTTTTATATTGCAAAACATTCCCTGAGAAAGGTAGAGTGGGAAAATAAATTCTTCCCATAGTCTGTCACCTACTGCAATTATTAACATTTTATCACATTTTAGATAAAAAAAGCCCACATTTAGTCTTGCCACTCCAATTATCCACTCTTGGTCATGCAAACAGTTTGTGTCCATTGCCGTTGAACAGCTTTGTTTGATTCTGTTTTATAATGCAGGTATATTTTGCAAGAGATAAATGCAGTGACACGTTAGTTTGCATTTTGACAAATATATACAGTCCTGTACTCCATGACTACATAAAGATAGGAAGCATTTCTGTCACTCCAAAAAATTCTCACATGGCCTTTCCCAGTCGTCATTGTCTCCACTAGAGACAGTTGTTTTGATTTCTTTTACTTTATTTGTTTATTTATTTATTTTTAAGATTTATTTATTTATGCATACAAGAGCTGGGGTACAGGCCAGAGATGTGGGGGTTAGAAGAATCACCAGAGACAGAGTGGGGAACAGAACAGGCAGATCCACTGAAATACACTGCTGAGCGGAGCAGTGGGCAGGTCAGGAGAGGTCTGTTGTGTCATGTGGGCTGCTCCCTGGCCGGCCGGGGATTGAACTTGTGCTGCAAAGGCTGCAGATTGCTTTATAGTGCTGTGCTTAACCCCTTGTGCCACCAGGGAGGCCCAGTTTCTTTTACTTTAGAGGCAGTAGTTTCTCCTGTTCTTGGTGATCATGCATCTACCAATGTCTTTCCTTTAATTGCTGAGTATTATTCCATTGTATGAATATACTAAATTATTCATTTTTTAATGCAATTTGGGTTGAAAATATCTTTGAGCTGTTAGCAATCAAACTTTTATGTATGTTATTATACAATTCTTTTTGTGAATGAAATTATCATTGGAATATGCTGAGACAGATAAATCAGTTGACTATGCGTAAAATGAAGTTCTTTTAAGTCCTTTGAAGGAAAATAAATCAGGGGAAGGAGCTAGGGCATGATTTTTTCTGATTGGGAAATATTTTAGCAAGGACTTTAACAACAACAACAAAAAGCATATACAAGGGTGGTGACATAACCGGAAATTTCCAAACAGAGAGCAGAAAAGGCAGCATTCCTGAGGCAGTCATGTGTTTGTCATATTCCAGTGTGGATGACCAAGGTGGAGAGAGTTAAGTCAGAGAGATGATGACACCATGGTAAAAGATCAAGAGCAGAGTCAAGGATATGAGCTTTTTTTTTTTACGATTTATTTATTTATGCATACAAGAGCTAGGGTACAGGCCAGAAGTATGTGGGGTGAGAGGATTCACCACAGACAGAGTGGGGAGCAGAACAGGCAGACTGACTGAAATACACTGCTGAGGGGAGCAGTGCATGAGTCAGAAGTCTGCTGTGCCATGTGGGTTGCTCCCTGGACTGCCAGGTATCGAACTGCAGAGGCTGTGAACAGCTTCATAGGTTGTGTCTTAACCCCTTGTGCCTATGAATAGGCCCCTATGAATAGGGGCCCCTATGAATAGTTGTTTTGTTTGTTTTTTTATTTTTTAAACAGAAAAGTAAATGGAGGGTTTCACAAACTAAAGTTGTCAGCAATAATAATAATTGCATAAGGTTTATTGAGTTCTTACATGTTGCAGCACCTTGATTAATCCCTTGAATGTATTCTTAATCCTTACAACAATCCTATGGGAGGTATTGGTACTTATCTCCGCTTTAGAGATGAGGGAATCAAAGCACTTAGGGTTTAAATACATTAGCCTGTATCACTCATTTTATTTTTCAGTGGAGAAGTGGCTCATAATTTTCTGATAGTAGTTTTTTGTTTTTTGTTTTTTTTTTCAGTGAGCAAGGGTAGCAAAAGAAATGGTCCTCAATTGACCTTCAGGATCAGATGTGGCACTTAGTAGCACGACTTCGATGAAATTATATTTAATTTCTCTGTATGTCATTACTCCTGTCAATGAACTTGTTAAGATATGATGAATAATTTGTGAAAGAGCACAACGGTCTAACGTGAAATACAGGGTATTAATTCACATATTTATGGAGGAGGATAATAAAGCTAGCAACAGTGAGAAAATGTTGTCTTTGATATTTTAAGCTTTTGGAAGTCAATGGGGAACCTAAACTGCATGAGATATTTTAGGTATTTGAGGCAAATGGCAGAGATGTCTTTGGTGATCATGTTTAGTTAAAACTGTCAGGGCAGTAAGATTTTCGCTGTTTTTCTTTCTTGTGGTTGGTTGGTGGTAGCTGCAACCTGTGTATATGTTTTCCTATTTTCCCTTCCTCATCTTGTCTTCTAATGCATCCCTGTCTTCTCTTTTAAATTTGTCTCCTCTACTAAAAAATTCCTCACTTTACATTTTCCTCTGTTTAGGAAATAAATATTTGGATTATTTAGCTCATATGGTGTCTATAGCATAAAATAGAAAATATTATGAGAGATAAAACATTTTAGTGCAGAAATAGCCTGACAATCTAAGATTACATGAAGTATATTTATCTGACTAAATTAAAAACAGATCATATTTTCTAATTAAAATTTAGATCTTGTAAATATTACTATAGTTCAGACTCTAGGGCATGGATATATTGACTAAAATAGATAATTTCTAAAGGAAATTATTTTAGTAAAGTAAAAAAATAGAAGACTTGAGAATAAATTCACTGATGAAATGAATTGTTCAAGGGAATTGTCCTGCAAAGCACATTCTCAGTTAAAATTCATTAGTATTAGTGTAGTTTGGTGTAACATCTTTATATTCAAGACATAACCCATAACATCAAAAGAATAGTATTGGGATATTTCACTAGCAGTTGACTTTTTATGTGGCTCTGTATGTGCTTTTGTATCCATGCAGAAATGGTTTCTGTTTGATGTCTAGTGTGTATGGTGAGGGGTATTATTTAACATTTTCTGATAAGCAAACTGTCTTGAATTTTGTTGAGTGGAAGAGGAATTGGTGACTTTGTGGACAGTCCCATTTTCATTACTTTAATTGTGTGATATATTAGGATTTTAAGCTTTTTATAAATGTTTTACTGTTATAGGACAGAATTAAATGGATTTAGAGTAAAAGGAGTTTAACAAAAGGACTTTGCAACAGGATTGCAATAGTTTTTATATTTGATGGATTTGGCTAGTCGCTTTTCATTTCAATCATGTTGCATTCTGTTAAATGCTATAGAACAGGTGTGTGCAACGTCATTTTCTCTTTTGTACATGCAAATAAACATAATTTTATATATAAAAAGTTAATCCTCTACAATTTGGAGGATTACATTATGGGAGGGTGATGACTCCATTAGGCATCATGGAGAGTACATGCTACTATTTATATTGCATGAAAAATCAGGTTAATAGCTGTAGTATTCATGAGATTGTAGACTTTATACTAACACTTTGAAAATTATATTTATTCAAACCATCCAATGAAATTATTTAAAGTTAAAGTTTGGTTACATAGTTTCCAAACTCTGATTTAGATTTTTTTTTTCCCCTAAAGAGTATCCCTCAACTAAATTGGGAGGTTTTGCTATTCTTTGCTTATTATAGAATCTGGTCTTTTCAGCTTATATGATTTTGACTAGTAGGTGTTTTTAGGGTTATTCTGTTCTCAAGCTAGAATTTTATTTTGTAACTTAAAAATTTTACTTTGCAGTAGGAATTATGCTAATTTCCCCCCTTAGTGTTTCAGTTCTATAGTCAGTGATCAAGGGTAAGTTTTCTGGGTTGTCCTTTTCTGACTATTAATTTAGTTACTTTATATTCCACATATTAGTGACACCGTCTGTATTTATCTTTCTCCAACTTAATTCATCTAGCATAATTCCTTCAAAGCATAATTCCTTGTATATCTGAATATCCATAAAAAGTATAAATTTTTAATAATTGACAGATGATTAACATTCCATAAAGCAGCAAATTCAGGACATTGAATCACAGTAGATCAACAGAAATGAATGGAGTTCTTCATTTCAGGTTTGAGAAAAGCAAAACTATCAAGTCATTCTTGCCAATATAATTTGCATTTAAAAGACAACGTTTCATTCATTCAAAATATCAAATTGGTGTCTAAAATACAGGGAGAAATCATAAAGACCTTGTAAACACCAGGCAGCAGCAGGAAAATGCTGTTAAAGGTAGAGGGGAAATATGTAGGAGTGCAGAATTGGCCTTGTATAGATGAAATTCAGTTATAATTGATTTGGAACATAAATATTCTGTACTTTGGGCCAGTTAATTTTTAACTTGGGTTTCACATTCAAAAGTCATATTGTTAATTGTGAAATCTGATTAATTGTTATCAGGGGTAACAGCATAGAATCCATAGTAAATGAATATTGTGTGAAGACTTAGACACCGATTGTTAGATGCTTCTAAAACTTAAGTAGTTATAGAGCACTTTATTCATAAACATTAATTATGTGTTTAGTTTTGATCTTTGTCATATTTTGGTATTGCTAATATAGTCTGGCAAGGAGTGATAGAACTTATCTCATTTTGTATAATTATTTTCTTCACAATTTCAGTGTCAGTTCTCCATGTCATACTCGAAATGTGTAATCATGAACCTATTTTTCTCTGCATTAAATCTCATTATTTCTATAGAGATCATTAACGTGGATTATTAACATTATAATTACATTTATTGTCAGTCAAATAAATAAACATTGCTAAAAAAGTGCTGACACTACCTCTCCCAAATATTATCTCCATCCTAAATCCTGAGAGATCTGTTGTTAACTTGAAGCTGAGTTTTATATGTTTGTGCATTTAGTATTGTGCTTAATGCAACTAATTGTCCATCTGCCTACCTGTCTGTCCGTCTGTCCATCCATCCATCCATCCATCCATCCATCCATCCATCCATCCATCTGATTACAAATTACCTGTGAGCATGTGCCGCACACACACGCACACACACACACGCACACCCCCCCCTTATTTTTCTGCCTTTTCTAAAATTTTTAATTTTTAATTTTTTAAAAGATTTTTTATTTATTTATACAAGAGCTGGGGTACAGGCCAGAGGCACGGGAGGGTGAGAGGATTCACCAGAGACAGAGCTGGGAGCAGAATAGGCAGATGGACCAAAAGCACTGCTGAAGGGAGCAGTGGCAGACAGGAAAGGTCTGCCTTACCATGTGGTTATCTCCCTGGCCGACTGGGATCGAACCATCGCTGCAGAGGCTGTGGACAGCTTCACAGCACTGTGTTCAACCCACTGCACCATAAGTTTCACAGATCTGTAGAACTTTTTCAGCTTACAAATTGAACCTCTACCCATTGAACTCTTTGTGTCTTCCTTCACCCATAACCCCAAGTAGCCAAATTTTACTTTCTTTCAGAGTTTAGCTATTTTAGATGCCTTGGTGATTTGTCTTTTTGTCACTGATTCATTTCATTTAGCATAATGTCTTTGAGATTTATCCATCGAGGATTTTTTTTTTCTAACAATGTCTTAGGTTTCTTTTTTCTTTTTTGTAATTAATTAATTGATTAATTTTTAACTGATGTAAAACTGTTACCCATATTCTACCACCATAGATCATTGTGCTTCCTTTCTTCTTCCCTCTTTCCCCTCTCCAACACCTTTCCCCCCTTAGTGATTCAGTTCTATAGTCAGTGATCAAGGGTAAGTTTTCTGGGTTGTCCTTTTCTGACTATTAATTTAGTTACTTTATATTCCACATATTAGTGACACCGTCTGTATTTATCTTTCTCCAACTTAATTCATCTAGCATAATTCCTTCAAGCTCCATCTGTGTTGCCATAAATGGCATATGTTTATCTTTTTTTTGACTGCTGAATAGTATTCCACTTATATACTTACACTGTATCTTCTTGATCCACTAATCTGTTCTGGAGCAGTAGGGAGGGGGGGTAAAATGGCACCTGTTCACTGTACTGCTCCTCCCCTTTTTTATGATGCATTCTGTAACATATCTACCTTGCTTTTTAATTTCCAAGAGCTCTCTTTTATAGTCTATGCCTCCATTAGAGGCTGAAATATCTTCTTTTATTTTAGAAAATAATAGTGATAGTTGCTTATTATAAATTATTACTTTTTTTCTGTATAAGAATTAGCCTCTTTTCCAAATAATTGTTAAACTTGGAATGTTGGAACATACTTGTCAGTGGCAAAATAAAAAGCTGATTAAAAGCTCTGTGTATTTAATTTTTAAACGTTATTGTGAGATGCTTTATTATGCTATTTGCTGTAGCCCCTGTTTGACAGTGTGTTTTAACCTTTCTTCATTAATTGACTTGTTAAATTCTCAAACAAAACTTGTAAGCCACATTAAAAGCCCCTGGCTTTATAATGACAAGGTTCTGGTGTTGGTGAGTTCTGGAAGCACAGTGAAGAGAGGTAGTTAAAAGATGAGGAAGGACTGTTTCAATATTAGTATTAATTTTGTTAGTAAAGCCTCTTTTTATTTTTAAATTTGTGTTCACCTGTACTTAGTGCTTAGTGTCCTTTTGTCTTACCTTCTGTATAATATATAGCCTTTCATTCTCCCGTAGGGAATGTGGATGTTTAGTGACTTAGCCAAGTAAGGGTCTTAGGATTTAAGTGTTTTTCAAATACCTTATACCAAATCCCTTTTATTTTAATTTCATCCTATCCCCTGATACCTCCACCTCCTCCCTGAACACATGCAATCTCAGTTATCAGTTGTAAAGTAGTTTGAATCACAGGTTTTATTTATCCCCATGACTGGCTTGAACTTTTACTCAGGGTTGCTAAGTTATCATTCTTCTATTTATAAAAATTTTTAACATGTTTTACATTTATCAATCCTATTTGATTTAATGAAGTATTACTGGAATTTTCAGAAAGGATTAAGTGAAATGCATATCTAAAGTCTACCAGTTTATCTCAGAAACCAAAACAACCACAAGCACTAGCTTCCTTGTTTGAAAACAAAGCAAAATTTTGTTGGGAATTGATATATTCATATAGGTTGAAAACTAATATATATGGGTAATATAAATATCTAGATATAGAAAGATATATAGATATAACTTCTTTCATTTTGTTCCCTACTATCTACTTTTGCCATCCTTCTCCCATGGGTAACCATTAGTTTAAGATTTTTGTTTGTATCCTTGAAGAGTATGTGTGCTTGTATATGTGTTTATGCAAACACATATTAGTCCTTTTTTGTCCTTTTACAAAAAAGATAGGATATTTTTGAATTTTCTGTTTACTGTATCTTCCATTTTCTGTTCTATATCTTGATTCTCATTGTTTTTATAGAGCACTTCATTCTTTCATAGTCGTAGTAAATACTCCATTGTATGTTTTATTACTCCATTATTGGTTTTATTAATCTTTTGCTGTTACAAACAATGCTATAATGAATAATCTAACCTACAAGTTAGTTTTCTCATGGCTGAGTAAATCCAACTTGAATGTGAGTTGTTTTCCTAATACATTGCCATTTTGCTTACCTATTTATTAAAAGGATTTTTGTATGTCTGTATTAGGAATGTTCTGTGATATTTGAAAAAGATTTATTTATTTATCCATACAAGAACTGGGGTACAGGCCAGAGCTGTGGGGGGTGAGAGTACTCACTAGAGACAGAGTGGGGAACAGAACAGACAGATTGACTGAAATACACTGCTGAGGGGAGCAGTGGGCGAGTCAGGAGAGGTCTGCTGCGCCGTGTGTGTTGCTCTCCGGCCTACTGGGGGTCAAATTTGTGCTGCAGTGGGTGCGGATAGCTTCGTAGGTTGCGTCTTAACCCCTTGTGCCACCAGGGAGGCCCAAGAATGTTCCATGATTTTATAATTTTCCTGCCCTAACCAAAATTTATTTAGTTTTGATATCAAGATATTATTAATCTTAGGTAATTAGTTGGTAGAGGTGAAAGTGTATTTTTGACCTCATGGAGAATTTTTTATATGATTGAAGTTAGTACTAATTTTTTAAAGAGAATACTTTAAATGCTGATTCAGTTTTTTACAGGAATAATACTTGTTATTTCTAGCTTTCCAATTTTTTTCAGCCAAATGTTTAAATTGTATTATGTTACACTATTTTATTTTTTTTTAGTGCTAAATATTTTGAGAGCATGAAAGTATTGGGAGCTATATACAAAATACTTATCCAAATTTTGTTTTACATTTTATTTTATGTCCCTTATCAGGTGCTCAAAAGTGTGACAACTTTGCTGAAAAAAGACCCCTCCTTGGTATTTGTAAGAGTACTGGATCTTCTGGGTAAGGAAAATTAAAAAAAATTCTTTGAACAACAACTGTTAACAATTTCTATTGTTATTTTCAAGGAGGCACTTTGATGTTTTAAAATCTTTGTTGCCATAAGACTGTGCATAAGAGAAAAAGGAAAGGAAACAAAAACATATTTAGGGTTTTCTGTGATTCAGACCTTGTTACTTCTCTACTCACTGTTTACTCATATGCAGGGTGATAACAGGACACAAAAGCCATTATAGAGTGTAATTCAGACTTTAAATAAAAGATTAATAACATCAGAAATTTTTTTTGTTTTTGTAGTTTTTAGTATAGTCAGATTTCTTTACATTCATTTATATATATATATATATATATATATATATTATATCATTGTTCATTTTTGTACAATGTTTGCTTGCTCCTCTCAGGTATAGTCCCCATAAAATTCCCAGCACAAATTTACCATAGTCAGTTTTTTGATGGCCATCTACAGTAGGTTAGAAGTTACTATTAGGTATTGATAATCATCATCATCATCAATTATCACTAGTATTTGTTATTGCTGTAACATGTGCCTGACACTGTTCAAAGGTGTCACCTGAAATTTCCCTTTTCATTCCTTACAACAGTATGGTGAAATAGATACTATTGTTTTACAATTTAGGAAATCGGGAAGGACCCATGCTCTTAGTTCTTAATTGCATGCTGATTGAATTTGTGACGATGAGTGGGCTGTGGCCTAGGATGATTAATTGTTTTATTGTAAAGTTAGATTTTTCTCTACTTTCTCCATATATCAGATGAGAATAATATTCTCCTCAATGGCTTATAATGATTTGGTTACCAGGTTTGTAGTGACCTTTTCACTGTATAGCTCCACTTATGAATTATCTTAAACTGCTATAAAGTTACAGTGGCTTACATAAAAACCATGTGATTACAAGTCTTTGGCAGGCAGTTCAGGGCCAGTGAAGGTTCTGTCTAGCTTTGACATCTTTAGAAGGTGACCCTTTATCCTAGTGATCAAGATAACTGTTGTCTTTTCAGTTCATTTGGTTAACTCAAGGAAAGCCAGAGGAGATGATTATGCATGTCGCAGAAGGAAGATGATCAAAATGGATATTAGATTGGCATCAGCAGTCCTGCCAGATACTTTCAGTTCATAGTCTCAACTTTAGACGGGAAGAATGTGCTAATGGTGTAACATGATTAGATCTTGGAATCAATTGTTGCTTTCTAGGGAAATGGTTTGACTCCATGGGTACAAGCTAATTTCTTATAATGTAAATTTTTGGTTAGAAGTAGCAAAAAATTTACTGCATACTCAGCATATGCCAGGTATGGGGTAAGGATGCAAATTCATGAAAAACCTAGTCCGTGGTCCTAAGACTTAAAGATGTGGCTGGGGGGAGGGGGGAGAAGAGAGGAGAAACACCACAGTCCACAATAAAAGGAAATAATGATGTCTCATGAGAACTTAGAAAAGGGAGAGAGTGAAAGGATTAAAGGGAGAAGGCCACATGAGGGAGGTGCAGCATACACTAGATATAAAGAAATGCGAAGTTTTGTAGTACATGTGAAAAAGTGCAGACTTCCACAGTAGGTTTTATATAGTAGAGAGTGGTATAAATACATTTAAATATGGTGGAGGTTTGTGACTTAGAACTGAGGTCATCCACAGAAACAGGTGAAGTCTATTTCATTGATCTGGAATAAAAGGCTTACAGCAATCTGAAAAGTCTTTTGTGTTTGAGAAAATGGTAAACTTTGTATAATAGCAGTTGAGCAGCCTGTAAGAGCTGTAAGAGCAGCCTGGAACTGCTCTTACCATGCTCTACTATGTTTTTTATTGATTAATTCTTCCAGAGTAGGGAAAGTTTTGTACATTAAAACTCCCTGCAGTGGTTGGGAGATGCTCATTCAACTTACAGTGATAGGCTTTGCCCTGCTTAACAGTACTGTGTGTGGATGCTACATTTTTGGGGTGGCATATGACTTGTAAGGACCAATATATCTTTTTGGCCTAAAGTCATGGTTAGCTGAGGCTTCATGTGTTGGCAGAGGATTCATGAAAGGATCCAAAGGAAACTACAATCTGTGGAGAATTGAAAATATTTTGAGTGATTAATGTGCTCTCCTACACATACAGAGATCCTTTTGAAAGGGTAACAATCTTTATTGACTCAGAGTATTTGAGCAAATTCTCTGTTGAATCATTGGTTGGTCACTATGCTACATGGATATATGGGCAACTCCCAGAAAATCAGACCTTAAAGTTTAAACAAGGATTAAAGAAAAATAAAACATCATGGAAATATTAGTAGCTTCACATTGTTGTGATACCATATATAAAATGTCTAATTTTCAACATAAAATTATGACACATGCCCCCAAAAAGGGCATATTGATAAAAGAGCAGGCAATAGAAACTGTTCCTAATTGTCTCTGGGTTTTGAAATTTGCAGACTGGGATTTAAAACAGGTGTTGTGAATACCTTCTAAGAACAAAATAAGCCATGTTTCAAGAATTGAAGGAAAGTATGATAATAGTAATTGAACAAGAATCTGAAGGAATTATAAATTATAGTAAAGGCAAACATAAATTCTAGAGTTGAAAATATATTAGAAGTAAAACAATCTTTCAGCTAAAGGAATTCAACACCATATATATATGTATATATATATATATATACACACATATATATATTTTAAAGATTTCTTTCTTTATACATACAAGAGTTGGGGTACAGGCCAGAGGGTTGGGGGGTGGTTGGGTGGTGAGAGTATTCACCAGTGACAGAGTAGGGAACAGAACAGGTGGATTAACTGAAATACACTGCTGAGGGGAGTAGCAGGCAAGACAGGAGTGGTCTACAGTGCCATGTGGGTAGCTCCCTGGCTGGCTGGGTATCAAACTCTTGTGGTGCTTGTGGTGGCTGAGGATAGCTTCATAGTGCTACAACTTAACCCCTTGTGACACTAGGGAGGCCCGAACTCAACACCGTATTCAAGACAGCACAAGAATTAGGAAACTGATGTGATAAGAAAGCTGAACATGATTTGGAACCTCAGAAAAGGGGAAGCTACTTTGTTGAAGAGAAACTTTGCTAACTTCTGATATTTAGCTCTTGTTAATTCAGGTGCATGGAGGCCTATGGAAACCCTTCACAAAGATGTGTTCATGTAAGATACTGGGCTCCCTGCTAGTTTGGTTTGAAGTTTTTGAAAGATTTTCCATTCCTTTTCAGTCCTGCTAAAGTATGATAAAGAGATGATTTTTGTTTTTATTGAGGTATCACTTTATCAAAATTAAGGCAAAAAAGTAATTTGATGATGAGATCGCTTATTGAGAGATGAATTTGATGATATGGGAGTTATATTAGTCTCTGTTTTCAGAGAAACAGAAACAATATGTGGGTTGTGTCTAAGGAGAGAGAGCAAGAGGTGTTAAGATACTGGCCCACATAAGTGAGAAGGGTGCAAAGTCCAAAATCTGGGGACAGAGGGAATTTGAAATTCCAGTCCCTTTTCCTCCAAGGAGGTCTTTTTTTTTTTTCCTATTAAGACTTTCAAGTGATTAGATGAGTTTCACTGGCATTATGGAGCATAGTTTGCTTTAGTCAGACTCTACTGATTTAAATGTTAATCTTATTTAAAAAATACCTTCAATGATTATTGTGACCCAACCAAATTGACACATAAAATTGAACACCATACAGGTAAGAAGAATGTAATTATGATTAAAATTGTATTTGTATCCATTTTTTTTAAAGATTTATTTATTCATGCATTCAAGAACTGGGGTACAGGCCAGAGGTGTGGGGGGTGAGAGAATTCACCAGAGTCAGAGTGGGGAACAGAACGGGCAGAGCAACCAAAATACACTGCTAAGGGGAGCAGCGGGTGAGTCAGGAGAGGTCTGCTGCACCATTTGAGTAGCTTCCTGGCAGGGGATTGAACCTGTGCTGCAGTAGCTGTGGATTGCTTCATAGGTTGCGTCCCAACCCCTTGTGCTACCAGGGAGGCCCACCATCCATTGTTTTTACCTATCCACCTCTCCCCTCATGGATGCCTTATATCTATGGTCAGCTTGCAAGGTTTGTGTTTGACAATTTGTTTGACTTCTCTATATTCCAAATCTAAGTGAAACCATCCAATATTTTATATTTTCCTTTGACTTATTTTGCTTAGCATCAACCCTTCCAGCTCCCTCCATGTTGCCACAAATGGCATGAGTTTATTTTGATTGCCTAGTAGTATTCCATTGTGTATATGTACCACATCTTCTTATTGGATTCATCTGTTTTGGGACATTTAGGTTGTTTTCATATCTTGGCTATTGTGAATAGTGCTGCAACAAACATAACTGTGCAGGTTTCCTTTCAAATTAGTGCTTTTGTGATCTTTGGAGTAGCTGGATTGTATGGCAGGTCCATTTCTAGTGTTTTGAGGACCCTTCACACAACTTTCCATAGTGGCTGGACTGGTTTATGTTTCCACTAGCAGTGTAAGGGTTTTTTTTTTTTCCTCAAGAGTTGGTGAATAATTTAAAGAGAATTGGCTGAATCAATTGGAGAAAACCACACTATCACGCAGTGTCTTTTTGGAGACATGGCCAAATGTCACATGCGCTATGAGAATGTTTTATTTTGCTTATTTTTATTTCTTCCTTGGTATTAAGGATGGCGCCTTCTATCTAGTAAGCATTTAAAACTATACTTTTATTTTTAATAATTTATTTATATGTGTTTTACATCATTGTTCTTTTTTTTTTTTTACAGTGTTTGCTCTCTTTTCTCAGGTGTAGTCCTCATAGAATTCACACCACCAATTCACCCATGAACTATCACAATAGTTCCTGTGCTCTTCCCACCCTCATTTTGATCCCTCTCCTTCCCCTGCAGAATGTCTCTGATTTATAGTTGTCTGTTTATTTTCATTTTGTTTTGTTGTGTTTCTTCATTGTTGTTATTTTTGTTGTCATTCTTTATTGTTATTATTTTTTTCCCTGATCCCTTATTTGGTTCCCCTGTATTTCTCCTGTAAGTGAAACCATCCGATACTTTTCTTTTTCCTTCTGACTTATTTTGCTGAGCGTAATTCCTTCCAGCTCCATCCATGTTGCTGCGAAGGGCATGAGTTTATCTTTTTTAAAATTTTTTAATAATTTTATTTATTTATTTTTAAGATTTATTTATTTTTATACAATAGCTGGGATACAGGCCAGAGGCATGGGAGGGTGAGAGGATTCATCAGAGACAGAGTGGGGAGCAGAACAGGCTGATGGACTGAAAGCACTGCTCAGGGGAACAGTGGGCGTGACAGGAGAGGTCTGCCATGCCATGTGGGACTCTTCCTGGCCAGCTGGGAATCAAACCCGCACTGCAGAGGCTATGGACAGCTTCACAGCGCTGCGCTTAACCCGCTGCACCACCAGGGAGACCCAGTTTATCTTTTTTGATTGTTGAATAGTTTTCCATTATGTGTGTGCGTGTGTGTGTATACATTATACACACGTGTGTGTATATATATACACATTGTGTGTATACACACACGCACACGCACACACATATCACATCTTCTTGATCCGGTCATCTATTTTTGGGCATTTGGGTTGTTTCAAGTCTTACCTATTATAAATAGTGCTGCAGTAAACTTAGGGGTGCAGGTGTCCTTTTGAATTAATGTTTTTGTGTCCTTTGGATAGATTCCTAGGAGTGGAATTGCTGGGTCATGTGGTAGCTCATTTTTAGTAGTCTGAGGAACCTCCTCACAGCTTTCCATGGTGGTTGGACCAGTTTGCACTCCCACCAGCAGTGCAGGAGAGTTCCCTTTTCACCACATCCTTGCCAACATTTGTTGTTGCTAGTTTCTTTAATATGTGCCATTCTTACTGGTGTAAGGCAGTATCTCATTGTGGTTTTGATTCTCATTTCCCTGATTATAAAGGATATTGAACATTTTTTTTTACATGTCTTGCTATTTGCATTTCCTCTTTGGAGAAGTATCTGCCCATTTTTTACTGGATTGTTTACTTTGTTTTTGTTGAGTCTTGTGAGTTCTTCGTAGATCTTTGTGATCAATCTCTTATCATTTGTATGAAGTGCAAAAATTTTCTCCCAATCAGAAGGGTGTCTCTTTTTTTTTTTGGTTAATGTCTCTTTTGTGGCACATAAGCTTTTTAGTTTGATGTAATCCCAGGTGTTTATCTTTTCCTTCACTTTCTTTGCTTTGGGGGATGAGTCTTTAAAGATGTTACTGAGATGTATGTCTTGTAATGTTTTACCTATGTTTTCTTCTATATATTTTATTATTTCAGGTCTTATGTTCAGTTCTTTTATTCATTTTGAGTTTCTTTTTGTACATGGTTTGAGTAGTGGTCTAGTTTCATTCTTTTGAATGTGGTGGTCCAATTTTCCCAGCACCATTTATTGAATGAACTGTCCTGTTCCATTGCATATTTTTTGCTCCTTTGTTAAAGATTAGTTGTCCATATATGTGTGACTTAATTTCTGGGCTTTCTATTTGGTTCCATTGGTCGGTGTGTCTGTTTTTGTTCTAGTACCATACTGTTTTAATTATAATGGCTTTGTAGTATTAAAACTATACTTTCTTTTAAAAATTGAGGTAATACTGGTTTACAACACTGTATCTGATTTAGAGGTATAGGTTTATACTTTTAAGATAAAAAAATATTTTTTACTAAATAATTTTAGTAAGTTTGCTCTGCGGTCATTTTAGTCTTTTATTTGAATATTAGTAATACTTTTTGCAATTGAGAAAAATTTCTCAATCTGTGGAACCATATGTACCTGGGTGTTGACAATATCTTCAAAGAGGGTGGTATACAAATTCTTAGGACCTTCTTCCCCATTTGGAGAAATTCAAGATGTGCCTGCTGTTTCCATTTCCCTGCCAGTGTTTTAATGAGTACCAGGTGTTTTGAACAGTGTTAATTGCTTATATTCACAATTAATACTGCTTTTTAGATTATTCTTGGGAAAAATTTACTTTTGATGTTTAATTTTTCATTTTTATGAATTTATAATATCTTCAGAGAAGGGGAAAATTGCTGTGGAAATAGTCCTAGCTCATCTTCATATTGTATGCTTTGGATATAAACACATACTTAGCCCACAGTTTTAAATATTGGCTCTTATTGCATTCATGACAGTCATCAAAATGTCATATTTTGATATTTTAGTGGTAGTTCTTTGTCTGTCTTTGTGTGAGTATAATTGTGAGTGTAATCATTGTAGATAAGCCATTTAAGGTCTTGCAGTGGAATCATGTTTATGGTGCTACTGATCCAGGGATTAAGTCATTGCCTTGTGTAATAATTTGAAGGAGGGAGGGGAAGTATGGGCAGTATACTAAGGAATATATACTCTCTTAGGAAAACAAAGTTCATTGTGTATTATATACTTAACAGTTCCCAGAATGTGCTGTTTATGGTTAGGATCTTGTTGGGTATTAAAATAGCAAAAAAAAGAATAACATTATTCAACAGTTGATTGTAGACTTTGAAAATGTTTAATTTGGTATACTGTCTCATCACACACCCATATTATATGGCGTGGAGATGTGATCCAGTCATAGAATATTGCAAGCAGAGAGAAGGCCATGTGATTTGACTGTCTGATGATACAAAGTCTTGTCCAGACTTTCATTATGTATCCATTTGTGGTGGGAAATTCTTGTAAGAGTGAGGCAATTTCTTTATTTCAATTGGCTAGTAATCCCTTATGGCTTGTAAATACGCACTCTGTGGCCTTATTTCCAAGACTGGATTTTAATAATTAGAAAAATGAAAAATTTGGCAACCAAAGAAACATTAAAATCATAAGTGACTGTTATCTTACTTGTATCTTGATAAAAGCAAAATAATTTTAACAGCTAATTAAGAGTAAAGGTTTAATTTTAACACTGTTCATTAAATATAATACAAGTAGTCACAGTGTTAATGCTGTTGTAATTTTCTTACACAGTGCCAGAAATACCTTCTTGAATTGGAAGAAGTCAGTGGAACTGGTATTTGTTAGCCCCTGCCTTATAGCAGTTGTTAATTAGGTGAAAGTTAAGCAGTTTTATGGTCTTGAATGTTACTGAAGAGACTTTATTTTCACTCTTTCATAAAATAAATAAAGATTATATTAATTAAAACAAAAAGAAGATTGCTTGGAATGATAGGCTTGTGACATTTCTTTTTGTGATGAAATAGCATAGAGCTCTCTCACATGACACTCAATTTTTATCCTGTAATGTTTGTGATAAGACCACTGTTTGGGCTGATAATATTTCTGTAGAAATAAAAATAGAGATTTATGCCATTCTTCCAGTCTCTGTTGCTCAGTTACAGGGCTTTTCCTGCAGTTCCTTGGCCTTCCTTCAACTGCCAAGTCTTACACTTGCCCTTCTCTCTGGCATTTCTTAGGCCTGTCGCTGTTCTGCATTTCCCTTTTCAGTCCTTTTCCCTTCTCAAGAGTATCAGAAGTGGGGCTGAAAATTCTATATAGCTAATCATAGCGTGGTTTAAGTGACTAGTCCTCCCCTTAGGAGACATGTACAAAGTGCTTCACTGAAGTAAAACAAGTAACTATCACCCAGGAAATTATAAGAGTTTCAGTAACTCTGCATCAGAAACTGGGGTCAAAGACCCAATATTAGAAAAAAGAACTATTGCTCTTATCAGTTAGGAAATTACAAGGATGTTAGCAAAGCTGTACTTGGAACCATTACCTATTATCTCATGCCCTATTTTATGTGTTTGTGTGTGTGTATGTATATGTATGTATATGTCATTAATATACATAATGTAAAATATTGATCATAAATGGGAAGAGTTTAAAGCTTAAAACATGCCATCACATGCTGTTACCAGATTTAAGGATCTCATGTTAGGTTCTGTAAGATTTTGTGTCAGAGAATGCTGGTAAAGTGAAGGAGGCATTTACAAAAAGTTTGATTTTTGAATCTAAACTTTTTGAGAATTAATAATTAGCTCCAAATTTTATTAATATGGAATCATTTTTCCTGCCATTTTAGTATAGTATATGTTTCATATGGCAGTGTTGCAAAGAGATCTGTTTTATAAGGGCTATGTCTAATTCTTACCATGTGCTTCTACCTGAGTAAAATTATTTTCTTCTTTTTATTCTACTTTTGTTTAATGAGGCTACTAGAAAGAATTAAAATTGCATGTATATTTCATTTTAAATTTCTGTTGAACTGTGTTGCTCTAAACTTGCTTTGGGCTAGAGAGGTACACATTTGGACTCTGACTACAGCCTTTGTCTGGACCATATTTTTCTTTTTTTTTTTTTTTAACATGTACAGATCCTATAGATTCATATCTCCTCAGCTATTAGCTAGAAAGTGTGACAGGAGTCCTGGAAATCTGACAAAAGGAAAGAATCGCAGGAGAATAGTGGTCTATGTGATGTAAAGGTGAAGAAAAAATAACTTTTATTTATTTATTTATTTTTTAAAAAAGATTTATTTATTTATTTATTTATTTATACAAGCACTGGGTACAGTCAGAAGCATGGGAGGGTGAGAGAATTCACCAGAGCCAGAGTGGGGAGCAGGGCAGGCAGAGGGACCGAAGTACACTGCTGAGGGGAGCAGCGGGCAGCAGGAGAGGTCTGCGAGCCATCCGGGGCCCTCCTCCGGTGGCCGGGGAGCAGCTGGGGATCGAACTGGTGCTGCAGAGGCTGCGGGCAGCTTCTCAACCCAGCGCTCAACCACTGCGCCACCGGGGAGGCCCGAAAAAATAACTTTTAAAACAAGTCTTTACATTATGATATTCTGTATGACGTTGGACTTTTTTGCATAACTTTTATAGTGTTAATGTGACAGGAACTACCTCTGGTGATAGTTGTGTATCTCATTTTCATTTTGAATCTTATAGTGATCTTTTATATGCATTTAGACTAAGGTTGGTGCTCTGTAATGTTCACTGATTCTCTTGCATCCAGGGATGGAAGTTTGGAGTATTAGTATAAATATTTTGGAGTCACACAGACGTAGATTTGGATTACTAGCTGTATAAACTAGAGTAATTTATTCAGCAGTTCTCAGGCTTAAAGTTCTTATTTGTACAGTGGTCTATTTGTACAGTGGTGTGAGGATTAAGTAGTTATTATTTTCAAATAATTAGTATAGTGTCAGATATGCCTCACATTATTTAAGTCAGAAAACTATGAAGGATAGACAGGAACACTGGACCAGAATCTTTTCATGTATGTATGACAACCTCATACACAAACATACATACACACACACACACACACACACACACTGTTTTTTGAAAGCTTTGCCTGTCTGAGAAATATGGTTATGCCCAATTCATTCAGTGATTGTGATGCAGGTTCATCAACTTAACCCAGTACTGTCTGTGGTACTATCTCTGATGAATAGTCTTTTACTCTCATTTGAAAATGGTGATTTGTTTATATTCCAGAAAGAAACTTATCTCTTTTATATATTTATTTCTTTATTGAGGTATAATTGAATCACTGTAAATTGCACATATTTAAGTACACAGTGTGATAAACTTTGACATGTGTACACCCATGAAACCAACATTCCAATCAAGATAATGAGCTTATCCAGCACAATAGTTTCTCATGCCCCTTTCTAATGCATCCCTGCTGCCCCTCCCGGCACTCAGCAGAAGCAGCACATTTCTGTCATGAGTCTCTTTGAATAGTAGTGAAGCTTTTGGGGGGAGACTCTTTGTGGTCATATCTTTTATGGTGACTTCAGTATGTTGTTAAAAACATCAAGATGGAAGTTTTAAATGTAAAGTTGTTTTTTCTTCTGTTGTGTCTTCAACTAAAACCTTTTTTTGAAGTAAAGCTTTCCATCTAGACCAACTTCATAAAACTACTGAAAGGCTTGCAGTTTCTCTGTGTAATCATTTCAAAACAACAGTTTTTTCAGCCACCAAAAGGATGCAGTCTTGACATATAAATAGAAAACAGATTGAGTTTTTGGCTGATACTGCTGGGCTGGTTTGAATGTTGGTTCAGTCAACTTCAGGCTTAGATTACAAGATTTGCAAATTAAAGGAAAACCAAAAGGGAAAGGACATTTGCATAGATTCTGACTTTGTGGAATTCCATACAGGCACGCTCATGCTCACTCTGCTTCTGGTGGGCTGGACATGTGCACAGTGAATAAGCCTTAAAAAAGATCACTGTTGTATTGTGATTTTCCTGCAGTCAAAGTTGATGATGGAAATGAAGTAATTCATTGTGGAGAACATGACAGTTTCCAAATCAAGTATTGTTCAGCATTTTTTTGGGGGGGGGTGTTTGGGGGATATTTTGATGTAACTAATACTGTATTAGCCAGTATAAAATCTCACTAGTTATATTATTTGATGATTTTCTTGCATCACATATTGGGATATGAGAAAGGTAGTTTGCTTTAAGTAAGATTTAAATATTTTAATCAAAGACAATGTTGATTTCACAGTAAATTACACTGTGAAATATATGAATCTTTGCTGCTTAAGTCATATTTGTGTGTATAATTTTAAAGTGTTTGCTATCCATTAACTATGCTATTACTTAGGTAGGAATCTCCAAGAAATGCTTATTTGAATGGCTTTATTTCCCTGTTAGTCTTAGAAGGAACTTTAAGTTCCTTCAGGAAGTATTTGTGGATACTTACTATGTTTTAAATGCATTTATAGTGTCTGGATATTTAGTAGTAATCCAAGGCACTAATTTTTAAGTAAGAGGGAGAAAGGGGTGAGTTGACTCCCAGGGGATAACTGGGAGTGCCTGAGAATATTTTTGTTCGTCACTACTTGGAGCAGGGAGGGTGTTACTGGTTATCCAATGGGTAGAGTCAAGGGTGCTGTTAAACATCAGACACAAGGAATTACCCAGCCTATAAAGTCAGTAGGCCCTTGAATGGGAAGCTTGGAGACAAAAATCTGTGCAGTGAATGAGGTGATACTTTTGCATGGAGAGAGATACAAATAAAAGGAACTTTATGTGTGGTGATAATGATATGTAAAAAAATAAAGAAGATGGATAGATTATGCTGAAGTGTTATAAGTTTATTGATGGAAATTTGAGTAATTTGCTATTTGAGGATATTGTAAATAGTACTGATATGGAAGTGTTATCTCTCTGCACATTTACTCGTGTATATTTGGTATACATGCTTAGGGGTGGAATTCCTAGGTTATAAATTAGGTTGCTTAAGGTTGTTTGATGTTACCAAGCAAAACCTCCCTATGAATTGGCAGAAATCCTTGATGCCATCCAGGTTATGAGAGGAGGAAATTGACAAATTAAATCCTGAATAAGATCATACTAAGTGAAATGATGGGGGAAATTCATTGACTTATTTTTTAGTGCTATAACTTCTTGTGTTTTGTAAAATATTCAGAACAGTAAAAAGGACCTTAGTTTTCTTTTTTATTTCTGTATGAAAGGATGTTAGTCATACCTTGAGATTTGGGGGATCAAATTACTTGAAGATAATTTGAAGAGCTATAGAAAAACTCCTTTTGGACTCATACTTGTCTGAAAAACTTGGAAAAAAATACAAAATATTCAAAGCATTGTTTTATGTTTATTTGTAAACAAATTATTGTTATTTTAAAGATAAATTTTCTGGACTCATTAAGGTAGTTATCACAACTAATATAATTTCCTCAAGGCAAGTTTTTTGGTTATAGTTTTTAATAGTCTTCAATGTGTTACATCTTAATGTTAACTGATTTTATCCTTTGTTAAAAACAATTGTTATAACAAGTGGTTTTTCTTGGCATTCAAGTAATTTTTTTAGCATGTTGTTTTTCAAACACAGTATCCAAGGAAGGTTTTAAAAGTTATTGTGTGATAACTGGCATATTAATTACAGCCTGTTGGTGTGGGCTGTCCATTAATGGGCCTGTGGAGAGTAATGAAGATAGGGATACAGAGCAAGCACAGTAGATTGAGAATACCATGGGAGGGTTTTTTTTTTTAATCTAATTACTACTTAAATGTGTGATAAATTTAGTTTAGTTTCTTGTCTCTTATTTAAATATACCCATTCAGAAAGAAAATAAGTGTAACAGTTCATAATTCTCTCTGTGGAGACAATGAAATACAGTAATAAATGTGCTTGTTATGAAGTAACATTTCCTGTTTTGTTTTAAATTCTATTTTCTAATTAGTCTTTTTTATTTCCTTGAAATATTTCAGAGAAGCACATTCTGAATGCATCTGTTTGTCAGTTTTGTTCATGCACCATTCTCAAACAAGGAAATAAAGCTAAGTTTATGATGACCGGATAGTTTGATGAAGACAGCTGAATGCATAGTTCTGTGAGTCACTTGTCAAATGGAGCAGCAACATAGAAAAAATGATAACGCACCTTCCACTATGAAAGACAATGCTGCTGGGATTGGGGCCGTTTTAAATTATTAAACACTGTAAACACCATACATTAATTAGAAGAGGAACAAACTCTACAAAGATAAATGTGTTTTCAATATGATTCTTAGGGAGGGTACAGTAGAAACCAGTGAATAGAGAGGAAATTTATTTCTGGCAGGACTCTAGACATGGAACTGGGGCTGAACTTTTTACCCTAATTACCTCCTGCTAATGCCTGCAGCGGTCTGGAATCAAAGTGCTGCTTTAGGCCCTGGAAATTCTCTGATGTGGCAAACGTTTGTTGTGTGAGGAGGGTTTCTTAAGAAAAAGCAGAATATTGTGACAGGATTTTAAAAAAATTTCTCAGTTACCACCCACCTCACTTGTTGCCTACAAAAATAGAGTAATTGTTTGCATCTGTGTGTGCTTTTTTTCCCCAAGAAATAACTGTTATAAATCAATGTGACATAGATCCAGTGAACTGAGGCTTGCCTGAGGTAGGCTTTTTTTTTTTTTTTTCTAAAGCTTCTCCTTTAGTTTAAAATTTAGGTTCAGATATAAAGAAGTTATTTTAGCTTTGATTCTGTTCATTTCCTAGGAGAATGTAAAGTACACATTTTAAAGTGAAGTCTAGCCATTTTTATAGTATCAAACTGATAATATTAAATTGCCTAATCCTGGAAGTAGAACTGGGGAATTTCCAGTTTCCATTTTTAGCTCAGTCCAACTGGGACTAGAACGTTAGAGATGTTTCCCTTTAATTCCTCTAAAACTGCATCATTCCATTTATCTGTCATAAAATTTCTGGCTTCTTTTATACATTTCTGAAATAAAAAGAGTAAGTTCTATGAAGACTGTTTGCTTTTTGTCTTTGCTTTTAAACTAAGCTTTTCTATACAATATTAAGAATAAATACATTGACCTTGCATTTTATGTGTTCTATGACTATTCTGTTTCATTTAGAGTGTCTTGTCTGTGCTGACTTGAATCTCCAACTCTAGCCTTTACTAATCCTTTTCAATACCTGTTAGATAATTCTTGGTTTCACTCTTTTATTTAGGTAATCTATAGAAATAGCTTTAACTTTTAAAGGTAGTATGTTCCTAGTTTTCTTGAAATAGGTCAATAAATAGAATTTTTATTCCTTATAATAAAATAAAAATTTTCTTATGGTTATATCAGAAATTCACATCTTGCTGTGGTTAAGCTGTGGTTACAAATTGCTTCAATATAGCCTTAGTGTTTGGCGTTTTGTAGTTATGCTTTTGCTTGCATCTGTGACCATTCTTCTAGTTTTATTTGTGAACTGTAAATGAGAATTATTTGACTTACTAACTTTGAAAGTTTGTTTCATCTAATTGATTTTTATTTTGTTCAGTTCATATGTCTATAAGGTTTTTTTAATCACTGGAAGGCAGTTGTATATTTTCATTTTTAATATTTTTTCAAAATTATAACTATTCAAAATGAGTATCATATTTGTATTTTTCACAGCGTTTGCTTTGTTGTTTGATAGCCTTTGATTTCCGCACCCCATTCCACCTACCTTAACAAGAGTGGCCAAATAAGAATAACATTTTTCTTCTAGCTGCTATGAAAAGTAATCTCTTCTGGTAATAATACCATTAGGAATGGAAAACTACTTATGTTTTAACTATCTCTGTATTTTAAGGCACTTGGTGCTGTTGCAATTTAATTTATATTTCACTTTAAACTAGCCTAACATATTGTTGTGAAGAGTATTTGAAGTGTCATCTGTATTTTACTAAATTTGATAGTATTAGAAAGAGAAATAATAATGATGTGGCTTTATCACATATTATGTATGGAATGTAGTAACAACCAATCTGAATGTAAATATTCCTCCCAATTGTCAAACATACTTTATGCTGTACTGATTTTCCTATGCTTTACCAATAAATCAAATTAAAATTGATTTAGAACAATATATTTATGGTCCTGTAAAAATAATAAGCAAAAATTTTGACTCTTTTTTTTTCGTTTTCAGTATTAAGAAGAGAAATAATAGAATAGATTGTTGTACTTACCGTTTCTAAAACTTCTTTGGGTTCATGTTTGCATTTCTTGATTTTGACAAGTAGATTTCAAGTAATCTGTTAATTTGTGCTTTCCTACATTGTTCATTATGTCTCATGCTGTGATCATCTGTTAATTTCACTGACTTGTCTAACAAATAGGTTTATATTGATGTTATATTATGTGTATATTTCATGCACATTGATACAATTTTACAGTAACACTGTAGTAATAAGAACATGTATGCTTTTGCCCAGTGTAGTCTATTTGTCTTCTGTGTTTCTTGGCAGAAGTTGGTATAATTAGCATCTTTTTGTGAACTCAGCCAGACTTCAGTGTTCTCATTTCAAATATCCCTTTCTTCTCATTTATACTTGTTGTTGTTGATTTGCAAAATGATTCTATATGTAGAAAACTAGATACAATATGTATTTTTTAATCCTTAAAGTTTCTTTTAAGCACCTATATATTGATTTGTTTTTTCAGGAAATAAATTCAAGCAAATTTTTTTTTTATTTTGTTGTAGCATTATTGCTTTTTTCATAAACAACACATACATTTTCCTTAATATATTCTTTTACTATTCAATTTCTTTATATCACCACCCAAAATTAATTATATTTTTTATGGAACTTTATGATGCATTTCTTAATAAGTGAGCATAATTTTTTTTTGCCTCTACTTTCTGTGTTCTTTCATCATTGGTTTTCCTATTTTTTAGGAAAATGTTGTCTATGACCAGAAAGAAGTGATATAATAGAAAATTACAGTATAGTTTCTAATAGACCTACTAAAGTCATATATCTTCTAAAATTATAAAATGGTAAATAATTTATTGATTTTTGAATTGTCAGTAGTAACTCATCTTACTGAGTTATTAGTAATTACTGATAACAGTTAGTAATTACAATAACAATTTACTTTGTTTTAATATAAGGATTTACAAAATGAGATTTTAGCATCTCAAATGATTACTTTCAAAGAATACACTATACCGTAATTATGGCTAATTATAACACCTATTATATGAATAACAGAAACAGACTTGTCTTTTTGATTATTTTGGAAACCTGATGCTGATGAAGGTGAAGTTGCAGCTTTCAATATTTTATCTCTTCTATGTCTATAAATGACTTTCCTAATCAATGAGTAAATGAATATTAGCAACCTAAAATATGAAATCTTTGATACTGATGAAAACATTTCCCCTAGTAGTTTTTTTGCTGAATATTAAAAAAAATTATTATGAAGAATGACTCATGTTTCCCATCCAGGTACTAAACAGGCTGACCCTGCTTAGCTTCCAAGATGCGTTCAGGGTGATTGGCATGACCTGAGACAGAATGAGTCATGTTTGAAGATAGGCTTTCTTCTATAAAATTTACCTCCGTCACAGGATTGTCATAAGGGCTAAATGAAATAACAATGACTGGTATTCATCAAATGCACAATAATCTTGATTCTCTTGATTAAATTATGAATATTATATAGTAGTCACAGATATGATAAAAGACTTCACAAAAAGTAGAATATAAAGCATTTTCATAGCTTATTTCAGAAATCGAATTTTGCCTTTTTGCCTTGAATTTATGTTTAATTCTCTGTTTTTTTTAAAAAAAAAACATACTTTATTTTCTTAGAATAGGATCACAATGAAGATGAGCAAAAGGAACTGAGATTTTTCCATATGCCTCTTTCCCCAACACAGGCATTGCCTTCGCCATCCACAGCTCTCACCAGAGGGATATACTTTCTATACTTGATGAACCTAGCACATTGCCTTATTACCTATAAAAGTCCATGTTTCACCTCCTGTGAGTGTGGACGGATGTGTAATGTCATGTATCTAACATTATGGTTGATAACAAGTAGTTAACAGTGGTTGATTCTTTTGTGTTAATTCCTAATTGATTCTTTTAACAAATGGTACTGTGTTCAACTTGCAGCAATAAATAAGATATACTGTCTGCCTTCCAGAAACTTACAGATCTATTGTATAAAAGTACTTATAAGTCTGTGGTAATATACAGATGGCATTATCTAGATTTGCTTAGTCCCCTTCTTTTTTTTTTTTAAGATTTATTTATTTATTTATACAAGCACTGGGTACAGTCAGAAGCACAGGAGGGTGAGAGAATTCATCAGAGCCAGAGCGGGGAGCAGAACAGGCAGACTGACAAAATACACTGCTGAGGGGAGCAGTGGGTGCGGTGGGAGAGGTCTGTCACGCCATGTGGGTCCCTTGCGGCAGCTGGGGATCAAACCGGTACTGTAGAGGCTGTGGCAGCTTTGCAGCCCAGTGCTCAACCGCTGCGCCCAAGTCTCCTTTTTTACATTCTTTCAATAAGAATGTTTTAATATCTCCAACTGATAAAAAAAGAAGAAAGTATATTGAATTAGTAGATGGGTCTTTTTCTTCATTGATTGTATTGTCACCCTAGAAAATGTTGGGTTTTTTTTTAATTAATGCATATCATTGGTATTATGTGCCGATATCTCACATGTATATAATTAATAATTATGTGGTTTTTTTTTAGATGTTATGTCCTTCTATAGCTTTGAAGTAGATTTTTCTTGTGTGTGTTTTTAGTTATAGTATAGTTCTATAATACTTCATGTTAGGTTGGTTTATGTAGTAATTAGAATGTTTCACTTGTACTTCACTACTCTATTTAAAACCATTTGGGAGTTTTTATAAAGTACTAATTCTTATATTTCCTGATTTACTTCTTTGAGGATGAGAAGACTCCTGGATTTTAAGTTTCGTAGAGACATTTGAGAGATGGATAAATTCGTACCTCATGCTATGGGAAAAGAGACTTGTTCATTTCTTAAAAACATGGTGAAATTTGCTCCACAAACAATTGCACTTCAACATTATTTTTCTTCTATGTTGGGTGGGATAATTTTATTTTCCTTAGCCAGTGTCAGAAAAATTGATAGTAAAACTCATATTAATAATTGTGTGTTTAATAGCTTGGTGTAACAAAAGATGGCAAAATAGCTGTTCCATAGAGTGATAATTTGTTTAAGCCCTTTTATATTCAGCAGATTACCATACCTCCTGCATCACTAGAACGTTTATCCTATCTAATTGGAGTTGCCTTCATTTTTTCTTACCTAAAACTGTATTACGAAGGTATAACTACTCATGAGTAATGAATCTGATCACCTAGCATTTATTTCTTCAAGGGCGATGACTGTTTACTATATGTTCTTTCTTGAATATCTTTATTTATTTATTTTTTAAATTTTATTTAAATTTTATTTTTATATTCCCCATACAATTACAAGCCCTTATTTTGACCCCAAGCCCTCCTTTCCCCGCCCCCATCCCCCATAGAGTGTCTCTGGTTTGTAGTTATTTGTTGATTTTGATATTTTCTTTCTTAGTTATTCTTTTTCCTGGTCCCTTATTTAAGTTTTCTAGATTCCTGCTATGAGTGAGATCATCCGGTATTTTTCTTTTTCTTTCTGGCTTATTTCGCTGAGCATGATCCCTTCCAAAGCAGTGATAGTGAAGGCAAAGATGAACAGCTGGGACTACATCAAACTAAAGAGCTTCTGCACAGCAAAAGAGACAATAACCAAAACAAAGAGAAACCCCACCGACTGGGAGAACATTTTTGCACACAACACTAATGATAAAGAACTGATCACAAAAATCTACAAAGAGCTGCTAAGACTCAATAAAAACAAAAAAAATAATCCAGTCAAAAAATGGGCAGAAGAGCTAAAAAGAAATTTCTCTGAAGAGGAAATGCAAATGGCCTGTAGGCATATGAAAAAATGTTCAACATCACTTGTAATCAGGGAAATGCAAATCAAAACTACAATGAGATGCCATCTTACACCAGTGAGAATGGCACATATTTAAAAAACTAGCAACAACAAATGTTGGTGAGGTTGTTGAATATCTTTAATCTTAAACTATTCAAAATACATGAATTTTCGAAATACATGAAGCACTGTTGTAGCTGCAAGAAACTAGATACCCACTTTTAAAGTTATAGATTAACTCTTTTAGTAAATGATGGAAGAAGTAGACAGGAAATTACGATAAACAAGACGTGAACTACCATATCAATTAGATTCGATATAAATATTAGACTTGATATAAATCAAGAGATAGTTATAGAATAGCACATTTACTAAGATTAATCTGGACGGGTTGGGGGGTAAGGTGCAAGGCACAGTATAGAGTATATTTTATAACCACTATGCAGTTAAATCAGAAACCAATAACAAATGTCCTATGGAAAATCTGCACAATGTTTGGAAATTAAACTATGGATCAAGCAGAAATCACAAATGATTTTTAAAAACGCACCACATCAAAAATTTGGGATGTATGTAAAACAGGGATAGTGAGATATTTATAGCACTAAATACTCATATTTGAAAAGAAACTTTTAAAATCTTTCGCCTTAAGAATCTAAAAAGGAGAAGCAAATTGACTTAGAGTAAGACAAAGGAAGAACACATAGTTGGAACTAATGAAAGAAATTGGTCGAAACAACAGAGAAAATCAGTTAAGCCAAATGGTTGTTCTTTGAAAACATTAATAAAACTGTAAGTGCAGCTGATCAATAAAACAGAATAGAAATTACCAATATCAAGAATGAATAAACACATCACTACAGATCTTATGGTCATTTAAGGATAATAAATATGAACAATTTTATCTTTGAAAACTTACACATAATGGATAGATGGCAAATGTAACTCAGTGAAAATTTGTTAGCAAGTGAATAACAATCACTAGAATGATATAGTTATGGAACAGTTGAGAATTGTCAACAAATATTTCACAATTATTTTTATAACTTAACAAGCTAATTTAGTCTCTGAAGGATGAGCACACAGCAGGATTGTAAGAACTTAAGGAAGACAGGATGAAATAATGGGAGAGATATGACCTATGGGAAGAAATAGAAGGGAAAAAGTCAAGAGTTGGTGAAGAAATAGCAAGGCTCTCAATGAAGAACAGATAGAAAACGGAATAAACTGAGAGCTTGAACAAAATAGGAAGAAGATTCGACCACATGCATAGTTCCCAAAGAAGAAAAGGAAAGGAAGGAAATGTTAGATATCAGACTGGTGAATCTGAAGAGAGATCATTGGAGACTTTTTATCTTTTAGGAACTCGGGCTCATGTCACATTCTCTCACAGCAACAGAAGTAAATACTTTTAAGCCTCCCTAGAAAATCAACATAAAGCAGTTGAAATACACTAAAAATAAAAAACTATAGATCAGTGGTGAGTAAAGTTTTTCTGCCAGATCAAAGTGTAGCAGCCCATATGGTCTCATTAGCAACCATGCTACTCAGCCATTCAAAATGCAGAAACAAATGAGCCTGTTCTGTCTCTGTTCCATTAACACTAACAATGGATTGGATTTGAGATGTAGTTTGCTGGCCTCTAAGAGAAACTAAAATCTTTCACAATTTTCCTAAATTAAATTTAATGTGCTGTAGTTATAGTTTTTCGTGTACAAAGATTATGTAGGTGTAGTAGAAAATAGAATCATACATATGTTAATTATAACTGTTGTTCATGTAGCTGTATGTAGGCTGCATTGCACTTTTGTTCCCTATAACATCTCTTCCATAATTTGCATTTTCATTGCATTTGTTTTTCATTGTTCTATTTAGTAAATCTATTTCTTTGTATTATAACTTTAGTTTTCATCCTTTAAAAAAACCCAGGAAATTATTTTGAAATTTCCTTGAAGGCAGAATATTTCTAACTCAATTGCAAAATATAGAAACTTATTTTAAAAAGTATAGTGTATTATGTCTTTGGCTGCCTCTCATGTATTATATGAGGTTAGATCCTTACTGACGAACATCTGATTCTATCCCCAAACTGTAATATTACCTTCTGTGTTTATGTGGAGGTGTTACTTACTCCTTCCTGCCTGGTTACCTCCCCATATAAAAGTGTTGTTAATACCACTCTCTCAACTTGTGGGAGTATTGGAAGGTTTAATTACCCAGTGTTTATTCAGAACTTTGCAGAAGAAAAATGTTATTAACTAGACTAATCACAAATTTAGCCTTTAATATGGTTAAGTTTCCATTTTCTTTTCCTTTTCTTTTTAATTACTTAATAAAAAATGTGACCCACTGGCTTTTGTTCTTTAGGAGCTGAATAAGAATACAAATAATGTAATACTATCAAAATTTTTCCTCTTATATTTAAAGGATTAGATTCAGTAACACATGTTGAAGGTCGTGCAGCTTTTTCCCATTTAAAAATAAGTGTTTCCATGCTTCTTGCAATTTGTGGTAGATTTAAAATGTCTTTGCTATTTTGTGTTTCACTTATACATGCACATTCTTGGAAAATGTCACTTTCTCAAATACTTTGTTCCGCTTTTCCTAATTTTGATTCAATCTGTTAAATATCATGAATAAAAATAATAAAAGTCTTTGTGAATGGAAATGGTATTAATGTTTAGAAATTGTGTTTTTCATATCATAAAAGCCATATTTCACTTGCTTTAGCGTGATGCTCATTGTATTCCATTACCAAAAAACCTATTTCGAAAACATTGTCCTAAGTAAGAAATGGCCATGATTCTAATAAAATACAGGAATATAAAGAAAAAAATTCTTAAAAATATTGAAAGTAGACTTAGAAACTAAAAATTTAGCTATTTTTGATAGAGATTTATAAATTTGAGTTTAGTATTTTTGTACTGTATTATTTGTATTCTTGTTTTCTATCGTACATCTTTCCCGAAGACACCTTTTTTTAAAAAAAAAAAAAAGATATATTTATTTATACAAAAACCAGGGTACAGACCAGATGCGTGGGAGGGTGAGAGGATTCACCAGAGACAGAGCAGGGAACAGAACAGGTAGACTGACGAAATACATTGCTGAGGGGAGCAGTGGGGGCGGCAGGAGAGGTCTGCCATGCCAGGTGGGACCCTCACCGGCGCTGCAAAGGCTGCGGACAGCTTCACAGTGCTGCGCTCAACCACCTATGCCACCAGGGAGGCCCCCAAAGACACCTTTCTAAGGCAATGTTTAAATTTCAAAGTTACTGGGCCTCCCTGGTGGTGCAGGGCTTAAAGTCTCAGTACTGTCAAGCTATCACAAGCCACTGCAGCATGAATTCGATCCCCAGCTAGGGAGGTAACTCACTTGGCACAGCAAACCTCTCCTATCTCATCTCCCCTCAGCAGTTTATTTCAGTAGATCTGCCTTTTCTGCTCCCCACTCTATCTCTGGTGAATCCTCTCACTCCCCACACCTCTGGCCTGTACCCCGGATCTTATATATGTAAATAAAATAAATTTCAAATTTGCCATGATCATTTCTGTCATCACCAACAGCAGCAGCATTAGCATTATCATATACACTTTCACAAAAAGCCCAGGATGCTTAGGTTATTCCTTATTGTTTAGATGTTAGCAGTCTAATTTTTTACTAAAAAGGGATTATTGATTCTTCCATGAAAAGGTATTTATCTGTATATACCTATAAACCATATTTAATTACTGTTTGGCTTGCCCATGCTTCTTTTAATGGTTCATTTAGTTAGACCTCATTGTATTCTTGCTTTTCCTCCTCCCTTAAATAGTAATTTGTTGGATACAAGTCAGAATGTTAATAGTATTGGCCATATTTACAACATGTTAGTAAATGGATCAGAAGTTATGATGATTACTCAACTAAGTGATGTGATGATATACATTTTCCAAAAATTTTAAATGCACAATGTCAATTCATCGAGAAACTATTCCTGATATAATCTTTGAACATTGAAATAGCTTTTTTGAGTAAAATGCCCAGTGCTCAGTAGTCGTTCAGTTTTATTATTTCAAACGTTTCTATTGTCTTAGTGTGTGGTTGGATACCAACAGTGTTGTGTGTTGCAGCAGACTGTGAGAAAGGAAAGTCCACTCAGATTTGTTTTAGAATAGTTTATATTGTAAATATGAAATAGTTAATATAAAATAACACAAAATATAAATTAATATAAAATAATTTTGCATTATTCCATGTACTCTGTAAAATTTGATAATCTCTTACTCTACATGGTACAATGTACTTCCTTTCTTCACATTTCTGGTTTTTTTGGTTTTTTTTTGTTTTTGTAATCAAAGTAGTGTCCTCTCTCCCCTTTTCATCCCTACTCTATAATCTGTTATCTAACTTCTTGGGTTTTCTTTCTTTTATATTTCTGAACTCCACCATTATATTGATAAGTTTTTATATATCTTTAGCCTGGGCTTCTAATTCTACTCCCTTGATTTGATTTTTGCATCCTCTTAGCTTTGTTAGCTTGTGCATGCATTAAAAAAATGTAGTATTTGTATGTATATATTCATATATATTTATATTGACTTACATCACATAACTCCCCTTACCCTAGTGTCTAAATCAAATTTGATGATGTCAAGATAGCCCGTTCTCTGTACTTTGGCAAGATATGTTCTCCTAATCTGCTTGTTATACTCATAGTCCCACTACTGTTAAGTACCTTGTGACTATTACAATACTTTCATAATGCTGAGACTTAACCCCTTGCACCACCAGGGAGGCCCCATCGAATGTATGTCCTTTCTTCCCCTGCATGTATCCTATTTCCCTTCTGTGCTTTTCTTCATATTCATAATTACCCATTTAAAAAACTTTTTTGGTTTATTTTTGTGCTTATATTTGTCTTCATAGAGTATACTCAATGAAAGATTTTCATCTATTCTATTTGGAGTGCCCAGTAATATAAAACCACTCTATTTAATCATTTTAGATATGACATGTTAGGATATACCATCATCAACTATAATTCTATATTCTTCCCATATAGTTAGGTTTTCTTTGGTTTTAATTTTTTTTTAAAGATTTTGTGATGTGTACATGAGTATAGTCTTATACTTTAAAAATCTACCATTGTAAAGGCATAAAAAGACAATCTGTAAATTGTCTTTGTATCAGATACCTTCTCTGTGTCCAACTAAGGGGAGGGTCTCTGTGGTAAATGTCATGGTCTATTACACTGCTGAGTTACCATGGGACAGTGAGTAGGACATTTCATATTAAGTCTTTTGTGACTGGCAGATCCTTTAATTGTCCTCATGGATAAAAGTATCATAATATTTTAAAGGTGGAAACAAGTACTTTAAGCTGGGAGGTTGTCATTGTAGTCAATCTGAAGAATGTGTAGAGGAAGGGATTGAATAGAGCTAGGGAGATAGAGGACCATGAATTAAACAATCATTAACAGTATGTGGACTCGTGTAGTTTGTGAAAAAGGAAATGAAACTAAATATTAAAAACATATAAGTAATCAGTGGGTTGTAGTTACTTAGTAAAATGTTTGAATTTTATTTTGTGGCGGTGAGTTTCATTGAATAAGTGCTCAAAGATATTGTTCAGGAAGATTACTATGACAAGTTAGATTTTTAAGTTGGTAACTTTTGATTATGATATAATGAAATAGAACACATTGCCAAACTTGTTTTTCTCAAATTAGGCTCATTAAACCCTGAATTTGAACATCTTGTTTGTGTTTCAGCTACTCACTATTGGTTGAGGCAAAAGCACTCCTTAATTGTATACAATGGTATAGGCATGTTTATGGGGTATACAGAAGTGAATGAACAGTTGCTAGTGACAAACATCACACTGTGATGGAGACTTGAATATAATATTTTTAAAGCATAAAACTATTGTGATATTTAAAAAATATCATTTTCTCCAAGTTGTTTCATTTTTTTGCTTCTATATTCTCTTTGTACTTGTCAGCTTTTGCTGTCTTTATGGTTGAATACACACACACACATACACACACCAACAAACTCTTCCCCCTTCTCCCAAACAACTTTTTAAAAAGTGTCACTAACATTTTTCAGACTGAGTAGTCACTTGTATCCATCATTATTGTATCTTGCAGAGTATGTCAACTGCCTGAAAAATCCTTTGGGCTCTGTGTATTATTTCTTACTCAATCCCTAACCTCTTGGGACCATTGATCTTATTACTGTCTCAATATATTGGCCTTTTCCAATATGTCATAAAGTTGTAATTTAATTCCTTTTTAAGACTGAAATATATTAATGTCTGTATGCTTCACTTTGTTCATGCTCTCAAGTTACGGTGAAGACCTTTTCATGTGCTTGTTGGTCACTTACCTTTTTTTCAACTATTTATTTATTTATTTATGCATAGAACTGGGAGTTAGGCCAGAGGTGCAGGGGTATGAGGATTCACCAGAGTCAGTGGGGAGCAGAACAGGCGATTCTACTGAAATACACTGCAGAGGGGAGCGGTGGGCCATATGTGGGTTATCTCCCTAGCTGAGGCTGTGATATCATGATATTGCTGAGACTTAGCCCCCTAGGCCACCAGGGAGGCCCTCATTTGGATATCTTTTTAAGAGAAATTTATATTTATGTCCTTTGCTGTTCAACTTATTGTAGTCAGCCCTCTTTACTGCAAGAAATGAACTGAATTCTATATTTTTGGCTGTGGGAGGACTTTCCCCTGCCTAGTAAAAGTTTAGTAATTTCATTTATGGATATAAGTTACATGTCCAATCAGTTACATATTGTATTAATATAAAAATTTTCAACACATCCTGAGTAACTATAAAACTCATTGATTAGGTAAAGAAAAGTTCAGTTAAGGAGAATTTACATTAGTTTCTGTTACATTCATCATGAAAGTACTAAGTTA
This sequence comes from Talpa occidentalis, assembly GCF_014898055.3. Classification (NCBI taxonomy): domain Eukaryota; kingdom Metazoa; phylum Chordata; class Mammalia; order Eulipotyphla; family Talpidae; genus Talpa; species Talpa occidentalis. The sequence goes on from NW_023605083.1 coordinate 107,514,396, forward strand.
CTTTTCACTATGCATGTTGATATTTATGTATTGGAAAAGCAAAGGTATGTTAATTCTTTATTCAAGCATTTGATAATACAAATTATACCATTCCTGCTTTTCTTCTGGTCTCTGGTGTTTGCTTGCAATAGAGTCAGTTATATTCTAAATTTGGCTCCCAATTTTCTATGTGGAACTATTAAGTTTTTCTTGAAGTGAAGTAAAAACTTTGTTTAAATATTAGCCACCAACCTGCAAAAAATATGAGTATATTTAACTCTAGAAATCTAATGAAGAATCACTCCATATACACTATTCTTTTTTATATATTTAAAGACTTTTACTTATTTATTTCAGAAAACATTGTTTTACAACATTGTGTTTTAGAAGGATAGGCTCTTCTCTAACATACAAATTCTTTTGGCACTTTTTTGGTGTTTACTAGAGTACAAAGTAAAAGCTTGTTTATGTCTGTATGTATAACACAAATCCTTTCTGTTAGGCCCGTACATGCTGCTGATGTTATAAAAAGTGTTCTCATCAGCCTACCCAAGGGGAAAATTAAGATTGTCTTGCTATGTCCAAGGGAGATGGTCAATGCTTTTAAAAGAGAAAATTGAGAACAAAAGGACATGTCAGGCGTGTATACAACTATGTTGTTGGCAGGAAGTGTGACTTCTTTATGAATGTGTGACTTTCTGAAAACTCATTTTTAAAAAGAATTACCTTTTTTGGCTAGGCATTGAATAAGACTTTTCCTTCCTACATAGGGTTTTTAGTTCTACCAAGTCTTGTTCAGCAGACTCTAAAACTGAGCCTTCATAGTATTTGTTTCCTGTTTCTGCAGAAGGATCCCAGTTGTGACACTGTATAGATGCTAGTGAAATAAGCAGAATTCAAGTTTTTAGTGTAGTAGCTATAATAAACTGCTAATTGAAGGTGACAAGCTGTTTTTCTTTCCCAATTGGTCTGGCAAAATGTTAGATTTCATTCATTGTTAACACTGCTTCTGAGCAGAGCACTGGATTAATGAGTTAGGAACATTAACAAAAGAATTTTTACATTGTACGAGTTTGAGAATAAAGTTTCAGTTTACTGGGGGTTTCCCTTCTTTCAGTTTTGACAGTTATGCACAGCTGAGTAAGTAATTATTTCCATCATTTCAAATTGTTTCTCATGCCATTTTGTACTTTATAGCCTTGCGCCTTTCCTGGGCCCTCACAACCACTAATGTGCTTCCTATTATTATAGTTTTAACTTTTCATTGCAAGGGATTCATATTATATAGATGATTTTGCTATCCTATGTTGTTTGGACAGTTCTTTCAAGTTGCTGAATTATATTCCATTCTGCGAGTACATTACAATGTACTTGTTATCCATTTACCTTTAAATGATATTTAACTTCTTTGTTATTAGGAATAGGAAATTACCTAAGTGTGATATATTGTATGTTTAATTTATATAAAGCTGCTAAAATAGTTTAAAATGACTGTACCATTTTACATTCCTAAATATTAAGGCAATTAAAAAAATATGGTGCTTGTAATTTTGTTTTTGAGCAATAAGGTTCTTTTTTATTATCATATATATTAGACAAAACTCTTTGCTAGCTATATCACTTGAGAATGTTTTCTCATAACAGGTGGTTTGCTTTTTAATTTTCTTCTATTAAAAAATTAAAAGTTTTCAATTTTGCTGATTTCTGCTACATTCAGGTATTCTTTTTCTTGTTTAAGAAAACAAGAAACAGCTAGCTTTGTTCCAGCAACTGTACTGTTTTAAGTAATAATTTTAGATCTATGATGCATTTTGATTTAGTTTGTACACATAATAAAAGTTACGAGACAATAACTTTTCCAATGCAAATACATAATTCTTTAATAACAATTGTTCAAAAGGCTGCCCTTTAATCATTTAATTATATGGTCTTTTTGATGAAAACCAATTGGCCATCTGTGATTTTAGTCAAGGATTTCTATTCTGTTCCCTTCATCTATTTGTCTATATTAGATAGTATCACATTATCTTTTTTATTGATATAATTGACAACACTGTATTAATTTCAGGTGTGCAGCATCAGTCAATAGATGTATATGTTGCTAAATGATCACTGCATTGTCTAGTGAACATCTCTTGTCATACTCATTTTTACTTATTTTTCTTGTGATGAGAACTATTCTCTTAGCATCTTTTAAATATACACCAGATGTTGATTACCTATAGTCACCCCTTCTACACATTAAATCCATGGTACTTAGGTATCTACACATTTATTTTATTATATAATAGATGCTTGCAATTTTGATCACCTTCACTCATGTTACCGACCTCATATCCTGTCTCTGACAACTACCAATCTGTTCTCTGTAATCTGTTTGATGATTTCATTTTTTTAATCTTCCTCAGTTTGATATTTTACTCAACATAATGTCCTCAGGGTCCATTCATGTTGTCACGATGGCAATATTTCCTTTTTTATGGCTGAATAATACTCGTGTGCTTGTTACTTTTTCTTTATTCATCACCAGTAATTGCCTCTGTTTTTGGGCTATTATAAATAATGTTGCAGATGTCTGTTTCCTTCCAATAAATCTCCAAAAGTAGAATTGCAGGTTTTTTTTTAAATTTTTTGAAAACTGGTATACTATTTTCCATAGTGCAATTTATATTCCCACCAAGAGTGAAGAAGGATTGCAGTTTCCCCACATTCTTGTTGACACTCTTGGTATGTGTCTTTTTGAAAAGCCTTTCTAACAGGTGTGACATGCTATTTCCTATTATGGTAGTCATTACAGATTGATAATAAATCTCATACATTTAAAGTAAATCCCTCAATCATGTTTTGTGAAATTTCATAATATTAAAATCATTTTGTCAGTGTGGATTAAGATTGATAAAAACAGTTTTGTCTTTTTCATTCCTGATTTTTTATGCAGTGTGTTCATTTTGTAGATTTTTGAGGATGTTCATTAGCTTGAAGTTCTTTTATATTCAGCAACCCAGTAACTTTGGGATAAACCTTATCTGGTTTCTTGTTACTGGATTTGTTACTGGATTTGTTAGTATCTTTTTTTTTTTTTAAGATTTATTTATTTATGTATTTATACAAGCACTGGGTACAGTCAAGCACAGGAGGGTGAGAGAATTCACCAGAGCCAGAGCAGAGAACAGAACAGGCAGACTAATGAAATACACTGCTGAGGGGAGCAGCGGGCGGCAGGAGAGGTCTGCGCGCCATGTGGGACCCTCGCCCGGTGGCCGGGGATTGCGAACCGGCGCTGCAGAGGCTGCGGGCAGCTTCACAACCCAGCGCTCAACCACTGTGCCACTGGGGAGCCCACTAATTAGTATCTTGTTGAGGAACTTTTGATGTCTATTCATGAGACCTGTCTGTACTTGGTTTTTGGTGAATTATGTTTGTGTGGTTTTAGGATCAGGTGTAACTGGCTTCACAAGTTGGGAAGTGATTCCTCTTCTACATTTCAATTTTTGGTAGGATATCTATACTTTTTTTGTTTAAATGATTAATAGAATTTAGAAATAAAGCCATATTTATGGATCTCTTTATGAAAGGCTTTAAATTATGAGTTCAATATCTTTTATAAATATTGGGATATTTAAATGATCTTTTTAGTTTGGTTTCAAAGAAATTGGATTTAGTTTCATTAATTTTTTTTGCTTCAAGTTTTTTTTTTTTTTAAAGATTTATTTATTTATGCATACAAGAGCTGGGGTACAGGCCAGAGATGCAGGAGGTAAGAGGATTCACCAGAGACAGAGTGGGGAACAGAACAGACAGAAGGACTCAAATACACTGCTGAGGGGAGCAGCGGGCGAGACAGAAGAGGTCTGCTGCACCATGTGGGTTGCTCCCTGGCTGGGCGGGTATCGAACTCGTGCTGCAGAGGCTGCGGATTGCTTCATAGTGCGGTGCTTAACCCCTTGTGCCACCAGGGAGGCCCATTGCTTAAGTTTTATTTCATTAATTTGTTGTATTTTAGTAATTCACTCCATCTATTGCTACTTTATTTTATTTTATTTTTTTTCAATACTTTCTTTAGATTTAACTTTTAATACTTTCTTAAGATGGAAACATTGATGTCTTAAAGACTAGAGTGTCCTAATTAGTTTTCCTTTTCCTATTTGTGTGCATTTTTAAATAATAATATTGGTTTACAACATTGTATGTGATTCAGAGGATAGGATCATACTTCTTTCAAATGCACGTTACCACATTGCACTCATAAAAAAATATCATTCACAATATATCTTTTATGTATTTTATGGTTTCTGGTCTTACACTCAGGTTTTGAATCCATTGTGTATGGAGTTAAATAGTGATCCAGTTTCTTTATTCATGTGGTTGTATGGTATTCCCAGTACCATTTGTTGGAGGGATTTTTCTTTCTTTTTCTTCACCCTCATTATTTGCATATAAGAATGTGGAAAAGATTTTTGTGTATGGATTTTGTAGTCTGCCACTTTAGTGTATTTATTTATTTTTTCCAATAGTTACTTTTAGTCATGGCTTTAGGATTTTTGCTATATTTTACCATCTGCATTTCTTCTTTTCAATCTAGATTCCCTTTATTGTTCTCTAATTGCTCTGTCTGAAACCTCAAAATTAATACTAAATTAAATAGAAATGGCAAGATAGGAAATCCTTGTTTTTTTCCTGATCTTGAAGAGTAATCTTTCAGTTTTTCACCATTAAATTTGATATTAGCTGTGCGTTTGTAGTATGTAGACTTATTTATTTACTTCTATCGCCATTTTACTAGATTTTTTATAATCATGAATGTCTATTGAACCTTGACAGATGGTTTTTCTGTACCTATAAATAGGATCATAGGATTTTTGTCCTTTTGTTAATATCATTTATTACATTATTTATTTGAGCATATTAGTGCATCCTTGCATTATCTTGAATGAACCCCACTTGGTCATCACATTCTTTTAATGTGTGTTGGATTTGTATTGCTAGTATTTTGTTGAAAGGATTTTTGCGTGTATATTCATCAGAAATAGTGGTCTGTAATTTTCTTTTTGTGATGTTGAATAATTTTTGATTCATTCAACCACTTTATATCTGAATTGGACTTGGTAATTTCAGTCCATTAACATTTAGGGTAATTAATGAAATATAAGTATTTACTTCATTTTATTGTTTGATTTTGAGTGTTTTATAATTTGTCTTTGTTTTCTTTTCCTTTCCCCCTATTCTCTTGTGCTTAGATAACTTTTCTGTTATGTTTGTGTTCCCTTTCCAGCGTATTTGTTCCATGGATTTTTGTTTTAGGGTTATCTGAGGTTTACTTTTAAGGTCCTTTACATGTAACCTATTGGGCTGATTGTTCTCAGTTGGTGTGTTCCATCACAATGTAAGTCTTGTCATGTAAATTGCATATCCCAATACACATTTTAAATTTTACTCCTGGTAGAAATTTTTTAATGGTGTGTAATTGTTTAATTATAGAGTTGTTAGTATCTTTGTTGAAACCATTAATAATAGTACATTGTGCAATAAATGGTACTTAGATTTGATAATTATGGTATGCATCATATTATATTTCTTTCTTTTCCAACCTGGATGTTTCCTGATTGAATTTTAATCAGTGTTGAACTGTATCAGTTTAGAAAATCTGTTCATTTTTCTGCCTATCTTTCCATTTATTTCTGTGACTGGTTTTTTTTTTTGTTGTTGTTAATTATTTCTATTTATTTAATTTTTTTTTTTGTTGTTGTTAATTATTTCTATTTATTTAATTTATAAAAATACCAATATTATTTGTATGTTAACTGTTTATTTGTTAACTTTGTTAAGTCTTTATAAATTGATTCTAGTGGTTTGTCTTTATTGTGGGATTGTTTGTATATGTATGTATTTTCACTTACAGATTTATGTTTTTGGGTTTTGTATTTTATTTCTTTGTGGTAATTTCTTGCCTTATGTTAAATAGAAATGATAATAATGAGTATTCTTGTCTAATTTCCAATTTTTTTAATACAGATTTTTTAAAATAAAAATCTGTATTTTTTTAAATTTTAAAAATTTTTTTTATTTTTTTAAATTAAAAAAAATTTTTTAAATACAGATTTTTTAAATAAAATTAAAAAAAATTATTTATTTATACAAGAACTAGGGTACAGGTGAGAGGTGCGGGAGGGTGAGATAGTTCATTGGAGAGAGTGGGGGGCAGAACAGGCAGATGGACCGAAGACACTGCTGAGGGGAGCAGTGGGCGAGACAGGGGAGGTCTGCCACACCATGTGGGTTGCTCCCTGGCTAGCCAGGAATTGAATCCACACTGCAGAGGCTGCGGACAGCTTCACAGCACAGTGCTCAACCCGCTGTACCACAGGGGAGGCCCTAATTCCCAATTTTTGGGAAAAATCTTTCAGTGTTTTTGCTTTAACATTGTTATCTTTTAGCAGATCCATCAACTTATTCTTTAATGTAAACATGTTTTTAATTTTATTAGCCTCTCTCGTATTTATTGAGATAATTACGTAATATTTCTTTTGTATAGTTTTAATTTGTTAAAAGAGTTTCATTCCCCTCACCCCCCAATTTTGCAATCCGAGAGTTGATTAGGATATATTTTCTTTGTAGTTGAAGTCAATTTGCTATATTATTGTTCATAAGAGGTTTTAAAATTACATTGATAAGAAAGTGTAGTTTATTGACTCTTTGATCTTTTAGAAAATTAAGAGTGCTCTCTCCTTTTTTCTTTTTTAGCACAAGCCCACCATACTGTTGTGTGGATCTATATTCACTTCGTACTGGGGAGATGGTCAAGTCCATTCAGTTTAAGACACCAATCTATGATCTCCATTGCAACAAGCGGTATGCATTTTTAAAAATGTGTTATTTTTATAAGACAATAGACTCCTAGGTATTTGTATAACTCTGCCAGTATCATTGATTATCTTTGACTAATTAAAAAAAGTCTCAGAAACATCGCTGTGCTTTGCAAATGGAATAGTGCGTAAGATTTTTTAATGAATGTTTTCAAACTTCCATTCTTGATCCATTAGTGAATTGTAAATTAAATTTAGTGACTCATATCCAGCATTTAGAAATTGAAATAGAAAAGAATAGAAACCATCTGAACAAACATATAAAGGTTAGCTATTTCCCTGAGGATCCTTTTTATATATATAACATGTCTTTTAAATATGTGTATATGTGTCTATGTGTTTATTGGTTTATGACATGAAATTTAATTTTCCTGGTCACCAAAGCAAGGCATACTTCTGAACTACAAAAAAGGCTTTTAAATATTGTTAGACCTTTAAACTTCATAGTTGCACTAAAGTAGGGATGAGATTTTCCTTTTTTTGAAATCTCTTTAAAATTGCCAGTAAAATAATTCAGCTGTGGGTCAAACTTCTACCTGACTTAGTGATAATGAAGAATTAATTTATATCATCAGAACATTAGAGGAATGGACCATAAGGACCTTCTGTTACTCAATAGTTTTCTTTCATATTTGAGAAAAATGAAGACATGATCAAGGTCATAGATGCAAGCTGTAAATCTTCCATTTCATCAACTGTAAGCATATGGAACATAGAAAACAAACTCTTTTATGCTTTATCAATGTAAACTGAATTTTAAGATAATAGACTCAGATTAGATTTTAAAGGGGCATTTCATAAAGTGACTCAGAAAGTTCAAAAATTGAATGTAAAAGGAAGGGTGAAGATATACCTGACAAATGTAACCTAAAGAACATATGGTTTTTGATACTAATGGTAAAAGTGTTTGATTTCAAGTATAAAACATGAAAAGGACAAAGAAAAGCCACTCCATATTAATTTGCAATTCATATTGAAGATCTAATTCTTATGAATAGTTATACTTAAATATGAAACTCAAAATTATAGATATAAGGGAAACACTGTTATTGCTGAGATAATGTAATTATCCCTTGATAGATCAAATTTTTCAAAATTACCATTATTGAATAGGTGGATCCAGCAGATAATATAGTTACCCTAGAAAACTGTAGTGATAGCTCTTCTGCAAGTGTCCTTTCTGCTTTCATGACATAGATTACATATTATTTAGCCAAACAGAAACTTGAATGCCTTTAAAAAATCACGTAAGTACAAATAATATTTATAGATCACAGTTTACTTGGATTACAAATAAATAGATATACTAGAAAACAGAAAGTCCAATCACTGATACTATATAGGGCAAAATTGGGGTTTTCTCAATCTACATTTGTTCCAAATACTGTGTTTCTGGGTGGTGCATATGAAAATACAGTTAGAATTGACTTTTTGATATTTCAATTAGAAATTATATGCGTCTGAAATGTATGACGGTTCGAGGATTTACCTCTCCTAAAATTTGAAAAGCACACTGTAGTTATGTTAATTTACTGTAGTTTTTTTATTTTGATGGTTTTGAAAAAATTCATTTTATTGTTGAACTGCAAGGAATAGTACTTTAAAATCTGGTACATAAAATAACTTCTTGGTGGATGTATTTTGAGAATTTCAGTTTTGAAACAAATTTGTAACTGTATTATTTTGTTAAGCATTTATGAATCTTGGACCCTAGGAGAAATTTAGTTCCTATATATTGTTTCAATCAGAAATAACTCCTCTATACTGAATAGCAGTTATCTGTTTTCTTTCCTTTTTTATTTTTTTGCTTTTGTGTTGTGATATTCAGCAGTTATTTTAAGTGACAAGTTACATATATACATTTTATCTTTAAGTCCACTGAGCACCTACTGGAAAAACAAGTTTTGTTAATATCCAGCAGCTTACTGATTGCATACATTCTTAATGAAGAGAAGATTTATTTGATTTATAATGAATGAAAATAAAATTTTATATTTAGAGGAATATAAATTTTTGAGGTCACTTTTCTTCTAATTATGTCTGATGATTGTAGTAAGGATATTATTTATATTTATATGTTAAAGGCAAATATTTCTAGATTAAGCATTATAGGAAGTTTTTGATTTTAGAAATTGCATTTTTATTATTAATGATTAATTTTATGGAGTTTTTTACTCATCTCTTCTTTTCTTTGCTCTAATTTTAGGATCCTGGTCGTAGTCTTACAGGAGAAAATTGCTGCATTTGATAGCTGTACTTTTACAAAAAAATTTTTTGTTACAAGTATGTACCAACTTGATTTATTTCATTTCATGTGCATTTGAGTTCATAGTACTTACTTACAGAGTCTGCAAACTAATTGTAATCATGTCAATATTTAATGCTTATTCAATTATGATATTCCTTTGTTATTGTTTATGTCATTTACTGCATAATTTTATGGTATGTATTTTAGCTTAAAGCCCATTTTTGCTCATATATCTGAGCAAGCCTCATACTGTATTGCTTCAATTTTTCCTTATTTTCTCCATGTGACATTAGAATCACTCTTCCGAAGTCCTGCTTCTTTCCCTTCTCTCTAACTCTTTCTCCCTGTCTTTATCCCTCTGTCTTATTGAGATGGTGTTGATTTATAGCATTGTATGTGTTTTAGGGCTATAGGTAACAAGCCTTCAAATATATGTTACCACACCACTACTACTGCTCACATACCAATAAACCTCTATCATGGTCCACTGAACAACCACCCGCTTCCCCAACTTCTCCTAAACTCTGTTTTGTAACCAAATTCCAAATGTTTTTCTTTTGGTTTTATCTGTTCCTTTGCTTAGTTTCTTTATTTTCCAAATGAGTGTAGTGATCAGGAATTTGCCTTTCTTCTTCTGACTTTTTTTAATTGGCATAAAATAATTCCTTCTGGTTCCATCCAGGTTGTCACAAATGGCAAGATTTCATTTTCTTTTACAGCTGAGTAAGAATATTTGCAACATCTTCCTAATCAATTCTTTCATTGTTGGAGATAATATTTCTCCATACCTTGGCTATTGTAAATGATACTACACTGAACACAGTAGTGCATATTTGTTTTATATTAGTGTTTTTATAGCTGTTGAATAGATATCTAGGAAGGGAATTGTTGCCTTGAATGGTAAATCTATTTTCAGTATTTTGAGAAACCTCCTTACCGTTTTCCATAGATGCTGGACTGATTTACATTCCCACCAACAGCATTTGAGCATTTTTGTTTTTCATGCCCTTGCCAATAGAGTAGTTGTAATTTTGTTTAATGTTATACTTTCCAAGCTACTGTTAAATGAGCTTATTAATGTAATATATTTTAGATAACTGGGAAATCTTCATGCACATTTGAAACTCAGATATGTGTTGGTTTCTCTCTCCCACCTCCCTTGGTGTCTACTGTCCAGTAGTCCAGTAAAATGTATACAGTATGTTTTTCTCTCTCACACACACACAAACACACACACACACACACAAAAGAGAGAGAGAGATTTTTTTTTTTTTTTTTTTTAAGGCTTGAGCTTATACAAATCTGGGGGCTGGCAGGTTCAAGATTTGTCGGGCAGGCCAAAAGGTTGAAAATTCCTGTATGAATTATGTCTGAAGGAAGTCTGAAGTTAGAATGTTTTTCACTATAGTTTAGTACAACAGTAGTTTTCACTTTTGGCTTTTATAACTTATCCTTAAAGCTGTTGCTGTTTTCACAGAGAGTCTGATATCTATATACTGCAGAAATAGTTCTATTTTATTAGTTTTCATCGGATAGATATTTCACTTCCATTATTAAGTTTATTTGTAGGTACTTCATTCTTTTTGATGCAATTGTACATCATTCTTGATTTCTTTCTTTTCTGGTTTGTTTTGTGCACAAATGATTTTATATATGGATTTTTGTAGTCTGCCCCTACATTGTACTAATTTTATTGTTTCTAATATATTTTAGTGCAGTATTTGGGGTTTTCTATGTTTGTTATCATGTTGTCTTCAAATAGTCTCCAGCTTTCTCTTGCTTAGTTGATCTAGAGCTCAGATCTTCCAAGTTAGAACTTCTAATATTATGTTGAAAGGTACGGTGAATGTGGACATCATGTTTTGTACTTGATTTTAAAGGAAAAGTTACCAGTTTTTCACCATTAAGTATGACGTTAATTGTGGCTTTCTCATGTATGGCCTTTACTATGTTGAGATAAGTTACCTCTATACCCGTGTTTTGAGAATTTTTATCATATATGCATGTTGAACCTTGCCAAGTGCTTTCTCTGCATCTATTGATATTATCATGTTATTTTTATCTTTCCTTTTGTTGATGTAGTAAATAACCGGTTTGTATATGTTAAACTCCAAGTCTTTGAAGATCTCAGAATTTGTAGTAATTTTGATAAATTGGAATGAGACTAGAACTTCCACAGTACTTCTTCATTGAACAAAATGGACAAAATTATACGTTCCAAGCTTAGTCTAATTTGCATAAGATGATGTAGATATAACTTATATCTTTATTTTTTAAACCAATATAAGAATTTAATGACTTAATAAAATTTTTTTATTGTTTGTCATTTAGCTAATGACAGATTAAAATGTTTTGTTTCAAATTAGGATTTACTTTTAAAAATAATTGTTTAAAAAGCCTATAATAACTTAGTCTATAAATATATTTTATAAAAAACAAAGTTTTGTTTTTGTACTTTGATGATTTTATAGACTTTCTGGAGGAATATTTTATAGTCTGATTTTGTAATAGAAGTAGTTGTTTGTGGAATGTCCTAAGTGGTGTCAACTTAGTAGATTTTTGTGTGTGTGTGTGTGACAGGAAAAAAAAGTAAATGCATTATATCCTTTAAATAAATATGTTATTTATTTTTAATTTATATGATATTTGGATACCCCCATCAGCTATTGCTACTGTAGTTTGCCCACCACCAAAATGTTATGTTTCCTTCCCTCTTTGTTCTTAGCCCTCTCCTGCTCCTCTCCTTCCACATTATGTTACTCAATCAATTAGCTGAATATAAAAAAGCACTTTTTTTCATTTGGGAAAGTTTGTATTTTATTTTTTTAATTATTTTTTTTTTATTTTTTACATCATTGTTCATTTTTAAACAATATTTGCTCCCCCGCACCCCCTCAGGTGAAATCCCCATAGAGTTTCCTTCACCAGTGCACCATCACCTCAGTCCCCTGTCCTCCTCATTCTCTCCCTGTGATCCCTCTCCCTCTTCCTCCCCTGCAGTATGTCTCTGATTTATAATTGTCTGTTTTTGCTTTGTTGTGCTTTGTACTGTTATTATTTTTTTACACTAACGTCTTATTTGGTTCCCCTATATTCCTGCTATAAGTGAAACCATGTGATATTTTTCTTTTTCCTTCTGGCTTATTTCACTGAGCATAATTCCTTCTTACTCCATCCACATTGCTACAAATGGCATGAGTTTATCTTTTTTGATTGCTGAATAATATTCCATGGTGTATATATACCACATCTTTTTGATCCAGTCATCTATTTTTGGGCATTTTTAAAAGAACAATATATTTTATTTTTTTAATGAGATTTTATTATAATTTCTTAATTAAATCATGTATGTTGAATATAAGAGTGAAAATAACTTTAAACAATAGAGAAGCTAGATAGGGTATGTATTCTTAATTTTTATTTTTACTTGAAATTAGGAAATTCTTACTCAAAACTATATTTTTAGTCACTTAATTGGTTTAATGTACTTTTGATTTTCAATTATTTGTCTTATTAGACAGTCATTTAATTAGCAGTACAATTTCATCTACTTTGAGTTTTATGTAAAAAAGTTTTTAGTTTGGGAAGTACATAGTTATTCAAATAGTGCTGTATCATGTATTGTCATCCATTTATCCAATTTCAGCAGTTATCAACTCATGTACAGGCTTTTTCATTTATATCCCTTCTCAATCATTTTTTTACCTGGGCATTATATAATTTTATCTATACATATTTTGTTATCAGATCTAAATGATTAAAACTTATAGTCATATTTTCATAATTACCAAATGATAACATAATTTATCATGTAAACTGATTTCAACAGATTCCATGCTTTATTTACCTTTTGTGAACTAATGCCAACTAAAACTATCCTGGATAAACAGGGACATGTAGTTAAACTGTATATTTACTCCTAACTATACTCCCAAGGTTTTGGGCATACACAATTTCCTTATCAAAATTTAGTGTTCTTCACGATAGCCTTGAGTGAAGAATTAAACCTTATCAGCTTAATGGGGCAGTTCATCCAAAAATTGTCTTAATACTCTTCTTCTCAAGTACATATAGAACATTTTCCAGGATCAACTACATATATTGACACAAGGTAAGTATCAACAAATTCATGAAGGTTGAAATTACACCAAACATTTTCTCTGACTGGAAAGTTGCCAAAGTAGAAAGCAACTTCAAAAGGAAAGCAGAAAAATCCTCTGATAATGAGGAAATAAAAGAAGAAATTAAACAATACCTTGAGACAAATGAAAGTGAGAACACAACCTAAAAATAAAAAAACTTGGAAGAAAAATCTGAAACCATGAAATAGAAGAAAACATGGACAAAACATTCCATGACATGAGCTGCAGAGAGGTCTTTGTGGATTCATCTCCAAAATCAGGAAAACAAAAGAGAATATAGACAGTTGGGACTATACCAAACTAGGAAGCCTCTGCACAGTGAAGGAAATGAAGATTAAAACAAAAAGACACCTTACTAAATGGAGAAAACATTTACACAACATATATCTGACAAGGGGCTCTTACCCAAGATCTACAAAGAACTCATACATCTTCACAAAATGAAAACAACTCAATCAAAAAATGGATAGAAGAGCTAAATAGTTACCACTCCACTGAAGATATACAGATAGTCATTAGGCTCATGAAAAAATGCTTACTGTCACTTAACATGAGACATGCATATCAAAACCACATTGAGATACCACCTCACACCTGTGAGGACAGCCCATACCAAAAGGATCAGAAACAAGTGGTGATGAGTACGTTGGTGGGAATGTAGACTAGTCCAGCTCCTATGGAAAGCAGTATGGAGATTGCTCAAAAAATTAAAGATCTGTTATATGACCCAGCAATTCTACTCCTAGGCATCTAACTGTCCAATACTAGAAACACTAATTTGAAGGGAAACATGCACTCTTATGTTCATTGCAGTACTATTTACAATAGCCAAGCCATAGGAACAACCTAAGTGCCCAAGGACAAATGAGTAGATCAGGAAGATCTGGTGTATATAATGTGTATATATACAGTGCTCAGCTATTAAAAAAGATAAACTCTTGTTATTTGCAACAACATGGTTGGAACCTGGGATTATGGGTTGAAACCATGGGATTATACTAAGTGAAATAAGTCAAAAGGAGAAAAACCCCAGAGAGTGTTATTATGTTTGGAATATAGAGAAATCAAACCAAGAGTTAGATAAAGCCAAACTAATAATAACCCTAGAAATCTGGTTATAGAACTGAGGTTACCAGAGAAAGAAATAGGGGTGGGGGTGGGAACAAAGTGGGGGGCACACATCTAACGGGGGGATCCTATACCTATAAAACAATAGACAACAATGCAACAAAAAATCCAGTGCCCCTAGTAAATTTTTATTTTTCCAACTCATTTTCAGTTGTTTATGCTACATTTACCTTAAACCACTTTTCAGGTGTTTTGTTGCTCTCTCTACCTGGGTCATCATTTTTACTAGTACCCTCTCTCCTAACAATATCTTAATCTGTATATCTTTGTAGTTCCAGTGTAGATTTTTAACTTTTGTATGAAACATTTCCTTACCCCATTTAAAAGAGCCACTCCTTCTAAATCTTCCTCACCCAACCCCAAAAACAATCCCCATAGTCTATTTGATGACCAATAGACTCTCAGCAAGCTGTGCAAATCAGGGTGGCCTGCCTTCCAGAACATGGAAATGCTGCCTGCTATTGGCCTGTAGCAATGGTGATTAACATTTTAACCTGTTTAAAGTTTGTTTTTTTTACTACATTTCTGTATTTCCCAGATTTATTTGATTACAGGTCTGTTTTATTACCCTACACTCTGGGAACTTTTTTTTTTTTTTTTATCATGTGACATCTGCTTCTCAAGACACTTACTTTCTATCTTATTGTATGCATTTTCTGTCTAATTGTTCTGTCTTTTCACTGGACAGTGATCTTTTTGAGACCAAACTTACTCATTTTGATTTTGGAATAAAACAGGAGGTGCTTCATGGTAAAAATATATACATACATTATTTTCTATAAAACTTTATTACTGATGTTTATTTTTGTGTATTGCAATCATACAACCAAATTCACTATGTTTGAAAACTTTCATCATAACTATTTTCTGGCTTGAAAGCTTAGTACTCCTAAGAAGTTTTGGTTTCAGCCAAATGGTTTAGAATGAACTACAAGTTTCTCAAAAGTTTCTGATATAGAAGAAAATTATTCAAATATGATCAATACTGATCTCCAGTTGAAGTGATAGACCTAAGCTATAAATTACCAGTGTTTTCTGGATATCTTTTTGTAGTCATTATCTCTTGAGTACCTTTCTAGTATCTGGAGTATCAATTTCCCTTTGAAAATAGAATGTTCTGTCTTATAAGTATTAAATACTATGTCTCTATTTGGAAATATTAAATAAAAATATACAGCTGTTTAAAAAAATGAATGGGAAACTGAGTTGTTACTGCTCTATCTTAATGCCATTTTCCATCTTTTTCATATATTTCTAAAAGCATTGAATAGCTGAAGCAAATATTATTAGAGTGCTAGTCTTTTTTGTAGTCTGTGAATTATTTACTATATATAGAAGAGGTCTAGAAGAATAGACAATGTTTGTAGTATTGGAGTCAGGTTGCTGTGTAAGCATCACGCAACTTAGAAGTACATCTTTGTTAACTAGCTCAAATCCCGAAATAGTGAATTTCTAGTAATTCCTGGCCCATAAATATTATCATTCATTCTGTCAGAGTAGTGTTAGCAATATGGTGCTCATGGATTTGTAATACCATGAAGCCTTATTAATGTGGATTTCACAAAATCTGAAATGTAATTACTTAAAATGTGTGAAAAGGTAGGATAAAAGTACAACTGGCATTTCTGGGAGAGAAGTGGTGGAAATATGTGTAATAAACTATATTACAGCCTAGTGATGTCTTTTGAAGAAAGATGTTTAGTATAAATGTCAGAAGGCAGAATAGTGCATAGCCTTGGGTGATAAGGAATGGAAAGTGGTTATGGAAGGGTCTTTTGGTTTTTGATTTGAGTGGTGCTTATATATATATTTGCATGTATTCACTTTGTTGTTTTGGGTATTTACATTAAATAGTTCAGAAAGCATTTACAACTTTGGTGGTAATTTCCCTTCTTCTACTCTGAATACTGTTTGTTGTATTATTTTACGTTTCCCCAGCCCTTCATCTGTGAATATCCTGACACTTGCAATAGGAAGTGTCTCATTCTTAAGTATATATTTTACTTAACTTGAAAGCCTTGGAGACCAGATTTATGCCAGTGGTTTTAAATTGGTAAGATTAATGATATTTGGCAAATATTTATGTGAAGGAATTTAACTTTTCCTTTAAAATAAGTTTTTTATCTAAATAAATTTCTATCCAAACTTTGAACAAAGTTAAACATGACCTAATACTTAAAATCAAGGAACAAAATGGCACCAAGCCTAATTTGAAGTAGCATCTTTTCCCCTAACTTCTGTATTCCTACCCCCTCCTTCATTACTTTACACCGACTGAAAGTTTTGGCCATTCAGAAGAGCACGGTATTGATTGTATGTATTTCACTGCATTTTATATTATGTGCCTAAGTCAGTTTTTTCTGCTACACTGAAAGGACACTGGCTGGGACTGGGGGACAGGATGCTGGAGGGCACAGTGAGAATAGAACTTATGGTTGCCTACTTGTTTGTGCCCATAGTTTTTCTCCATAGATCGATTTCTAGTTCTTAAAGAACTAGTGCCGTACTTTCTCGGTTATAGTGCATACAGATGATACTGTAAAATAAGAAGAGACAGGTGTGTCCATCAAGAAACTGTCATGGGAATTTGTGCCAAAAGGTGGAAGGATCAGGTAAAGAGAGCCGATGAGAACTAGAAAGGGAACAGAGCCAATATGATGAGAAAGAAGACACTTTTGTATTTGGTTGTACAGAAAAGGTGGCCTTGAGCAGCTGTCTGGTGTAGAAATCCAAAACCTACATATGATTAAGAAAACAAAAGACAAAGACTGATAGATGTCATTAGCAGTCATTTCCAGTGTGCTTAAATGGCGAGATAGATTTGAAGTCTCCCAAGAGACCAAAGAATGGTACAGTAACTTTTTGCTTTGGCCTCTGTTTTTACTTTGAAGAAGAAAATATATTCTTTATAACTCAATTGTTGGTATATGAGTTTTTTAATTTGTGTTAATGATGAATAACAAATGTAACATGGATTTTTAAAATTTAAAAACTAGCTTTTTAGTTTGGAGTGACTGTCCATTTTAAATTTAGAAATAAATTTGTAACAATTATTATGGAGATATAAACCTGTTTTAAGTTAAAAGTCAAATCTATTCCTATTGTTTTGGTTTATATACACATGTATATGTAAAGTGTATATATAATGGATTTGGTCACCAATCTTAAAGCTTTCACAGCTTGAAAAGTTTCCCAGTACATAGAGAATAGTCAATGAATATGTGTATAATAACTATTTGTGACTTATTTTTCATGAACATAATGTCCATCCTTTGAACCTTAACATGCCTATACTCTTAAATTCACAAGTTGTGTCTCATACATTAAAAAAAAGGCAAATCAGAAATTTAGAATCAAATTTCATGGAATGTTAAGAGGATCATGAATCAACTATACGATGGTTAAAGTGAAATGAACTAAAAAGAGAACGACAAATACTGCATGGTTTCACTTACATGTGGAATATAGGGAAACAAAACAATTGGTTAGGAAAACCAAAACAATAACAAATGCTAGAAATCTGACTATAGTATTTAGGCAGAGAAGAAAGGTAGAGAGCAAAGTGTAGAGAGAGTGCCCCAGACGATGGTGGAAGACTACAGGTACCTTGGTGGTAGGTGTGGTCTAGTAATAGATCTTAAGGGCATTATCTTACACAGTGTTGTAAATCAATGTTACTTTAATAAGAAAAAAAAGAGAGTATAAAATACAGACGTAGGAAAAAACCCTTCGATTTATTGTATTGTCCAGCAATCATGTTCCTTGGCATTTACCGAGAGGAGTTGAAAACGTACATCCACTTAAAAAAAAAATTCACTCAAAAAAAAAAAACAAAACAAAAAAACCCCCCCCAAAAAAACTTCACTCAATTGTTTATAGCAGATTTATTCATACTGGAAAACTTGAAGCAATCAAGATGTCCTTTAGTAGGGTAAATAAACTGTTGTTATCCTGAAGATGGAATATTACTCATTTCTTTTTTATTGTTCTGTAATACTCCATTGAATTGCTATACCATATTTTTATTATTCATCAGGTGATGGTCATTTAATTTGTCTACATGTTTTTGATTATAAATAATGCTTGTTTGAGTATTAGTGCACACTTTTTTTGGTGGGAGCAGATATTTTTAGTTTTTGGGGGCATAATACGTATTCGTGTTATGTTTTAATTTCTCTTGAGTCTAATTGCTGCAATATATGGGAATTGTATTTTTAACTGTTTGAATTGATTCCAGGCAGAGTCATTGTACCATTTTACATTCCCTGGAGCAGTGTATGAGGGTTCTAACTTTTTCACATCCTTTTCCAATTGTTATTAATTGTCTTTGATAATAGCTCTCCTACTGATCCTCAGAAGTAGTACTTGGTGATAGTGTTAACTTGCATTTCCCTGTTATCTAGGGAAATCTTTTCATGTGCTATTTACCATTTGCATATCTTCCCTGTCAGATTTTTATATTGAGTCTTTTATCCTTTGTTCAGTTATAACAGTTCTGTTTATATTTTAGTCATTTATTAGAAATTTTTTATAAAACCCCCCATTCTTTTGGTTCTCTTTACTTTTTCATGGTTGTGTTGACCACGATGTAGTCCATTTATGTACATTTTCTATTATCACCTTTATTTTTGTGTCAGTTAAGAAAGCATCTCCTAATATAAAAGTATGAAGATTTAGCATTGTATTTTGCTCCAATACGTTAATAACTTTAACTTCTTCATTTAAGTCTTTGATAAATTTGAAATTAATTTTTGTATACAGTTTGAGGTAATTGTTCAGTTTCATGCTTTTGTTTGTGGGTATCTCCTTGCCTCATCACTATTTGTTGAAAAGACTATTCTTTCCTCATTAACCTGTCTTGGTGTCCTCATTGAAAGTCATTTGACCATACATGTAGACATCTATTCCCTCCCCCCTCCGCAATGTCTGAAATCTTTTGAGTTTTCTTTGCCAGGAAAAATAAGGCAAAATGTTACTGAGAGAAGTTAAAGCTTTTGTTTTTCAAAATGAGTTCAGGTCATATCCTCATTAGGACAAATATTCTGGGAAGATGCCATTTAAAATTGCATCAGTCTCATGTGCCTTTTTAATGACTTCGTCAGGAATGGAAGAATCTGAATTTAGTGTGTTTTTGTTGGATCTACTCTTACTTAAATTTGGAAACATGATTTTTAAAATACTCAGTTCTCTTTTACTTTGTTCACAAACATCTTCGTGTTAGACTTAGTCCTGGTATTATGGAAGTTAAAGTTTTGTTTCTCGCACTTGTTTTCAACGTTTAGCTGGAGGCAATGGTTAATCTTTAAAGGAGTCATGCTTATAAAGTTGTGATATTGCTGAGTGGCTGATGTTCTGCTGATTCCAGCTATAAAATGTTTTTTTGGAAACCAGAAAAACAATTTGTTTTCATTCCAATACACTGTAATTCTTGAGGTCCAAGGAGTTCCTAAAAACGTTGACTCTAAAAGTGAAATGAAGAGTTGTAAAGTACATTTTCCTTTTTTATCTTTTACTATTTGGAAAGGTGATTATACTTACTAGGATTCATTAAGATGAAGTGAAAATTAGCTACATTTGATATAATTCCAAAACTCAGGTATTTCTATTTATTTTGGTTCTTTTTTTCATGACCTTTTTACAGGGAAGATACTT
Organism: Talpa occidentalis; assembly: GCF_014898055.3. NCBI lineage: Eukaryota > Metazoa > Chordata > Mammalia > Eulipotyphla > Talpidae > Talpa > Talpa occidentalis. Next base: position 107,534,408 of record NW_023605083.1, read on the forward strand.
TCTTAGAAGCAATATTTATACTCCACGTCTGACAACTTCAGTGGAATGTGTGTGTGTATTATACTACATTTTTATTTTTTTTTTATTTTTTTTTTTGAAGTTTTTTTTTTTTTTTTTTTTTAATAGAGGCATGTTATTTATTTATTTATTTATTTGTTTGTTTGTTTTGTTTTATACATGCACTGGGTACAGTCAGAAGTGCAGGAGGGTGAGAGAATTCACCAGAGCCAGAGCGGGGAGCAGAGCAGGCAGAAGGACCAAAGTACACTGCTGAGGGGAGCAGCGGGCGGCAGGAGAGGTCTGCGCGCCATGTGGGACCCTCCTCTGGTGGCCGGGGAGCAGCCGGGGATCGAACCGGCGCTGCAGAGGCCGCGGGCAGCTTCCCAACCCAGCGCTCAACCGCTGCGCCACCGGGGAGGCCCTATACTACATTTTTAAATGAGTAAAATTGGTTTACTCAATGGGAGTATAATTATGAAATGTGTTTTACACATATTGCATAATTTTCTTTTTTTACATAAAGAGGTCAAAACTGACCTAAATTTGTTTATTTTTTATTACTTTCACCTTGTCTAATTTTATTTTTTATATATTTTTTTATTTTTTACATCATTGTTCATTTTTAAATAATATTTGCTTCCCCCCCACCCCCTCAGGTGTAGTTCCCATAGAGTTTCCTTCACCAATATTGCATAATATTTGTTAGTGTGGTAGGCCTTTGTCCTATGTATGTGTCCATAATATGTGTTCAAAATATGCATTCAGTAACATAGACCCTGAAATAAATGAAAGCTTTTTTTTAATTATGTGCGAGAATATATGAAAACTCATATATTTTTTACTAATATGAAATAGGGACTTTCACTTGAGGTTACTATCGTCTTTATAAATTCCTTCTTTAAAAATGACGTTGGCAATTCAAGGAGCTGAACTGAAAACTATAATGAAAAATCCTGTATAATAAACTGCTATATAAGTATAATGTGTGCTTCTGCTGTGCTTGAACACAGCATCACTAATATTTCACAATGATGCCCGTTGCTACTCAGTTTTCTCAATTAAGGAAAACATTTAATATATAGTTAAGAAATAATTCCATTAAAATTGCCTTTAAAAGATCTGACTGTTGAGCATACTATTGAATATTTCAACATATTCTCTTAAATACTTGTGGAATGATACACCAAGAATTCCTTAGACTAGTCTTTTGTGTTTGTTACTTTGCAGTTTGCTTTGAGTAGTCCCTCTAAAACAGTGTTGTGAGATCATGGAATATTATTTTGTGTATTTGACAGATGCCTGGAGACTGTAGATGATTTTAGTCGGGAAATATTATTGGAATAGCCAGGAGGAAAGAAGAGAGCTTCCTCTATGTTATATACCACCTCCTTGACTGAGTTGTGTCATGTCTTGGTTAGAATTTAGTTAGATGGCACTGACCTTTCCATCCTTGGGTGGTGTCCATTTTCAGGAATAGATGATGTATTCTTGTTGAAAGAAGAAGACTTCAAAGTAATCCTTCCTTCTAGCCTTTTATTGTCTTGGTCTGAAAGCAAGAATAATGAAATGGAATGCTTAATGTAAATGCATTGGATTATGGAAATTATTTTTTCAGCATGTTTCTACTGATGCACCCTTTGTGCATAATTTCTCTCATGGACCCCCCATGTAAATTTTTGTCTCTCCATCCTACTCCCAGAGTATTTTCATTTCCTTTTAACTGTATGTTTTCTCTGTCTTTGCCGTTTAATTACTGAATCTTTCTTGTTCCTCTCTCAACATTCATGTTTGACTTATGAACTTGTAGACTTATGACCTCTCCACATTCTTTCTTGTTATAGGAATAACTGTATAAAATTCCTAATTCTTGCTAAAAGTTATTGCCTGTCTTTTCCAGATTTGTTTTTAATAAAACTAATTAGAAGAGGGAAAGAATTAGTTATTAATAAAATGTTAATATTTTATGCAATATTTGAAAAAAGCATTGTTGCATTGCTATATTATGAAAATGTATGCACTAACAAAAAAGTTATTAAAATTTTTCTTGATTTTTCTATTTGAATATTTCCAGGCTGCTATCCTTGTCCAGGGCCCAACATGAATCCTATTGCTCTTGGGAGCCGCTGGCTTGCTTATGCAGAAAACAAGGTAAGGCATGGCCCATGTTTGGATTAATTTTAATGGAACATTAAGCACTACAAAAGTATATGTAGAGGGCCTCCCTGGTGGCGCAGTGGTTGAGTGCTGGGTTGCAAAGCTGCCCGCAGACTCTGCATCGCCGGTTCGATCCCCAGCTGCTCCCCGGCCACCGGAGGAGGGTCCCACATGGCGCGCAGACCTCTCCTGCCGCCCGCTGCTCCCCTCAGCAGTGTACTTCGGTCCTTCTGCCTGCTCTGCTCCCCGCTCTGGCTCTGGTGAATTCTCTCACCCTCCTGTGCTTCTGACTGTACCCAGTGCTTGTATAAATAAATAAAAATAAATCTTAAAAAAAAAAGAAAGCAAACATTGTACAAAAATGAAAAAAAAAAAAGAACTAATAATTATGTACAGTTTGTGATTGCCTTAGCTTTTGCACCGAGTGCAGAATTCCAAAATTTAAATTTTGGAGTAACATCTTTAGGTGGAAATGCTCTTTGACTAGTATTTTCACAAAGAGGACATATATCTTGTTTAAGTTTGTTTTTTAGCAATTCTTTTTAAATGTATTTTTAACTCACAAGACTTACAAGAATAATACATTATTCAAGACTTACAAGAATAATATAATACAAAGCATCCCTATGTGCCCTTTATTCAGATGAACATTGAACCATTTCACAGTAAGTTGTAATTATCACTGCCCAAAAATACTTAAATTAACACCCATACTTTATCTAATTTATCATGCATATCCAATATCATCCATATTCCAATTTAGTGACTAACTCGTAACTTGTTATTTGAAGATTTTTTCCCCCATTAGACAGGAATCAGGTATTAACACTTTGTTGGCATTTTCCTTTACATTTTTTTCATGTAGAACTTTACATAGTTTTTGTTTATCTTTTATATCATAAATCATTTTGAAGAATACAATCCCTTAAATGTACACCCTATATTTTTTTAAAGAACAGATATTTATTTTGAGCTTTTTGAGTTTTATTAGGTTATACATTTCTGGCCAGATTGCAACTTAAGTATTTGTTCTTTCTCACAGTATTACATCTGGAGGCACATGATACGCTTTGTACTATACTGATGTTGCTACTCTGTCAAGGTCCAGTTCAATTTCTGTATTGCATAGTCCTGTACATTTTCCTTTTGTAAATATTTAAGTTGGAGATACTGTACATATATCCTGCTTTTCATCAACATTTTAGCCTAATTTTAACATGCATTTCATGAAATCTTGTCTTAAATCTTTATTCACTATGAGTGTTAAAAATAATGAATTTCTCACTTCACCTTTCACATTTGCAAGTAGGTACTTGGCTTTCTAATGTAATCAATAACTTTCCCTTCTTCTCTGTCTTTCTATGTTTACATATGTAAAACAGACTCATAGATAACTTTTTTCACTGACTTTTAATTTTTTTTTTTTTAAACTTTTTTTTTTTTTAATAGAGGCATTTATTTATTTATTTATTTGTTTGTTTGTTTTGTTTTGTTTTGTTTATACATGCACTGGGTATAGTCAGAAGCGCGGGAGGGTGAGAGAATTCACCAGAAACAGAGCGGGGAGCAGAGCAGGCAGAAGGACCGAAGTACACTGCTGAGGGGAGCAGCGGGCGGCAGGAGAGGTCTACGCGCCATGTGGGACCCTCCTCCAGTGGCCGGGGAGGAGCCGGGGATCGAACCGGCGCCGCAGAGACCGCGGACAACTGCCCAACCCAGCGCTCAACCGCTGCGCCACCGGGGAGGCCCTGACTTTTAATTTTTAAATCATTCCTGAGTTAATCAATCAGAAGCCCTTCATTTTTTTTTGACATTGTGACATGCCCTTATCAATTTTTTATTACTTACTTAGTTTTTAACAAACTGTTTTCTTAAACTTTTTAAATTTTCTTACATCATTTTTTTTTTTTTTTTTTGTACAATATTTGATTTTGCCCTCAGGTGTGGTCTCTGTTAATCTCCCACCACCATGTCACCCGTGAACCATCACCATAGTCCCTTGTGCTCTTCCTTCCTCTGTTTTGATCCTTTCCCTCCCTCTCACTTGCTGTATGCCTCAGATCTATAGAGCAAATTATTTTTTTAGTAGTGACAATATGTACTTGTTCATCTTAGATATTCTCTGTGCCAGCTCGGGAATGTGGTACTTCTGATTCTCCTTTTTCCTTTTGTGGCTTATGATGGGATATTGTATTAAGCTTTGTCAATTATGTGTGCTCATTACCTGCGGTGTTTCTGCTTCTATAACATATCTTTTTTTTTTTCAAGATTTATTTATTTATGCATACAAGAACTAGGGTGGGGGGTGAGAGGATTCACCAGGGACAGAGCGGGGAACAGAACAGGCAGATGTACTGAAATACACTGCTGAGGGGAGCAGTGGGCCAGTCAGGAGAGGTCTGCTGTGCCATGTGGGTAACGCCCTGGCCAGGGATCGAATTGCCGTGGCTGGTGGCTGCAGGTAGCTTCATAGTGCTGTGTCTTAACCCCTTGCACCACCAGGGAGGCCCTGCTTCTATAATATTTCACGTAACAATGTTTTGAAACATGCAAATTATGCACACACATACTTTTATTTATATACAAACTGCACACACATATATATATATAAACAGATGTATATGTTTGCATACCTATATATGGAAATCAAAATCTCCCATTAGTAATTCTACAGAATGCATTATTGTCATCCCCCATTTCCTATTTAAGGATCCCTGTTTTGCACGGAAATCCTGATATTAGTACATTTATTTCATTTGTTCATACCAATGCAAAAATCAAGTTGAATAAAGAATTCAGGATTTTCATACAATTCTCTCCATCAACATCCTTGCATGAAACTGAACGTATGTGGTCCAGCACTGTGTTTTTTTGATTAGTTTGTCCTTCATGACTTCCCCTTACTTTATTATTAGTTTTCATCTGATACATAATCCTGTAGGTTTGTTTTTATATTTGTGTGTATATATATGTTTATGTATTTCAATATTTGTTGCATATGAATTTCCCTTTCATTCCCAAAAGATGTATGTACTTTTTCACTTACCGAGTTTAAAAAAAAAAATAGTCCATGTAATAGGAATTTGCACTTCAGAAATTTCTGATAGATTTATTTTTTAGTTTTCAAATGGTTATTTTATCAGATAATTTGAACATTAAATTTACCAGCATTTTCAATCCAAAATAGTTGCCTGAAATTTGCTATTTTCTGCATAGTGTGTATTTGTTTTTATTGTATATTTGTTTTCATAAATCTTCAGCACAACATTTTGGGGGTAGTCAGACTGTCATGATATATACCGTGAGCACTTTTCTTCTTTTGTGCTACCAATTCTGAGCATTTACAATTTTGGTTTGTTTGGGTGGTAACTTCTTTAGTTTGTTTTTAAGTCTGCATTCTTTATGTGTATTTTAATTTTATCTATATCTTTCAACTGCAGGGTTTTTCTTTTTCTTTCTTTCCCTCTCTCTTCCCACACTTCTACTTTCACAGTTAAAACATATTACTAGGAATGACACCTAGATGAAAAGATGGGAGCTCTGACTTTACATCAGTGTTTTCCCTAGAAGATAAAAATATGGATGGCTTCATGAGTTTGCATGTCATCTTTGTGCAGGAGGCCTGCTAATATTTGTATTATTCCAATTTTTAGAATATATAGTGCCAAAATGAGCACTTATTTATCTTTAATTTTGAGCTAGTGAGATTCAATGTAATTTTCTAATGATTTTAAGTTTTAAGCACAATTTCTGGCTGAGTTACTTTTTTAAATGGAGGTGTAATTTAACATCACGTTAATTTCAGTTGTACAACAAGATTTGATATTTGTATATCTGGCTTGGTTGTTTTTATGTGGAAATGCTGATTCAGTTTGAATTGAATTGAAAAGTTAATGGTGTTCTTAGTTTCACATATTTACCCTTTATTTTAATTACTGACATAGTGAAATGATGATAGTATTTCCAAGACAAACGTCTTTCCTTGCACATGTGGAAGGAGGAAGCAAAGGGATAATTTTCATTATTTCTTTGTGTGTGTATTTGTAAATGAATGAGTGAGTGAGTGAATAAGTAAGAATTTCTTTTTATTAGTCTGTATGATTACTATTCAAACTCTCTATTTTCCACTGTGTGAAACTACATTTGCCAGTTGCTTGTCATTTGCAAAATTCTTTACCAGTTACCTTGAACTTTACTTAAGCAATCATTCAGTGTGGCAGTTTGACATCTTACAGCAGACTTTAAAAGATATTCCATTCTATTATAGCACATTAATATTGCTTGAAGGATTATTTTTTAATACATTTCAGTGATAGTAAAAGGATATCAATCTTTATCAAATGACCTGTTGTTAATTAAGTTTAGATTATTTTTTACAATGTTTTATAAAAGTTAGTTTGTTAATTCCATAGTCTTCTAATAATTCTTATAATGCACCTAGTCTCATTCTCTAATATTGTCATTTTATTAAAAAAATATTTTAATGTCAATATATGGCTAATATTTTTATTTAACTAAATTTTGGAAATATAGTAGCAGTGGAGAATTTAGTTCTGGTTTACTGCTCAGCACATTATACATGTCAACTAGTGATTCAATTTGAAAACAGGCAAGTTGATTTATTTATCCAGGAATGAATAAGGACATATTTTTTTCATTCTAATGGTAAAAGTAGGAAAGCCCTCTGAAGTGGACAGTTACTATTTGTGTCATAGTTGATTTATGCATAATTTATGCTACTTTTCACTGACAAAATTGGAAACGGAAATGTAGCAAAATCTTTTGTCTTTTCAAAATTTCTCTTTACATTTTTCATGGAAGAATTATGACGACAAAACCTCCAATTTGCTAGCATGTTAAATATTTAATGTTAGGAAGTCACGACTAAGTCCTTTGATTATATTTTTCAAATTTATTTGTGGAACAGCTGCCAGATCCCAAATCTTACTTTTCAGCGTTTATGAATTTTTAAAGTCTACTCATCTTATAATTAAAAATCGAATTTGAGCATGAAACTGAATGGCACCATTTGATTATAAAAAGGGGTAAAAGTGTCTCAGCAGGGCTTTTAGCTGTTTGTCTGAAATACACTTATGCAAACATTCCCACCCGCTACCATCATTATGCATGGTAAATAAGCTCTATCCTAATAGCCTGCAGAGTTAAACAGTTTAATAGAAATGACTCTGGTTTTTCTCTTTCTCTATCTCTTTTCCAGTTGATTCGATGTCATCAGTCCCGTGGTGGAGCTTGTGGAGACAACATTCAGTCTTATACTGCCACGGTCATTAGTGCTGCTAAAGTGAGTATCTCAGCAGTCTGGGAGTTGTGATTATCTAGAGTAACGATCAAGTTTCTCTCCTGATCTGTAGTGATATTTTCCCTTCCTTTTCATTCACAAATGTGGAATAAACTTAAGAAAGAAGTCAGAATTATTTTGGCACTCATGAGAATTGGGGACTAGATCAGGTATTTAATTTCTTAAGGTTCATAAATAATATATTATTTTCTGTTATAATGATTATATTTGATTGTATTTATCCAGTTTTAAATATTTGCGGCTGATAGGTAGATTAAAGTATTATCTAATTAATACCACTTTCCAAAGAATTTTACATGTTTGAAGTAATGACTTCTGGAATCTTCTGTGATTTGTGGCATTCTGCCTATAACCACATCCCTCTGCATCTCTGAACATTTATGACTCTTCCTGACATAAAAACATTATTCCTGAAGAAACTTGAACCCCCTCGCACATTCAAAGATTCTTTAATGTCACAGGGCTGCCCCTGCATGTTAGTCAAGTGACTTCTTTTTGTTTGTGTGTGGGGGTTAATTTTGATGATGTCTCACAAACTTTATGCTGATTATAAGGTATTCGTATAATCACCGTCCTTTTGAATTGTGAAGTATACAACAAAACAATTCCAATAATAGGGATGCCATAGTGAATCTAAATGACAGCATGTAATAGAAAGCACAACTATGCAGAAAAGAACAACAGTTTAAAGCAAACCACAGGGAGGGAATCAAAGGTCACACTATTTTATGTAAAACAAATACAGAAATACTTCAAGATTGATCACAAACACTTAGAGGATATGTTTTAGGATGTTTTCCTCGCTTTGATCTGAAAAGCATGACAGATTTTCTTACTCAAAAGGGAACTAATGATGAGTCTAAAATATTCTGAAAAGACTACAGTACATTTTAATTTTTTAGAATCTATAAAAATTGCTTATGTTTTTCCATTGTGTATGCAAAAATTAAAATGGTGGTTTGAATGAAAAGAAATCTGAGATAGGGTAATTAAGTAGCATAACTTTTATTCAGTGAGTTATACTAGATCCATAGACTATACCAATGAGATATGTTTCTCAAGTACTAGATTTTTAAAAATTTACCTGTGATGGACACTTTCACCAGGACATCTCATTTTTATCATTTTGAATAATTTTAAGTTATGGAATGGAGGATGAAATCTCAGCTGTTCCTTACTGTACTTGTGTGCTAGTTTGCCTAAATAAAAATAAAATGAAAGTCATCCGTTTCATTCAGTAACTGTTTAACTGTTCGCTAGAAGTGGACATGCCACAATGAGTTTATACTAAACATACTTTGGAAAGAACAACTTTCACTCCCTACTATTATACACCCCTATATTGTGAGCTCTGTGGAATAAACTCATGTCTTTCTCCTTTAAATGACTAAGAAATTACTTTGCTGACAAAACCTTAATCCAGTCAATTTCTGATAGATAAAGGTCACCAGTGGAATTAGCATTGATTAAAATTCATTGTTATTTCTGGCACTAGGTAAAATTCTGCCATTAGTACTTGAAGAAAGTGGTTAGTAGTTAATTTTTGCTGACTTGCCTTTGTCTGATTTTAATGCTTATTTATGTTCTTGTAAATTTACACAGTGAATGTAAAAGTCACCTATTTTTTGGTATAGTTTTGACATGTTCAATGAAATTATATATTGTTCCTCACTCTTAGTTTACACTTACTTGTGAAGTATTTTTAAAACTTTCTTCTATTTATACAATGTTTGTGTGTTATGGGACTCCTGAGAGCATGAATATTTTGAGATTTCCTTTAATGCACTGTCAAGTTATTTTCCTAATATCTTACCAGGAATAGTGATCCTTCATTTCACTTCCATTGTATGGATATTTAGATAGGAAATTTCAGAGAATTGGAATTATCTTCCTTCACTAAATGATTTTTTCTCCTGGTAAGTCTAGAACCTTGTGGACACACTAGCCTTCTGAGATATAAAGGAATTCCAGTTTTTCATGCTAAGTACAGGAAAATGACTTAAAACTAAGTAGTGCAACTAAAAATATATTTTTTTGTCATTGTTACCACTACATTATGGATTATATTCCTGTTAGTGTATTCATTGGTAAAAATTCATCATGTTGTACATTTATTATCCCTGTACTTTTCTGTATAAAAGGACATAAAAATTTACTAAGAAAAGAAAAATCTCACAAAGACAATACAATGGTGATGCTCTCTGATAAAGGTAAACTTTAATATTAAAATTGCTCAAATTGGATTATTTTGTTAAATTTCTAAAATATTGGACCATATTTTCTATTTAACCTATAACTGTCCTATTTGATTTTTCCTCTTAATGTGTCTTAACCCTGCTGTGGTAAATTGATTTAATAAAAATCCCTTTGCTTCCTTGTGTTATCTGATAACTTCTCAATGACAACTAACAGCTTTTGTGAGAGCAGCACCATTAGCACTAATGGGTAGAGAAGACAACTGATAGGCCATGGGAAAGGTTAAAGATGACTAGGGACCCTTTGGAAAATCTGTCTGTAACAGAATGGAATAAGGACCGTGCCCATCTGAGATGGTGATTGTGGTGGGTTCTCGCACACATTGCTATTCTCTTATGTTCATTTCTCTTAGAGTTTAGTTTTGTGAATACTGTTGTTAGGATGAATTGGGAATGAACATTTATTTTCAGATACCTCAGGTTGTAAACACTTAGTCCGCTTTCACAAGTGTTTAGCCCAAATTAGATTTTTTTTAATCTCTAATGTTTGCTTAACTTTCATCTTGTTTTGTATGCATTTGAGGAAATCATCAGATATGTATATTCCCTTTTTACCAAAATATTATGAAATGACTAATTACTGTGAGGTGATCTAGGTCTCTAAATATTTTATGTGAAAACATTAAATAACTAAGTAATTCTGAACATTAGTATTCATTGATGTGTTGGGTTCTCACATATAAACACATTTTCCCTAGGAATTTATTGATGTGGAAGACTTCTACCATCCTCCTTGTCCCCCTGTATTTGACCTTATTTTTAAAGTTAATGAGCAATAATAGATATTATTGTCTTGCACTTTACAAAGTACACATTTGATTAATGTTCCATTTCGGGTTTACATTTTTGCCCACTAATAAGATGACCCCACTAATATTCATACTTTTTTTTTTTTTCTGAGAAATATCAGTAACTTCCTGTAATGAGACTTTGACTATGAAATATACTACTTCTCTCCTTCCTATACCTTTCCCCCAACCACAGGGTTTTTTGTCTTATATTAACTTTCCCCTGTATCTTGTGTTCTGCTTTGGTACATTGCTTCCTACTTTCTGAGTGCTCCAGTTATTTTTGCTTTATTCCTACTCATTGGTATAAAAGTATGAAATAATAGGCTCAAGGGCAAAGGGGAAGGATCTACAAGCAGAGACTTTAAACATGAAAGGCATTGTTCTGGTAAAGGGATAGTTCCTTTAAGTGGAAGTATCTCCATTAACATTAATGGAGTAAGTACATCAGCTGAGGCATCTCAGAGGTTAATCAGGCTTCCTGGCCAGCTCTTGACATCAATACACTGTGGCGCCTGATTTTGTTGGTCCTTCATAGGCTTTCTTGACAACAGTCCAACGGACTTTGTGTAAGTCATTTCTTGTGAATTATTGAAACAAATGTTTTTGCAGCTAATTGAGGAACACTAATGTGTTTTATAATCACTGCAGTTTGAGTTTTTAGCACTAAACAAAACAGTTATAATTGATTTGTGGCTTTTTCTTGGATTCATAGGCTCTAAGTTATGCCTTTTTGCATTAATTCTGCAAATGGCTTTCCTGGTCATTTCATTTAAGTATTTATTAGGATACATTATTAAGGTTTTCCTTCTTTTCCCCCTACAATATGTTCTGAATTCACGAAGTGTGATATCACAAGTAGTAACGTGAATAGATCAGAAGGCTAGACTGGATTGAGACAGTCTCAGTTTTGAATTCTGGCTCTGTCATTGGCTAGCAGTTTGAGTTGCTGTTTTACTTATTACTGGTGTTATGCACTGTGTTAATGAAAAACTACTTTGGAAAGTACTTTTCCTTTTTAAATTCCTCTGTATTGTAACTGAAATCACACTTAGGCCTTAGAAACAGTTTTCTTAATTGCTTACCATTTGTAAATGATTAATTTAGGTACCACGTAGTTAATAATATATATTTTATAATTTAGTTATAGCATAAAACACATTATAGGTGAGCATATTTTTCTATAATTATTTTAGAGCTAGTCATCTTATTAAAGACTAATTTGAAGTATCTTGATAAAAAATTTCCTTACAACATGAGACTGCAAAAAAGCAATTTTCCGAATGTGTATCTATTATATCACATAAAAGTTTTGGTATCTCCATGTAATCTAGATTACTTATTTTGACTCCAATAACTGTTTTTTTTTTTTTTTACATTTATGAGTCAAATAATTTTTCCATTTGTTTTAGTTTTCATGGCCTTTTAGACAAAAACCAAACTAAACCAAACCAAACCGCCATGACTTTAGCAATGATTGCTAATGCAGATGATAATGCAGATAATGTAGATAATGCAGATGCTAATCATTTAGCAATGATTGCTAATCAGATAATGAGATTTGCATAATGGAAAACATACATAGGTTAGTTTTATCTATTTCTTTTGACTGAAATAGGACTAAGATAAAATTCTAAAGCATCTTAGATTGTCTTTAATTGAAATAGTATTTTAGAAGCATTACATATAATTGTTTTGTCAGTTCCTAATCAATTTTATGTGACATTTTATTCATCTATTAATTAGTGTCACAGATGGGGACTGTATTTTCCACATGACGAATCTTGGTGCACAGTATTATATAGCTTCACATTATAGATTAGTATTGGAAGTATAGTCTTTTACACATAGGGATTCAACCAGTCTTTTGCTGCTAAAAAGTTGTTCTTTAATTAGAATTATAGTATTTCAAATAAGTCATATATTTCCTATTTCTTATCATGTCATGTATTTTCAGATATATCCACTAAAAAGTGGGTGGGAAGAAGTATTTTGTATAAAAATATAAGTGTACCCTATGTGAAACCAAGCTCTTTTATCATTACCCATAACTTAATTTTATTCTTACCATGCAGATTTGGGGGACTTTGCTGTTACCATTCACTCAAACTACTAAGTTATTTTCTAAGTAAAATTTAAGATCATATAGACCAGTGAGACAGAATTTCTGGGACAGTTACCTACTAACTATACACTTGTAAGAGGATAATGAATTTAATGGGTGGGAAAATAGATGTGATGCATATTTCTGTTGTGAAGCCACATTTTACCTTTCTTTTTATAGACATTGAAAACTGGCCTGACAATGGTTGGGAAAGTGGTGACTCAGTTGACAGGCACGCTGCCCTCAGGTGTGACAGAAGATGATGTTGCCATCCATAGTAATTCAAGGCGGAGTCCTTTGGTCCCAGGCATCATCACAGTTATTGATACTGAAACAGTTGGAGAAGGCCAGGTAAGAACTTGCTGTTCACGTAATGTGCATTTTCTACAGAGGATGGCCTAACTATCAATTGCAATAGTTTTTTTTGTAGTTTTTTTTTTTTTTGCAATAGTTTCTTATGAAACCTATATGTTCAGATAAATATAAATTTCAAAAATGTACGTGCAGAAACATTTAGTAGAATTCATTATAAATGTGGAAGAATACTAGTGCTTGCACTTAAATCTTCTGATAAGAAACTATCTGGGGTTGTTACTATTCATGCACTCAGAAATAGTATTTTCTTTTGTATTTTACCCTTCAGTTTTAACATATATTTCTGAAAGTGTAGCAGTTTTAAATTTCTAATAGTTTGTGACCATTCTATAGAAATGCAGTCTAAAATTGGGGCCTCCCTGGTGGCACGAGACTGTTAAGTCTCAGCACTGTGAAGCTATCCACTGCCACTGCGGCACGAGTTCAATCCCCAGCCAGCCAGGGCGCTAACCCATATGGCACAGCAGACCTCTCCTGACTCGCCCACTGCTCTCCTCAGCAGTGTATTTCAGTAGATCTGCCTGTTCTGCTCTGCACTGCCTCTGGCGAATCCTCTCACTTTCCCCACCCACCCTGGCCTACACCCCAGCTCTTATATGCATAAATATATATATAAATATATATATATATATACCTTAAAAAAAAAGAAATGCAGTCTAAAATAGATTCCTAGAATAAGATAGTAATAGAGATAAAAATTATCATAATTATATAGACTATATATTTAATTCTGTTTTCAGAATTAATGATTAGAGACTGTGTGAGCCTTTATTGTATTATCCAATAAATGCTTCTTATTCTTTTGAGAAAACTTGCTCTAGTATACGTGTGTCTACATCTTGATGAAAGATTGGATTGATCACTATTTATGTACTTATTCCGACAGTATTGTGATCAAGTGGTAGTGCAAAAATTATGTGGCCTTTTTATAAGAAAAGCCAGAAATATCTTTGAAATTCTGTTAGTTAATTTGGTAGTTTGTTTTATTTGAAATCTGAATACTCTTGCTTTTCCACTCTTAGTTTTATTAACCAGATATGTCATAGGCTTGGGTTCTTGTTTAAAATTCTCTTAATGAAATGTTAGCAAACTTTTTTGTTGTCTGTAAGGACTCTTTTTCCCCCAAGAGTTGTGTTATTTATATCAAAATAATAGGCACATAGATGTACTGTTTTTTATTTTTAATTATTTAATTGATACATATCTTATGCAATTGTTCATTTTTGTACAATGCTTGCTTGCTTCTCTCCGATGTAGTCCCTGTAAAATTCCCGCCACCAATTCACCCTTGAACTGTCATCAAGCCTCTTACCTACCCTGTTTTGATCCTTCTCCCTTCCCCTACCCTATAGAATGTCTCTGATTTATAGTTGCCTGTTACTTAGGGTTGTTTTTTTTTTTTTTTTTGCTTATTATTGTTATTATGATTTTTCACTACTCCCTTATTTGGTTTCCTTATTTATATTCCTCCTATAAGTGAAAACAACAAGTATTTTTCTTTTTCCTTTTGACTTATTTCACTGAGCATAATCCTTTCCAGGTCCATCCATGTTGCTGGGAATTTCATGAGTTTATCATTTTTTAATTGCTGAATAATATTCCATTGTGTATTTATACCCCATCTTCTTGATCTAGTCATCCGTTTTGGGGCATTTGGGTTGTTTCCATATTTTATCTATTGTAAATGGTTTTGCAATAAACATAGGTGTGTAGATGTTCTCTTTTTAAATTGAAATTAAATGTATAAACATTTAGTGTTTTACGTGTGTTAAGGTAAAAAATATTTTCCTATGTCCTTTGAATTTTATTTACTTCACCTTCGTGTCCATTCACATTTTCTGGGTAAAAACAGCCCTCTTTGGTAACATAAGATATGTGTCTGTCACACATCTAGCATTTGTTGACAGACAGATTTGTGTTCATTTAAATATTTATTTATTTATGCATATAAGAACTTAAGTGTAGGCCAGAGATGAAAGGATGTGAAAGGATTTACCAGAGACAGAGTGGGGAGCAGAACAGGCGGATCTATTGAGATACACTGCTGAGGGGAACAGCAGGTGAGACAGGAGAGCTCTGCTGTGCCATGCGTTATATCCCATTGCTCCCTGGATCATGATATAGATAACTCATGCTGCAGTGGCTGGTGATAGCTTGATAGCGCTGTGTATTTAACCCCTGTGCCACCAGGGAGGCCCAGATTTTGTTCATTTAAAAGTAGAAAATGTTATCTCATTATTTTTGATGAAATAACTTCTTAGTTTATTACATTATACTCATATATAGGAGCATGTGAAGAGAAAAATTTAAAGAAATTATATAATAAACATTAACAGTAGTTGTGATTTTATTTTTTAATTCTTTTTTTTTTTTTTTTTTTGAGTAGAAGAAATGGGGTATAGGCCAGAAGTGCGGGGGGTGAGAGTGTTCACCAGAGACTGAGTGGGGAGCAGAACAGGCAGATCTACCGAAATACACTGCTAGTTGATTTTAGATGTGTTCTCTCTTACACCCCCAGGACTTTTCTATGTCTCTAAAATTTGATTGTCCAGTTTGGAATATGGAAATAGACTGTAAATTGTGGACTTGAACAAGTCCACTTTTCTGTGATAAATGCATTCTGAACTCTTGAATCAAGTAAAGATGATTATTAGTAAATCATAATCATAGGAATTAGCTTTAAAGTTAAAAAATTTAAGTTGTTGTGCAACATGAAAAATTTTATGTTGAATTATTTCTTGGAAGCAACATCTCTTTCCATTTCCACTTATAAAATATTGTAAAATTTTAACTCAATTTAAACATTCTTTTACAAGAGAGGAAATAAACTGACATTCAATAAATAGCATGTTGCTATGCACATCTTGATAGGATTATGAATATTTTTGAAGTAACAAGATTTCCTTGGTATAATACTCTCCTTTTTTTTATTAATGTGAATCTGTTTTTTGTCAAGAAGACATTTTTGTCTCTCAAAAATAGTTCAGTTGGGCTACAGGGCCATTTTTAGGTTATGCTAGATTGTATTAAAAAGACTGCAGTAGTAACTGTCATGGATATATCACTTTTAGCAGCCTTCCACTGATATTTGACCTTAGCTCTAATTTTTTTCCTATTCCATATATACCTAATGAGCTAAAGCTGACATTAAATTCACTTTTCAGTTTTAGTTCCTTGAGCCTTAATAAAGATATTTTCATGTTTACCCTGCTAATATGTAAAATTTGATTTGCCATCTTTCTGATTGTAAGTTGATTTGTTTGATTTTATGGTGATGGGAATGTTGTGTGGTAATTGCATTAAGGAAGAATGGATTTGATTGTGTGTCCATTTTTATCTGTGTTACTTTCATGTTTTATTTAAAGGCATTTTGTGGCTGGAGTAAGTTAAGTGGTATAATTTGCCTTCACACATTTATATAACAGAAGTCAGTAATGTGGCAAGTTTCTGATCAAAATAATAAGTTCCACTATGATGACATAAACTCGAGGTATTTCTTGCCCTGAGAATGTGTTCTTTATAGTAATAATACCTGAGGTGTTTTTTAAAAAAATTATTTTTTAATAGTGATTTGATTTTTTTTATGCAATGTGATATTGCAATGTGGAGACTCCTTCAAAAATTATCAGGCATTATGTTTATGAAGATCATAAAGAGAATATTCAAAGAATCCTATGTGGTGGTGTGAAGTTTTGCTATGCACCAAGCTTGATGGCTTATGTCTTTATTAGTACCATCAAACAGTGTACTCAATACTAATTGTGTTAGAAGGAAGAGGTATAGGGTTTTTTTTTTTTAAAGATTTTTTTTTTTTTTTAATTTGTACAAGAACCAGTGTACAGGCCAGATGTGTGGGAAGGTGAGAGGATTCACCAGAGATAGAGCGGGGAACAGAACAGGCAGACTGACAAAACACACTGCTGAGGGGAGCAGCGTGTGAGACAGGAGAGGTCTGCCTCGCCATATAGAACTCTCACTGGCCGTCCGGGATTGAACCTGCTCTGCAGAGGCTGTGGAAAGCTCCACAGTGCGGCGCTCAACCTCCTGCGCCACCAGGGAGGCCCTTAGGGTTTTAATCTATAAAACAAAAGGGAAAATTTTAAGATTGAGTTTAAAATAGATCAGGAAATAATAACTTCACATAAAAATATATACAAATTTTACAAAATCCATGTTCAAGATTTAATTTGTTTTAAGGAAAAGACAAATTAACACTTCTCTGTGAGCATTTACCCCATAAAAGAATGAGAGAAATTGGGAAAAAAGTAAAACTATCACTATTTGCAGGTGTCATGATATTATACATAGAAAACCCTACAGACATTATTGTAAAACAATTAGAAACAATAAATCAATAAAGTGGCAGGATACAAAATCAGTCTACAAAAATCAGCTGCATTCCCATGTGTATGCAATGAACTGGAAGCGAAATAATAGATGATACAATTCATTATCTTCAAAGTTTTAAATTCTTGGAAGAACTTAATAAAAGAAATAAAGGACCTGTGCAGTGTAACCTATGGCATTGTTGAAAAAAGTAGAAGACAAAAGAAATGAAAAGATATCTCCTGCTCTTGACTTGAGAGGATTAACATTGTTAAAATGGCCATTTTACCCAAAGGAATTTACAGATTCAATGCAATCCTGATCAAAATTTCAATGGACTGCTTCAAAGAAATAGAACCTACATTAATGAAATTTATATAGAACCACAAAAGACTCTGAAGCATCACTTCAAGAAATTATTTTCTTTGTCATGTACAGTCAACTGTTTTTTAGAGTTTATGTGCTTGATCTGCTGTGGGAGTAAATCTTTTCTTCATTCCTAAAGTGGCATTTTCATATTATATGGACAAGAATAATCTTCCAATATAGAGGAAGCATGTTATTTAATCACTCATATTGTTGTGTAGCTGTGTATCTTTGTGCTCAGTTTAATTGGTGAGAAAGAGCTAACTTCCATTTGCCTTCTTTGTTTTTTAAAGGTTCTTGTAAGTGAGGATTCTGACAGCTGTGGTATCGTGGCCCACTTCCCTGCTCACGAGAAGCCAGTCTGTTGTATGGCTTTCAATACAAGTGGTATGTCTTTTTTGGGGGGAATCTGTTCTGTTATAAATTATCCCATGGGATGAAAGTGGTAGTAAAGAAGGTAATGGAAATGGAAAATAGGTTATATGGGATATGACTTATGTGTCAGATTATTCCAGAAATGCATATAGTTCAGTAAGTGATTATTGAAGGAATGAATATTTTATATTCATAATCATTTTATATAAAATATTGAAAACCTTACATTAGTGTTAATCTCAATCAAGTGGTGATTGAACAGTAGCAGGAAGAAAATAGTGCTATGGAGTCATTTTAATTTCAGCCAAGAATCTCAATATTTCAGACTATATAGCATACCTGTAAAGTGTATTTTCTTTATAAACACCCTTACTTTGTACTGTTGAGACCAGTTATCGTATCCAAAATGTGACTTTGTCATATTTTCTCATGATAATAATTTACTCTTTATTTCCTAAAGAAGTTGATAAATAGATCTAGCTGATTTTAGAAAAACTTCATAGGTATTGCTGTCTAAGGCCATTTTATTCTATGAGGAAGCATATCGGTTTGTCTTGTCATTTGTGATACTATGATCTTGTGCACAAATGAAATCACATATTTACATGTTACAGGTAAACTTTTCTTATGGAGATCAGTAAATAGTCTGCAGTGTTATTTTGGTTTCATTTATGAATCAACTTTTTATTTAACAGTTTTGCTACATTGAGGGCTGCCGATTGGTGGTTTTTCTGTAATTTTTTTCATTGATTAACTGCTTTTCTATTAAAAAAATTTTTCCCTGACAACCAAGAATGAATTACATAGTCTTATATGTGAAGAGACTGCATGCTGAATTCATTAATTACCAATTTTTATAGCAATTGGTTACATCCAGTGGTCATATTCTATTTATATTGTAGCCATTTTGAACATTTCTAAATAATAGATAAAATTGCTCTTTTGTTTTTAGAGCTGAAATAGTCTTCATAAACTTAGACTCTGTCCTGAATTATCCCATTGGTTCATGGGTTGGAAGAATATGCAATTTTTATCTTATTCTGCAGAACTGATTCTGTTAGTTAAAATTGATGGAAAGGCACATCTCTTCCTTCTCTATTTCATCTTTACAAATAAAGAATAATGGTAAGAGGATAATTTAGGGTCCTTTGAATAATCTTGCTTCCAATATTTTAATTAGCCATTTTTGATAGATAGGAAGATATTTTGTTGTGATTGCCTGTCAGTGGGACTGATGTAATTAATGAAGACAGAGATTTATTGAAATAATCTGAATGTTGTGGGAATTAAGTTAAATTTAAGGAAACATTTTAGAAGTTATGTCACTCACAGCACTCCACTTGGAGTAACCTCTATGATTCATTTTGATAGTCTATCTGTTATGTCATCTCCATTCTACTAATGTATATTTTATAGTATCATAGAGTGCTTCAGACTTTGGAAACTTTTTTTTTCCGGCTTATAATTTTCCATTATAATAAAAACACAGTATATAATGTAAAGAATGTAATAGTCACTACTGTGGTTGTCTAGCAAATAGTTCTGAAAACCAGAGTTTTCTATGCTTTCATAATTTTGATCTTTATCTGCTATTTGATTGCTGTTGGAACTCTCAGATTTGTATTTTTATGAAAAGGTTATCATTTATGTATCTATCATTTATGTATCATTTATGTATCTATGTATTTATGTATTTATCTATTTATGTATCTAGGAACACATTTATTGTGTTCCTAGTAGACTAGTTGTGTATCTTAATAATATAATTTATCTTGCAGTTCATCTTTAAATATTTGTTTCCCTAGCTAACCTCTTGAGTTAATTTTTGCATTAAGATTAACTCTTGGTGATGTACGTTTTGTGGGTTTTGACAAATATATACTGGCATGTATTTATCTTTGTATCAATGGTACTATACATAATAGTGTCATTGGCTAGAGAAATTCTCCTTGCTCTACCTATTCATTCCTTCCTCCCTCAACCCCTGACCACCAATGGTCTTGTTACTGATTCCATAGTTTCATTTTTCCAGAATGTCACATAGTAAGAATTTTATAGTATGTAGCCATTTCAGTTATACTTTACTTATTTATATGGCTCATGCTTTGAAAGCTTATTTCTTTTTTACAGTGAATAATGATTCACTGTACGTACATAGCATAATTTTTTTTATCATCTCTATATCTTCTTGGTTGAGGTATATGTGCAGATTTTTTGTCCATTTTTAAAGTTGCTTTGTTCATTTTTTTATTGTTGAATTTCAAGAATTATTTCTGTTTTGGATTGTAGTCCTTTCTCAGATTTGTGTTGTATAAACATTTTCATCCAGTCAACTCTTGTCTTCCTCTCTTGATAGTCTATCTCTTGTCTGTGTCTCTCTATCTTCTGGCTCTTTCTCTCTTTTGATGAACAAATATTTACTTTTAACTGAAACTCAATTTTTATCAATTCTTTCAAGGCTCATTTCTTTGTTGTGTATGCAATGTTTTCATACACATGAATTTCTATTTCTTCTGACATATTTGTGTTTCAGTCTCTAATTGAACCTTATAATTTCTTGGATAGATTATCATTTATGAAAATTGTTCTGTGAGTTTTATGATCTCTAGCACTTCTTAATAAACCCAAACCAAAGCTTCTTTACATGGGTCCAAAATTTGATGGGTCCATAGATAGAATTCATAGAATTATATCCTATTTTAGGAAGGGAAAATGTTAGAGCTGTATTTTTCTTTCTTTTTAAAGATTTATTTATTTTTGTGCAGAAGAACTGGGGTGTAGGCCAGAGGTGTGGGGGTGAGAGTATTTACCAGAGACAGAATAGGGAGCAGAGCAGGTGATTTACTTACTGAAATACATTACTAAGGGGTGCAGCAGGTAAGACAATCGAACTCAGGCCCTCATGGTGGGCTGTTGAGGTGATAGTGCTGAGACTTAACCCCTAGGCCACCAGGGAGGCCCACTTCTTGATTTTTCTGATGAAAATTTCCATTACTTGTAAATATGTACAATAATCAACTGAAATACTAGCTGTACCTGTGAGTTTGTGAGCAATAAAAATGAAATATTTTCATATCATTTATTATATAATATTCTAAATATTGCTCATAAATATTGCTAAATATAGACTATATTTTATTACATTAACAAACAGCACATGTTCTGCTCTATATCAATTAAAAATGTGTTAACATTTCCCTTTTCCTTTTAAAAAATATTAATCTGAGAGAAAAATCTCAGCTCTTCACCATATTCCTTGAAGCGTATGCACTAAAATATTTTTAAAAATTATTATCAAAAAGGTTGATGCTTGGTATGCTTTCGTATTATTTCACCTAAATGCATTGGATGCTAACTCCTTCCCTAATGATACCATTTACATTGCATGATTCAGTCTCAGTGATTCATTTAAGAGGAGACACTTCCTACCTCTGGAATCTGTCTGTGTGCTAGAAACTTAAAACAATGAAGGAAAGATCTTTGTGGAGTAATGACTGAGTGCCAGGCTATGTATATTAAACTGGTCTTGGGATGTTAGTTAATGTTCTTCACATAGAAATTGATTCTCGACTCATACCCATAAGGTCATTACTTACGAAATAATGATTGTTTGATGTATTATTTGATTTATTAGTTTTTGATGACTAACTCATGAAAAATATGACATATTTGAGATAGATTGACTGTTCTCAGAATTTTTGCTATTCAGAGTTTGTTTATTGTTTACATATGAACAAAGGTATAGATATAATATTCCATTCTCAATTATTTGGAAGTTTTCACTTTCTTTTTAACTGCACAGTCACTGATTAGCTTAATAGAAAAAGACACTGAGCCTCAGCTATGAGGGCTGATTTATCCAGATCCAGTCATTGGATGACAGTTTATTTTGCTTGTCTAATTTGTGTATCCTATGTCTTGTTTTATTCTAATTACCTTAAATTGAGATACACAACACACACATATATATGTATATATATTAAATTTATTTTTGTTAATAAATTTTAACTACTGTAACCTACTAATGATTCTCTATATTTGGTAAAAGGCTTTTACATGGGGTATGTGGAGTTGCCAGTCATAACATTAATGTTTGTTAGAGTAATTTTTACAAGTTCAGGGAAGCTCATTTAAAATAAATAAGGAAAACGAAACATATTAAAAAGTTTATTGCATTGTTTTTGTCTTAAGACTTGATCTTTCCCTAGCCAGTTTAGTTGTGTATATTCCTAGTATATTCCATTAAACAAATAAAATTTGTAGTCTTTTTATTCTACAGAGGTATGTACTTAGATGTCATTATTGTTAAAATATTTTATATAAAAAAATTCAGCAACAAACCAGACTTGTTGTCAATCTCCTTAGAAATTTCAAAAATAATGTAGAAATGAATTAAGGATATAAGGTAGGTTGTTTGACTGTGTGCCATGTAGCTTGGTTTTTTTTCTACGAAGAAATTAAGGGATGCCATTACATACAGTTGTGAAACTTTTAGTTCAGCAGCTGCATTCAGTTTGTTTTTCAATTTCTCCTTCCCATTCTTGTTTATTAGCTGTGACTCTGAGTCCAGAATTAAAATAAATATTTAATGGCAGCATTCATGATTTGGTTTAATGTGCCAGAGAGGCTCCATGCTTAGATCTGAGTAGATTCAAGATGGGTGGCGTAAGTTTGTTGCTTTCTAATTATACACAATGAGTAACATTTTCTAGGGAACTTATTTTTTAATTAGTAAACTTTATTTTTTAGAGTTGTTTTAGATTCCTAACAAAATTGAGTGAAAAGCATGGATAGCAGTCTTATCACCCAATATCAGTAGTTTACTTTTCGTTTTATACCTTTTATGGACTTTACAAATGCATGACCTTCAGACATCATTACGGTATCATGCAGAATAGTTTTGCTGCCATAAATATTCAGCACTTCTCCATCATTATTTCATTAAAGATACTTTCCATCTCATTTTCCTTCTTTTCTCCTTCTGGGACAATTGTTATTTTTGGATCCACTTTGATAATGTCCCACAGGTCTCAGAGACTTAGTTCACTTTTCTTTGTTTTCATCTGGAGTTAAATAATCTCAGCAGATTTTCTTCTGGCACATCCTTTCTGCACATCCCTGTCAGAATTTGGTGTCACTATGTTTTATTTCATATATTCTAGGCATAGGTCTTATGTAAGAAATGTGTTCTGAAAGTGGTTTTGCCCAGTAAGGAGCTTTTTTTTATTTTTTAAAAGATTTATTTATTTATGCATATAAAGAGCTGGGGTGCAGGCCAGAGATGCAGGGGGTAAGAGGATTCACCAGAGACAGAGTGGGGAACAGGCAAACAGACTGAAATACACTGCTGAGGGGAGCAGAGGGTGAAACAGGAGAGGTCTGCTTTGCTGTTGGTTTCTCTCTGGACAGCTGGGGATCGAATTTGTGCTGCAGAGGCTGTGGATTGCTTCATCATGCTGTGCTTAACCCCTTGCGCCACCAGGGAGGCCGGATTTTTTTTTTTTTTTAATATTTTTTTAAGCAGGATATTGCTTTGAGTTTTAAAATTTAATTTAATTATTTACTTATTTTTACTTTTTATCAAGTTGAATTTTGTTTCTTTATCACTTGTGTCACTGTTCTCATGCCTAAGAAATGTTAGACATTCTGGGGCCTGTAGATGTTATCTTGTGTAATCATCGCTAGTTTGCCATTTTAAATTTAAATTTATAATCCATTTTGTGTTAGTTTTGAAGAAGGTATCAAGTTTTAGTTATGGTTCAGTGTTTTTTATTTCATTTTCTGCCCGTGGCTAGCCTCTAGATCCTTAATAATTTGTCTGGGAATCTTTTTTGCGGGGTGGGAGGGGGGCCCAGCCCATACTTTTGACAAGTATTTCAATCATATATTTCAATTTAGTTTAGCACTTAATTTGTCTTTCAGCAGCTACCAGTTCTTTTTATTTATCGCTTTTGACATTATTGTTTTTGATTAGCTTGGTACATCATTGCAGTTTGATAGTTTGGTACATCTTTTGTGGGGGATGGGAGGAGATAGATTTTAATCTGTATCATCAGCTCAAAGTAAGCTTTTGAGAGTTTTTTTTAAGATTGTGGAATTTCTTTTATCCTCATATGGTCTTTCCTTGTTACTGGGAACAGACAGAAAGAGAAAGAGAACTAGCTATGAGGTGTCTTTTCTTGTAGGATACTCATTTTTATCAGATAAAGTGTCCTGCCCATATGACTTCATTTAACTTAATTACTTCCTAGAAGGCCCAATGTTGAAATGGAGCTACAGTGTTTTTTTTTTCGTTTCAACATAGGAATTTTAGTCTATACAAACATTCACCCCACGATGGTAAATATAGAATCATACAGTTACATTCAATTTTAAAATATCTTTTAGAAAACTCAATTCTTCTATATTCTGTTTAACTGTATTCTCCTTACTCAATGTGTTTATCTGCATTTTAAGATATTTAAATATTTTATAAGAAATGTTCAATGGAAATTGTTTTTCCATCCATTAATGTGATTTCCAGCTTTTAACAACTTCCTTATTGCTTTAAGTGTATTGTCCAGTCAGGTACAAGTTAACTGCTTCAATTTGCTTCAGTCATTTTTCCTCCAGTACTTATCTGTACTATGTATTTTTCAGCTCCTTTAAGATGTTACATCTTTTTATCATCTTTTTGGAATCCTCTTCCACCTAGCTGTTACTTATTTCTTGACCCTATCTTAAATGTTGTTTTGGAAGTCTTCCTTCAACCCTACATCTAATGCCATGTATTCCCTTACCTTACTAAATAATTGATTTACTTAACTACTTGGGCTATTCATCAATAAAATGAGGACTATATTTGTATCCAAAAAATACCTAAATCATAGTAAGACCGAATAAATATTTTCATTGTTTTAAGCTCCTCATTCTAATTTTCTCTTATTTACACCTATCAGAATATTGCTTTTTAAATAATTTTACTTTTATTGATAACATGTTTATAAAACTATATATGATTCAGAGGTATAGGTTCATAAGTACGTTAACCTACCACCCTCACCACCAAGTACCCATAGTCCTCCACTACGGTTCTCAGGGTACCCTCCCCACGTTGCTCTCCACCCTTTCACTTTCCGCATTCATCATAGTATTCTCTCAGCATGTTTTCTGCTAGTGGTAAGATTTTATTTTGTCCCCAGGTATTAACCTGGTAATTTTCACATGGTTGGTAGTGAATTAATTATACATTGAACAATTACGTTGTTTCCCATTGTTACAGAAAAAACATAGTAGGGCAGATATAAGGCATCAAGTCACCGTGATTAGTCATTTTTTAAATAAAGCGAACTCAATTCTAATTATTTGCTTTCAATTAGAAAAAAAAATGTGGGAGTGATCCGTAATAGTATTTATATTGAATGCAGATACATCACATTAATTAAGATTGAAATATGTAATCGATATTTATTGAAAAACATCTTGTGCAAAATATATCTGATTTATGTAGCTATAGAAGATTGGCATATTATTAATTATGTTGCTTCTGACATCAACCAAGATAAACATTTTTTATTAATTAAAACATGGGGAAGAAAATCTGAACTCAGCGATCAGCTTTATGTTTTTAATAGTGACCTGTTGTCTGAAATTCAGTGAATAATTGATTTACTTTCCAAAAGCATTATTTCTGCCAGCTAAGCAGTGGAGAACTGTGAATTGCAACACCATCTACATTTTAAATAATTACCCTTCTTTGGCAGGAAAATTGCTTTTCCATCCATTAACAAGAGAAAAATGAATGTTGGGTCTCAAATAAAGCAGATTAAAACATGTACCCTTTTGGATGCTTGACTGCATCTTTAACAGATTTGAAATTTTTATGGTTATTTAAATACTATGTATTGAAAGGTACTGGTGTTCCTGGGTTAATCGTTTAAAAAGTTTGAAGTGTATTTTTTTTGTTGTTTGCTTTGTTTTTCATAATGTTTTTCCTATTGATCCATGAAGTGATTAGGAAAATGCATTGTCTTTTTTTTTTTAAGGATTTATTTATTTGTACATACAAGAGCTGGGGTACAGGCCAGAGACGTGGGGGGTGGGAGGATTCACCAGAGACAGAGAGGGGGAACAGAACAGGCAGACTGACTGAAATACACTGCTAAGGGGAGCAGCAGGCAAGGCAGGAGAGGTCTGCTGCACCATGTGGGTTTCTCCCTGGCCGGCCGGCCGGGGATTGAACTTGTGCTGCAGAGGCTGTGGATTGCTTTACAGTGATGTGCTTAACCCCTTGCAACACCAGGGAGGCCCTGTCTTTGTTTTTGTTAACATTGATAATGCCTCATAGATTTGCAGAATTATGTGGCTCCACATTTTTCTTCTTATTTCACAGTGTCTATTTTACCACTGTCAGTTATTTACATTGTGTCACAAAGCAAAGCAGCTTGATCAGTTTATTGCCCTTTTTCCCCCTAAGAAGGGGATGTTTTCATTATGGGTTTGTAGTTATTCTGTTTCACCATCTTTTACATATATAATGGATTACTCCTTAAGGAATTTGCTCTTACTGTTCTATGTACATTGTGGAACTGGAATTGTATGAAAATTAAAGGGATTGTTGTAGGTTTCAGTTGCAATAAATTACAGGTAGGCATTGTGCTTAGGATCCACAATAACTGTTTGGGTTTCATACAGATGCTTAGTATCACTTAAATGCAATATACACTCACATACACACACATACACATATACATTTTTCAAGTTGATGGAATGTTTTAATATATATTTATAAGCCACAGGTATAATCATAAAGTGTAAATATAAATGGTTTTTCATTGAAGAGGGCTCCCATGAAGGCCCACAAAAGTCCTAATTCAGCCCTGATCCCAGTTTCCATTAGTAAGGAGGAACCCCGCCCTTTCCCAACTAATGGTTAATTGAACAAAGGTGCTCAATTACTGTTAAGTGGATTAATGAAAAGAGGTGAATGCCTACATTGGTATAGAATGTAGGAATGTAAAGTAAACATATGTAACTGCCAGGCATATGAAAAAATGTTCAACATCACTTGTAATCAGGGAAATGCAAATCAAAACTACCATGAGATACCATCTCACACCAGTGAGAATGGCACATATTAAAAAAAACTAGCAACAACAAATGTTGGCGAGGTTGTGGAGAAAAAGGAACTCTCCTGTACTGCTGGTGGGAGTGCATATTGGTCCAACCACTATGGAGAGCTGTGTGGAGATTTCTTGACCTACCAAACATAGAGCTTCCATTTGATCCAGCAATTCCACTCCTAGGTATTTACCCAAATGACACAGAAACAGTAATTCCAAAGGGCACTTGCACCCCTATGTTTATAGCAGCACTATTTACAATAGCTAAGCTATGGAAACAACCCAAATACCCAAAGATAGATGACTGGATCAAGAAGACGTAGTACATATACACCATGGAATGTTACTCAGCAATCAAAAAGGATAAACACATGCAGTTTGAAGCAACATGGATGGAGCTAGAAGGGATCATGCTCAGTGAAATAAGTGAGAAAGAAAAAGAAAAATACCAGATGGTCTCACTCATAGCAGGAATTTAGAAAACCTAAATAAGAGACCAGGAAAAAGACTAACCAATACAAAGTAAAAATCAAAATCAACAAGCAACTATAAACCAGAGACACACTACAGCAGGGGCGGGGGAGGGGCGGGGAAAGGAAGGACTAGAGTCAAAATAAGGGGAGGGGGTGCAATTGTGTGGGGAATATAACCATAATGAAAATGCATACATTGTGCAAAGATGAGAAAAGATGTAAGAATTAAATAAAATATTTAAATTAAAAAAAAGAAAAAACATGTAACTGTAACAGTGTGGCTTTCTAGGAAAGATAAAACCGCAATATAAAACCACTGTTTTTATTTATTTTTTTCATCATTGTCCATTTTTAAACACTATTTGCTGCCCCCACCCCCTCAAAAACCACTGTTTTTAGACAGCAAAGAAGGATATCTATCTAGAACCAAGTGCATTCAGGCAAAGTTGTCAAGGTTGCTCTGTCTTCATTCATCTAGGTCTCTACTCAAAAATTAAATGTTAAACATTAATTAAAATTAAATGTTTAGAATATTTTCCTAAAGGGAGTTAAAATATTTCTAAAGAATAAATATACACAAACATGTATATATAATATATATACTTACATATTATATAATATTATGAAATGTATTAAGTTTAATAGGTGGGCACCTGTCTTCGGAAGGCATGAAGATGGGGATGGGGAATGGGTGCAAGAACATAATATGAACATGAAAATATAATGACCATAGTGCGCATTAATCCATACTCAGAATTAATATATAATCTTAACAAAGTCTTTAAAGTACTAAAATATAGAATAAATTAATATTATCTAATTAAAAATATTTTTTCTTTTTGATATTTTAAGTGTTTCATGAGAAGTTTTTTTTGTCCTCTTGTTTTTCAAGTCACACATTTGTGATGTGATAAGAAGTCATTGTCTCTCTATACATTTACATATATAAATATATTACACACACACACAGTTGTGCAAAGAAGTCCTGCCTGCTTAGATATTTGTTGTATGTGAACATTCATTTTTATATATACTCTTTCTGAAATATAATCAAGGGGTCATACTCTGAAACTTCACGTGTGTTATTTGCTAATGGCATATGTACCCAAAATTTAAGTGATGAATAGTTTGATTTTCCTTCTATTGAATAATCATTATCTGTTACACAGTTTCTGATCTCTTCTGCTAGGCCTGATTGGAGTCTGTTGTATTTACATATATACACTATAGAATATGTGATTCGTGTTGCTTTGGCTACCCGTTTGACAAACCTGCACATGTAAGACTCATTAATACTTTCTTGAACCATTTCTATGCATTTATATTTCTTCCCTCTGACTGCAGATAGCCATTTAGTACATGAAAAGCTATACAACATCACTGATGACCAAAGAATATGGCAAATTAAATCCACAGGAAATCACTGTTTCACTGAAAAGATTAAACCTAAAATGACTGCCAGTACCAAATGTTGATGACGTTACAAAGTTTATGGAAAAGTAAAATGACCAGCCCCTTGTATACATATATAACCCAGCAAATTCACTCCTAAATATTCACCTAAGAGAAATAGAAGCATATATCCATAGAGATTTGGATGAGTTTGATTTATAATAACCTAAGAGTTTGACTTATAATAACCAAGAACTAGAAATGCCTATTATCTTGAATATTGTTGTATTTGAATAGATATATATATATATATATATATATATATATATGTCAGGCTCATCAAATTGTACAGGCAAAATAAATTCATTTATTTTATGTATAAAGTTAACGTTTAAGAAAATATCCTTACACCTGTTATGAAATATTTTCAACCCTTTGGAATATACATACCTATATACCACCTATATACCACCTTCCTGTTGGAAGTCAAGAGAGTTGAAAATAATGATTATTAGATTAATGCTAATAATGCTAATAATGCTAATAATAATGCTTTTCGTGTTTAACATGAAAAGTCATTGAATATGACCAAAGATCTTTAGAAACCTAAAATTTTTTTTAAGTAAATTTTATATTTATATTC
Organism: Talpa occidentalis; assembly: GCF_014898055.3. Classification (NCBI taxonomy): domain Eukaryota; kingdom Metazoa; phylum Chordata; class Mammalia; order Eulipotyphla; family Talpidae; genus Talpa; species Talpa occidentalis. The sequence goes on from NW_023605083.1 coordinate 107,564,080, forward strand.
CCCATACAATTGCAACCCCCTTATTTTGATCCCAACCCCTCCCCTTCCCGCCCTCCACCCCCCATAGAGTGTCTCTGGTTCATAGTTGTTTGTTGATTTTGATTTTCACTTTCTTATAGTTATTCTTTTTCCTGGTCCCTTATTTAAGTTTTCTAGATTCCTGCTATGAGTGAGACCATCCGGTATTTTTCTTTTTCTTTCTGGCTTATTTTGCTGAGCATGATCCCTTCCAGCTCCATCCATGTTGCTGCGAATTGCATGTGTTTATCTTTTTTGAATGCTGAGTAATATTCCATGGTGTATATGTACTACATCTTCTTGATCCAGTCATCTATTTTTGGGCATTTGGGTTGTTTCCAAAACTTAGCTATTGTAAACAGTGCTGCTATAAACATAGGGGTGCAGGTGCTCTTTGGAATTGATGTTTCTGTGTCCTTTGGGTAAATACCTAGGAGTGGAATTGCTGGATCATATGGAAGCTCTATGTTTAGTAGGTCCAGAAATCTCCACACAGCTCTCCATAGTGGTTGGACCAGTTTGCACTCCCACCAACAGTGCAGGAGAGTTCCTTTTTCTCCACATCCTCGCCAACATTTGTTGTTGCTAGTTTTTTTAATATGTGCCATTCTCACTGGTATAAGATGGTATCTCGTGGTAGTTTTGATTTGCATTTCCCTGATTACAAGTGATGTTGAACATTTTTTCATATGCCTGTTGGCCATTTGCATTTCCTCTTCAGAGAAATTTCTTTTTAGCTCTTCTGCCCATTTTTTGACAGGATTATTTTCTTTGTTGTTGTTGAGTCTCATCAGCTTTTTGCAGATTTTTGTGATCAGTCCTTTATCATTAGTATTGTGTGCAAAAATGTTCTCCCAGTCGGTGGGGTTTCTCTTTGTTTTGGTTATTGTCTCTTTTGCTGTGCAGAAGCTCTTTAATTTGATGTAGTCCCAGCTGTTTATCTTCGCCTTCACTATCACTGCTTTGGGTGATGTGTCTGTAAAGATATCTTTGATGTGCATATTATGTAGTTTTTCGCCTATATTTCCTTCTATGTATTTTATGATTTCAAGTCTTATGTCTAGTTCTTTAATCCATTTTGAGTTGATTTTTGTGTATCATGTGAGGTAGTGGTCAAGAGAAGCCTAAAATTTTTATAGTACAAAGGGAAAGGAAATAAACCAAGTAGTCAACTAATATTTTCAGATATGTAAATTCTAAGTCCTACAAACATAGGAGTAGAGAAGTAATTTATATTGTAAGTAAGCTAGAAAGCCAATTGTTGATTTGAGACTTTTCCACTTGGAACAAGAGCCATATTAGATATTTGGTTCTACTTTATTTTGGTTTTGGATATATATGATTTTAGGAAGGGATAGAGTAACTAATTTCTTTTATTCATGCCTTTAACAGCTTTATAGAACATAAATTTAAGATAGGCAATATATGTGGGCCACAAGGGTGGAAGAATACAATGTTGAGTTTAAACAGTTTAAGAAATATGCTATTATTGGTGCTGCTCATATGAAGATTTTGAAACCACTGTTTTAAGTATTTATACTAAGATCATTGATTTTATAAATTAATCTTTATAGACTATTCTATGATTATGATTTTAGATAATCTGAACACCCAAAAGATTTTGGTCAGTACTAGGATTGTTTTGTTGCTTTTTTGTTTACAGATTTCCTATAACTTCAAAAAATAATGAAATCATGTTTGCCTCTGTACAAGTATCAATTGGGAAGTATTAAATTTGCAAGAATTAAAACCATTGTATAAAATTATTTTGATTATGTGATTTGAATTCATGTAAACATTTCCCTTGACCAAGCATATCAATATTTACTTCTCTTTTTAGAAGTAATTGTAAGTAACTGGTAATTTGTCTTCCGATTCATATGTGTACACGTGATTAAGAACCATACAATTAGGTAGGTGTTATAAATAGGATATGGCAAAGAAGACAAACCTACTCATGTTTCCAAGATTTTATAGCATATGCCCAGTGGAAGTTTGCTACTCTTTAATTTTGCCTTTTGGGTAACCAGCTGACGCCCAGTTGAAAAGACTTATGTTCTCACGAGGCCACAGAAGCCTTAATGTTCAGTCTCCAGCTACCTCACATTTTGGAGAACGCCATGTACCATCAGCAGCTTTAGTCCCCACCCTCTAATGTTAACGCTCATCTATCAAACTTGAGGCTGAGAGTGAGGGAGAGGAAGCTTCCAGATAAACATACAGCAGCGCCTAAACAGCTAATCACTCTAGGCTTCCGCTTCCAGGCCCTATAATTAGAAGTCCTTCTTTTCCTTGTATTCCCAGATGACGCAAATGCTTTTTGTGGCTTGGCACCTCATTTGGGGCGTGGGTTTAGTTTATGGCCAGGCTAGAGTCTGGTTTAGTCTTCTGATGCTGCATAAATAGTTCTCAAGCCACAGTCTGCTCAGTACGAGTTTTTCCTTTTATGTATATCTGCTTTTTAAATTGTTTTCTAGAAAAACAGCTTGTTATTTCCCCTAGCAAAGTGTGCAAAAGAGATGAAATTGTAAATTAAGAGAAAGCACATGAATGTATAACTAGGTCTTTCTTCCTTTCCTTAGTGTCCTTTCAAATTAATTTTTGTCCTAAAAAGTATACTCCTTATAGAAATATCATTTGCATGGAGGAATGGAAAAGAGACAGGGATACACTGACCATGATAAGGATGAGTTTTCTAGGCGATGTTTTTCTAAAAATTTGAATTTGTTTTATATTTAAAGTATTGAACAGATGTCAGTTTAAAAAGGTAGAAATACTTTGAAAAGCCTTTATCTGTGATTATCACTCACATGCAAAACAATAGTCTTGATTTGGCTAGTAAGGATTTTTATTCGGATGTTCATATGAGCAAAATATTGGCATGATTTTAAAAGAAAGGAAGTTTATTTTCAGTAGGTGAGTAATATTGTGTTAAAATGTAAGCTTGTCACTTGTCCTGCAGAATGAGTGCTCTTTTTTTTGAGTTGTTCATCAAGCTCAGAAAATAATTTTTGTGGTGAGCTAGGATCAGCACATTGAAGTGCTTAATAATTCCCTAAAAAAGTAAAGGGAGCAAAGATATACTGTCCACAAAAGGACAGTAAAACATTTATGCTCAAATGTAGAAATTTATTGTTTGAATAGCAGCAACAAGGATAGAATATAAAGTATGTCAATGACCCATGGCCACACAGAGACATTGAGTGGGAGGCAATGTTCTATTATAGATTTGAAGTAGACTTAGTAAATACTTTTCATCCTCTAATATATATATTTTTGGAAATAGGACACTAACACCAAGTACAATATTTTTTAATCTAATGTAGTGACTAGACCTGTTTTTTATGTTACTCAAGGGAATAGCAAACTCAAATGTACTTCATCTTTCCATTTAAATGCCTACCACACACATGATTGATATTCTTTCAACAAAAATGTCATTCTGACATAATGGACAAAACTAATAAACCTTTTTTCCTCCATATAAACCAAATATAAATGAACACAAATTTAGATATGTGTATTATGAACTCTGGCACACCCTAATAAAACTTACTACTAAGAGAGATATTAAAAATGTGCATAGGTAAGTTGAATTTGAATAATAAAAGTGATAAAGCTATTAAAAAGTGGGAAAAGGAGGAACACAAAAACAAGGAGACAGAACAATAGTAATGTTGTAGATGTAAATTGTACTTTACCAGCAAATCACACTAAGTGTGAATAAACTACAAATACTAATTGATTAAAAGATTGAGGTTAAATTAAAAAAATACCCAAACCAAACCACAGTTTTTATCTACAAAGAGGTGATTCAAATTAAAATAATATTGATTGTGAAAGTCAAAGGAATGAAAAAGTGTGTACCATGTATGCACCAGTCATATCAAAACTGGAGGTGGTAAAATCAGTATTAGAGAAACTAGATTTTTAAACAAGGCAAATTCCAAGATAATTGGTAAAACTGGTAAATAAAATTGGTAATTCACTAAGAAGTCATAACACTCCTAGTGGTGTATGAATCTTAAAAAAAAAGAAATTGGAGATGTAAACTTCTGTTCAGCAAAAGAACGTTAAACAGACAATGAGTATCTACAATGATATTATAGATCCAGACACTATTAATTAACTTGAATTGACATTTATTGAACATTCCAGGTATTCAGTTGTACATGGAAGAGCTACCAACAAAAATCGTATTTCCAGAAATTAGGCAAGACTTAACAAATTTCTTATCATAATGGAATTAAGCTAGAAATCTGTAAGTAAAAGATAGCTGCTAAATACACAACTATTTGGAAAGTAAAAAACATTTAAATATTCATGAGTAATAGTAAGACTCTGGACAACATTTGCAACTTAATGTAGAGAAAATTCAGTGACACCAATAGAAGTTTCCCTGAAAAGACCTAGACAAAATGGCCAAGAAGGCAAAAATGGACAAGAAGGCAAAAATTATCAATCTCTTGTGTGAAAAAGTAGGCACAAGGAAAACCCTACTGATATTTGTAAAGTTTCCTATATTTCTAGGAAGTGACTTCCCCAAGAATAAAATTAAATGCAATCACCCAAGAAGTTATTTTATGTTAACAAAACATGGATTCAAAGGAATCTTAATGTAGTAGTTAAAAAAAGCTTCAACGAAAGACCCATATAGTTTTCCTGGCAAATTATACTGAACATTTAAGTAAGAAATAATAGCAAGGAAGGTATATTTTACATTGAGAATAGCTTTCTCTGATATCAAAAACAGGCAAAATCTTATGATCCAGCACCCCCCAGAAACACACTCATGAAAATCTTCAACAAAATATTAAGTAATTGAATCCAGTACCATGTAATAAAGAATTTTGAGTGGAGCTTATCTCAAGAATGCAAAGCGTCTGTAACATTTGATAATCAGTCATTATTAAAATTCACCATATTAATTTAAGTAAAACTGCTTAATCATCTCATGGTGCAGAAAAGCACTTCACAAGATTCAGCGTAGTTCAGTATAAAAACTGTCAGAAATAAGAAGTAGAAAGGAGTGTCCTTAACTTGGTAGAAGGAATTTATAAAAAAAAAAATACAGCTGACATTATCATCAGCTGAATGCTTTTTCTAAAACTTGGAAGAAGTCATGGAGAATGTTACTTCTCACCACTCCTATTTACCTCAGCAAATGCAGTGTCTACAAAAGAAAGAAAAAGCATCTATAAGGAAGAAATCAAATTATATCTGTAAAGAAAATCATGTGTTGTCTACATTTAAAACTCCCAGAACTGGCAGACTATATCATCATTGTAAAAAAATGTCAATTATATTTTTGTACAACAGCAAGAAAAAAATTTGAAGCATCATCTATACCAGATCTAAGAATAGATAGATAGATAGATAGATAGATAGATAGATAGATAGATAGATAGATAGATAGATAAGCTGTGTTCATAGGTCAGAAGTCCATTATTTGCAAATTGATTTACAAAATTAATATCCCCTCAAAAAATTCTAGTCATATTATTTTGCACTGTTTCTGCATTTGGAAAGGCAAAGGAACTAGAATAACCAACATAATCTTGAAAAGGAGAATTCATTTACCTAATTTCAACTTACCATAATAAAACAATTGTGGAATAGAATAGAATTTTATTTTAGAAAAAGATCTACACAAGTATGACTATTTGATTAATGGATAAAAAAAAATTTCTACAGGAAAGAATGCTTGCTGGCACAATTGGGCATCATTTGCAAGAAAGTGTTAGATTGATACCTTATGCTTTTGTTTTTAAAGATTTATTTATTTATGCATACAAGAGCTGGGGTATAGGCCAGAGGTGTGGGAGGTGAGACGATTCACCAGAGACAGAGCAGGGAACAGAACAGGCAGATCAACTGAAGTACACTGCTGAAGGGAGCACCAGGCGAGACAGGAGAGGTCTGTTGCGCCATGTGAGTTGCTCCCTGGCCAGCCGGGGATCGAACCCATGCTGCAGAGGCTGCAGACATCCTCACAGGCTGCATCTTAACCCCTTGTGCCACCAGGGAGGCCTGATACCTTATATGTTTAGATTAACAAATGTTAACCAAAATGGTTGGCCGACCTAAATGTAAAGTATAAAAGTGAATCTTTCAAAAGAAAATATAAAGTTCTTGCAGTCTTGGTGTAGGCAAATAAACCTTATCTTTGACATGTCATCAAAATGAAAAACTTGGCCCTCCCTGTTGGCAGAGGGTTTAATGTCCAGTGATACTGTGGTATGACTTTGATCCTGGCCAGGGAGCTACCCCCCTGGAACAGCACACCTCTCCTGTCTCACACGCTGCTCCCCTCAGCAGTGTATTTCAGTAGATCTGCCTGTTCTGCTCCCCACTCTGTCTCTGGTGAATCCTCTCACCTCCCCCCTTCCTCCCCACACACCCTCATCCCCACATCACTGGCCTACACCCCAGTTCTTGTTTGTATTTTAAAAAAAAAAGAAATGAAAAGCTAATTTTCTGTGAACTATACTGTAGGTAATTTGAATAAACAGGTCAGGTGAAGTCAAGTTTCAAACTAGTGAATTAAGGTAGGTTATTAGCAGTTGTAAAGTAGATAATTGGAACTTAAAACTTCTGAGAAGTAGGAAAACATTGAATGTGTTCTATATATTTAAATCATTTCATATTCTTGTTTCCATATTTAGTACTTTAAAATGCATGTATACCCTGTAAATTTAGTCATAAAAACTTTTCTCTGTTAATCCTAAAGGAACATCATAAAACCTTTACAGCTAGTATCCTCACTATGTTTATTTGCTTATGCTGTGTTTTGTAGTCACGAAAAACATGCTGTCTTTATTTTTTAAGTATAGAAAGTTTCTTATGTCACTGATTTTTTTTTTTTAACACCATCTGGTCTAATGTTAAAGCACAGTGAGTTCTGTATGAAAATATTTAATGCATATCATAATTTTTTTAAACCTACAGGAATGCTTCTAGTTACAACAGATACACTTGGCCATGACTTTCATGTCTTCCAAATTCTGACACATCCTTGGTCCTCTTCACAAAGTGCTGTACATCATCTATATACTCTTCACAGGGGAGAAACGGAAGCCAAAGTAAGTTGTATGTTTTTCGGATACTTTATTGAATATGATATCTATTCTATTGGTTATTTATATCATATTGGAGCTTAATATTAGTAAAAGCATATCTTTGGTGGGTCAGATAATTAAGAAAAGATATTTATCTTATTTTCGCCCACTAAATACATAAGGACTAGGTGAACAGTTCAAGAAATGCTGATAAAACAAAAGCTCCATTTATCCTGCTCATCATACCCGGTAACATTCTTGCTGCAAAGAAAACTTGTCTGTTTTTCTATGCAATTTGATTTTATATACACGATTATATGGATACACCTACATATATACATGTAAACAAAATAACAGTTGAATTTTATAATGTATATGCTCTTATCGTTTTTATTGACTGGTATGCTGGAGGCAGTTTATGGTTGCTAGTGACCGTCAATTATATACTTTTGTTTACCACTCTGCATGTTGTAACGTTATGTTTGTAGCATTTGTGGTAGGAGTATTTACATAAAAGAAATCCGCAAACACTGCAAACCAGAGCAATTATTTTTTCTTACCTGGCCAATTTTCAGCATTTACCTGCACATAACAGTAGGAACATATACATCCATATCCTTAATTTATTGAGCATTTGTATTCAGAAGCATGTTAAATGCTTAACATCACTTGGTAGATACTGAGATATTATATTAATAGCCAAAAACCTCAGTTGTTTTTTGTTTCACAGAGCTTATGTTTCTGTATTTATCAATACACTCTGTATATACTTCATTCTAAGAGGTAATTTTTTGATCCAATGAAATTTATTAACTGTAGTGTTTATCCTTTACCAATAGTCTAAGAAGCTGTTTATCATAAATTTCCACTAAATATTATCCTATCAGATCACAACACTTTCAAATATATGGAAATCCGTGAGTTTTTATTGGCATTTTAGAAGGAAGTATTTTTTGGCATTTAGAAATAAGTACAAGAGGTTGCTTGTTGACCAACTTTTATACTGAAAACTGAAAAAAGGAATATAATCTAGCATTTACCTTGTTTTTTTGTATCAGTTTAAAATAAGATAATTAAATAATTTATGAGATATAGTTTTTCTTTATTGAATAACTCTAGTAATAAACATTAGATTTTAAGAGTTACTGTGTTGGTACCCTTAACTGTTTTATGCAGTTCCTCATATATATTCAACAATTATTTTAATGTCCAAATAGCCTATATTTTAAGTTAACTGGGCATTTGTGTTCTTTTGATATATCTCTATCCTTTGATTGTGTTCTTTCTTTATATGCACAACCATCCTTTTAGTGACTATTTTGGTTTACTTTCTCTTTGATTTGAAATTTTCAGTTAGGACCTCTCCGGTGGTGCAGCAGGTTGAGCGCTGCGCTGTGAGGCTGTCCGCAGCCTCTGCAGTGCGGGTTCGATTCCCGGCTGGTCAGGGAGAAACCCACATGGCGCAGCAGACCTCTCCTGCCTCGCCCACTGCTCCTCTCAGTAGTGTCTTTGGTCTGTTTGCCTGTTTTGCTCTCCGCTCTATCTCTGGTGAATTCTCTCACTCTCCAGTGCCTCTGACCTGTACCCCAGTTCTTGTATAAATAAATAAATCTTTAAAAAAAATGAAATTTTCAATTAGATGAGCATTTTAGGTAGAGATTTAATATTTCATTATGCTGCTTGTTACACTTTATTATTTCTTACCTCTTTTTATTTTAACCACTTTGTCCTCACTGAAAGCTGGTGTGCTGTACCTCAGCTAAAAGCTCCTGTAATGAAATATTTTAAACACAGAACTATTTTAGATATATTTTTATTAAATTAGTGTTATTTAAGATTTAGTTTACCAATACATTCCACCTGAAAATAGAGATCACTCTTGATATCTATCAATCTTGTACATGATAGATACAAATATGTACTATTGAGAATGCTATTCCTATTTAACAAGTAGTAAACCAATAGAAGTTATTAAAATTGTTTTGTCTATGTCATATCCTGTACTTCAAGAGATTTGGAAATTTCAAAACAGTAAACACCAAGATCAAAGGAAACTAAATAATGGCCAAATTAAAAATTTTTTTTATCATAATGTATTTTGAAGTGATATATAAACTTTAAGCACTGATGATGAACACTGTGTGGCTCATCATGTGTCTGTCCATCTTTGAGTGATCAAAATTATGTCATTCTGGATTCTAATACAAACTCTGAGGATACTTTAATCAGGCAAGAAAAAAATCAAGTATGTGGATCTAATTATGTTGAATTAAGTCGTTTTGTGATCTGTGACTTGGAATATACCCTGCATCTGACAGTAATTTTCCTCATAAAGCACATATGCAGCTAGGAAAATATTCCTTGTTTTCAACAGTGCAACCATATATAATGGAAGCCTTACAATATTTTGTTAAAATACTTCCGTCATGTCTTACTCAAGCAGACATGTCATTTTTGTACTTAACATGCTAATTTTGATAAATGGTAAACTTGGTTTTCAAACATCTGCACATCAGTAAGTATTTCTTTTACCTTATCAGAGCAGTCCTGAAAAATGGTATGATTAATATGTTTAATTCTCAAGTAAAAGGATCTAACTATTTAGTATTATTTATTGATAGTATGTGATTGTTAGCTCAGATAAAACATTTTTTTTTAGTGTGAGTATAAATATTGCCTACTTATTCTGAAATTCAGTCTTTACTGGGATTTCTACACTTTTATTAAGCCGGGCAACACTATGCATAACTCTATGGTCATTATTTTGTCAATTCTCCTCCCCCCCAAAAAAAAACACACTTTATTTTTTAAAATGTGAAAATGTAGTCATTTACATAACCCCCCACAAATAAGCCCCTTAACTCTTAGCTCTTACTCCCCATGCCCCATCTCCTAAGTTTTCATGTATTTTTGGTTACTACGTCGTAATTGTATAACCAAGGACCAATTTTCTACTTTAACTTAAGGTTCAATTTTTTTCCCCTGAAATATGGCTCAATAACTATTTCATATAGTTTATTTCAGGAAATAATCAGGAATTTTAGAAATAATCAACATTAAAAAGATTTAGTTAGCCACCTTGCACAATTAGGGCCAATGTCAAATAAGAGGGACCCTCCCTCTGAAACAACTGAAGACCAAAAGTACAGTGGATTTGTACAGTGCACATTAGACTGGGAAGGATGGTTATCCTGGGAGATGTGAAATGAATGAGGATGATGCTGTCATTGATTGGTTTACTGCCTTTGAAGAGATTTCAGCTCATGGTGCAGGATGAGGAAACCCATGGTGAACTTTCTTTGTTGATGAGCTATTGCTAAGGGTCCAGGCAGACCTAGACATAAGGTTCTCAGGAGTATCATAGAAATAAAAGTTGTATAGAAAGAATTCCCTGATCTCTGAAGACGAAACTCCATCATCAAATCAGAAAGGAAGAAATAAAAATCTCTTTACTTAAATTTGACAGCGTTGTCCATGTAGAAGTTCTAATGGAGTCTACAAAAATAGAACCAATATGTGATATATACAAGATTAGGTTATGAAGGGCCTCCCTGGTGGTGCAAGGGGTTAAGATGCAACCTATGAGGCTTACTGCAGCCACTGCAACACGAGTTCGATCCCTGGCCAGGGAGCTACCCACATGGCCCAGCAGACCTCTTCTGACTCACCCGCTGCTCTCCTCAGCAGTGTATTTCAGTCAATCTGCCTGTTCTGTTCCCCACTCTGTCTTTGGTGAATCCTCTTGCCGCCTGCACCTCTGGCCTGTACCCCTGTTCTTGTATACATAAATGAATAAATCTTAAAAAAAAAGTTTAGGTTATGAGGTCAGAATACAGAATCACTTGCACTTTTATATACTACAAAAAGTTACTTTGTAATTTAAAAAAGTCAATAAAAGTACAAGCTAGAAAACTATTAAACATGGCTTATAGTAAATACCTAAATAAGTGAAGTTAAACAATGTTCTTTGAATAGAATATTTAATGCAATAAGTTTACTAATTCTCCAAATTGACCTGTGTGTTGAATCCAGTCCCCATCAAAATTACAGCAGGATTTTTGTGAGGAAGAAATTGAAATTCTAGTTTTAAAGTTCTCATGGAAATACATAGGATTTAGAATGGGTAAAATAACACTGAGGTTGGTGGGATATCACTACCTGATATCAAGATTTCCTAAAACTTTAGTAACCAGTAAGGAATCTAGGAATATTCTCTACATATATATATATATATATATATATGTAGAGAATATTATATATATATATAATAATATATATATTAATATATATATATACACACCTAGACAGTTGACTTTTGAAAAAAGGTACAATATGGAGAAAGGTTATTCTTTATAGCAATGAACCAGTTGGATATTTATGTGCAGAAAAATGGGGTAACAATCCATACTTCATGTCTTCTACAAATACTAACTCAGTTTAAATAGACTTAGATATAAAACCTAAAATTTTTAGCATCTGGATGAAAATGATTGTTATAAGTGATGCTCATATCAAAATCCATTAAAGCAAAAGGGATATTTGTATTTATTAAAATAAAATACATCTGCTCTTTTTTTTTTTTTTAATGGCAACAAGTGTTAGGCCTAGAGTCATCAGGTTTTTATTTTATTTATTTTTTTTGAACTTTTTTTTTAATTTAAATTTTATTTTTATATTCCCCATACAATTACAACCCCCTTATTTTGACCCCAATCCCTCCTATCCCTGCCTCTCACCCCCCATAGTGTCTCTGGCTCATAGTTTTTGTTGATTTTGATTTTGTTTGTCGATTTTTCTTTCTTATAGTTATGCTTTTTCCTGGTCCCTTATTTAAGTTTTCTAGATTCTTGCTATGAGTGAGACCGTCCGGTATTTTTCTTTTTCTTTCTGGCATATTTTGCTGAGCATGATCCCTTCCAGCTCCATCCATGTTGCTGCAAATTGCATGTGTTTATCTTTTTTGAATGCTGAGTAATATTCCATGGTGTATATGTACCACATCTTCTTGGTCCAGTCATCTATTTTTGGGCATTTGGGTTGTTTCCAAAGCTTAGCTATTGTAAATAGTGCTGTTGTAAACATAGGGGTGCAGGTACTCTTTGGAATTGATGTTTCTATGTCCTTTGGGTAAATACCTAGGAGTGGAATTGCTGGATCATATGGAAGCTCTATGTTTGGTAGGTCAAGAAATCTTCACACAGCTCTCCCTAGTGGTTGGACCAGTTTGTACTCCCACCAACAGTGCAGGAGAGTTCCTTTTTCTCCACATCCTTGCCAACATTTGTTGTTGCTAGTTTTTTAAATATGTGCCATTCTCACTGGTATAAGATGGTATCTCATGGTAGTTTTGATTTGCATTTCCCTGATGACAAGTGATGTTGAACATTTTTTCATATGCCTGTTGGCCATTTGCATTTCCTCTTCAGAGAAGTTTCTTTTTAGTTCTTCTGCCCATTTTTTGACTGGATTATTTACTTTGTTTTTGTTGAGTCTCATCAGCTCTTTGTAGATTTTTGTGATCAGACCTTTATCATTAGTGTTGTGTGCAAAAATGTTCTCCCAGTCAGTGGGGTTTCTCTTTGTTTTGGTAATGGACATCCTACCAAAAGCAGTATACAGATTCAGTGCTATTCCAATAAAAATTTCAATGTCATTCTTCAAAGAAATAAAACAATTTATTGTTGAAATTCATATGGAATCACCCAAAACCCCAAATAGCCAAAGCTCTCCTGAAAAAAAAAGAAGGGAATGGAGGCATCACACGCCCAGATTTCAAACTATACTACAAAGTCATAATCATCAAAACTACATGGTATAGGAACAAGAACAGACACACAGACCAATGGAATCGAATAGAAAATCCAGAAATAAACCCACAGATTTACAGCCAACTAACCTTTGACAAAGGAGCCAAGAACATGCATTGGAGCAAAGAAAGTTTGATCAATAAATGGTGCTGGGAAAACTGGGTCGCTACATGCAAAAGAATGAAGCTTGACTACTACCTAACACCATGCACAAAAACCAACTCAAAATGGATTAAAGAACTAGACATAAGACCTGAAACCATAAAATACATAGAAGGAAATATAGGCAAAACACTGCATGATATGCACATCAAAGACATCTTTACAGACACATCACCCAAAGCAGTGATAGTGAAGGCAAAGATGAACAGCTGGGACTACATCAAATTAAAGAGCTTCTGCACAGCAAAAGATACAACATCTGCTCTTTTAAAATCACTGTTAAAAGAATGAAAATACACAAGTTTTCATGCATCTAAAACATCTTTTAAGTGAATGGATGGACAGGACCTTGCATATATTGCTCTTGGGGATATAAAATGTACAATTACTCAGAAAAGTAGCTCAACCATTTCTAAACATTTTAACATGTACTTTGTCATACAAACTAGTAACCTCAATCCTGGGTGATCCATAACAGAAAATTCTGGTTAATATATAAATTTACTGCATATTTCTTTCCTATAGGTTTCGTAACGAATTCTCATGAACCTGGGGAAGTAAAATAAAAGAAATGTACTCTCTTAGCATTCTGGAAGCTAAAAGTTCAAAATCAAGGTGCACTCCCTCCAGAATTTCTAAAGAATAATCCTTTCTTTGTGTTTTCCTGATTCTGCCAGCATTCTTTACCTTATGGATTATCACTCCATCCTCTGCCTCTGGCCACTTTTCTTTTTCTTCTTTGTTTTCTCTCTGTTTTAAAAGGATACATGTGAATATAGTTAGAATCAATATTAATAATCCAGGATAAGCTCTCAAGATCTATAATTTACATAATAAGGTAATATTTGCTATTTGGACCTATAGTGTAATATATGCAGATTCCAGGGTATTGGATCTAAATATGTTGTTTTGGGGTCACTAACTTTTTGCAGTCTAGTCTGAGAGTACAAAACAGCTATGATTGAGACTCTGTATGTGATTCTTCCTGGGGCAAAGTTTCTCTTGATATCCTGGTAGAAGGAGACTATTTATAGGAAAAGATGCAGAAAAAATAATATGGAGAAATAAAAATAGAAAAACCTCTCAAATTTGTTGAAATATATAAATTAAAATTCCTAAAATGACACACAGACACCTAATAGGATTGCATGTGAGAAAATACAAGATTAGGAACATCATAGTTGATTTTATGAAAATCAAAGTAGCCAGAGGAATGTAACACATTACATTCAGGGAAATAACATTTTAATAAACTATTGACTTCTCATGAGAAATCAGTTGGATTACTTTAAAGAACTAGAAGAAAAAAAATAGTCAATCAAAAATTCTCCATATTACAGGAAAAAAATTTGTATGGTGACACATCAACTATCCTTCCTGTGATCATTTCACAGTATAATCAAATATCAAATTATGTAGTACCCCCCAAAAAGAATACAGTGTTTTATGTTATTTATGCCTCAAAGTAAATGGTCTGTCCAGCAAAAGTATCAAGATTCATATCTACACTAAAGTGAAATGATACCAGAACAAACGTTGGTCTTTGGGAAGTAATATTATATCTGAGAAATGGTAAATTTTTTAGTAGACAGTATAAGTTTTCCTCTTAATTTGTTAGAAATATGTAGAATTTTCAAATTAGGATATATTTACTTTTACATTATTTTGCAGGGATTAAATTGTGTGTGTGTATATATATATATATACACATAACATATATATGGTACATAAAACATTAGTGTTATGGATCTTTGGTGATAGAGTGGGAGTAGGTATTTGGAACTATAGTTTCAAGGTTTATTGTGCTATATCTAAAAATACAGTATTTGCATAAAATGGAATTCAAAAAAATGTTTAGTTAATCAAATAAAATTAGAAAAGGAGTCTTATGTGCACAAGAAACGTGGTACAATATTCAATGGAATATCAAAATTCAAGCACATGTATTTAAATATTATTTGTTTAAATATTAGTATTTAAATATTAATATATGCTAATCTAAAGCATTCCAATCTATTTTTTTTCCTCTTTTTTTTAATAATAAATTTTATTTTTATGTTCCCCATACAATTGCAGCCCCCCATTCTGACCCCAATCCCTCCCCTCCCACCCCCGCCCCCCTAAAAGTGTCTCTGGTTCGTAGTTTTTTGTTGATTTTGATTTTCACTTTCTTATAGTTACTCTTTTTCCTGGTCCCTTATTTAAGTTTTCTAGATTCCTGCTATGAGTGAGACCATCCGGTATTTTTCTTTTTCTTTTTGGCTTATTTCGCTGAGCATGATCCCTTCCAGTGCCATCCATGTTGCTGCAAATTGCATGTGTTTATCTTTTTTGAATGCTGAGTAATATTCCATGGTATATATGTACCACATCTTCTTGATCCAGTCATCTATTTTTGGGCATTTGGGTTGTTTCCAAAGCTTAGCTATTGTAAACAGTGCTGCTATAAACATAGGGGTGCAGGTGTTCTTTGGAATTGATGTTTCTGTGTCCTTTGGATAAATACCTAGGAGTGGAATTGCTGGATCATATGGAAGCTCTATGTTTAGTAGGTCCAGAAATCTCCACACAGTAAAGCATTCCAATCTAAAGGAAGAAACTTCCTGTTAGAGATTTACTTTGTGTATAGAGGCATTAATTGAATAATAAATGCATGGTAAAAAGCAACCATATCAGTCAAACAACAAGCATAAGCTTAGATGTTGAAAATCGGACTATATTAATATCAGATAAATAAAGGTTAAGAGAGAAAGTATTTTACCAGAGATATTCCATAATGTTTTAGAGTCAAATTATCAGGAAGATTTAAATGGGTATCACCTAAAACTGAGCTTAGCAGCACTTTCTCATTATGAGACAGAAGAAATAGGAGGGATTGCAGGGGCTGATGGGATATCTGTGCAATCCTGTCATCCATATCACCCTAATAGATAAATAACCTGCAGTATATTTATGCATTTCAATTATGGCATTAGGTGGTAATCACTGTGCAGTACAAGGCAGTTGCAGGCTTTTCCAGCACTTTATTCCAGTCACTCTCATCATCAGATAGAAATGGGTCATGAGTGATCTAGATTGTTCAACTATCAGTCATAATTTGTTTGTACAGCTAAGTGACCCTAAAAGAGTGGCACCTGCAATCTGCCAGAATGTATTTTTCCTCATGGCCATCCCAGTATTGGCCACTGAAAACTAGCTGTGTCAGGATAAATAAGACATTTCCAGTCCTAAGGTACATTCTCTAAAGCAGTAGTCAGCAAACTTTTTCTGTAAAGAGCCATATATATTTTAAACATATGATATTTGCATTCAACTCTGCCTTTGTAGCACAAAAATATCCATAGATAATATATAAAGAATGAATATGGTTGATCCTCAATTTCATCACACCTGTAGATTTGTAATCTGTGTAAAACGCAGGTGACAAGTTCCCATTATCCTGCTATGCTGATCAGTTGTTACTTTATTTGGCCCTCCAGAGTCTCTGTTGGGGGTTTACAGCTACCCTGGGCCAGTGGACACCTTCAGATTTCAACTTAGTCAAGCCATCTGTGAATCTGTCACAGACATTTAAAGGAAGCTCTGTGAATCAAGGGCCTGTTGAACCGTGGCATTACTTCAGACAGTGGAGTAGGTGAGAAAGTAGCTGTAAAACAAGATGCTGTAGGGCCAGGTTGGAACATATTCTGAGGATCAGTTCTTCAGTCACAAGGTAACAGGTTAATAGCTGCCCTCTAAAAAAGGAAGTATCTGTACTTGGTTGCTAAATCAGGCAGGTGGCGATGTTGTACTGAGATAACACCTCAGTGTTTCAGTAGCCATTAAGTATTTACCTAAATTTTCCCTTTTGGGAAACTGTTGTTTCTTTTGTATAACGTTGGGAGAAACTGGAAGCACTTGTCCCTCTACCATCTCAGTCTGCATGGCAGAGGATACCCTCTGACATTTAAGTAAGTAAACAACAATCAATTAACCTATGGATACCCAGTTACACAATCATTTTAATATGAGCTACAGTAGTACTCCCATAAGATTAGCTGCTCTTCACTGCTATAAACTTTATGTACAACACATTCTAGGGTATCTTTCACCTACCAGAACACAAGAATATTTCTCTAACAAGAGGACATGAATTTAATGTTCACATGTCTGTTCCAGTGACAACTGCCAGGTGATCATATTACTCCCTGTCTTGGTGCAGGGAAGGCTCTCCAGCAGATGCCACAGCGGAATCCAGGAGTGTTGCCTTGTCTCACTTGGCCAGGTGTTGCTGACAGTCATTTTCCCTTACTTGTCAGGGTCCTGTGTGTGTCCAGGCACAACAGTGTCCTTCTTTCTGGCCCCATTCCCATCACTGCCAAGCTCACCCTGGTGTGGGTAGCACTTTTGGCTTCCCCTCATCCCTGTCTCCACTGAAGTTCAAGTTGCAGCAAGAGTCAGCTTTATTATCACACCTGGCACTGGGTGTTTGCAGGGTTCCACATTTACTTAAAAAAAATAAAAATAATTATACATTAATATACACTTATCAGAAATCCCATTTATAATTTACCAGCTGTATGGATAACATTTTGCAAAATTTAGGTATATCACAATCAGGATATTGATATTGGTATACTCTAATAATTTTTTCAGATTTCACCAGATTCATTTGTACTTATTTGTGTGTGTATATTTAATTCTATACAATTTAATCACACCTGTAGGTTGGTGTATCTACCAACAAGCTTATGAACTGTTTCCTAATTGCCCCTGTATAAGTAGACCCACCTTCCACAGTTTTACAGATTTACTGTAAAGTATACTGGCTGGTTAACTTTTGCTATATGGATGTTGTCTTTATGATTCTTATTTTTATAGCTTCTGAAAGATTAATATTCTTGGTACTTTTTATCCATGTACTCCTTGCTTTGGTTTTCTTTCCTTTTGAAGAAGATTTAATGGGAACTGATACTTGAATTATTAGGCATATATTTGTCTGAAGAGTCTAAAGTTACTTAACAATGGTATAAAATCATGGTTTATTTTTCTCATATCACAAGAATGCGACTGCTGATATTTATACAGTTGCTCAACTCTGTTCCTGTGACTTTTTGTTCTTTTCGCTTTGATTGTTGACTATTGCCAATTCTCTGGACCTCATTTCTGAATTCAAGGCAGTCAGTGGGCAGAAAGGGAAGCATTGGTGTTGTTAATTCTCTTTATCAGGAAAGGAGATATGTTCTCAGAATCCTGCAATATAATCTTGCATTTGTCTAACTGAACATAACTATATCAACTAAGCTATCTTCTGTTGATATAGTTGAGAGAGTGGTGAGAGAGTGAAGGTTGGAAATGGTGTTTCATTTCCATCTAGTACTTAACAGCTATATAACCATCACCACAATCAAGATATAGAAACTTTTAACTATCCCAGAAAATTTCCTCCTACCCTTTTCAATCATCTATCCCAGTAACACCTTATTAATCATTGTCATTTCCTTATATTGAAGAAAAGCAACATTTATGTAATTTTTTTGGCTTGGAAGGGGTTGGAGGAACTCATTTCTGATCACTTTATTTTCTACCTCCGTGTTACAGACTTTGAGTAGCTGCATCTTCGGAGTATTCTAGAACTCCCAATTTCTTCCTCATGTTCTCCTTCCCTCCCACATTCCTACTGAATTATAATTTTGATGGTGGGATTAAAGAGTCTGCATTTCTTACAGATGACCTAGGTGATCTCATACTCAAGTTTGAGAATCTCTGTCTTAGGGTTTAGAATGTTAAATGATCATATGTTTTTGGTTTTTTTAAACAAATTATTTTTTTATATTTTACATTATTGTTCATTTTTAAACAATATTTGCTTCCCCCACCCCTCAGGTGTAGTCTCCATAGAATTTCCTTCACCAATGCGCCCTGCACCATCACTCTGAGTAATAAGTAAAGTAGTTACTTAACTGGATTTGGGAGGTGAATTCGCAGCGTAAATTTTGAGCAAGCTAAAATGCTAATTTCTACATTTTAGATGATTAAACATAATAACACTTAATTCTAGTGCTCAGATACTGTTGTTTCATATGTAATTTGAATTCATCCCATTTTGTGAATATTTGTTTGGTTTTGATAAAAATGTTTGACAGTTATTTCATTTGAGTATATTAGTGTTATATCTGATTTTACATGTCCCAAATATTGTTATTTTGAATTAAAACACCAATATATTCAGATTGTTGAAATATATTTGTATAAATCCAGTACTGCTGGAATAAAGCTACAGTATATTTTAAGGAAAAGATATATTACCTTTTTAAAAGCATAATTGGTTTCTGATAGCAGAATTTTATATCATTACAAGAAGCAAGTGTGAGATATTATAAATATGCCAAATAATGTAGGAACCTTTTAAAGATCAATAAATTAAATGACATAATATATTTTTAAAGACATTTTAGTAAGAACTGTTTTTAACTAATATCTCAAAGTTAGTTAAGAATTCTGTATTGTATATTTAAAGATTCCAAATTGATAATAATGATTGTCCTAATGAGTATTCCCATACTAAATTAGGTACTTTTTGCTTGATTTTCCCCCATCTTTTAATTCCACACCTTTATGTTAAATGGTATAAAACTTAATAAGAACATCAGATTATACCTTTTACCCATATTATATGGGTAAAAGTCACTTGTTTAACCCACTGCCAGATGTGATGAGAGCCAAGATGGGCACAGATAAAATGCTAGTTTATGCTTTGTTGCAGCTGCTTATCTTCCTTTGAGCTTAGGACAGAAGAGACATCTCTTAGAAGAAAGGGGCAGTTAAATGAAATCATAAACTATAAAAAGAGACTATAGAACTTCCCAGTCAGCAAACTAACTAGTTAGTTCTTTCTTTTTTTTCAATAACAGCTTTATTGAGACATAATTCACATATATAAAGTTCATTCTTATAAAGTATCTTTCTTATCTAGTAGTTTTTAGCATGTTCACAGTTGTACATCAAACGTGATTAATTATTCCAGAAAAATTTCATCATCCCAAAGCGAAGCAGGTAACTAGCAGCAGCCTTTCTTCATTTCCTCCCTCCAGTCCTCAGCATTAGGAATTACTCCTGTTGACCTGGGGGTCTTATCCAGCTTTTGACTTTGATTTTAGATTTCTGAAGACCTTTCTGCTTTTATAGAGGATTATTTTTGTCTAACAGTCTCATAGACTACTGTGACCAAACTGTCTAGTTTTGTACAGCCCTTGAACTAAGAATAGCTTTTATAGGTGAGCATTGGAATATATTTGATGATAATAATAGTAGCAGCACAGAACTCAATGAAGTATATCTCCTGTTAAAAGGATTCCATTCTTATCAGAAGATCCACATTACAAAAGCCAAAAAATACTCAGGAAAAATCTTGTTATATGAATCTGCATAGTAATCTTGATCTTATTGCTTTGCTTGTAAATTCTGAAATTTAATTATATGGCCCGTTCCATAAAAAGTTTGCTGAACCCTATATTAAAGGAAACCTGCACTTGTCTATGTAGACATTCATTTTCCCCTCTAATTTACAGCATTTTGAAATGCTTGGAACTAGAAATTATTTCCTTTGCTGTTCACATGTGTTTGGTCTAGATCAATTCTTTTTTTTTTTTTTTAAGATTATTTATTCATTCATTCATTCATTTATTTATTTATTTATTTATACCAGCACTGGGTACAGTCAAAAGCGCAGGAGGGTGAGAGAATTCACTAGAGCAGGGAGCAGAACAGGCAGAAGGACTGAGGTACACTGATGAGGGGAGCAGCGGGCAGCAGGAGAGGACTGCACGCCTAGTGGGGACAACTCGCCCGGCGGCAACTTGCCCTGCGGCCGGGGATCGAACCGGCGCTGTAGAGGCTGCAGGCAGCCTTGCAACCCAGCTTTCAACTACTGCGCCACGGGGGAGGCCCTAGATCAATTCTTGATTTCAAGTTTGTGAATAGTCAGTGAGTTGCAGAAATAATTATCTAAAAAATGTTTACTTCATAAAATTGAGAGTGGGTGTTTTTATTTTTTACGCTTAATATATTTTATTTTATATGATTCTTATATCATTTTTCATTTTTACACAATGTATGCATTTTCATCTTGGTTATATTCACCATGCAATTCCCACCCCCCTTATTTTGACCCTAATCCCTCCTCTCCTCCCCCCCCCCACCCTGCCCTGTAGTGTGTCTCTTGTTTATAGTTGCTTGTTGATTTTGATTATTTCTTTATCATAATTAGTCTTTTTCCTGGGCCCTTATTTAGGTTTTCTAAATTCCTGAGTGAGACCATCCGGTATTTTTCTTTTTCTTTCTGGCTTATTTCGCTGAGCATGATCCCTTCCAGCTCCATCCATGTTGCTGCAAATTGCATGAGTTTATCTTTTATCGTTTATCTGAGTAATAGTCCATGGTGTATATATACCACATCTTCTTGATCCAGTCATCTATTTTTGGGCATTTGGGTTGTTTCCATAGCTTAGCTTATTGTAAATAATGCTGCTATAAACATAGGGGTGCAGGTGCCCTTTAGAATTAATGTTTCTGTGTCCTTTGGATAAATACCTAGGAGTTGAATTGCTGGATAATATGGAAGCTCTATCTTTAGTAGGTTGAGGAATCTCCATAACAGCTTTCCATAGTGGTTGGGCCATTTTGCACTCCCACCATTAGTGCAGGAAAGTTCCTTTTTCTCCACATCCTTGCCAACATTTGTTGTTGCTAGTTTTTTTAAATATGTGCCATTCTCACTGGTGTAAGATGGTATCTCATTGTAGTTTTGATTTGCATTTCCCTGATTACAAGTGATGTTGAACATTTTTTCATATGCCTGTTGGCCAGTTGCCTATCCTCTTTGAAGAAGTTTCTTTTTAGCTCTTCTGCCCATTTTTTTTTTTAAACATTTGTGCTTAATTAATTTATTTTAATTTATACAAGCACTGGGTACAGTCAGAAGCGCGGGAGGGTGAGAGAATTCACCAGAGCCAGAGCGGGGAGCAGAGCAGGCAGAAGGACAGAAGTACACCGCTGAGGGGAGCAGCGGGCGGCAGGAGAGGTCTGTGCGCCATGTGGGACCCTCCTCCGGGGTGGCCGGGGAGCAGGCGGGGATCAAACCAGCGCTGCAGAGGCTGCGGGCAGCTTCTCAACCCAGCGCTCAACCGCTGCGCCACTGGGGAGGCCCTCTTCTGCCCATTTTTTGACTGAATTATTTACTTTGTTTTTGTTGAGTCTCATCAGCTCTTTGTAGTTTTTTGTGATCAGTCCTTTATTATTAGTGTTGTGTGCAAAAATTTTCTCCCAGTTGGTGGGGTTTCTCTTTGTTTTGGTTATTGTCTCTTTTGTTGTGCAGAAGCTCTTTAATTTGATGTAGTCCCAGCTGTTTATCTTTGCCTTCACTATCACTGCTTTGGGTGATGTGTCTGTAAAGATGGTTTTTTTTTTTTTTTTTAAATTTTTTTTATAGAGGCATGCTTTTTATTTATTTATTTATTTGTTTGTTTGTTTGTTTCATTTATACATGCACTGGGTACAGTCAGAAGCGCGGGAGGGTGAGAGAATTCACCAGAGCCAGAGCGGGGAGCAGAGCAGGCAGAAGGACCAAGGTACACTGCTGAGGGGAGCAGTGGGCGGCAGGAGAGGTCTGCGCGCCATGTGGGACCCTCCTCCGGTGGCCGGGGAGCAGCCGGGGATCGAACTGGCGCTGCAGAGGCTGCAGGCAGCTTCGCAACCCAGCGCTCAACCGCTGCGCCACTGGGGAGGCCCTGTAAAGATGTTTTTGAGGTGCATGTCATGTAGTGTTTCACCTGTATTTTCTTCTACATATTTTATGGTTTCAGGTCTTATGTCTAGTTCTTTAATCCATTTTGAGTTGGTTTTTGTGCATGGTATGAGGTAGTAGTCAAGCTTCATTCTTTTGCATGTAGCAACCCAGTTTTCCCAGCACCATTTATTGAACAAACTTTCTTTACTCCATTGCATATTCTTTGCTCCTTTGTCAAAGGTTAGTTGGCTGTAAATCTGTGGGTTTATTTATGGATCATCTATTGGGTTCCATTGATTTGTGTGTCTGTTCTTGTTCCAATACCATGCAGTTTTGATTGTTATGTCTTTGTAGTATAGTTTGAAATCTGGGCATGTGATTTCTCCATTCCCTTCTTTTTTTTTAGGAGCGCTTTGGCTATTCAGGGTTTTTGGTGGCTCCATATGAATTTCATCAATATTTGTTCTATTTCTTTGAAGAATGTCATTGAAATTTTTATTGGAATAGCATTGAATCTGTAAAATGCTTTTGGTAGGATGGCCATTTTGATAATGTTAATTCTTCCAACCCATGAGTGGGGGATATCTTTCCATTTCTTTGTGTCTTTATCTATTCCTTTTAACAGTGTTTTATAGTTTTCTTTCTATAGGTCCTTTACCTCTTTTGTTAGGTTTATTCCCAAGTGTTTGATTTTTTATTTTTGTTTCAATAATAAAAGGGATGGTTTTCTTGATTTCTTCTTCTTCAGATTTATTGTTTGTGTATAGGAAGGCTACTGATTTTTGTGTGTTAATTTTGTATCCTGCCACTTTATTAAACTGAATATGTTAATGGTTGCTGTCACAGATTATCTCCTCCTTCTGTATTTGTTTAATTCCAAAGGTGTGTCTTGAAGTCCCACAAACTGCCTAGGAGGTGGGGTAGCTGGATTGCTTGCTGGCCTCCAAATTGCTGGATCCCCCACTGGGTTCCAACTCCCTGCCAGGCAGGGCCTGGCTTGTGGGGGCCTTCAGCTCACCTCTGGCAGCGGGGGCAGCCCTCTCCCAGTTCCCAGCAGTCTTGGTTGAATCAAAGATCCCTATTCTAAAATGGCGAGTGGGAAGCGCACTTTCCTGTGCCTGTAGTCTGGTCCAGTGGCTGTTACCCAATCCCCCTCTTGACTCCAACTGGTGGCCAGACGGGGCCTGGTGTGAGGGGGCTTCCCAGCTCACCTCTGGCTGTGGGGCCAGCCCTCTCCCGGTTCCAAGCAGTCTTTGTTGAGTGAAAGGTCCTTATTCTAAAAATTGAGAGTAGGTATTTTTAAATAGTCAGAAGGATGTTTGTTTAGCTTGTAACAGTTCCTGGAATTGTACTTGGAAAATGTTATTTGCCATGATATCTAGTAATATAGAGCTAAATCCGAAGCAGGATACATCTAGCTCTCCTCTTCTGTTATGAGAAAATATTAACAAGAAATTGTCTAAAATTGAGGCCCATAAGTCATGAAGATGATGTCATTTTATTACTAGTTTCTATTTTGTGTAAAAAAACCACCCGCCTAGTTTGAGAGCAAGAACAGTTGAATAGTTATTTCACATTTTTAGATTAGGCGACTTGTTATCCTCTGTAACGTTCTTTTAAAGGATTATAGTTTCTGTGGTCTCTTGATAGCTTATATCTTTAGCAATCCTCTGTGCTCATTTATGTATGCTGATGTGTCTTCAAGGTCATAGAGCAGAATCTCTTCTCTATTAGCAGTTTTCTAAGTAAGCATTTAGGTGAAATTCTGTCTTCTTGACTTGATACTGATTGTTAGCACCACCTCCTATCAGAAATACTCTTCAAATGAAAGAAGGAAACTCCTTTTCATTGACAAGACCAGGAAGTGGTCTTGATTACAAGTGTTTCTGAAAATGAACATAAATTGCTCTTTAAACCTAAAGATTTTTTTATACATTTGGTTCTCATGTGTACCAGTGTATTTGCTGTTTTGATATATGATTTGTCTCACACTGTATTATTTTCTCTTTTGTTCATCTCTTCCTCTTTAAGTCAATTTAGATAAAAATTACTGTAGGCACATTACAGAGGTTAAACACCTGGGAGATGTTTCATAATTTTGGAATCCCTGGGAGTTAAATTTGTCAGCAAATGGTGGAATTTTGGGTATATCCATGTTTAGCAATGAAATGTCTTGATATATGAAACTAATGTTTCTTTTTCATACAGAAGATCCTAGGATCTTTTAGAGATCTTATTTGTAGAATAGTTCTGAAATATTAGTCAAGATTAGTCAAGATTTTACGAACTTAGGCTAATTTAATATCTAATGTGTTGGAACGTGCACTTCTCTGACTTCATGAGAAGTTTAGTTCATGATGTAATAATATAATAATTATGTACTAATGTAATGCCCTATTCATACTTGTATATAACACACACATGTTTTTTAATTTATTCGCATTCATGAACATGTGACTTTATTCTGTTGTGCTTTTACCTGGTCTGTATTCTTTTTTTTTTTTAACCTTTTTAAAGCATCCTTTAATGCTTGTTTTATGTATTGGGAAATAAGTTGTTCATTTAGTCAATGGAGAAAATCTTTCATCAGCATCTTCAGCTCACCTTCCTTTTCGAGTCTATGTTTTAAAGTGGTAGAATAATATTTACTTTTACATGCTTTTCTTTTTTTTTTTTTAAATATTTATTTATTTATTTATTCATACAAGCACTGGGTACAGTCAGAAGCGCGGGAGGGTGAGAGAATTCACCAGAGCCAGAGCGGGGAGCAGAGCAGGCAGAAGGACCGAAGTACACTGCTGAGGGGAGCAGCGGGCGGCAGGAGAGGTCTGCGCGCCATGTGGGACCCTCCTCCGGTGGCCGGGGAGCATCCAGGTATCGAACCGGCGCCGTGGAGGCTGCGGGCAGCTTCTCAACCCAGCGCTCAACCGCTGCGCCACCAGGGAGGCCCCTTTACATGCTTTTCTTTAAGTAAAAATGTAATGGACACATTTTTGGTTTTGTCATTAGATACCAGGATAAGGGTAGTAAATTCAATTTACTAATTTGAAAATCCTAGAACTTCTATGTTCATTGTTCATTAAATGTCATATAAATTACTAGCTTTCCCTCAGTCAAGTCTGTGACCAGGTAGTTGATTTAGTAAATATTCTTTTTTCTCCTTTTTTTCTTGGACATTGCTGCACATATTTCCTATGTTGGTTTTTGACAC
The DNA here is from genome assembly GCF_014898055.3 of Talpa occidentalis. Classification (NCBI taxonomy): domain Eukaryota; kingdom Metazoa; phylum Chordata; class Mammalia; order Eulipotyphla; family Talpidae; genus Talpa; species Talpa occidentalis. The sequence continues at coordinate 107,590,102 of NW_023605083.1, forward strand.
TGAAAGGACAGAGAGTCTATATGGTCCACAAAATTTGCTAGCCACTATAGATAAAGGCTTTTTGATTTTGTTTCATTTTGAGATCTTTTTTCTTCTGCATCCCACCACTCTTCAGGGACCATTGTCTGTGACTGTTGATGGAATTTTTAAATAATTTTCCTAAAGCTATCCTTATCCCTAGTGGAAATCCACTCTTCTACATTTCACTCCCAGAACCATTCTTTCAAAATTGAAATCTTGACTACATTATATTTTAAATAAAACCCAAACATTGCTTTTTCTGACTTATGCAAACTTGTGGAGTTTCTGACATACTGAACTACTTGCCCATCCTTTACTTCCATCTTAGATCCATGCTTTTATATCCGAAGTAGAATATCTAAATTGCAATATCTAAGTATATCCTACTTCAAAACTAAATGGCAAGAACCCATGCCTATTCTGATGTTTTTCAATGTACTCCTAACCCTCCACCTTCAACATCTAATTTTCACCTCTCTCAACCACAGTCTAGTATAACTGAGACCATTATTTCACTCTTTATATATCTTCACAAGTCTTTTCTTCCTGTTAATCTAAAAGCAAAAATACTATTTTTTTACCCATTTGTTCCTAGTGCTCAGGATAGTACCCAGTAAGAGTATGAAGGAATAACTTATTTTTACTATACTATGTTTGTAAGAAGCCAGATTCATTTAGAAAAATAAACAGGACTCATGTTTTCTTACAGCCCTGTAGGTTGAAGTGGCACGGTCTTCTTTTTTGACTGGGCACACTATACAGCAACCTTAATGAGAAGTGTTGATTAATAGTCACTTTGAAACTCAATTGTAGAACAAAACATTTTACTTATAACCCAATCTTAGATTAATTTGGTAGTGAAGCAGCCATTTCTTTTCATATTTCATGGACTGTATGTGATACTCTACAGTAAATTCAAGTAGTTTCAACCATTCCTGTGTTTTTCCTTATCTCTTTACTAGGTACAAGACATCTGCTTCAGCCATGACTGTCGCTGGGTTGTGGTCAGTACACTCCGGGGTACTTCCCATGTTTTCCCCATCAACCCTTATGGTGGCCAGCCTTGTGTCCGAACACACATGTCACCACGAGTAGTCAATCGTATGAGCCGGTTCCAGAAAAGTGCTGGACTGGAAGAGATTGAACAAGAGCTGACATCTAAGCAAGGAGGTCGCTGTAGTCCTGTTCCAGGTCTATCAAGTAGTCCTTCTGGATCACCGCTACATGGTAAACCTAATTTTCTTCCTCCCCACTGTCCCCTGCAATCATCCATCCTTTTATCCTCAATATTTGAGATCTGGGATAAAATAAAGCCATTTTTCTAGTGTGTTCACATAAAAGCAAGATTTTAGGTATTTGTAATTTTTAAAATCATTCAACAAATGTAAGAAATCGAAGTCAGCATAGTAATGGTGATCTTTGTAGACTCTGAAGTTCCTGTTTTCATAAATTTGGGGATTGAATCTCAAATCCTCAAACCTTTTTCTGAAGACTCATCTTTAACCAAGCTCACTGTTATAGTTTATCACAAAAGGAATTGTCATGAGGCAAGTGTATTTTAGAGCGACATTTGCATTTTATTTTAAAATACATCTCTGTGGGTTTTCTACCAATATATTGCAGGGAAAAAATGTATAGCTCCATAACTTAGCTTTATAGGAAATAGTTGTATCAGACTCATCCCAGTCAATAAATGAAATATTATAGAACACCCTTTTTGTGGCCTTTCTCTAGAAGATAAAAAAATGATTCTGATTTTCATGATCATTATCTCTTCCTTACTTTTGAGAAATAGTCTTACTCCTTAGGAAGTATCCTTTGTTGGTCACTATTTTATTTATTTGTTTGTTTGTTTGTTTATTTATTGGTCACTATTTTATAAGTAGAATTACAAAGTATATATATTTTGTTATATTAACCTTTTAAAAACATTGTTTGTGAGATTAATTCATATTGTCCTATGTAGATTTTATTAAGTGAAAACATATGTAGGTAAGTGGAATCCTGGAGAGAATTCTGTAAAAAAATTCAGGATTTTTATTTATTCCTCAGCACAATTTATTAGCACACAATGCTATTATTTTCATAAGAACAGTTGAAATAGCATATATATTTAACTTAACTAGTGATTCATGATCTTCAAGGTTGAATCTTTTAGAATTTATCTTTGGTAAATTAAAAAATTTTTTTAGATTACAATAATTTCATTTTGTAAAATGGTTAGAAAGCTATATGATATTAGTATTTTCATATAGTTTAAGAATGTTTACATTTTGCTGCATAATTAGATAATACTATAAGTCCTTTCAGTATCTTTTTCTTTCTATTGACTATTTTTTCTTAAATTTCACCAAAGACATTCAGTGTGTGGATGTGGGCATCTGGGCAAAAAAGAGAACCACAGATATATTAGTAGAAAAATAGAAAGATTTTTTTTTTTTTTTTTAATAAATTTTATTGTTATATTCCCCATACAATTGCAGCCCCCCCATTCTGACCCCAATCCCTCCCCTCCCACCCCCGCCCCCCTAAAAGTGTCTCTGGTTCATAGTTTTTTGTTGATTTTGATTTTCACTTTCTTATAGTTATTCATTTTCCTGGTCCCTTATTTAAGTTTTCTAGATTCCTGCTATGAGTGAGACCATCCGGTATTTTTCTTTTTCTTTTTGGCTTATTTCGCTGAGCATGATCCCTTCCAGCACCATCCATGTTGCTGCAAATTGCATGTGTTTATCTTTTTTGAATGCTGAGTAATATTCCATGGTATATATGTACCACATCTTCTTGATCCAGTCATCTACTTTTGGGCATTTGGGTTGTTTCCAAAGCTTAGCTATTGTAAACAGTGCTGCTATAAACATAGGGGTGCAGGTGTTCTTTGGAATTGATGTTTCTGTGTCCTTTGGGTAAATACCTAGGAGTGGAATTGCTGGATCATATGGAAGCTCTATGTTTAGTAGGTCCAGAAATCTCCATACAGCTTTCCACAGTGGTTGGACCAGTTTGCACTCCCACCAACAGTGCAGAAGAGTTCCTTTTTCTCCACACCCTCGCCAACATTTGTTGTTGCTAGTTTTTTTAATATGTGCCATTCTCACTGGTGTAAGATGGTATCTCATGGTAGTTTTGATTTGCATTTCCCTGATGACAAGTGATGTTGAACATTTTTTCATATGCCTGTTGGCCATTTGCATTTCCTCTTCAGAGAAGTTTCTTTTAAGCTCTTCTGCCCATTTTTTGACTGGATTATTTTCTTTGTTGTTGTTGAGTCTCATCAGCTCTTTGCAGATTTTTGTGATCAGACCTTTATCATTAGTGTTGGGTGCAAAAATGTTCTCCCAGTTGGTGGGGTTTCTCTTTGTTTTTGTTATTGTCTCTTTTGCTGTGCAAAAGCTCTTTAATTTGATGTAGTCCCAGCTGTTTATCTTTGCCTTCACTATCACTGCTTTGGGTGATGTGTCTGTAAAGATGTCTTTGATGTGCAAATCACGTAGTGTTTCGCCTATATTTCCTTCTATATATTTTATGGTTTCAGGTCTTATGTCTAGTTCTTTAATCCATTTTGAGTTGATTTTTGTGTATGGTGTGAGGTGGTGGTCAAGCTTCATTCTTTTGCATGTAGCGACCCAGTTTTCCCAGCACCATTTATTGAACAAACTTTCTTTGCTCCAATGCATATTCTTTGCTCCTTTGTCAAAGATTAGTTGACCATAAATCTGTGGGTTTATTTCTGGATTTTCTATTCGATTCCATTGGTCTGTATGTCTGTTCTTGTTCCAATACCATGCAGTTTTGATGATTATGGCTTTGTAGTATAGTTTGAAGTCTGGGAGTCTGATGCCTCCATTCCCTTCTTTTTTTTTTCAGGAGAGCTTTGGCTATTCGAGGTTTTTGGTGATTCCATATGAATTTCATCAATAATTGTTCTATTTCTTTGAAGAATGACATTGAAATTTTGATTGGAATAGCATTGAATCTGTATATTGCTTTTGGTAGGATGGCCATTTTAATAATGTTTGTTCTTCCAATCCATGAGCAGGGGATGTCTCTCCATTTCTTTGTGTCTTCTTCTATTTCTTTTAACAGTGTTTTATAGTTTTCTTTGTATAGGTCCTTTACCTCTTTTGTTAGATTTATTCCCAAATATTTGATTTTTTTTGTTTCAATAACAAAAGGGATGGTCTTTTTGATTTCTTCTTCTTCAGATTTATTGTTTGTGTATAGGAAGGCTACTGACTTTTGCGTGTTGATTTTGTATCCTGCCACTTTACTGAACTGATTGATGAGTTGAATTAGCTTTTCTGTGGAGTTTTTGGGGTTCTCTATGTATAATATCATATCGTCTGCAAATAGTGATAGTTTGACTTCTTCTTTTCCTATTTGGATTCCTTGGATGTCTTTCTCTTGTCTTATTGCCCTGGCTAGGACTTCCAGTATTATATTGAAAAGCAATGGTGAGAGTGGACATCCTTGTCTTGTTCCAGATCTTAATGGAATTGCTTTCAGCTTTTCACCATTGAGAATGATACTGGCTGTTGGCTTGTCATAGATGGCCTTTATGATGTTGAGGTATGTTCCTTGTATCCCCAGAATTTCAAGGGCTTTTATCATGAATGGGTGTTGCACTTTGTCGAAAGCTTTCTCAGCATCTATTGATATTATCATATGGTTTTTATATTTCTTTTTGTTGATGTGTTGGATAACGTTGATTGATTTTCGGATGTTAAACCATCCTTGTGCCCCTGGAATGAATCCAACTTGGTCGTGGTGAATTATCTTATGGATACATTGTTGGATTCTGATAGCTAAAATTTTATTGAGGATTTTTGCATCAGTGTTCATTAGGGAGATTGGCCTGTAGTTTTCCTTTTTTGTGTTGTCCTTATTCGGTTTTGGTATTAGTGTAATGTTGGCTTCATAAAACGTGTTTGGTATTGTCCCTTCCTTCTCAATTTTTTGGAAGAGTTTGTGAAGGATAGGCACTAATTCGTCTCTGAATGTTTGGTAGAATTCATTTGTAAATCCATCAGGTCCTGGGCTTTTGTTTTTGGGGAGGTTTTTGATTACCATTTCAATTTCGCTAATTGTAATTGGTCTGTTTAGGTGTTCTATTTCTTCTTTATCTAGCTTTGGGTGATTGTAGAGTTGTAGGAATTTGTCCATCTCCTCTAGATTGTTAAACTTGTTTCCATATAACTGTTCATAGTAGTTACTGATTATTCTTTTGATTTCTGCTGTGTCTGTTGTGATTTCTCCTCTTTCATTGATGATCCTGTTTATTTGTGCTTTCTCCCTTTTTTCCTTTGTGAGCCTGGCTAGGGGTTTGTCTATTTTATTGATTTTTTCAAAGAACCAGCTCTTGGTTTCATTGATCTTTTGGATTGTTTTTTTAGTTTCAATTTCATTTATTTCTGCTTTGGTTTTTATTATTTCTTTTCTTCTACTGGTTTTGGGGTTTTTTTGTTGTTCTTTTTCTAGATCTTTGAGCTTCGAGATGAGGTTGTTTCTTTGCGTTCTTTCTTGTTTCTTGATGTGAGCTTCTATTGCTATATATTTTCCTCTTATTACTGCTTTTGCTGCATCCCATACATTTAGGATATTAGTGTCCTCCTTGTCGTTCAATTCAAAAAATTTTTTAATTTCTTCTTTGATCTCCTCATTAGTCCAATGGTCTTCCAGTAGTGTGATTTTTAATCTCCATGAGGTAGGAAAGTTCCTTGCCTTCTTTTTATGGTTTATTTCTAGTTTGATGCCTTCATGGTCAGAAAAGATGGTTGATATGATTTCAATCTTGGTGTATCTGTTGATGTTTGTCTTGTGCCCCAGTATGTGATCGATCCTGGAGAATGATCCGTGTGCGCTTGAGAAAAATGTGTACTCCGTTTTTTTGGGGTTTAGTGTTCTATAGATGTCTGTTAAGCCTAATTGCTCTAGGTCCTTATTTAGAGCTTTGGTTTCTTTACTTATTTTTTGTCTTGTTGATCTATCCATTGTTGATAGTGGTGTGTTGAAGTCTCCCACTACGTATGTGTTTTCTCTGATGTCTGTTTTCAGAGAGGACAACAGTTGTCTGATATATTTTGGTGCTCCTTCGTTTGGTGAGTATATGTTAATGAGTGTTATTTCTTCTTGAAGTATTGTCCCCTTGATCATAATGTAGTGACCATTGGGGTCTCTTTTTATCTTTTTGAGTTTGAAATCTGTTTTATCTGATATAAGTATAGCTGTTCCTGCTTTCTTTTTTGGTCCATTTGCTTGTAGGATTGTTTTCCATCCTTTAACTTTGAGCCTATTTTTATCTTTTGTAGCTAAATGTGTTTCCTGGAGACAGCAAAAGGTTGGGTTTTGTTTCTTAATCCAGGCTGCCACTCTGTGTCTTTTTATTGAAGAGTTTAGTCCATTTACATTTAGAGTTAATATTGATATGTTAACATCTGTATTTGCCATTGTGTTTGTCTTTCCTTTGATTTTATTTATTTATTCTTTTAATAACTTTTTTTTTTTTTTGGCCTTCTTTCATTGTTATTCGTCCCTCTGAGGTTCTGGCTTTAGGACTCCTTGTAGTATTTTTTGGAGTGGGGGTTTAGTTGCAATGAAATTCCGGAGTTTCTGTTTGTCTGGGAAGGTCCATATTCTTTCTTCAAAGAGGAAGGAGAGCTTTGCGGGATAGAGTATTCTTGGTTGGCATCTGTTTTCTTGGAGTCTGTTGACTATGTCCCTCCACTCTCTCCTTGCCCGTAGTGTTTCTTCGGAGAAGTCTGATGTCAGCCTGATTGGTTTTCCTTTGAATGTTATCTGTTTCTTCCCTCTTGCCAGCTTCATTATTTTTTCCTTGTCCTGGATTCTTGGGAGCTTTACTATTATGTGTCTTGCTGTATTTTTCCTTTCGTCGTGGAAGTTTGGTGTTCTTCTTGCTTCTTGTATATCAATTTTCAGCTCCTTCTTCACATTTGGGAAGTTCTCTTCAATTATCTCTTTGAATATTTTCTCTGTTCCTACATCTCTCTCCTCTCCTTCTGGTATTCCTATAACTCTTATATTTCCTTTCCTCATGGAGTCAGATAGTTCCCGAAGTCTTTCTTCGTTCTTTTTCCTTCGTACTTCTCTTTCCTTTTCTGTTTTGGTTCTTTTTATTTCTGTGTCTTCAAGATTACTTATTCGTTCTTCCATTTCATCTATTCTGCTTTCATTGCTTTTCCCAGAATTCTTTAGTTCTTCCATTAATTCTTTGATCTCCTGCATTTCTTTTACTTCCCTCTTTAGGGACTCAATTTCTTTCTTCTGACCATTGTTTTCCCTCTCTAGGGACTCAATTGCATTCTTCTGATCGTTGATTATTTTTCCCTTATCATTGTTTTCCTTTATGACTTCTGTCAGTTTTTTAATCACGGCAATTTTAAATTCTCTTTCTGGAAGGCTCAGAAATTCTTCCAAGTTATTGTCTTTGCAATCTGGGGGCTGGCTTTCTTTTTGTGGTGTGCTTTTTCTCTGGAGAGTTGCTAGGTTGCGTGTGGTTCTTCTCCTCCCTACTGTCTGTTTTCTAATTTGCCGTATGCGTTGGGACACTGTGTTGTTGGGACTGGCCGGCATCTTGGGTGGGCTTCTCTGTTCCCCTCTGGTTCTTCCAGGAGTCATCTGTCAGTTTCAAGCAGCCTTTAATGGAGAAAGGTCCCTGTTCTAAAATGCCGATGTGGGGACACACTCCCCTGTGCGCCTGGTCTGCCCCGGCGGTGGGTTCCTGCTCCCCTCTGGGCTTGGACTGCAGGCCAGAGGGGGTCTGGCGTGGGCGAACTTCCCCCGCTCACCTCTGGCTCCTGAGGAAGCCTTCTGCAGGTAGTCTTTACTGAAGAAATGTCCCTGTTCTAAAATGGTGATGTGGGACACACTCCCTGCGCGTCTGGTCTCAGGCACACTCTTCTGCGCGCCTGGTCTGCCCTGGCTGTGGGTGCTCGCTCTCCCTGTGGGCTCAGACTACTTGTTCGGAAGGAGCCAGGTGTGGGCTAACTCCCCAGCTGGCCACTATCTCCTTCAGTAGCCTGTGCTGGGGTCAAGTCGCTAGGTGGCGCCAGAGATCTCTCCTAGAGCCCTTGGGGAGCTGATTTTCCACCCCGTGGGACAGGGAGCAGAGCGGGGATGGTAGGGTACACCTCAACGGCTTTGGGGTGCTGTGTCTGCCTTGTGCCCCACCGTCGTGGGGAACCCACGCCCCTAATTTCGTGCCCCGGGTCTCAGTTCCAAAGCCCTCAGTTCCAGGACGCGGGCTGTAGCCCAGATCAGTGGCGCGGGAATGGCGCCTTTTGAATCCCGCTCCCCTGCCTGGGCGCCTTGTTCCTGCTCACTCAGGGAGGGCCTCCGCGGTCTCCCCGCAAGCCTAGGTCGCAGGCGCGGGGACCTGGGCAGCTGCGATCCGGTCTGGATCCGCGCCACTTTCCGCGCAGGCTTACCGGGCGGCCGGGGCTGTGTGGTGGGGCTGGTCTCCTCCTGGGCGGGGCTCTCTTTAATGGCGCCTGGAGCTCACCTCCGCGGCGGATCCTGCAGGGTTCGCCTCAGCTCCCGTTCAGGGGGTGTGGTGGCTGCAATAGTTCCTTTCCACTCACAGTCCCGCTTGCTGTGTCCGTTTTTCTTGTTGGCCGTTTTGGTTTGTTGTTTCCTCCTCTCTGCCGGTCGGAGAGTGCCGACTTTGTGGGCGGGGGAGGGGAGCAGGGTTCTGTGCTTCCCTCTCTTCTCGTCCTCTTTTATGGCAACTTTCTTCTTCGGGCAGTTTGCTGGAGTCACCCGTTTATCTTCCGTGTCCCAGTTCTCACTGGGACCTGCCACTTTTCCTCCCTATTAACTTTTTTTAATGGGAGATCTTACTCGCAGCGTCTCCTCGCCGCCATGTTGCTCCGCCCACTATATAAAATAGAAAGATTTATAATCTTTACCTTTATATAACCTTAGAAAGTCATCTTTTTTTCTGTTTCTTATTCCTATGCCTTTCCTGTGATGCATGCCACAAACCAGGGCTTTGTGTTAGGCTTTGGTCATGATGTTCACAAAAAATCAAAGTCAGTTTTGTCCTTGTGTACCTTCTAGTTCAAGGGCAAAGACAGATATTAAATGACTGTGAACAAATTCCTTCGGGTACATACTTGGTGAAAGGTGCAGTGGTCTAATCAATCATGGATTTGTTATTTGTAAAAGATAAACAGTTGGAGAACAATACTTGATTTCTGAGTGAAAATATACTTTTTCTCTCAACTATATTCCTTTCTTGGCTCTTCATATTTTCACCTAAACTAAATGGAGCCATCTCAGAGAGGAGGTTATAGACTGTTTGCCAATACAGCTGTCCTTTACCTTCCCATTTGAAACCAATTAATACAGTAGGCACTTTCCTGCTGATAACGTGTTAAAATTTTACTGTGTTGGAATTTCAGCCCATTACTCTAGTTTTTCTCATTTTTAAGTGCAGACCTTAGAGCAGTGCTCATTTTTCTTCATGTTCTTTTTGTATCTTACATGTCAAAACAAAATGGGCATTGTTGTTGGTTAGTTCTAAAAATGATGTATTTACAGTTTGTGGATAAACATTCTGATGCTGGTCAAAAACAATGTAAACCTTTGGACAGGGTGGGATTCATCTTGAAAATGAATCATACTTTGGCGGTATTACTGTTGTTTGTCTGTGCTCTTTTTAGCAAAGTAAAGGAAACTGTTAAATAACAGTTGATATAGGGATATTTCCTTTTTACTCTCTGGAGTCAATCCAGTTTAAGTTAGGATTATTTTATCTATTTGCATTTTTTTTTTTAACTTAACAGAGGTTAGTTATTTGAAATATATTCTCTCTAAATATTGCTTTCATTTCTGATTTTGTTGCCTGACTTTTAAACTTTACTAGGAGTTCTTAAGAACCACGAACATGGATAAGAAAAAAATTTACATCTTTATTTATTACTGCATACTAAATTTAAAACATTTCCTTTCATTATGAATACAGACAACACATGATAGAAATATTAGCAGTCTTTGTGACATTTTCACCAATAAAAATGTAGATGTTTACATGTACATTCCATAATTTTATATGAAGTATTGAATTACTGAAATATATTTGAAATTTTATTTCTTCTCATCACTACTTTGAAGTTAAATATTATGTAGTGATTACTGATTTCATTTTTTATTATTTATTACATATATCGTGAAGTAACTTAATTTTTGAATATAATGATAAATACATTTCAATAGAATTGGCTAAATTCTTTGTAACTACTTAATATATTTCAATGTCTTACTGTACTCTTAGAATGTTAAAGAAGGTCCCATCTTACTTATAGCTTCTTGTCCTACCACAACTAGATTTCTCTAACCTTTGCTGAATTTGCCACATTTTAATTTCTTGACTCCTTTCCTATTTGTATAGTTTTCTCTACTTGAAATATTTGTATGCATACTAAAACTCTACTTCTTTACTTTCTGGCTAAAAATACCACTTCCTCTCTTAAACTTCTCAAACATCTGTTATCTGTCTCAGCCGAATGTTGTGTCATCTGTATCAGCCTTGATACTGCTCGTGCTTTATTATGTCGGTTGTTCATTGATATGCCTGTGTGTCCTGTGAGGTTGAATGCCATGATGATGGTGTCTTTTTTTTATGCTTATAGTTGTCACTTGACATCTTGTGTTGCATTTGCTAAAAAGTAAGCTTCCAGCCAAAGTTTTCATAGTAAAACAATTTAGATTTAAATCCCATTATGTCACAATGAAGATCTTTTTGCTCACAGTAGCATTTTTTTCTTAACAGCCGAAAGATACATTCATTTATTCAGAGCTGTTAGTGTTTGCTGTGGGCAGGGACTATTCCTGATCTCTTGTTATATATCAGTAACCAAAAGAGAAAAATATCAAAGTTCCCATGGGACTAAATTTTTAGTGGAGTGCAGTCAACTATAAACAGCATAGATAGGTAGGTAGGTAGGTGGGTGGGTGGTTAGGTAGCTAGGGATGCTTATGGGGAAAATAAAGGGTAATGGGGGAGAATAGGGAATGCCAGGAGGGCATTCAATTTGAAATTAAATGCTTTTTGATGAATTTATTGAGATGATGACATTTGAGCAAAGATTTGATGGAAATACAGAGAAAGCCATGTAGATTTGTGTTCCAGGCAGAAGGGACAGCCAGTATAATATCCCTGAGCTGGAATGTTTCTGGAGTATCCAAGGAAAGGCAAGGAGGTCAGTGTGATTGAAGCGCAATGTGCAAAGTGCACAGGACAAGATACGGTGAGAGGGGAAATGTGGTCAAATCATGTCAGCCTTTAACTTGTACTTGAGTGCAATGGAGAATCTGTAGAGGGTTTAAAAATAAGAATGACATGATAAGACTGTGTTGTGGTAGGATCAGAATGGAGAGCTGTATTGAGAATGCACATTTGTAGGTTGACAAGAATAGAGGCCTAGTTAGACCAGTTAGAAGTCTGTGGCAAATATCCGTGTTAGATAAGACAATGATTGGATGGAGTTAGTAGTGGGGGTTGTGAGTTGTAATGGAATTCTTGATATATCTTGATGTTAGGCCATCAGGATAGTAGGGCCATCAGGTGTGTTTTATATTAAACATGACAAAAGAGACTCATCTGGGAAACTGGTAAGGTTTTCGTCCGAACAACTGAAAGATTGGGGTTGCCATCAAATGAAAGGAAGAATACAGGGTTGTCAGGTTTGAGAATATGGACAGGATCAGGAGTCTGGGGCATATTTGGTTTTGATCTAATGATTTAAGTAGGTAGTTGGTTTTATGAGTCTGGTGCTCTGTGGAAAGGAATAGTCTGAGGATAGATGATTGGAAGGCTTACTTAGAGCTGAAAGTTGGATTATTATTAATGAGCACGTATTTAAAAAAGACAAGAGGAAAGTGTTGTAAGACTGCTTTGGGGTGTTCCAAGATTAAGTAACCCAGGGATTTGAAAGAAAAATCCGTAAGAGAAATTCTATATGCCAAATGAAGAAAAGGAAGGGAATAATGTGTTAAATTTGGTTGCTATATTAAGATAAGGAGTGAGAAAAAGAGCCCCATCAATTTTAGTAAGGTAGAGGACATGTGACTTTGATTAGGGAAGTTTTGGTGAAGCATTGTGAGCCTGACAGGAGTGGAGTTAGTTTGAACGTGAAGAGAGTAATTGGAGACCAGTATAGATAGGTCTGTCAAAGAGCATTGAAGGGGAAGGGGAAAATTAGGGGAGAAGGTGGAGATTGCTTCTGTTTTCTAAAGGAAATAGGAAGCAAGGATGGGTGCATGCTACATCAGGAAGTAGTCCTCTAGGAGAACAAGTATTCCTTTTACCAGTTAATAACTTTTTGCTGAGTGAAGAAACTATTTCTCCTACTTTTTTTGTACTCTGAGAAAATTTAATTACTTGCTTTTGCTTTCCTGCTCAACACCTTACTCCTGCACCTGAACTTTTTTTCTGCTCAGTTCTTCAGGTACACATTGAATACATCCTTTAAGCTCAACTCAGATCTGTTTATGACGTGATTTCTTCTATCATTTACAGAAAACTTGTAATTTTTTATTTACTCCTTCTGTACGGTATTTACCTGTACTTAATGCTTACTATTTCCTACTTACTACTTTTACATGATTTTTGTTACTCAGTTGTAACTTGGTTGGGGAGGCATTTGGAGGACTTGGCGTCGGATTGCTTTAGATAGGATGTGTTCTTCATCACTTCCTAAGTAATCTTAGACAAATTACTTATTTGGGTCTTTTCTATTTGTAAATTAGGATAATAATATCGCCTGTGTTTGAGAGTTACTGTGAGAATGAAAGCACTTTGAATAGTGTTTGTCATACAAATACTGAAGTTTAATTCTCAACATTCATATATCTATTGATAGTGTTCATTAATGAAGAAGTATATATAAGACTGATATGTGTTTCATATTTTTGAATAGTACCTCTAATCTGGACAATGAATTGCTAAATACTAAGTGAATGAAATCTATTATGAACTTATTTTGTACAGTCTTTTAATGTGTTATTGGACTTACTAATTTTGGTAAGTTTACTGAAATTGTTAGCATGTGATTGAGAGACACACTGGGACCCCAAACTCTTAAGGGGCATATATTTTACAAGGGGTTCTGCCATCTGTATGTGCAGAGGCAAAAGAGGCAGACTCTTGGTGTGGAAGATCTTGAACGAATAGAATTAGTGTGGAGAGAGAGAAAAAAAAAAAAAAGGAGAGAGAGAGGGGAAAGGATTTCAACTAATAGTTTTCCAATAAAACTCCCCATGTGACCCATCCCCTTGTGGGCCAGTGTTCCACCAAACAGGGTGGGCCCATATCCAAGCTGTTGAGAACCAATAGCTTGTCACAAGTTTAAGGACTTTCTGGCAGAGAACCCTGGGGCGGGGCGAGGGGGGGGGGGGGGGGGAGGGTAAGGCTAGGCATGTCCGACAAAGCTGGGACAGAATGGGGGACTTAAAATTAAATATGTACCACATAAACAAACATGAAATCAAGATAATGGCTGCCATTGTCACTGCGAGGACCAGGAGCAGCCCGGCCAGGTGTCTCTCAACATGTGTCCCTCCCAAATATCTCTTCCAAGTTCTCCACATGCATCTCCTCTCATGTGTCTTTTCTAAGTTCCCCGTCATTGCACCTCTTTTTATATGTACATCTTGCTCCTTCCCAGCTGGCATCCATTCCGGAAGTCACATTCGTGGCCTGCTAGGAGTTGTAATTCTTGGTGGCTAAGATTTCTTCTCTGTGTAGATAGGGAAGCAGTCTGAAAAAATGTTAGGAGTGGATTGTTCCTCCAATAAAATGAAGGGAGGTACCAATATAGAACTGCAGGTGAAGGCAGTATTATTTTTATCATTTTATTCTGTTTTTATTTATTTTAACACCAAACATCAGAAAATACAGTTTAATAAATTTAATTCACCTATTCTTGTGCCTTGCATTTCATTATTTTGCTAATTAGCTTTCCAGTTTATCATAGCATTTGCTATGATAGAGCTGCTAAGGAATTTTTTATTCCTTCTATTTCTGTGGTGTTAGCAGAAAGATTTTGGATTTACATCTACAGTTCTCCACGTTTCCTGGAAGTATCTCCTTTGCCATTAACTTATTGGTCCTTAGGGAAGGAGTCATCTTAGAGTCACAACTTTTGACATCTAAATTCCAGATTTGACTCCTTAAATGGAGACTTTGAGACCTTTAGAGCGAATCTCCATTATTTTAGCAAAGAGCTTTTGAATAACTGGTAGCATCATTTTTCTTTCTAGTATATATATGATGCATTCTTTTTACCACTTATAGACTTTGTTTATAGCCTTCATTTGTTGGTTTATTGCAATCACTTACTTTTGTTGATCAGTAGTTTTTTTTTGATACAGTCCACATCCCAATTGTAAATACAAAGCAACCACATATTCCAGCCTTATGTAGTTTCACCTACTTAAGACAATCAGTAATAATATGATGTTTCTTGACTTCTCTTTCCACATCACTGTTTACTTGTGGATAGAGGTTTCCATTTGTATGTTTTAATTTTTGCCAAGAAAAATCAATCATGTGCACTGTAGCTCTGCTTTAAATTTCATGCCCCATATGACATAGTGTGTATATATCTCTCTATCTATAGCTATATATTTATATATAGATACATAGAGAGTATATACATGTGAAGTGGGTAAAAATCTTATTTATGCTACCTTAGTTTTAGTACCAATGTTTTTACTGGTTATGTGTATTTTTTAATTTTAGATGTTTTGTTTGTTACTGGTTGTTTTCAAATCCACTAGTGTACCTAGCGAATTTGATTTTTTATGACTTCCTATCATCCTTTTAAAAATGCTGCTGTAACATTATGGTAGTCTTAACATTTACTATACACCCAAAATGATATTTATCTTACATATTTTCATATAACTTCCTGTAGTCTCTTTAACAGAACAGATGATTATTTTACAGGAAGTGAATTGAGAAGGTTTACCTAATAGTACGTCCCTGAAATCAAGGTGTCTTCATTTCAGAAGCACCTATTGAAGAAGCCACATATAACTAAAGATAGCATAATTTTAAAATGGACTTTATTTTATAGAACATTTTTAAGTTCACAACATAATCAAGAGGAAGGTTCAATTAACACAGTTTTGGGGGAAAATTAAATTTACTTGTGGAGTATCTTTAAAACTCATATATATTATCTCTATGACTCAAAATTTACTGGTAGAAAAAAATGATTAAACTATTTGAATATTTTAATCTTTTAGTCTATTTCTTTTGGACTATGCCTCACTTCTTTCCCTCTTAATGATTTTTCTTAAGCTAGTAATAAATATCATTTTATATTTCTTGTTTTTTTTACTGCTCATGAAATATTTTGTATTTTCTCTGTATTTTTTGCATCGATAAATCAGTAATTAGAAAAATAATTTTGCGTTTAACTGAATAATGAGATACGCCTCTAGAGGGCGATATTTTCTAAACTTTCCTATGATTGCAGTCATGGCGACTATCATGAACCTGGTGTACTTGGGATGTTGCTCTCTTACAAGATCTTATAGTAATAACCGAGCTACCTTTTTATTATGATTCCTGTGATTTATTCTTCAAGTTCTTCATAGAAAATCGAACTTTTAAAAATATGTGTCAGTTAAACATGTCCATGTTTTGTACTCCACCTCGATACCTAGTTCCTTTGAGTGAAAATAGGCTATAGGAGTGAGGTACATTTTTTTTTAGTTATCATTTTAGTAAGTGGTGTCAGTATAGTCTAAAAATTCCTTTCTTTGGCTTTCCATATATTGCTGTTCAAGGACTTGTCACTTCTTCTGTACTTTATGAGGCAGAGTGATTAAACTCCATTATTGAATGAACCATTATTGGGATTTATACTTCATTTCAGCCTCTCTTCTGCTAGCACTAATAGGAATTTTATTGTTTTTGTTTACTTATGTAATATATGTTTTTTTTTAAAAATTTATTTATTTATGCATATAAGAGCTGGGGTATAGGCCAGTTGAGGGAGGTGAGAGGATTCACCAGAGACAGAGTAGGGAACAGAATAGGCAGACTGACTGAAATACACTGCCGAGGGGAGCAGTGGGCGAGACAGGAGAGGTCTGCTTCATCATGTGTGTTGCTCCCTGGCCGGCCAGGGATCAAACTTGTGCTGCAGAGGCTTGGATTGCTTCACAGTGCGGTGCTTAACCCCTTGTACCACCAGGGAGGCCCCATAATATATGTTTTAACATCAAACTAATATGTGCATTTATTATGAAAGTTAAAAATACAAACATTTTATAAAGAATAATGGCCCACATGTGCCCCACACCCCACTCTTATGTGTCATTTTTCAGAGGCATTTCTTCGTAGTTTCTTTCCTGCTGTTTTACTTTTTGTCCCTTTCTGGAAATTATGTTAGTTCATAATGGATCTCTTAACTACTGACTTTTCTGTTTTCTTGTTTTACTTCCTGAGAGTATCACTGATTGCATCTTCTAATCTTCTAAGTGCACTTTTATTTCTGCAATGTGTTTTCATTATCCTTTTATAATGTCTCTTTTATTATCACATTCTTTTCTTATTTTGGAATGTTTTATTATTTATCTCTTTGAGAGATAGTTATAATTTTTAAGGTTATTTTTTTCTTCTTGCATTATCTCTATTATCTCTAAGTTCCTTTTATGATTTTTTTGCTTGTGATCATTATCTTTCATAGTAGAGAGTGGTTCTCAACTCTGATTGTACATTATAATTGGCTTGGATAGATTTGAAAATACTGATGCCTGGGCCCAGTCTTACACTGATTAAATCAAAATACTGACTTGACTCTCTAGGAATCCACTATTTCATTTTAATAATCTGCCACTTGTTAATTTATTTCATTCACATATTAATTTGGCTAATCATTTTTATTTCGCTACTTTCAATCAGTGTTGATACTAATAAGAGAGCATTTTTTTTTAATAATAAATTTTATTTTTATATTCCCCCATACAATTGCAAACGCCCCATTCTGACCCCAATCCTTCCCCTCCCGCCCCCCACCCCCCAAAAAGTGTCTCTGGTTCATAGTTTTTTGTTGATTTTGATTTTCACTTTCTTATATTCATTTTCCTGGTCCCTTATTTAAGTTTTCTAGATTCCTGCTATGAGTGAGACCATCCGGTATTTTTCTTTTTAATAAGAGAGCATTTTGGTCATGTTAATGCTATATTAGATCCATCATGCTGGACTGGCAATTTTATTTGGGCACCCCCAGTTAATATTGCTTGTAGATTTTTTCACTTGGGCTAGTCAGGTTCCCTATGGAGGAATTCTATGGGGTGGAATTGTAGTGATAGAGACTTTCTGCCAATAAACGTAGAAGTTTTCAGGGAGTTGAAGAAATTCTATTATTTTACCTTGTTGATTATAATAACAAGAGTATTTAGTATATCTTTTTGGATGTTACTTTTGCCTTACTTACAGTGAGAAAGGTAGTTTAAATTAAGTAAGAAAGAAATTTAATCATCAGATTAAATTGAAATATTGTTTCAAAATTTGTTTTTAAGAAACATTGGAGAGGGCAAAAAGACTAGAAGGTAGGCTTCTTAGGATACATAATGACCAGTGTCTGAAGACTGACCCAAAGAAACAGATTTAGAAATCATCAGACTTGGGCAGAGCAGCTGTGAATAGACTTATACTTAAAATCTGACCAGTAAGTAAAAACCTGATTTTTGGCTCAGAGTTTGTAAACTACGAAAAGGTAAGTGGCTGAGGGTTGTGCCAGGGTTACACATACTGAGAATTAGAAACTGTGATGGTTGTCAGCATAAAATGACATTTTGAAGTTGGAGGAAGATGAGAAAAGGAAAGGGATTTAAGGTTCATTGAGAGAGTTATTAACATTGCGTGATGTGTTTTTGCAGGTGAGTATATTGAAGCTAGAATGAGGCACAAGAGAGAAACTACTTCAGAATGGCTGGAGTGGAACTAACATGGGCATTGTTGTTGGCAGCTCCAGGAGAGATAGGTCATTCAATGTTTTGTGGTCAGAATCATCCCGAGTATGGAATGCTTAATAAATGTTCAATAATTTTTTTCCTTGTCTCATTTTGGAGTGGATTTGAATGTGTCCACATTCGATAATATCATGGATTATAGAAAATATAAAATGATAGTTCTGGTAAATGAATATGTTTTTCTGGCAGTGATCCAGCTTACTTAAAAAAGTGTTTCTGCCAAGGCAGAAGTATTAGAGGGAAGGAAGTAGAGTCAGCATTTCTTAGGTGCCCAGATATGGTCTTCTTTGTGGTTCTCACTCTCAAGGACTTTCAATCAAAGCAATTTTTATATTCATGCTTTGCTTTTGGAAAAATAAGTTTAAATGACAAGGAATTGAACTTTTACTAATATTCATGTGGTCAACTTTTTTTTTGGTCAACAATTCCCTTTCACAAATTGTTGATAATTTAGGCAGCTAAATTGGGTACGGGTTTCCTGTTTTCTTCTTGAGCAAAACATGTGAGCATATTTTGATAGAGAGATATTTAAATGTTTTTAAGCTGGAAATAAAATATATGTGAATATAAAAGGTTTTATCTTCCTTGCAGTTAAACATGCTGATTTGGCCCTTTTGCACTGTCCTCCCATCTTTGTATGGTTGTTAAAATCTGTTGCTCTTTCCCATCTGAAGGAAATGCATCTTTGACACTTCTCATGACCTGAGTCATGATGCTGAAATAGAGCCAGAAAATATCCTTAACAGTCATGGGTAAAAAGAAGGAAGGCTTCCGTGGGGTGGGAGTCGGGGTGGGGGAGTGGGAAGGAGGTTGTGGGGAGAAGAGAGTCTTTGCTCCTGCTATTTTTGGTTTGTGTCTTTTTGATCGTTAGGAAAGTTGCTTACATTTTACTGTTCAATAGAGTAGACTTTGATTTTAAAATTTTTCCTTAAGTATACAATATTTAATGTGTTTGAAATTGACCAGCTCTGTCAATGTTTAATCATTTTGTGTCCTCTAAGTATGAAAAGATATACTGTAAATCTTGGGATTTATTCAGTATTTTATCTTATGACAGTGTTTATTTTCATTTCTGAACCAACTCCCAATTCTTATATACTCAACAGTCTAAGTAAGAAAGTTATGTTTGTTGAATAATGCAGATTTCTACATTTTTTTCCATTGAACAGTGAAGTGCTTCTGTTTGCTGTGTTGACATGATACAATATTCATTGTGAGATAAGCATGGGAGATATGGGTAGAGTCTTTTCAAAAAAGAATTTCAGTGAGTATTTATTTATACTTTGGAGAATTTGCTTAATCCCAAACTTGGCTTAAGTAATACTAGATTATGGGTCTTTTAATTCTGGGGATTTTTCCCTGGGATTAAAAGTGTTCTTTTCTGAGCAGTTATTCCCAAATTTTTATTTGAGCTTGATTCAGAAGAGTGGGAAATTTTGAGGGTGGGTAAATATTTTAGAGTTAGGAATAAGTTGATTGTTAAAGTAAAAGGCCTACAATTTTGTAATTTATTCTATTTATTTCTATGAATAGTTTACATTGTCTCATCATGTTAAATATAGTCTATTACTATTTTGTTTGATTTTCCATTATTATAAGTGTGAAACTATTATTCTAATGATTAGAATGAATTAAAAATTATTAAAACTGGGCCTCCCCTGGTGGTGCAGCAGTTGAGCACTGGGCTGTGAAGCTGCCCGCAGCCTCTGCAGCGCTGGTCCGAGCCCCGCCTGCCAGCAAGGGTCCCACATGGTGTGGCAGACCTCTCCTGCCACGCCTGCTGCTCCCCTCAGCAGTGTATTTCGTCAGTCTGCCTGTTCTGTTCCCTGCTCTGGCTCTGGTGAATTCTCTCACCCTCCCACGCTTCTGACTGTACCCAGTGCTAGTATAAATAAATGAATAAATCTTTAAAAGAAAATTATTAAAACTTCTTAAATATTGAGAGCTCCAGCTTTAACTAATTGCCTTCATGCCAAATCCTGTGTCCTGTGGTATACTGAGGTAATGTTCATTTATTTTGTAATATTGGGTTGACTGTGTCATCAAGACTAATTGTGCCACATGTATAATGGAGAAGAAATATAGCCAAAAGGTATTTCATTTTTTGTGATCACACACTTTTTATCTCTGTAACTTTTATGACATGTTTCTTATCTTTTTCCTCATTTGTATTCTTGCATCTTTTAAACATAGTTTTGATCTCATACACCTTTCTGGACATAATTTTTGCATCCCAAGACTCCTTGCTCCAGCCCCACTTTACTGTCTTTTTAGACTAGTGTAGATCATCTCTGCTGTATGCATAGTTATAGCAATAGTTAGTGCCTTTCCAGTTTTAATTTTTAGGTATCAGCTTCTGAATTTTATTGAGTTTAGTTTAGATTTAAAGAAAGAAAAATAACAGGCCTCCTAGGTGGTGCAGTGGTTGAGCACTGAGCTGCGAAGCTGCCTGCATCCTCTGCAGCACCTGTTCGATCCCTGGCCACTGGGCGAGGGTCCCACATGGTGTGCAGACCTCTCCTGCCGCGCCCGCTGCTCCCCTTAGCAGTGTACTTCATCATTCTGCCTATTCTGCTCTCCGCTCTGGCTCTGGTGAATTCTCTCACCCTCCCACACTTGTGATTTTACCCAGTGCTTGTATAAATAAATAAATAAATCTTAAAAAAAAAAAAGAAAGAAAAATACCTAATTTACATGTAATAGGAGTACTTTATGACAATAACTACTGAGAACCTCTTGGAAAATTGTTATAGTATTTATAACTTTATATTTACATAGATATATGTAAATAATTATTTAATAATTAGTGAAGTTTCAGTTCTCCAGAACATAAAGTTTTAGTTCTGCTGACACTTAATAAGCTCTTGAGTAAACTCCATATGGGATACTTGGTTTGTAGTGGGAAGAAGTGATGACAGTATCATGAAAAACCTCAGTCTCCATCTTGTAAGAAAAAAACTGAGCTCTTATTTTCAAGTTAGTTTTGTGAGATATTACTCTGTTCCTACCTTCTACCCATCACCAGTCAACCTCTAGTAGTGTCTATGTTGCCTTCCACTGTTTGCATGAGAAAGCAACAAGTATTTTCGGCTTGAAATGTGTAAAGCTTGCATTGTTTTTACTTCGCCATCTATCACTCCCCAAAGTAGTTGAAAATGAGAAACAAGTCAGTGCCCAGTCAGAATTGTCCTTGAACTTTTTCACTCTTGAACTTTGTCACCTAAGTGTTTGGTTGTTGTGTTAACAGTCTTTTTAAAATATGTATATATTATTCATTTTCTTTGAATTGTGTGATCTACTCTCTTTGGCTCCTATGAACAAGCATTGCTTCCGCCCAGTTTGGTATGTGGGTCAGAAGGCACTGTTTCTCACCAGGGCGCTGCTGTTTCCTTTTCCTACTTGAGTAGATTACAGACTCTACTGGAATACGCCTGAGAAAAGGTCAAAAAGGAGGGTGAAAGTCCTGGAACTGCAGCTGGGAAGCTTGTCATTCTCATCTAGGAAGGGGAAAAAGGGAGAGAGAAAAAGAAAGAGAAATAGACTCCCATCCCAACCCAAACAGCCCACATTCAGGGAATTTCCATTTGCACAGGATACTTTTTATATATTCTGAAGGGATTTTATTTGGTTTTGATTAAATAATTATTGAATGTTTGGCTGAGAAGGCTTTAATGTTAAATTTGATGGCAAGCAAGAGCTAAGCAGTGTTTTTAACTTTTCAGGGACCAGATTTCCAGTGATTGTTTCAAAACAAGCTACCATTGTACTCTTGACAGAGTCAAGACGTCGGGAGCTTTTCAACTACAGAGTTAACTTAGTTAAACTCATTGGTATATTTTGAATTTTTATCCCTGTCAATTCTACAGCAGGATATTAAAAGCAGACCAAAAGTTTTGGTCTTCTGTAGAAAGCAAAAAAAAACAAAAAAAATTTCCATACGAACTCATTACCTAGTTTTTATATCAGAAAGCTAGTGATGTAAGGAACTGAGCTTCTACATGATGTCTTAGAGGAGGGAATTTGTTGTAAGGACAACAAATATAATGCGCTATTTGCCAGTAGCGTTCTTCTTAGAGAATTGTCTTCTGATGTCTGCTAGTTTCTCACCTTATGTTCAGTGTGTCTCATTACTCATTAATTCAGTTTCAGCACATAAGAGTTCAAAATTTTTGTTGACCAAGGAAATTGACCAGGAGGCTTTCCTCAAATAAGAGTGTGTCTTGTTGATAATTGTGTGGAGAGGTGATGTGAACAGAATTTGAAACTATTGTAGGTGGCTAATATCTCAATTATAGGAAGTTTCTATTGTAAACTGTCAGATAAATGGAGTGCTTGAATTGAATTAAGTCTGAGTCCATGATACAGATCAAAAAGTGAGATAGAAATGCAAACTTCCAAATCATAGACCTCTCTCATAAGGCACTGACAATACTGCTGAGTGCCCTTTTGCTTTTTTTACTAATGAATCTTTGCATCCTTAATGACAGCAAAAGACACTATTTCTTTATTCTCCAAACACTTCTTTTTGTCTTATTCCATTGTAATTCTTAGTTTCTCACACCTTTTTTTTTTTAATAGAGGCATGTTTTATTTATTTATTTTGTTTGTTTGTTCGTTTGTTTATACATGCATTGGGTACAGTCAGAAGCGCGGGAGGGTGAGAGAATTCACCAGAGCCAGAGCGGGGAGCAGAGCAGGCAGAAGGACCGAAGTACACTGCTGAGGGCAGCAGCTGGGCGGCAGGAGAGGTCTACGTGCCTCCTCCAGTGGCCGGGGAGCAGCCAGGGATCGAACCGGCGCCGCAGAGGCCGCGGGCAGCTTTGCAACCCAGCGTTCAACCGCTGCGCCACCGGGGAGGCCCTCTCACACCTTTTTTTTTAACCCCATTAGCAACAACTGTAACTTGCCCCTCAGGAAACCTATAACCAAAAGTTTTCTTCCTGACTGATATGATACTGTTTAAGGATTATTGTGATTCTTTGGCTGGTTAATGTTATTTTGACTGTTTTTATTCCCCCTGGGCTCACAGGGCAGTAGGATAAGAAAAATTTTTTTAGTCTATTGTGTGGAGGCATATGAGTACATTTGTGTCTTATTTTTCCTCTTCTTATTTGCATTTAAGAAGATGCACACTTATACACAGATATATTAATGTGAATATTTTGCAAGGAGGTAACTTCAGTATCTCCTTGGCTTCTTGCAGCTGGCATTTTGCCACATTCACATGTTCTCACATCACTACATTCAGAAGCTAAGAATACCAGCCTGGCAGCTTCTGAAAAGAGGGTGAAGATAAAACAGAAAGGAGTCTAGCTTTGCAGCCATATTACCTGGGAGTTGTTACTGATGTCTTTTCCACAAATGTTCAAGTTTGTCAAAGCCCAGTAAATCTTGGAAAGTTTATTTTCATTGTAGCATCTGTGTTTTATAATGGGTCTTTTAATTTGTTTTTACTTTGTCTGTAGGGATTTCTTTTGTCCGGAGTTTTCAGACTCTGTCTTTTTTTTTTTTTTTCCTGTGGAAGTGAGTCCGTTAATGATGGCTGGTTTGGGAATATGCCTCTCTGCAAAGCTGACCTGACAAGCTGTTCCTCTGGTGCAGCAACAAAGCCCATTGTTATTTTCTATCTTTATTTTTACTCTTAACTTAATCCATTTTTCCTGTTTTAATAATATGGAACGTCTGGGTAAACAGAGTTTGGGATAATTCATAAATGATAAGATGGGATCTTTGAAGTTAGGAAAACTTATAGTAAACAGATTTTACTATGCAACCTCACACATAGACTGTAGTACTGTGTGTTAATACAGACATTGAGAATCCTTCCCCCCCTGTATAAGGTACCTGCTGGTATTCTTCACCTTTAGGAGGTAAAGGGGGGGGGGAAACACACACACATGCACACACACGCACATACACACGAAGTTCCTTTCATAATTCCTGTTTCAAAAATGCAAACTTAAGTTAAAACAAAGTCAGTGGTGAAACCTAATATGCACATCTCTGTTTTAGTGTTTCCTATTGTGATATAAAAAACAACAATAGCTGTAAATAGGTGAACTACTAACAACTGAAAACAAAACAAAATATCATAGCTTTAAACATCAGGAGGTATTTATAAAGTTTGATTTTTTAATGCTTTGCTTTTCCCCAAATGAAGTAAATGCTTTTATCTTTTGAGAAATCATTTTATTGGAACTTGGAATTTTTTTTCCCCTAAGAGAACTCCATCTATCTTGGGGACTAGTAAACCTCTAACAGATCAAAGCTCTAGTGGATTTGGATAAAGACCCAAAAGCCTGAAGGCTTATGGAAGTTTATCTATATAGAGGAAGCCCAAAAAACTGGGATGAGAGTCTTAGAAGAGCTTATTTTCTCATGAGATTTTTGGGACTTCCTCTGTTTGTGTGTGCCAGAAATACTATGAGAATATCCATTCTCATGGCATTTGTCACTTTCAGGTCTTGTCCCAGCTGGAATTCGAAAGTATAATGGTGTGTGAAATACTATATGTATTTTAAAGTTTTATGAATATACTATTAAAACTTCAATTAAACAAGCTCTTCTGTTTTCTTTGCAGTTATAATGTAAAGAAGAAAAAAAAGAACAGTTAGTAAAGGTGACAGTGTGATTCTTCATTGTTCTTGGAAATGAATTTACTTATTAACATATTTATGCCTGAGAGATAGAGCAAAGAGTTAGTGCTACTGTCCCTCTCTGTCCAGAGGGAAATTGAAACATAAAATAGAGGGATAGACTCACTCCAAATTGGTATATTGTAAATTTCTTACTGCTGAATGAACCTCATTATACTTAAAGGCTTCAAGCTTAATGAAAATTCCTGGCTTGAAAATTTAGGCCTGATATAACCATGAGGAAGTGTCTAAAAATCTGTTCTTATCAAGTCTAGGCTCCTGGCCCTGTAAACATGAGACTAAACAGAATAGTTAAATTCCAGCATCTGGCTATCTTCTGAAGTACTTTGAGTCTACTCTAAAATTAATCTTTTTTGCAAATATCATAGGGTTATATTTTTCTATACTACTTTGATATGATATTTCCTTCACTCAGCAAACATTTACCAAGCTGTCAAGGATTAATAAGTTACTGCCCCTGTTCTGAAGGCTCTCCGGTTGTCATGGAGGATAAATCTGGAATATCGTTAGATATTAGCTGCATTTTCACCGAAAAATCCATGCCACAAGAGATAGTGAAAAATAGTATTCAATCATAGGCTTTGAACAATAGAAATGTTTAGAAAGGCTTCTTATACTAATTTTGAATATTTGATTTATTGAGCCTGAAAATTCATTTAAAAATTAGGTGTTTTAAATGTGTATTTTTTTGCATGTGGATCATTATATGTTAGCAAACTCCTTAGATAATTGTCCATACATCTCTCATCCTTTATTTTCAATTAGAAAAGAAAGGTAAGAAGATAGAGTTCTTTCCTCTACACTCAAAACTTGTAGACCCTTTTAAAAGAGCAGCTATAAAAATTGTTTCCGTCTTTTTTTGTTCCCGAGATGCTTTGCAGAAATTTATTAACATATTTTCTCCCATTGATTTTTTAATACATCTTTCTCATTATGTTACTATCTCTTTAGCAATCCCGTGGATTTATCACCCAAGACTAGAACAGGAACCCACACCAATAAGCCTCAAAAAATGTGAACTGAAAGAATGAATGTTGAACGAACCCTTTGCTTGTTACAGGATCTCATCTTGTCTACATCCTCTCTTCAGCCCCAAAGTCCTTAAATCTGTGTTGTGTATCAACAACCTTGGTTGTTTCCTCTCAGTGGTGCCTTTGCTTATCCTGTTCCATCTGACTTTCCCACCTCTTTACTAAAACTACCGTGTTGAAGATTACCAGAGATAGCCTTCCTCTCTGAACTGCCTTCCTCAACTTGTCACTTTTGACCATTTTTATTAATATACCCTTTTATTAAAGCTATTTTTTTCTTTTTTTTTTTTAAAAAAAGATTTATTTATTTATTTACACAAGCATTGGGTAGAGTCAGAAGCGCGGGAGGGTGAGAGAATTCACCAGAGTCAGAGTGGAGAGTAGAGCAGGCAGACTGATGAAATACACTGCTGAGGGGAGCAGCGGGCGGCAGAAGAGGTCCGCGCTCCATGTGGGACCCTCGCCCAGCAGTCGCCCCGAATCGGTGCTGCAGAGGCTGCGGGCAGGTTCTCAACCCAGTACTTAACCGCTGCGCCACTGGGGAGGCCCTATTAAAGCTATTTTTATATTGCTTTCTATATCCAGTAAAATATAAGACAGACACTGTTGGCATTCTTATGAAGATAAAACCTATATAGTTTATTCTTTCAGATAGTCTGGATTGCAGAGAATGCATCATAAACACAGACACCAAGAGTAAAAGCCCATAAGCACTTAGGGTTTGCTGGACAAGACTCTATCAGACTGAGAGGGCTATGTTTGAAGTATCTGCTATGGTATTCTGCCTTTGTGCTTTCTCCTGGTGAGCTAATGAAGGGTTTTAAAACAATATTAAGTAAACCACAAAGTTTCTAGCTTCTCGAGGAGTCACTTCACTTCTCTAGACCACCCAACATATGTATAAAGTTAAGTCATCTCAAAATCTGTACTATTCCTTGTCGTAGTTCTTACCTAAGTTCTTTGTCCTTTGCCCCAACTGAAAGGTTCTTCTAAAGTAGTTTTATCTTCCTACTGCTTTCCATCATAATCCTCTACTTTACGTAAGGCCATGAATTTCTACGTAAGGCCATGAATCACTATAAAACTGCAGTGGTCAAGAAACTATCATATTGGTGAAAGTTAGTCTTTCAATAGAACAGAATTTAGAAAGTGGCCCACAGTGGATTTTTGACAAAAGTAGTAAGGCAGTTTAATGGAGAAAGCATAATCTTTTTTAACACATGGTGATGAAATAAGTAGACATCCATTTTCAAAACTGTGAACTTTAGCTCATATTCAAAATATTAACTCAAAATGAATTATAGTATGTTCTTGCTACTTCTGTTTAGTTTTGTACTGGAAGTTGTAGCCAAGACTATTTAGGTAGTAAAAGAAATAGAAGGTATCTGGACTGGAAGAAAGGAGAAGTAAGATTTTTCTTTTTGTGGATGACATGATCATGGAAATAGGAAATGCTGTGTAATTCACAGGAAACTATTAGAGCTAGGAAATAAGTTCAGCAAATTCTAGAATGTAAGGTTAATGTAGAAAAATTTATTGTATTCTCTACACTAGCAATGAACAAACTGAAGTGAAATTAAAAATTTTGTTTACAAGTTGTATTAAAAAGAATAAAATAGGAATAAACTTAACCAATGAATGTAAAATTTGTACCCTCAATCTACAAATAATATTCAAAAAATTAAGGTAACTAAATAGATGGAAGGACTTCCATGTTTTGAATTTGAAGGTAATTCTGTTAAAATGACCTCAGTTTCATATCTGATCTCCAGATTCAGTGCAATCCCTGTCATGATTATAATCCCAGCTGCTATTTTAGCAGATATTTATTTACAAGGCGTAGGTGGAAGCAGCACGTTTTATTGATGTAATGACCTCTGAAAGAAGGAAAACAAACCACTGACTCAAATTCAATATGAGTTTTCTCCATTCTTTCTGTATCTTTAGTCCCTCCAAGAAAATCACCATTTCCTGTGACAGAGATGCATCAAAATAATTATACTTCCTTGGCGAAAGGTGACTGAATAATAGTTGTGAGAGTTTTGAACTTTAAAGGTATCATTTTCAGTGAGTTCTATGTGGTCCAAGCAGGGGTTTATGAAATGTCTGCCTTAGAATACATCATTTATTAGGAACCTAATTTATAATCTGACAGTATTTCAAAGCATTTTAGAAATTTAGAAAATCAAATAAAAAGATCTAATTTTTCTGATTCT
Source organism: Talpa occidentalis (assembly GCF_014898055.3). Lineage (NCBI taxonomy): Eukaryota > Metazoa > Chordata > Mammalia > Eulipotyphla > Talpidae > Talpa > Talpa occidentalis. The sequence goes on from NW_023605083.1 coordinate 107,618,035, forward strand.
ATGTTATTTGTATCTAAAGAGGACATTGATAACATTTTCTGTCTTTATGTTTCGTATACCTTCTCTTTGTGAGATTTGTGACTCGTTTGAATTTTGTATCTGTATACTGCAAGGTGGTAATAACAAATTGTGTAGAAAATCATAAACATCCAAATGTGTGCTTCTGCTCCAGATATTATGTTCCCTCCTGATATTTTGGTCTTTTTATTTTAGTAACTACATATGATTTTTATTTATGTTAAGAAAGTAGTATAAATGAGTACAACACTTCAACTCAATAAAATATAGGTCAAAATTTGTCTTTAGATAAATGGGAAACATGAAAAAGATCATGTATCCTGTCTTGCCTTAAGCTCAAAGTTGCATAATAACGGGATAATAGACATTATAGGTAATATTCTGAGAACATTAGTTTAAAAACACTCAGAAAAAAGATCCTAAGTCCATATTTGTGCAGTTGTGGTAAGCTTCAATGAAACTTTGTTTCATTATTTTCATTTGTTCAATTTTATTTCATTATTACATGAAAAGATATCACATCTCATGTGTTACCAAAAAATTAACTCAGCTACAAAGCATAAATAATGTGTGTGTAAAACACAAAATCAAAAAAATTTTAGATGAAATTTTTGTGACCTCAAATTAGCCAAATAGTTCATGAATAGAAGCACTACATTTTCAAACCTGGAACTGTACTTTATGAAAAAAATTCTTTTACTTGTTAATAACTGGTAAGAGATAGTTGATATCACATATCTTACAAAGGGCTTAGATCCAGAATATATAAAGAACTTTAAAATTTGAGAATGAAAATCCTACATAATTCATTACAGTAGTCATCTGATTTTCATAAGGGTGCCACAACAATCCACTAGCTCACCAGAAAGCACAATGTCAGGAGATGACATTATTTACCAATAGTGCTGGAACAAGTGGCTATTCATTTTTATAAAAGTGAAATCCTTATTTCACACTATTTGTAAAAATTAATTCAGAATGGATCAGAGTGCTAAACCGAAGCAGAGAAAACAGGCATAAATATTTGTGTTCCCTGATGAGGCAATGGTTTCTCATCCATTCTAGTGTAAAAAGTCACTAAAATACACATGAAATCCAATTCAAAACTGTAATCCCATACCACTTCACATTCCGTAGGATGACTAAATAAAAAAGATAGATAACAACAAGTGTCGTTCAGGATGTAGAGACATTGGACCTTTCATGCATCCTTGTATTGATACTTGCAGTTTGGCAGTTCCTGAAAATTCTCTACCACTCCTCTAGACTAATTTAGACCTTTCTGTTTTCTATGGAACAGCTATTCAGTTCTGTCTCCTCCATTCCCCCATCCCCAAACACTTATGTCTCTGTTTCTCATCAAAACACATTTGGTGTTACCCATATGCTTTGTTTTCTTCCTATCTATATCATCATAATTCTTTTAGAATAAATTGTATGTAGATTATATATAGATCCAACAGTTCCATTCCTAGGTGTATATACCCACAAATTTGTCAACATATGTCCCAAATATTCATCAACTGAGAAATGGATATATGTGATATGTCTACACAAAGGAATATTATTAAGCTATAAAAAGGAGTGAACTACTAATACATGCCACAACATGGATGAACCTTGAAAAGATTCTAAGTGAAAAGAAACAATCACAAAAGAGCATATTGTATGATTACATTCATATAAAATACCCAGGATAGGCAAATCCATGAAACAGAAAGGAGGTTGTTGGTTGTCAAAAATGTGGTACAAAAAAGGTGATTATTGGGCCTCCCCAGTGGCGCAGTGGTTGAGCGCTGGGTTACGAAGCTGCCCACAGCCTCTGCAGTGCCAGTTCCATCCCCGGCCTCCGGGAGAGGGTCCCACATGGTTCGCAGACCTCTCCTGCCTCCCGCTGCTCCCCTCAGCAGTGTACTTCGTCCGTCTGCCTGTTCTGCTCCCTGCTCTGGCTCTGGTGAATTCACTCACCGTCCCGTGCTTCTGACTGTACCCAGTGCTTGCATAAATAAATAAACAAACAAACAAACAAATAAATAAATAAATAAATAAAGGTGATAATTAATGAGCTTCCTTTTGGGGTGAAATTAGGTGGTGATCACCGGAAACTCTATAGATTATACTAAATATCACAGAACAGCACACATTAAAAGAGTGAATATCATGATATATGAATTCAGCTCTATAAAAATATTAACCCAATATATAAAATGTGCAAAGGTTTTAAACACTAAACCAAAGAAGATATATGGATAACAAATAAATTCATGAGCCCAAAAGAAGCTAACCATTATTTGCCATTAGAGAAATTCAAGTAAGAGCCAGGATGACTAAAATGAGAAGGAACAATAGTACCAAATTCCCATAATATGTATAACTGGAGCTGTCATAATATCTTTGGCAAGAGATTTTGCATTTTCTCATAACCTTAAATGTGTCATTATTGTGTCCATGCAGTAGATTATTTATCAAAGGATGATGAATACAAAAACTTGTATAAGAATGTTTTTAGAAGATTCATTGACAATAGTCAAAAGCAGGTAACAAAACAATATCCATTTAGTAATGATTGATTAAAAAAAAATCATCACTTCCATATTATGGAATAATACTCATGAGTTAAAAGGAAAGAATAGTTGATACATCCAAGAGATGTGTCAATTGGTAGAGTGGATTAATCTCAGTTCTTATTGCCAAGTGAATTAAGGTAGTCCCCATAAGCTATGTTCTTTATTCTTTCATTTATAGGACATTTTGGAAAACCAGGGAGATCAGGAAAGATATGTACATCAGAGGAGCTTGGCTAAATGGTGATCTGAAAGTAATTTTTCTGTCTGCAAATCAGATTTTGTTCCACAGAAGAATTTGTTTTCCTGTGTATTAGTGAGCCATAATGATTATTCCTTTTATTTAAATGCTCAGTATAAAATAAAGGGAAAAATATGATTCATGTTTTAATTTTATAATAGGGAGCTGTAGATAGTGGGGGGAAGGTGGTATTTTTGCACATCGTGTTGGTCAATCTCATCTTACGTGTTTCATGCTACTCTCTATAGATACTCTTCCCTATGACTTGTGTTTCTTCTGCTCCCCACCCCAACCCTTTACAGACTTCTGTGGCTGGAATATTCTCCTTACTTAACTGTCAAGATTGTTTGCAGAAATTCTCCACGACTCCTCTAGACTAATTTAGACCTTTCTGTTTTCCATAGAACAGCTATTCAGTTCTATCTCCTCCATTCCCACATCCCCAAACACTTACGTCTCTGTTTCTCATCAAGACACATTTGGTGTTACCCATATGCTTTGTTTTCTTCCTATCTATATCATCATGATTCTTTTAGAATTAATTCTCCCTTTGATATCTTTTAAAAATGATTATTAGAGTCAGTGCAAATAAAACTTATCAGAGATGAAAACTTCCCCTGCTGATGCTTTTCATATTTTTCTTTGTAGGAAAACTAAACAGCCAAGACTCCTACAATAATTTTGCCAACAACAACCCTGGCAACCCTCGGCTCTCTCCTCTCCCCAGCTTGATGGTATTAATGCCTCTTGCACAAATCAAGCAGCCAATGACATTGGGGACCATCACCAAACGAACTGGGTAAGACCTCAAGCTTGATACCTTTTTTAATACCTATTTTAGACAACTGAATATATAAAAATAACACGTTTTTTCTTCAGATGGTTTTGATTATGTTGTTAATTTCCCATCCATATGAAACTTATTGCTAGATTAAGTAGAAGTATCTAGAACATGCACATACAACCAAACAAAGTAACAAGTCGTGAAAACTAGTATTGATTGGCTAATAAAAAACAAAACAAAACAAAACAGATTCATCTACTCAGTTGTATATTTGCTGCCTATGGCTTTGTCTGAAAATCCAACTTCATTTTCTTGATTATGTACATGATTTAAATGACTCCCCAATTTTGACTGGCAGATAGTAAGAAGAGAATTTATGACTACCATGTTTCTAATACTTATAAAAAGATCATCTTCACTGAGGTATAATTTACATATAATAATCTGTCATTATTGTTAGGACATGATATTTTGGGTAATTTTCAAAAACCACAGTCCTAAAATTTGTGCTTTACTCAAGATTGGTCATTAACTTCTTCAATGTCTTTTGCTGACTTACCTGTTGTGATTTTGAGTTTATTTTACCTATTTGAAACATTTCTACTTACTAGGAATATAAAATCACTTTTTTGTGGTTCCTGAGAATAAAATACTGTATCTGAGTTATTAGAAATTCAATTACATAATAAATATGAAATTCTGTTTTGTACCAAAAAATAATCTATTTATGGGCATTTTGTTCTCTATTATTTTCATTAATAGGCTATTCTAAGATTTAAGCAAATTTGAAATAGAATAGCTGTCTTAAAATTCTGTGTACAAGTATTCAGGAAAAAATACTATCTTGGTTTCAAATAGTCCTCAGGTTTTTTCCAACAAAAGGAATAGCAAATTATTTGACTATTATCTTAGCATATCTTAATATTAATTTGGTAGGATGTAAAGTACTTACAGAAGTTGCTTTAGTGGAGCAATATTCATTCTCAGAGACAAAGGACTTTGAACTTCAGATTTCATCACAACACTGAAATTAGCCCTTTAATGTTGCAGTGCTGTTTGGATATAATATGATACTATTGCTAAATGCAGAAATAAAATTGAGGTTGTGGCATATAAGGGAAAGAGGAAAAAAAAATACAGTAAACCTAGATCTCAGATTCATTACAATATGGTTTATTTGGCTGATATTTCTTTTAATGGAATTCAGTTTTTTCACTATGTTCAATAGCAGTATGGTGTGAATTGAAGTTTGACTTCCCCTTTCTCTTTTAGATTATTTTAAATAAGATAAATGAGTAGTTATGAATAGCAAAGTGATTATGAACATATCTCTTTGCTATTCACTTTTTTTTTAATTTTTTTAAACAACTGATTTTTTAGTTATTTTTTTTTTTAAGATTTATTTATTTATTTATACAAGCACTGGGTACAGTCAGAAGCGCGGGAGGGTGAGAGAATTCACCAGAGCCAGAGCGGGGAGCAGAGCAGGCAGAAGGACCAAAGTACACTGCTGAGGGGAGCAGCGGGTGGCAGGAGAGGTCTGTGCACCATGTGGGACCGTCCTCCGGTGGCCGGGTAGTAGCCGGGGATCGAACATGCGCTGCAGAGACTGCAAGCAGCTTCACAACCCAGCGCTCAACCGCTGCTCCACCGGGGAGACCCTGCTATTCACTTTTTGTGCGTGATGTAATATTTCTAGGAACTAGAGTCAAATACAAATGGGACTAAGTAATGAGTCACAAACTTAAAGTTATTTTTTTCATCCATAGAAGCCAGTCACTACATAATTGTATCTTCTTGATTATTCAACCCAGCTCTCTACAATTCTACAAAGGATGTAGTGAATTTTTGTCTCTTTGTCCTGAATCTAAGTGAAAGAATGTAATTTAAATTTTGAATGTAATTTTTGAACATAATTTAAATTTTGTTTCTGGTGCTTGGTGTTCTTAAAATTTAGGAACTCTGCTGTTTTTATAATGCAAAGAATTAGCTCTCTTTCTCAAATAATCTTCTCCAAATGTATCTCTAACATAGTAAGTGAAGTTTATTACAACATTTATGAAATCACATGATTGTAGAATTTAATTAAAAATATTTGTGGGAAGGGTTGAAGTGAGTGTCCAACTGTATATATTTGAAATTTTCCATAATAACAAGAAAAAAATCTCACTATTTTTCACTCTCTCGGTAAATTTTTTTTCTTTCCCTAGATAGGTAGAAATTATTAATCATCTGCTGTTTTCATATGCTATTGTACTTTATGAACTTAGATAAATTATGTTTCCTTTTCTTTTCAGAGATTTCAGGGCATATATGTTATATTCATTTATACTATGACAATTTAATAATTTTTATTAATGAATTAAGTAATATGAATTTGAGTTATGTACTTTGAAATTAGCATTAGTTCCAGATACATATGTCCTTTTGTTGAATAGGCTTGTTATTCTCAATTCTCATTTCATTTGTGCTAAGATTTGCATTATTTATAGCATGTCTTGTATTAAAAATATGTAGAAAATAGTTAATGTCTGTCCCACAGTTCTTGTTTTAAATTATTTATTTTAATGTAGTTTCAGACCTAGAAAAAAGTCAAGAGCAGTAATAAAAGAAATTCCTGTATTCTTTTACTGTCTTCTCAAATGTTAATCATGTAACATTTGCCTTATCATTCACAACCTCTCACTTTGTCTGCACACACTATACATAGACATACACATGCATAAATATTCCATTTTTTCCAGAATTGTTTCAGAGTAATTGTTGACATGTATTCTCTAATCTCATACAGTATAATTTTCAAAATTATCAATAGATGAGATCTTACAACTCATTTTATTAGTTTTTTGTTTCATTGTCTAAATGGACTTTCTACTTGTGGTAGAGCTAAGGTATACCACAAATTATTCCACCTATTATTCTTCTTTTCCCTTCCTATTATTACAGTATCTCATGATAGCAGTCATAACTTATACTCCGCTGTTGCCAAACCACTTTCTGATTGACTATTTGACTGTTTTCGAAAATTGTCGTATCAGCTTAGAATTTTTTATCAGAATTATGAGCAAATATTTGATCATAGAAATATCAGAATATAGTTTATAGTTTTATATAATTAATTTTTTATTTAGTTTTCTTTTTTATGTTTAATATATTTTATTTTATATAATTCTTACATCATTTTTCATTTTTGCACAATGTATGCATTTTCATTTTGGTTATATTCCCCATACAATTGCACCCCCCTTATTTTGACCCTAATCCCTCTTCTCCTCCCTTCATTTATTTTTCAGTTGAGAATTACAATACTGTTTATGATGGAGAGGTATGTTATTACACCTCTTTAGATGCATGTTACCACACTTACATCTACCGCCAAGACACCCTTAGTCTGAAATATTTATATTTTGCCTTACCAAAAGTCATGTTTGTTTTGAAAGCAATATATATCTTCTCATTTACCTGTTTTAACATATGCTTATATTTAAAGCAAATTTCACAGATATCATTATATAAAGCTCCATGAGAGTTTAAAAGCTAAATTTATTTCATTTTATTTTAATTTTTTTATTATGATGTGTTATCAAGATTGCATTTAGCTGGTTTGCATTGTGTGTATTGCATTTTACTTGCTGAGATTTGATTCCCACTTTAAGGTCACCAGAGTGATAAAAAATGAGGTTTTTCTTTTCCATGTGTCTTTTCATTCCTAAATTGTAATTTTTCTAACTTGGATTTTATAGTATGCCTTTTCCAGGATTGCAAATATATATCTTTGGCATAGATTATTTATAGAGACCACATATAGCTGACTTATTTATAGACATAAATTTTCTAATTCCAATATACCTGGTAATATATCCAGTAAACTTACTTACATAGGATAAATCCACATTTAGTTGTTTCATGTCCTATATGTTTTGGCATATAGACATAAAGTAAGTCTAAGGAATGCCTAGGAACTTCTATTTAAATGGCCAAATTGAGATGGACATCTCAACTCAAACCTTCAGGGGGTAGAACGTGTGCTCACTATCTTTCACATCTTACTATCTTTCACATTCTTATTTTTAGAACTATATATATCCCTGAAATCCTGTGTAGTGTCAGGGACCATCTGTCTTACTTTGAGACATGCATGAGGCCAGTAGAACTACAAATGACAACTGACAGTTGTATTTACACCTTCATGTTCTGTACCTTGAAGCTACACTTAGAGGAAGTAAGGCCTTTTTAGCAGCAGCTGTTGCTTTACCCTATCACAGTATAAATTGATGAAGTAAAAGGAATTTGGATCAGCAATCAGAATCCATTTTCACCAGTCTGCGCACGTAGGCTTGGAAAGAGCACTGTCATACTTTTATCATGTAAATAAGAAATAGTTCTTTCCCTGGATTAAAACTCAATCTGGGCACTAAGCAGTTGCTCCTTGTTTTGTAATGTTCATTTTTTGTAGTAGAATTTATAAAGCATTTATCCAGCAAGCATTAGCTGTTTGATTGAATTAATGATTCATGTAACTTACAGCTTTTTAAATACTTGATATATATGAAAACATACTAAATTAATACTTTTTCATCATTATGTTTTATTTTATGTACACTAATTATAAAATTATTAATAGATGCACATCGTTTTGTGGGTATAAGCAGAGAGCAGTACATCTCAAAAAGTGGTTAGAATATTTTCCCGAGAATAAAAAATACACAAATAGGGAATGAAGTTTCTCCATTGCTCTTAACTAGTGGATCGTTTTTAGTGAAGTAAACTTTTCGTTTATAGGCTTCCTCTTCCTAAAGTTTCTTCCTTTCCTTATAGGTGCTTTCCCCTTCCTCATCTTTTATATTTATTCATTTCTTTGTGAGCAACTAGAATACTAGCTACTGGGAACCATGGCGTGACCCTGTAGATGTCTGTTAGCAAGGTAATGAGCAAATATTGAATTGGGAGTCTGAAGTTCTCACTTTTCACCTTGGTTCTGCCACTTATTACCAAGGTGTCCTGGTTAAATTTATTCATCTGAAAAAAGTAAACATTTTTATGTACGGAGTATAATCTCTCAGCCTTAAAGTATAAGCGATCCTGCTACATCGGTGGCTGCCTTATTCACTTCTCACTCAATTTTGAACCCTATACCAGTGCTGAGCAAGAACTTCACTTAGACTATAAAGAAGCAAAACAAGGGGTCAATCAAAACCAGGCTAATAACAGAGACTAGAAATCTGTCTATAGAATAAAAGTTCCCAGAGAAGGAATGGGAGGGTGGAGAGCAAAGGGAACCAGCAAACTGGGTGGAGGATGATGGGTGCCTTGGGTGTGGGTGTGGCTTGCAGACATGCGCCTGAGGAGGTGCGATTTGTGCATCTGGATCACATACAATGTTTTAAGCCAGTTTCACCACATTAAAACACAAACAAACAAAAGACTCCATTTAGAAAACAGATGCTTATTCTCATTTAGAAGTAGATGCATTTATTATTAATTTGATCATCTCCATTTGAAATATGGGAGCCAAATTGGTTTTCACAGCTTAGAGAGTAAATGACATGGGTATATGTATATATAAAATAAGTCTTGCAAAAGCCTATTCTCTTTAAATTGACTCTACCTTTACTTATCCGGACAGTTTGGTGTAACCCTCCCACCTTATAGGCAACGTACTGAGAAAAAAATGGGAAAGATTTGGAGAAACTCACCAGATACAGTAGCGGACTGTAATTCTTTATTGCCCATCTCTGACTTGTCTAGTTATTAATCCTTAATAGCTTAGCTATAAATGTTTGGTTCCAAAAATTAAAAAAAAAGGGCTGTTACTTCATTAGTATAGTTTGTTTCCAATTTTTGTGTTAAATCAGTAGAATACTTAAATCACACCGAATTTTGTTCCATTCTACTGTGAATTTTTTTTTTTTGAATGAAGTGTCTGTTGTATCGTCAATTAGCAAGTATAAATTCTACAGAAGTATGAAAATCTGTTTATGCTATGTTAGTCTCTTTCTGCCATTTGGCAGAATTTATGTTATATATTTCTAATGAAAAACTTGAATTTGTAGTTTAAATGTGCAAGTTGTATATGTGTAAGATTAAACAGTTTTCCTGTTTCAACATCAGTTTGACCTGCAGATCATTAATTTGAGAGCCGACATGCTATATTGGTCACTTCTATAGAAAGCGGTTAAAATTAAACTATTGCAAAATTGAAAGTAACACTTGACAAGAGGACTATTTTTCTTATATGCATGTGGAGACTGTGAGTCCATGTCAGTTGCTGCCTAATGGGTGCACACACAATGCAACAGGCCATCAGAGCTTCAGAAAGCCGGCATTAGGGAATAAAGCCTGGAATAAAGCCGGCATTAGGGAATAAGGCCTGCCACTTATTACCAAGGTGTCCTGGTTAAATTTATTCATCTGAAAAAAGTAAACATTTTTATGTACGGAGTATAATCTCTCAGCCTTAAAGTATAAGCGATCCTGCTACATCGGTGCCTGTCTTATTCACTTCTCACTCAATTTTGAACCCTATACCAGTGCTGAGCAAGAAGTTCACTTAGAATATAAAGAAGCAAAACAAGGGGTCAATCAAAACCAGGCTAATAACAGAGACTAGAAATCTGTCTATAGAATAAAAGTTCCCAGAGAAGGAATGAGCCTGCCATTATTACCTGCGTAGGGATTATAATCACATAATGTCATACACCCTTTCTCTAGTTTTTCTCTATTCAGTACCTTTAATATTTATATGGATTTATTCTGTTGTTTGTTAAGGTCTAATACCTAAGTTCTCATAGGACATGAAGAACTGGGAAATAGGACTTTTAAGTATATGTTCCTAGAATTTTTCTGTTCCTAGATTCACCCAACTGTTTCTTTAACTCTGAAGATGATCGCCTTAATCATGATTCATGGCTTTTTTGCACAAAAGTCAAGTTATAGCCAATTTGAACATATTGAAATCAAATCTTACATTTTCTTTATTTTGAAACATCTTCCGAATTTGCCTTGTTTTCAAATAGTAAGACCAAAGTTTTTGTGATTCTGGTAGGCATTCAACAAAATGAATTTGAGTTTTTGTAGACTTAACATAGCAAAAATGATAGGATGTAAGACATAATCATTACTATCTTCCGAGGATCTCTGGAAGAAATCCTTTGAAAACCAATGGCCACACTCAATTATAAATAATTTAGTAATAGGTAGTCTGGATTTTTAGTCTCTTCACCCCTCCTGATGTTTTCTATCAGAAGTCTGCTTTCTATCAGAATTCTGCAAAATCAGCAGGTTGTTTATAGTAACATTATTGAACCTTCTGAAACTTCATATTGTTTGGAGACCACTAAAAAAATTTTAATATCTGAGTATCATCTTTTGAGGTGCATATGTTAATACAGACAATTTAAATTGAACATACATTCCCACTCATATTCTCTTCTTCCTCTTCCTAACCGCCCCCATGCAACTGTTGGGTTTGGGGCGGGGGAGGGTAAAGTCATAAGTGAAGACAGCTGGATTGTGAACTTGTCCTTTGTGACTTTATATTTTCATTCTTTTGCTACTGAGGAAAGATGAAGCAGGCACATTTCAAAAGAACAGCTGACACTACCCATACAAAGTCAGTAATTACGTCAGTCTCTCTAATTCTTTGGAGTTTGTGGCTCCTCTTTACGTGAATGTGGCAGAGGTCCAGTTTGTGGGAGCAGGCAAGAAGTGGGTGCATATAGATTGGGAACATGCCAACTGTCCATAATAAAGCAGGGCCTCACCCTGTTTTTCTGGTCCTCTGTGTTCTCCTTAGGCTATGTTAACCAGTAGACCGTTTTTGGTTGGAAAAGAGTAATTTTTACTGGGTTCTTTTGTTAATAGTACCATCCATCTTGTCTTTAAACTTGCATCTGCTGCTATTTAGTGCATACCTGTTTACTACAGTTTCTAGAAAGGTTACAATACATTTTAGGACTTGGAAGGAAATGGGCAGAGAATATCTTCTTGTTGAAAACAGTCTGCTACTGCCTGGAAGGGGAAACCTAGGAGATTTTATTATAAGCTTATGTTTTATTTGTGTGGCTAGTATATGTTTCCTTTTTATACATAGGGAAACCTAAATCTGATAAAAAGTATTTCCTGGCTTAATAGGTAGGGAATATCAACTGTTCTTTTGAAATTTATAAGCTTTAAGGTTTTGTTTTATGTTATTTGGTTAGTTTTGGGGCCAGCAGAGGTTTTAAAATTCTTTAAAATCAGTTATATTTTATTATATGAAATGAGATTGAAATCGGTCCAATGTTGATAGAAAAGAAACCGAAGCGTGACTCATGTCTAGGTGTTCTAAATCGTGAGTACGTACATCAGAATCATTTTGAACATAGGTGTCCCTTCCAATGAACTAAAGTTAGAGGATGTTGGGTACTGCCTACCGTTAGTAATCTCTTCATTTTAGAAGTAATTGTGGACACATAGAAGCATATGGAACCTTCCCTTTTCTGAGCATTTCCAAATTGCATCGCTATGTTATTGAGAGATTGGAGATTTGAAATGGTCTGAATTATTCAGTGTTTGTCAAAGGATGGGGTGAGTAACATTTTGTTTCAGGTGTGATAAGTGAATCATGAAATTAGTTTATGGGATTGTGAGTATTTGTTGTTGTTAATGCAATTGAATACAATTTTTTTTTATATCCATGCTGCAAATAAACAGCTTTGGCTTTATCCAAGAGTTTGCTAGAAATATAGTACTCAGGCGCTACCCAGACCTGCCTTGTCAGAATATGCATTAATTTTCATTCTAACATTCATCCTTCATCGTAACAAGTAAATCCTAACATTAATGTTTACAAAACATTGATTAGAAAACAGTAAAGTTTATAATAACAAAAAACATGTATGAAATTGTTTTTATTTTGTGCTGTTCTGATTTGTGTGTTCATGTACCTGCAAGCTTGCACCTTAAAATATATTTCTGTGGCTCATAGAAAAAGTACATAATCCATTATTTTAAATTTGAATGATGACATCATGTCCCTGGTTGTGATCTAATCATTAACTGAGATTTCCCTGCTTTATATTAACATCTCTAAAGTTTCTTTTCTGTTGTTGGTTTCATTCTTTCTTTCTTTCTTTTTTTTTAATGTCTCAGTTCTTCTAACTCTTATACGTTGTATCTCTTGTCTGTGTTCCCTTCTGGGTATGTTCTGTGCTTCAGTCCAAGGAATTGTACTTAGTATTGTGAAAACGTTTCCCTCAAGTTTCAGTTTGTGGTCAAATAGACTAAACACATTGGGAGGTAAATGCTAATTAGCACAATTTTTATAAAATTCCTAGCACCAAAGTTGAAGAAATATTCAAATTTTCTGGCGTATTTTTCATCCGAATTTGTTAGTTGTCCTTGCTGCAAATGTCAGATGCTCCCACAACATTTTGTTTTGGATCTAATTAAACCGGTCAGTCTTTGTGTGGAAATATGCATAACATGCATCAATATTATAAGCAGAATTTTGAGAAAAACATGTAACATTGAACTCTGATTTTTGTAGCCCCAGTTGTATACACGACAAGCAGTTAAGACTTTAGATTACTGTAATACAGGCCTTTAAAGTCCAGGTAGAGGAAGTTAAGCTCTTGCACTACTAAGACATCAGTGAGTTCCTTGGAATGTGACCTAAAATGGAAAAAAAAAAATCATACTACTTGTATTTAGTGTTTGTTCCTTTGGCCAGTAATATGCAGTCAGCTCAACATATATAACCAGCTTAGAAAATGTGTTTTCTTTCTATGGCCCTGAGTCTGCAACTGACGAATAACAAATAATACTTACCAAATTTTTGTTGAAATGCCTTTGAGTAGTTTTAAACATTTTCTGTTACACAACCACACATCTGTTGCTGTTGATCCCACTCTTGTCTCCATCTAATTATACCATTTAACTTGTACTTTGTTTTAAAGGGCCTCAAGCAGCAAAAATTATTTTATTTTGCCTTAGGAACCCTACAGGGGTGCTCCAGAAAAGGGGGAGAAAGAATATTTTGAAATCTTTAACCCTATGAAAATTAAGGGACTTGTTATTACACATCATTGTTTATGATTGTATCAGATTTGTGTCTTCAACAGAATTGCAAATAATTACTGATTTTTTTTCAGTTATTTGATCCATACTTTATAACAGTATGATATACATGTATTTGTTAATGTTAAATGAGTTTTCCTCTAATTTTTTGTGCATTTTCCCCCCTTTTCCATAAAGGCCTTATCTGTTTGGAGCGGGGTGTTTTTCCATAAAAGCTCCATGGTGAGTCCTGGTTCAGTCCCGCATGCCTAATTCATTTGCTGTACTCTCAGAAAGTAACTCTGTTTTGTACTTTTGTTTTCAGTTGCATGGCCTGATCACAGATAGATGCACCGAATTAATGAATAATTTGTTGGTGGGACATGAATGTTGATATTTAAGATTTAAAAGAGCAGTTACCGTGGTTTCACTTTATTTCTTTAAATGGCAAATAAGCACAGATTAATATTAAAGAAATTAGAAGAATTCTCTCATAAAGCTAATGTTTGAGAAAAGATGAAAGATTTAAAGCTTCGAGTATTATGGTGATAGAAGCTTCCTTCATATCCTGCTAAACATTTGAATGCATGAATCATTTTAAAATATAAATAATTTAAAGTATACTAGAAATACCTTGTAAACTTTTACTGCATTTTATTTGGCCCCAAAGGAACAACAGCCCATTCTGTTTTGAAAAGATTAGCTATTTAAGGAGTGACATGGTGAGGAAATTCATTATTTTGAGTTATTAGCACCTACTTACTGTAACCGATTTAATACATTCTTTCCTAACAATGTATAAAATATTAGAAATGCCGAACATAGAAAAGAATCTGTACTTTTATGTACAGATGTGAACGAAGTACAATGTGTTTAGAACTTGGTGTAATATGTTTTACATGATGATTAAGAGTCAGGGCTCCCGAATCAGACTGCCTGGATCTTAAATCACTGTTCACACATTTACTACTAATATGATCTTATTTTTTTGTTGTTGTTTCTTGTTTCTTATCTATTAAATAGTTTCCAGTAGACCCTACATTGTTAGGTTCAATGTGAGGATTCAATGAACTAACAATATAAATTGCTTAGAACAGTAATTGACATGTAGTAAAAGCTCAATAAATATTATTTGCTATTATTACTATATGTTGTTTACAGGGAAAATAACCATTTTTAAAAAGAAATTTCTTTAAATTAGATTTTTTTTTTGACCAGTGAGCCAAATTTAGTCAGACTACTTCAGAGTTCTGTATCCATATGTATTTATTGCCATAGGAAATTGTTCATAATGTTCTATTATACAGAAGAAAAGCCTTCTACACTTTTGTCTTTTGAACTAAAATAAAGCTTACATAGTAATTTTATAAATTGACACAAAACTAAATTCAGTGTTCATATGCCTCAGTGAAAATTTCATTATTATATAGCACATGAGTAATAAATTAATCATGAAAATTTCCTGCATGAAACCCAGCATCAAATTTAGCACACAGATTGTGAAAATATTCCAAAATGTCTAAGGTGTAATGAGTAAAAATTCCATGGAAAAATATCTTTATTCTTTTGTCAACCAGATATCTTCACAAAATAAGTAAGATGCGTGGGTCTTACACAGGAGCTTATAATAAGCAGTCGGGTTTCAAAATGCCAGATTCAACATAGGACAAGTTTTCTTTGTAGGTTAACCTTAAAATTAAATTCCATTTTTGGATGAATTTCTCATTTTGAGTACAAAGAAGAGAGTTTTAGTATGTTAATAAAGATTGAAGTTTTTTAGCATAGAGTTAAGATGGAGCAACAAATGTTGTATGTTAAATAAGAAAAGCTCATTCCTTCAACAACTTATGTGCGCCTCAAATTTAAGCGAAAGCACTTGTCAACCAGAAATGATTTGAGGTTGAAACAAGATTAAAAGAGCCAGATTAAAGAAAGGGATATATGAAATATAGTAGACTTTTAAATCATTGCCTGTCTTTTAGAAGACTGCTTTGTGGTTTGTTTGATGCCATCGTTAGCTCACAAGAAACTCGCTTTTAGTCACTTATGCTAACCTAAAAGATCTTCCTTTAAAATATGTTACTTTACCAGTGGTGCATGTTTTTCCCATTAAGCTCTTAATGAAACCTCAAATTAAGGCAGCAAAATGAATATAAATTTGACAACTTCTTCCACGTTGTTTATAAGAGCTTCTTTGTTTTAAAAGTTCTTGCTATTTTTCCATGATAGTTAACATTCAACCTGAGAATGTTTTCTGAAATAAAGCATTCTGCTAAATAAATGTGTTTATAATATTTCCATTTGCAACGAAATAGAGTTATCTTAAGTGAATATGTAATTTTTACAGTTCCTCTTAACATGTAATCTAAATTTCAAACAGATTTTATTACTTTCAAGTGGCAACATTTACATTTAGATTTTGCCTTTGATATATTATAATTTTTAATAATTCATCATTCTTTATTAACTGATCTAGTTTCTAAATTTATACAGTCAGTTTAAATTCAGATCAGTCAGTTTAAAATGATGTCTTTCTCTTTGATAACACATTTGTTGGGAAGTTGGCTATGCAGGCTATCTTCATCATCTCAGTCATTTTATACGTTTCTGGTATTTTGTATCCTTCAGGTTACTTGACCTGGGATTACTGTATAAAGTAATGTGAAAGAATTATATATGTGAAATATTTTTATACAGACATTATGAGAGATATAATTACATTGTAAATTCAAAAAATGAATATGGTTTTCAGTATTAGAAGTAAGCATCAAGAATTTATTAGGACCCTAATGTATATGTAGAATTATGTCAAATGTTATTTGTTATTTGTTTATCAAAAGAAAAAGAATATATATAACAGTATGGATGTAAAGAAGTCTTTTGAATATATTCCTTATTCATAACCTTGTTTGTATTATATGTGGTAATTTCACATATCAAATTATATTTATATTTTAACCAGCAAGCTCTGAGAGTGTTTGATCTATATAAATAGTTCATTTAATCAAATCTTTTGATAATATTTTAAAACTTTAAATTTTATTAGGGGAGGTAAGATTTACATGGAGTGGAGGATCTTCTTGCTAAGTTTGCACAAATTATTAGGTCTTTAGAATAGCTTGTGGTAGAATAATTTTAGCTCTGTTACTGATATACTTAATTCTTTCAAATCAAGCACTTTGGTTTTCCTTCGTTGTTATTTTAGAAAAATAAAATTGAGTGAGAGAAGTCTTCTAAATTACTTTTAATCTATTCACAGTGAATTAAAATGAGGAAAATATTTTGAGAAGAACATTATACTGTCTGTAGTTCTTCTATCAGTGTTTTATCTCACATTTAATCTATAAATTTGTACCTGTATGTTTTAGCAAAGGAAATAAAACGGTGCTTCTATCTCTATTTCATTCTTTATATGCTTGTGTCCTAGACAAGGCTCTGAACTTCATTGTTGCTTTTTGTGTCAAGTACAGATAAACCACTTACTTCCTATTCAGGAGTTCCTAGTCAATTTACCCAGATTGACATTGTTTTCGTATAGTTTTAAAGCAGATATCATTGGGGTTTCACTTTTTTTCCCCTCAGTGCCATAGAGTGCGGATAAAAAAACAGGCAAGAGAAATTCAATATGTTGATGTGACTGGATTACATAATACAGTTAAAGCCAATGGGGAGAAGATTGTGGCACTTCAGTACTCTTTGAAAATACTTTTTAAGACCTCATAATGTTAATGCCACTAGAAGTTCTCGTGGTGGTAAAATTGATTCCATTCTATGTTTAGATGGTTATGTCTCCTCACTAGAAGTGACAAGAAGATAAAGTTCTGGTTTTTAAACATAGCACCTTGTTTTACTTTTTTGTTTCATTGTTTATTTCACTTTTGATTATTTTACTATTCTTTTGTGTCAAGTTTAGTAAATATGATGTTTTGTGATCATTATTTTGCCTAAGATTGTGAAATTTCATTTCATTCCATGTTTTCCTTTATGTTTTGCTTACAAGCCCAACTTTCAATTTTTGAATGTGATATTATTTATCATGGGGTTAAGGGAGTAAAGAACAAGACATCTAAGTAAGAAAGAAGGAGCCCATCAGCCCTGTCAGTATCTTTTATCCTCACTTATAACTGTAACCAACAATAAAATTTCTATACACCATATACATAAAAATATTTTTATATGATTGCATTGATTCATAAGTGAATAAATGGGAGAAGACCTCCAAAGCCACCTTTTTAAACTGCTGATGTTTTCAGAGGCTAAGGTTGAAATAAAAAGTTTTTATTGGAATGCTTTCCTAAAGGGATTGGTCACTAATCTGTAAGTAAAATGCTTTACAAGGCTAGCTCTTTTCTCTTTTATTCCATTCACATATGTATGATTCTTCCAAGTAAAGGTGGTTTTGTAGTAGAAATATTGTGTGTCATTGTAGAAAAGTTAAATTCTGCTTCTATCCAGCACTCATGATCTTGTTCCTTTAAAAATTCTGTATGAAGGGCAAATTGAGCCCAAATTAAATTTTCTGTCATTCACAGTATCACTTAAAAATACTACCATATTAGCAATCTTTTATTTATTTTTATTTTTTTGTAACTGCACACATTATTCCCATTTTGCTTAAATATCACAACAGTCATTCCAAATACGAAGTGATGATAGGAGTAACTTGTAGGAATATGTTCATCAAATATGTTCCATCTTAATAGACTACGTCCCTTACAAGATTGAAAGTTATTTTCAGGGTTGAAAACTCTTTCCATTGTTTATTAAACAGAAACTTTTACTAATTTGATTTATTAAGGCCCTATTGAAGGAAAAAGAAGAGACTCTGAAGTATATACATACAAATAATTCTTTACATAATTTTAAGTTTTTACCATGAGATAATTTGTTCTCTGCAGAAGATAATGAGCTTATGTAAAATAATGATGTGTGATACTTTTTGGTTTTGTGTTTGAAACTGAGTAACGTGTAACACTGTTTAACACTGTTTAAGAGATTCTTAGCTTTTGACTTTGGTTGACTGGACCTTTAGTAAACATGAAGAATACATTTCTGCAACACCAAAGACTAAATTGATGTCCTATCCTAATCATATTCCTCCTCTTTGTTATTATGCTATATAGGTAGCTATCTGGCAGTAGCAACTACTTTTAAGTCTTTTTAGATGCATATTTTAGATGCATCACAGTCATGGCAGACTAACTTATTTTGCTATCTTACTCCTTACCACTTGAATTAAACAGAAAATAGCATTTACTGATTTGCAAAGAGCTTTGCATTTGCCCCTGTGATCAGATTAGTGATGTCAAGGAAGTGATGGAAATAAAGGCTTTGAAGGAAAATTGACAGTCTTCAGTAGAGGTCATCACGAAAAGAAATTAAAGTAGTGGTGCTGATTGTGAGATACCAAAGGAAGGTTGCAAGGTCTGTCCAGGTGCAGGCGGAGAAGGATCTGCTTTCTCTTGGAAGGTTATTACACTTGTGGCATGTGCAACAAGGAAGACTTGAAACTGTAGAACCAGGTTTATTTCCTCACAGAAACTTTAAGAACTGTATCTTTCTTCGTTAGCAGTGGAAGTCTGTGACCGGTGTTGCTATTTTAGGCATGGATGTGATTTTTATGGAGAATGATGTGAAATGTTTAAGAAATGATAATGATGGTAAGAAGAAGCTTTTTTGTCTGTGTGACAATGTGCATTTTAGTATTTATTTGGTACCAAGTGAGAGACCAAAAAGCCCGACGATCACAGGTGCCACTGGCCTGGACTTTTTGTTTTCTCTAGAGGGAACAATGCTCAGGACATAAAATATTTGAGGGATTATAGGGACCTGAATAGAAACCGAGATTACCAAAGCCAGTTCTGATTTTTTTTACACATGTTCCACTCACCCTTCGTCAAAACAATACAGTGGTTCTTAACTTTGATTGAGCATGCACTAGAACCTTCTGTTGGGCTCCTGAGAATGCAGACTGCTAGACCCCATTGCAGAATTTCTGATTCAGTAGGTCTGGGATGTGGCCTGATGAATATTTGTATGTCTAGGAAGTTCCCAGTTAGCCTACTGGCCAGGGAGCACACTTGGAGAACAAATAGAATAACCCTTACATATTAGTAGTCTAATCGCAGAGAGGTTAAGTAACTGAACCAATATCACATAGCTAATAGGTGGCAGCATTGGGATTCCGAGTCAGGTTTCTTACAGACTCCAGAAATCAATCTTTCTCTGACCAACCAAGCTGTATTAAAATATAAAGAGATAAAGGAGGACAAGCAAAAGAAAGTAAAAATAAAATTACTTCATGTATTAGCAGAACAGAACCATCAGAACTCTGATATTCTTGTACAGTGTGGCTACTGTCTATAAATTAGAGAAATTAATACTACCATTTATCTAAGGTAGTTGAAAAAATTGCAAGTGACTTTGGGGTGAATCTTTCACAAACCAAAAGAGAGGAATAATATACAAGATTTGAAAGAACATGAAACGTTCATATTAAAAGTTGAAAGCTTATTTTCAAGAAAAACAAAGAGGAAAGTATATACTTTCTAGTGGTAGTTATATGAAGTTGCAGTAGTTTAGCATGTTCCCGAACATGTGAGACAGAAGATATTTATGTTTTAGAGGCTTTGATATTTAACTCTGCTATATTTTCTCTCAACAAAAATAAGACACATCTTATTCACAAATACATGTAGAAAAAAATAAATGATGCATAGGAGTATCAGTGAATATGATTTCATTAGCTCTCCCTATACATTGTCTAATTCTACAGTGTGGCTGAGTTATTTCTGGGTTTCATTTTACCTCATCTCATTATTTTCATACATGCTGTCTCCGCTCAACTGTTTTGTCAAGCCCACGTTATATAATATCAAAGTGAAATGATAAAAGTATTTTAATGTTGTGAGATGTTTAAGCTGGTTCTGTTGTTTCTACTTTGAAATTTCCACAAAGAATGTACTTGGATTTTACCAGAAGTTAATTTTTATTGTTCTTAGATGCTGCTATTCTGATTACACGCTGTAACTTTGAACTAATTTTACTCTTGCCACAGAAAACCATTTCAAATCACTGGTTATTATTTAAGTCAAAATGCATGTTCACATTGGAGAGCTTGAATATTTAAGGTTGGGATTTAAAGGAAAATTTGTCATTGTATCACAGATTGTGATTTCATCATGGTAATTTTTTTTACTATCATTTTATTTTTTTAAGCAAAGTTAAACCACCACCACAAATTTCACCCAGCAAATCAATGGGTGGAGAATTTTGCGTGGCTGCGATCTTTGGGACATCCAGATCATGGTTTGCAAATAATGCAGGTCTGAAGAGAGAAAAAGGTAAGTTTTTTTATTGAAGTTTAAACTTGCAATTTGTAATTTTTGTTCTTCAGGAAAATAGCAGCTCCCCATCAATAATCTTGATCCCCAAATTTCTTCATTTAGTTAGCATGTCTCTCCTGAATTGCTCAAGCCTAGTCAAAAGGAAATGTTTTTGTTTCAGTATAAATTGGAAATAAATTTCCCGTTGAGTATTTTTGCTTTTTGTTTTTTTGGTTGTTGTTGTTGACACTCTGTAGGTCATCTCAGTGCTGTCATTTCTGTAGCATTATATGTAGCTTTTACATGTTTTAAAAGCACATTTCACATCTCTATTTAGAGAAAAAGAACTTGAGATCAAAAAGATTAAGGAAATATTCAGCTAGAAGTATTAGCTAGGTGTGGTTTCAGAGTTTGAACCCAGGTTTTTGATACTAAATCTTAAAACAACAACAGCACTGCCATGATATTTTTGTTGTTTGTTACTTATTTAGTTTATTTTTTTTTATTTTGGACAGTATGATTTCTACCCTCAGGTGTGGTCACCATATTGGTCCCACCACCAAAGCACCCATAGTCCATCATCATATTCCCTTATGCTCTTTCCCCACCCCCCACCCCTCACCCATTCGCCTTCCCCCTCCCCTCAGGAATGCCTCATATTTCATATGGTCAGCTTTCAAGATTTTTCTTTGTTGACCTTTTATTTAATTTTTCTCTATTCCATATATAAGTGAAACCATTGATATTTATCTTTTTCTTTCTGAATTATTTCACTTAGCATCATCCCTTCTAGCTCAATCCTTGTTGCCACAAATGAACACTGCCATGATCTTAATTAAAAGACCAAAACAGATTCCCACCCAGAAATAAGGATCATCTTTTGTGGTAACCATTGATCCTTGAATTTATGTATACATTTCTTAATCCCTGCATGATCACCATAATCAGAACATAAATGTTTATATAATTACCGTTCTAATGTGTGATTCCATATTGTTACTGTGCAGAAGAGAATGTCTACATTCATAGACAAATGATTTCATTTTGAATGTAGGATTCCCCCCTTCCCCCCACCAGTTTTTAGTAGTATTAAAGTAGGTCACACACTGAGTTGTTAGCAAGGCACTTCTTTGAGGCCCTCTGTAGGTTGTGTTGTGCTTGGCAACATGTCTCTCCTTTCCTCTTAATACTGGCAGCTAGACACCAGCTCTTCCCCTTGTTATCACCTTTCAGTGATCCCTTCCTTAGAAATAGGATCTCAGGCACAGCAGGTTCCTTACCTAAGTGGGAGAGGATACAGTATTCAAGTCTTCCATTTTCTTATCCCATCTTTACTTTTTTGGTGACATTGTGAAAGCTAAACAATGATATCAAAGTGACTTTTTGTACTAGTTAAAACCCTCTGTGGAGCTCGATTTCAAATGCTTCTCTCATCTGTTCTAATTACCCTTTTAACTTGCTACTCCTTTATATCCACTGACTGGTCATTAGCCATTTTCTCAAATCAGCTGTAATTGATTCCTTTGGCAAAGAGATAAAGTGACCCACCCAGCACTCCTGGGTGATTTTATATGCTCCTCATTCTACTGTATAACTAAAGTCCTGTAAATTAAAAGTAGGTGGTAATGAGAATGTGTGTATTCCTTATACTATTTGATTAGCTGCATACTCAGTACCTGACCTCAGAATATGACAGTCTGTATTTACCATGGGTGCCAGAGGTCCCATTGAAAGTAACAAAGAGGATTTGCGGCAGAAATGCAAGTGTGTTTTTCATTGTTTGTTTTAATCAAGTAGTTATTTTTTTATTGAAGTAACATTAGTTAATCAAAGTTTTCTAAGACACAGTAGATGAGTTAAACTGATTTACGCACACAAAGAGTCTCTCATAGAGTTGAGTAGGTTTATCCTGTGTAATTGTCTTAGTCCATATAGTCCTTTCCTGTCCCACCTGTTGTCATTTTTTTTCATAATATGGGACAAATTATAGAAAAATACAAGACTATAAAATGATATTTCAATGTATTAGAATTTTGAGAATATTTTCATCATTCTTTAAATCAGTTGCTTAAGATTTTAAAATATTTTGATAGTGTAGAGAGTTTCATATTTACTATTGTCTACTTAGAAGAGGCAACCTTTAAACAAGGAACCTGTACCAGGTGATAAAAAATTCGCATCTTTGCGTTTCCACTCAACAGCCTTTGAGCAGACTGACATGGTTAATAACGTGTTAATACGTAGTGCTTCTTTTATGCCATTATTATGCATTCAGGTTCTGTTTTTCTGTTTGTAGATCAATCCAAGCAAGTTGTAGTTGAGTCTCTCTACATTATTAGCTGCTATGGGACCTTAGTGGAACACATGATGGAACCACGGCCACTCAGCACTGCTCCCAAGATTAGCGATGACACCCCGCTGGAAATGATGACTTCACCTCGAGCCAGCTGGACTTTGGTTAGGTGGGCCCTTCTTTGATTTCTCTTTATCAGCTTTATTGAGGTATAAAATATTAAAAGCATACAATTTGGTATGTTTTAACATATGCGTCCAGCTGTGAAACCATCACCATAATAAGCACAGTAAACATCCATCATCCCCAAGTACTTCCTCACTCATGGAGCCCAGGCATCCATGGATCTGCGCAGTCACTGTAGGTTACTTTACAATTTCTAGGATTTTATATAAATGGCATCACAGAGTGTAAACTTTTTGCTTATTCTGTACATTTTCCATGAATGAAAATCAGAGAATGTGACTTCTTCACTTCACATTATGTTTTCAAGGCCCATAAATGTTGTAGAAAGTATCAGAACTTCATTTTATGGTCGAATATTCTTGCATTGCATGGATATACCACATTTTGTTTATCTGTTTATTGGTTGGTGGTCTTTTCTAGTTTTAGCTGTCCTGAATTATGCTGCTAAAAACATTTGTGAATACATTTTTGTGTGTGTGGCCATATGTTTTCATTTGTCTTTCGTATTTACCTTGGAGAATCCCTCTCTTTTGAACTGCTTCCTCCTTACCTGTTTGCGTTACATTTCCTAAGACATAGGTTTTTTCTTGTCCACCTAGAGTTATGGTGCTTCCCCTATTTCCAGTCTCATGCTCACTGAAAATAACATTAAGAGTCATGTAAGGGAATATGTTGGTAGAAAGTTCCCCAGAATATAATGGTTAAGCATGGTAGAAATGTTTAGTCCTTATGGCAGAAGATGGTGGGTGTGTGCGTGGTGGGTGTGGTGAAGTGACATGCATCTCATCCACAGGTGTGAGCCTATGCCTCAAAATCACATACAGTATTGTAAACCAGTGTTACCACAACAAAAAAAATAAGAGACTATAGAAGTTGGTAAAATGATACACTGTATTATAAACAAAACTAAAAGATGGAACCAGAAACCTCAAAAGTTTCATAATCATTAGTCTTTTTCAGCTAGCGTGAAGAATACAACTTGTTCAGTAGAATGTAAAATAGTATGAAAAATTGGTCCTGACATGTATAAAAGGAAAGAGACAAAAATGGATATGAAAATGATCCTTTTCCTTTTGACATTTTAAAATATTCTTATATTGATTTTTAGAGGCTCCAACATTCTTTACTGCTGCTTTGCTGCACTGGATTGATGTGATCAATATCTTATTTATCAAGCTATTTAGGAACAGGCAGATCTCATTAAAATTACTACACCCTCATTGTTTAAATAAGTGACTTATTTTGGAGCTCATATGCTAATTAGGTCTATAATAAGTCAACCATTAACAGGACTGTGCTTTTAAAAACAATTTTCCTGCTTGATTTTATTTTAAAATATACATATATTCTAAGAATAGAGCAGTCAAAGTATTGTCAGAAATTAGGTAAAATTAGAACACCTTAGTTGTGATAATTGAATTCTACCGTGCCTCTCTGTCCAATGTTTTGAATGTCCGTCTATCCCATTTTAGTGTCTTCTGCTACAAAATTGATGTTTATTCTATATAATTTGTATGACTCATTACCACCTTTTTATTCTTTTTAAACAGATGGCCTTGTGTTTCAGGTTTCAGCTCTCCAACAAGTTCATTTTAATGATTACTAAGACAGTGTGAGGTTATATCAATGTCTATAAGTGGTGACAGTGATGGTGATTTATATCCCATCTATTAAGCTTAAATATTAATATTCTTCTGCTGTTTCCTTAGAACTCCTCAGTGGAATGAATTGCAACCACCATTTAATGCAAATCACCCTCTGCTCCTCGCTGCAGATGCAGTACAGTATTATCAGTTCCTGCTTGCTGGCCGTAAGTAGTTCTCATTGTTTTTTTTCTTCCATGCAGTATTTTGAGATTTCATCTTAAAATGCTGACTTCTCATTCAACCATGCATATTTCTGCTGGTTCGTAGGTCATAGGCCATGAATAATCACACTGAGGCAAGTAAGATATTTAATACAAGGGTAAACCATAAGTATAGCACACACTAAGTATGCTTCTGACTGTTCATGTTTCCTGCGGCCCCTCCCCCTTGCAATTGAGGGGACTCTCTGGTGGACTTGAACGTTTATTTTTGAAAATGAGGCTACTAGAACAAGTCTCATAAAATTTGTTATCTATTTCTGACTTAAAACCCACACTTTTCATTGTGAGTACTTTATTATAGGTTTGTCTTTTGTAGAACTTTATGTGCAATAATGAAGTGATTATCACACCTCCATTGGGTTTTTGTTTGTTTGTTTACTTTCATAACTAATCTTTAACATTTGTGGAGATTAATTCAAGTTCTTTTTTTTCCCGTAATTAGGAAATGTATATTGAACTAGAAACAGCTTGTTTAGTAGGGGAGCCATGAAGAGACATTTTAATATTTATTACCTAGTTTACAGTTATAGAATTAAAAATTCTTTTCAACTTTGTAGAATTGATTGGTTCCTTAATTTATTTTTTTTTTTTTTTTTTTTTTTTAAAGGTTTATTTATTTATTTGTTTGTTAGGGACTTATTTATTTATACAAGCACTGAGTACAGTGAGAAGCGCGGGAGGGTGAGAGAATTCACCAGAGCCAGAGCGGGGAGCAGAGCAGGCAGAAGGACCAAGGTACACTGCTGAGGGGAGCAGCGGGCGGCAGGAGAGGTCTGCGCGCCATGTGGGACCCCTCCTCAGGTGATGCAGCCGGGGATCGAACCAGCGCTGCGAGGCTGCGGGCAGCTTCGCAACCCGGCGCTCAACTGCTGCGCCACCAGGGAGGCCCGGTTCCTTAATTTAAATCAATGGCTCTGAACCCTGTATAATCATAATCAAAGTTCATAAAATTTCTGAAAATCAACAATGATGTGCTGCTAGTGGATTTTAGTTTACCAGCCTGTATTATACAATATATATATATATATATATATAAAATATTTCTAAGACCATTTTATTTCATGCTTATAATGTTTTAAATATTATGCTGGAAATAGAGAAAATTTATTGATTTTGCTCTAAAAGTTATGAAACTCCAAAATCATAACAAATAGTTGGCAGTCTTACTCTTTAGATAATTGTATCACTGATTGTTCCAGCATGTATTTGTTGAGACTTCTATGTGTTAGGCACTTAAGATTTAAATGTGAATAGTGAGTTGCTTCCCTTCTCAATGAATTAATTCTCTAATTTGGAAGATGCATTTAATAAAAAAGTAAAATAAAATGAGACTGGTGCTTAAGTAGAGGGTTATATTTTGAACTATGAGGGCAGAGACTTAAGTTGGATTCACAGGGGGGTAATATGTTAGTGATTTTCTGGCTCAAGAGCAGAGTATATAATCTTTGATAGGTTCTAGGTTATCAAAGCATATGTTTGACTCTTATAGAAATTGAAAAAACAGGACATTTATATAATATCAAATTAAAATCATGATCATATTTCTCTTACCTCAAAAGGGATAAAAATAAGTAATTATTGAATTCACTATCGTTGACTCAGAAATAATATTGGTTTTCTTTGTTTTGTTATTTTGACAGGACTGTTCAATAGCCATACAGTCGCAACTCCCAAATATGTAATAAAAAGATATGGGCAAAGAACAAATGAAACTATCTCTGACAATTTTTTTTGTTTCTGTCAATTGAACCGATTCACAGCACTTGATTTTACAGCTCTAACTACCTTTGTCTAGTTGTCAGAACTCAGAAAAATTCCCCAGGTGCAGTCTATAAAACACCATCGTAGGTAGTATCAAACCAGCAAATGGTTTCAAGCTTTGGAATGACACTATGAGAACTATATTTTAGAAAGTTCATTCTGGCATTGTTGTAATAGGAGGTTCAGAGTTGCAGACTCTTAGTTATGCTGGAATAAGATAGGATGGCTTTACGTAAGGCTGTATTACAGAGAAAACAAGACAATCCTGTGACATATTGCAGAGTTGGAATGGAAAAGAATGAGGAACATCTGAAGGGAAGTAGTCATGTGATTTCTATGTAATATATTTCATGTTAGACCTTTTGAATTTTCCACATGGACTAGAATTGGGATCAGGTTGAAAGGAACAGGGTTCTATTCCAAAGTACCTCTCAGTAACTTGGTAAATATAAAATACCAATAATAATACTTTTTCTCATAAAGGCATTATTGTGATCAATGACATGATGCCAGTCCTTTTTAAAAACTATAAAACAGTATGCCCAATTAAACATTATTTTGTACCTTTGTTTCTTATCTTAGAAGGGTACATTTTCTAAATAATAGATTCAGTAAAATGACATTAGAATACCTTTTCTGAGTATGTGATTTTGACCATGTTTATATCTGTTTTCCAAAACAAATATAAATAATGTATTCTCTTATCTTGTGAGATGTTACTATAGCTATAGTTCTAACAGGCAAAAAATGTATAGTGAATAGACACAGAATTCTATATTAATTAGGAATTGCTTATTTACATTGAGGGAAGAGACATAGAAACAGCTTAGATTTTAAAATCACATTTTCTAACAAAGAAATGCTATCTGGTGGAAGGAGAAGACCTCTAATGTCACTGTCTTCTTTGGTTGTATTTGGACCTCTCAATCAAGTGAGGCCGACTTGTACAAACTCCGGAAAGTATAATAATAGTACACAAAGAATGATGTAAATAGAAATGGGAAAAAGATTTGTCTCAGGACAAGAGAGTAGGAGAGCAGGATGTTTAGCAAGGAATCCCTGTTGCCCCTCCAACCCTATAATCTCAATAAATGCACTGTAAGTCGATAAACAAATTTCTAAATATGTGGCAAAAGGGTGGCTGTTGGGGTGGGAAACCCGCCTGAAACTCTCAGACTTCTTACCTGACATTAAGATGCATGACGTTAAAAATTCCAAATTTTGTGTTTTTAACATTATTCACTAATCAGTTGGGGATTACTGGGAAACAAATGAGTGAAGCTTTATAATTGCCTCAATTTACTACCTTTAAAGGGTTTCTAGGCTGTATTTCAATGCAGAGCAAACCAATGGAAACAGAGGACTCTGAATTTAAAGGAACATGCTACGAGTCCAGTAGCATAAAGGAAGAGCAATTATCAGTAAACTACCATGAAATGTTCTAAATTAAATTTTATAAAATCACAGCCACACTTTTTCTTTTATATATTGTCTGTGGCCACTTTTAAACTAGAACCACAAGTTGAGTAATAGTGTAGCAATGACAAGGCCCATAGAATGCCAAATATTTACAATTGGCTACCTCCAGACCTAGAATTTGCTATGCAGGGGTAAGAGAGAATAGACATATGCAGAAGCAGAGCTCTGAAGATTTGCAGGCAGTCTTCCATAATTATTTAGCATATTATTTATGATCTGGGTGGGAAACTATAGTAAATCAAGGAATCATTCAGACAGTTTTAAATGACAATGTCTACAGATCAAAGGAAGTAGATAAGGGAAAGACCCAAATCAAAGTTTTAAATATGAAAACCCTGATGGAAAAGGTGCATTGGATAACATTGAAAATTGACTAGAAATTGTAAAAGGAAAAAAAAAAATCAATGAACTTGAAGATAAACAGATAGGAAATCTGATATAAAATATAAACCCACCGATTCCCAGACAGTAAAATAAAAAAATTCCAAGCTTAAGAAGCATTAAAAAAAAAATCATACTGAAGTACATCATAATCAAACTGTTCAAAATCACATAGAGAAAAATTCTAAAAGCAGCCAGAGGGTAAAACAAAGAAGTTATATACCAAGAAACAACAATAACAGTGATCCTCTGATTTCTTTTTAATAGCAAAAGGAAATAATTGTTGACTTAGAAAGCTATGCCCCCTCCCCAACTTTCCTTCAACATGAGCACAAAATTAAAAAATCCTAAAGACATGAAAAAGATTAAAGAATTCATCAACAACAGACTTGCTCTGCATGGATGTTAAAAGAAATACTTCAAATAGAGAAAAAATAACACCAGATGTAAAGGAATGAAGAACATTGAAAGTGATGAAAACATAATATATCTTTTTAAGATGCTTTAAAATATAATTCACATTTAAAATAAAAGCAGCTTCAGTAGTATTGGGGTATCAGATAGATGATAGATATATAGATAGATAGATGGAATGATAACAACAGCATGAGGCAAGTGGAATGGGAAATGAAAGCAGGCAAATGTAAGGTTTCTATAGTATATGAGAGTGGTATATCACTTGCAGCTAAATTGTTATAAGGTTAAGATATATATATGTATACATGCACATACATATATATAATTCAGTCATTAAAATAACAAAACAAATTTTTACATGTCATTTTGCCTTAGGAAGGAAAACACAATGGCAACAAAGAGGGCATAACCCCAATTATTAAGTAGTTAAAAGTGGTCTCAATATCCTGAAAGAAAGTCAGAGATTGTAAAATTCATTAAAAAAAATCAGCCCAATTATATGTTGTTTAGGAGAAACATACTTTAAACCTGTGTTGGACATTAAATCATACTAAGCAGAATATAACACCCAACAACAGATTTTCTTCCAGTCCCTAGAGCAAGTTTTAATAAATTTAAAGGGTTTCAAGTTTTACAAAATATGTTCTCTGACCACAGTCAAATTAAATAATAAATTAGTAACATCACTAGAAAATCCACAGATATTTGGAATCTAAATATCAAATTTCTAAATAATACATGGTTCATAGATGAAATCAAGGTAGAAATTAGAAGTTATTTGGAGCTGTGAATGTCAATGAAAACAGAACATATTTTAGAATACTGCTCAGCAAAAAATATAAATAAAGTATAGTGAAGCATAAATACATATAATAAGTTGGGTGAACCTCAAGGGCAAATGAAAAAAGTCATTCTCAAATGTTTGCCATATTACAAATCTTGACACCAAGAGCAAAAAAGATTCCTTTTATATAACATATTCAAAAATGATAAAATTGTATGGGCGGAAAGCAGGTTAGTGTTGCCAGGGCTCAGAGACAGAGTGGGAGAAAGGGTATTGAATATGACTGTGAAGGGTAGGTGGGTCTTTGTGGTAATAGAACAGTTCTGTGTCTTGATTGTAGTGACAGTTACAGAAATTTTCATGTGATAAAATTGAATAGAACTTCACGTGTGCACGCATGCACACATACACACCCACCCACACTCCTATAAAGATTCGCATACGTGAAACTGTATATGAAAAAGTGGTGTATCCTGTATACATTCTGTGGATTCTTCAAATGACAGTTTTCCAGTTTTTAAAAGTATACAAACATTTCCTATACTCCTTGCAACTTCTTATAATCTATAATTATTAAAAATTTTAATGAAAAGTGCTAAAGCTTATGGAGTAGCACTAAATGAATACTGAAGAAGAAATTTATGGACTAAATGCCTATGTCAGAATGAAAGTATTGAAATCAATGATCGTAGGTTCCACATTCAAAAACTTGAAAAAGCGGAACAAATTAGAGCAAAAGAAGGGAAATAATAACAGAGTAGACATGAGTGAGACAAAAAACATAAAAGCAATAGGAAAAGAATAGTAAAGAAGAAAAATACATTAAATTCATGTTGTAGTATGGTGGTTTTCTTCAGCTTGAGGTTTGTGAAATTCTTGGATCCGTGGGTTTGTAGTTTCATCAGTTTGAATAGTTTAACACAAATGTTTTTTTCCTGTCATGGCTCTTCTTTCCTTTTGTGACTCCCAATACATATATGTTGACCACTGGATATTTTCCCAGCTCACTGATTCTTTGTTAGTTTTCTAAATTCTCTTCCTTCTCTCTTTGATCTTACATAGTTTATTGTACTATATCTGTATCAGTTCTTTTGTTTTGTCTAACCTGTTAATTTTTTTTCTATAAATCCTTCACTTCAGATTTATTTTTCATTTCTTGAAGTTCCATTTTGCTTCAATTTTATGTCATTCATTTTCTTTCTCATTATATATGTGTTTGGTGTATGTACATTCATGTAATAAAAGTGTTGTATTAATTCTTTTCTCTTATTTATTAGGTTTTTCCTATTCATTGATTTTTCCGGCTTGATATGGATTACATTTTCCTGCTTCTTTATGTGGGGTTTGCCCCTTATTCCTAGAATGCAATCAAATTACTTAAAACAAATTTGTTTCTGTCCTGACTTTTAAGCTTTGTTATTTTTAAGCTTTAAGTTTGTTATGGAGGGTTTAGAAAAGCCTTTTGCTTAAGGCTGTTGGTTGTTTTAGGAGGTAATTTAAATCTAGTCTCTTATGTGGCCACTAATGAAAATATAATTATAATTATTTTTCAAACTTCACATACTTAAATTCAGTGTATTATCTTGATCTCAACCTGGTCAGTTTCTGCTGCTTTTACTTTTGCCTCATTACCATATAAATGATAATCATATGTATGAATGTCCATAAACATTGTGATAGTGCTATGCTAAAACCATGAATTAATTGGTTTAGCAGTCAATTCATAGAAGAAGTTAATTATTACTGCAGACCATTCCAGTGAGCATGAAAAAAAAACAGCTAAATTTCAGAAAAACTGAGATGGTTGCATGTATTAGATTTTGGATAGCATGAGTTAACTGACCAAAAATGAGAAGAAAAGTATGTCTGGCTTCAGCAATAGGTTATGCCATTTATTTAAACATGGTGAAATAAACATGAAGAATGTATGTAGGACAGAAATTATTGGTAAGTGTTATGTTGTATCTGTTTTGGCACAACAGTGTATACCCACATAATGTTTAGCAAGCTCTTGTAAATAACCTCAAAACTTTCATAGCTGTAAAGGGGACTGAGGTGATGGTGCATGGGTGCATTGGTGAAGGAAACTTTATGGGGACTACACCTGAGGGTGTGGGGGAAAGCAAATATTGTTTAAAAATGAATGATGATGTAAAAATTTTTTTTAAAAGATGAAAAAAAAGTCAAGCCAGAAGGAAAAAAGAAAAAAAAAAAACTTTCATAACTGTATTTACATATTAGAGATCCCTTCCCAGACTAATTTGGTAGGCAGGTCGTTCCTGAAACAAGTAATCTGCCCATGAAGTAATTTAATCCCAGAGTGAGTTTAGGGAAGAGGACATAAGGTTCCTTTATGATGCCCTAGACAGCATAACATGTAAGAAGGCATTATCGATCATTCCAAAGCTCCCACTGGAACCTAACTTTCAAGTGTTAGTGTTGTTTTGACAAAAATCTTAGTTTTTATTATACCAATGAGAACCAAGTGAATTCTGGGGTCCTTTCAAGTCAGTGTCCTGGCTATTGATATGTCTGTTTTTAAAAAGTGTATTGTCTTACTAATATCCTAGACTTCACTAGCCTTTTTATTTTAGATGCATATATAATGAAGGCAATAGCCCCTAAGCTGTTTGTATGATTTATCTTACATATCAAAATGTAAAAAATCAGAAACCAGTAGTATGAAGGTTAGATTTTAGAGATCTTGATTCCCAAAACTGCTGGGAAGAAACAAATCAAGTTTGTTTGTTCCTAAAACAGGCTACAATCATGAAAATAGATATAACAAATATTTTTCCCTATAATACAAATTCACACTTTAGAGTTTAGAATGAAGTGATTTGAGAATATTTTATTATTGTATAGTGTTTATTGGTTTTATAACAAAATGGTGATGTATATTGAACACATTGATACAAAAGTGAAAGAGAAATTGATCTTCTTTACCATGATCATTGTCAGTGCTCTGGAATAGCAGCAAATTTCTGCGCTGCTGTCTCTCCAGTGGCACATTTGATTTAGCCTAACATCCTGGATTGCATCGCTGTTGTGGTATGTACCAAGTATGATGGAGGTACTCAACAATATTTCCTTGCATTGTCCATAATAAATATTTGCCCAAGAGTGGGTAGGGTGGAAAGGGAAGAAAGAAATGTTTTTCTTTTGTAGAGGAAACTTGTAATGTAGGACTTATTTAAAGAGTATTTATAGTCCATTGTTGACCATTGGGTGTGTCCTGTAGCTCTATCTAGGTCTGAATATCTGAGATACTTAAGATACACTTCAAATTGAATACATTTAATAATTTCACTTTTTTTATACTTAAATTTATCAACTGACACATGCCTTTCTATAGAGAAATTATTTTAGTGAAAGAAATGTTGTTTTTCTTCAGGAGACTAAAAGATTGAGATGTTTTGACCCCGAAGTTAGCATTTATATATATGTATGTTCCAACTTGGGGAACATTGTGCAATTAAGTTCAGTGAAAATATGTTAAAGAGTTAAATGAAAATTACCATCAATAATCATAAACTTTATGAACGATGGATTGAAAAGTTTGGGGAAAATTATTCTTTTTCCTTCTGTCCCTTTATGTTTATGGGATAGAGACTACTTACTGATACCCATGGTATTACATGTGTTCACAGCCCCAGAATAGTTCATTGGGTTTTTGTAATTTATTGCTGAAAAGTTCCAACAACAGATAACAACCTAATTTCCACTCTCAAGTAAATCTTGTCATTTCACTCATTTGCTTCAGCATTTACCAACTGGTACAAAATGTTTTACATGTCAAATCACCTTCCTGTCACAATTGTTCTTCAAACTGAAACAAAAGGAAAGGTTTTATAAAGGGTTACTTTAGTTCAGAAATCGTAACTGATATTAGTACCTTGGTGTTTCTTCAGGTTGTTTTTTGACCTGCCTTTTTTTCAGGTACAGTTAAGAATAGCCTGTCTTTTCCACTAATACTGTCAAAATATATTAATGTGTTAGTATTATGTTTCAGTTTGGTCTGGACTATAATACCCTGTTATTCCATCAAACATTAGTCTAGATGTTGCTGTGAAAGTATTTTGTAGACTCATCATCTATAAGCACTTTAAGTAAAGAGTATCCTTGATAATCTGGGTGGGCCTGATCCAATTGGTTGCATGACCTCACAAGCTGGATTGAGGTTTCCTTGAGGAAGAAAAGAAATTTCACAGGTGGGCTGCATTTTTAGCTTCTGCCCAGGAGTTTCTACCTGTTCTTCCTGACAGCTTCTCTATGAATTTTGGGCTTACTTAGCTACCCCCCTAAACAGCATGAGCCAAGTCCTTGCAAGAAATCTCTTTATGTGTATCCTGCTGGTCCTGTTTCTCTCATGGAACCCTGACTATGAGACACTTTTGTATACATCAATAAGGATGATTTTTGAACATTGAAGAAAAACTACGGCCATGGAATTGGTGGCTTTTGATGGATTCAAGGAAAATAATCTGTTGGTCCTAAAGCCTCTAGTCCATGTGTACCACTCTTCTGATGTACTCTCTCCACCCTGAGTTTAAGATTCCTATATTCTGACATTGATATGTCTGAAGGTATGTTTTGTCAATAGAATAGGGTATAGAATGGAGAGTACAGGGATATCTGGTTGTTCTTTTTCTTTAAAAATAAGGAACGAAAATAGAATTGCCTGTATTTGCTTACCTGTGATAATGCACTGGGTTGATATTGGCAGGAGCTTGTGGTTTGATGTGCCATCGCTTCCATCAGTAAGGTTAATTGCTAACAAATGACTAAATGGGAATTTAGGCGGAATGCTAAAGCTGTCTGCTATGCCTGTGGTAACAGGAGTTCTGGCGCCATTTCAGGGTCACTATTTGTATCTGTCTATCAGAGTTAGAATACAGTTGTTTCTCTCAGTTCCAGTCTTCTCTATAGAATTTCTGTCAATTGTTTGACTCCATTAAGTGTATAGAGGAAATAAAAGCCTGAATGACCAATCCACCAGGGGCTATGGATAGACCCTTTCTTTGTCCACACTCAGAGTACTGCATTAGGTCTCATTATCCATTTATAATAAGTGACCTCTGCCCCCTGGGTCATTGAAAAATATTCAGTGTGCTTTTCTGACACATAGGGCACCTTTCTCAGCAGACACATGAAACAATGGGACGTCTGGTAGTCTGGAGGACTAGTGCACATTTCAGGTTTTTAAATATACAGCCTTGTGCCAAATCACTCTGGCCTGTTTATTCCTTCTTTGCTCCTTGCAGTGTTCATGAGTGGGCTGTGTGCAATTTGATGTCTAGAAGTATAAATGTTGTATTCCTTTCTCTCTTTGTTCTTTCACTTTTTTACTCAAAAAAAGTTTTCCTGTTGTTTTTCAGTTCTGTTTTTCGAAAGGATTTGACTTCATCTCTGCTTTTGCATTCCTTGATAAGAAAAATTTAGATTTAGATATAGTGAAAGGGGAGAACCATCATCTTTTTGGAAAAGTGTTTACCAGCCATTCCCAGGGTGATGCTAGAGCTTATCTGTTTAAAAGCAGTCTTGCTAGTACTCTGCTTGGCCAAAACTGGTAGTGATTACATCTACCACTGAAATGTTTGGGAAAGGATTTGACCCACTTGGATACTATAATTCATATTTCATCTGTGATGCAAATTTGGACCATCTACTTGAAAACTCAGCATATCTAGTGATTTTTTTTCCTCCATCACCTAGTATGCAGATAGACTTGAGAAGAGATAGAAACAGTGTAGTGGCTAGTATAAGAAAGATATTTGCAGAGTAAGAAAACTGCCATTTCTAGAGTATCAAATGGTGTAAACTCAAAGTCAACTTTCAAGCATTGTAGTCTTGACAACCAGTAACTAATTGCTGCCTTAGTACAATGCCTGTTTGTACTGATGGGAGTCAGACCTTTTGTTGGGAAAGGAAATATAAAATATCAAGAGCCACCTCTTTAGCAATTCACATAAAGAAACTTTGAGAATAGGAGGATATGTTTAGTAAAGTAAGTTTTAAGATTAAATTGTGTACATTTTATTAGTAGAACCCTGTTCCTCTTTGAAACTTATTTTGCATTTAGTGATATTTATTGAGTTGCTCTCTTTATTTCATATTTCTATAGGAAAGACACTGGTACTTATAGGAACTTAGTTTATAAGAATCAACTGCCACTCCAGCGGTCTTCATCCCTACTCAGTGACAATCTGTGGCTTGCTCAAAGATATTGGGAAACAGAGATTTAACCCCACAACAATCACCAACACAGATTTTTCTCTTCAAAGTAGTTGTGGAAAAGCATATAGTTGTCAGAACTCTCTGCTTGACAAGAATTAATATATTAACTGGATTATAGCACCATTTGACAAATTGCTTACTAAATACATCAAAATTGATTGGACAATTCTGTGTTTGAATTGACAAATGACTGCATTAGGAGAAGGAGGGAAATCCATTAATTATAGCCACTCTCAACCATAAGAAATATAATCATATAAACATGGATTTTGTCCAAACAAAAATCTTTATGATAGTGTTGCTAATATGTCTACCCACACCTCTTTACCATTAATAGAAGCCTGTGCTTTTAACCATTGTCTTTTATAAAATTATAAAAAAAAATTTCTGCTGTATAATATGTTTCAGGATTTCCTGACTACATGATAGTTTTTTATTTATTATTTCAGAAAAGATTGAGAATGACAGGAAAACTGTTATTCTGTCTCCCTGCTCAATTCTCATTTGTACCTCTACTTGTTCATCTTGTAGTTGTTTGTTTACATTAATTCCAAACCTTTACTTTCGCTTTGATGGTAGATCAGCTTTTATCATTACTGAATTTCTCCTTTTTAGGAAAAAGATTTTTTCTCATGATCTTTCTTAGTGAAGGTGACCAGCCCAGTGATCAAGGCGTAAGGGAGGTAGGAGAATGCCATAGCTGTCTCTCTACAGTTTGAATCTGTTCTCCTCATGTCATATGACAGGAGGCATTTGGCCTTGTGATTTTGTTGAACTTGTTGGAAAGACAAGAAACACTGAACTGCCTTTATACCATCAGTTTCTTGTCTTTTCTACTATGCTTTCTTTGTGTTTTATGAGCACACAAAGAGTTTCAGTAACTAACCTTATATGATGTCAAGTCTGGGTCAGAGCTGTGATTTATAAGCAGTGTTACGAGGGTGGTGGGTTTTTCCCTCTTGTGCACTCTGCTGCCTTCTAAGTCTCTTTTCCAGGTGCCAGTCGACCTTCCATGCTTATGTCATGCATACCTTTAAATATGAAACCAAACCAATATTTTCTAAAATGAAATATTCTGATTCCTCAGGGGTATTATAGTGAATATTAGGTTGTGACTCAAACTACTTTCTTTGTTTCTCTCAGTACATATAAAACTTCATTGAATGTCTATAACTTCCTTGTGAAGTGACCTCTGTTCAAAGCAAATTTTCTCCATTGTGTGATGGTTTTACTACTAGTAGCTCTGATCAGGATATATAGATATTTATTAAGAGGATGACATGATTATATGAAGTCTAAGAGGTATGGGAAAACAGAGTATATATGAGATATTGATATCTGAAGAGAAACATCTCTAGCTTCTTATGAGTATTTTAACTTAAATTGAACTTAGGTAAAGACTTGGTCTTTGGAATCTATAGTCCTAAAATCCATTTCTGCTGTTTGTTAGTTGGGTGATTGGGCAAATAACTGAGCCTTCCTGAGCTTTAGTTTTGCTTCCTTAAAGTATGTATTAATAATACCAATCATTCAGGATTGTTTTTATATTAATTGAGAATATTCATATATAAGGCTTCAAACATTATCTTGACTAGAAAAAAAAATTATGAAATAAGTCAGAAGGAACAAGGAAAATATCACATGGTTTCACTTATAGGTGGAACATAGTGAATCCAAAGTTCAGGACAAAGACTTAACTTGTAGAAAAACCATAGATCTGAGGCACACAGCGTGGAGGGTGGAAGAGAGGTATTAAGACAGAGGAGGGATGAATACAAGGGACTGTGATGATTGTTCATGGGTGCTATGATGGCAGGAGAATTATAGGAATTACACCTTAGGGGAGAAATCAAATATTGTACAGAAATGAACAGCAGTTTGGGGGTGGGGCGGGGAGAAATAGGTACAATAGTAAAACAAACGAACAAAAAACTTGTTATTGATAGAAATAGTATCTTGTTCTCCTTTTAGATTTTTCTTGCCTTTCTGAATACTATTAGGTGATACTACCAGCTAAAGAGGCTTTACTGTTAACAAATAGTAGAGAGAAAACATTTGCACTACATCGTGTCTTTTCTGTTCTTAAGTTGTCATCTGGACAACTATGGCTGTATCCTAATGTACATATTTTCAGAGTCATCGAAATTTTACTTAGCATTTCTAATATATTGACACAAATCAAATATTCCTTGTAGATCTATTTGCTTTGAGCATCTTTTTTTTTTTTTAATATTTATTTATTTATTTATACAAGCACTGGGTACAGTCAGAAACGCGGGAGGGTGAGAGAATTCACCAGAGCCAGAGTGGGGAGCAGAGCAGGCAGAGGGACCGAAGTACACTGCTGAGGGGAGCAGCGGGCGGCAGGAGAGGTCTGCGCGCCATGTGGGACCCTCCTCCAGGGGCCAGGGAGCAGCCGGGTATCGAACCGGCGCTGCAGAAGCTGCGGGCAGCTTCACAACCCAGCGCTCAACCGCTGAGCCATCAGGGAGGCCCTGCTTTGAGCATCTTGATTCCCTTAGTAATTTCTAAGGAGTGAAGTTTTTCTCAATGTGCAATGCATTCTGATAGACTTTGCTCTGGAGATTAAGACTCTCAACCTTAAGACTTTTGAAATGCCAGAAGAACATTTGATTTTCTGAGATTATCATTCTAATCACCGTTCTCTATGCCAGTGACCCTTTCATTTTTTATTGTATATTCTTAAAGTTTACAATACATATGTATTCAAGTAATATTTAATTAGATGATTTTCAAGAAAACTTTTAAAAAGCAGCTAGAGAGGAAGAAAGAAAATGAAGGCAGGTATACAGGAAAAATGAGAAAAGAAAATAAAGGGAAGGAGTCACTGTCTCAATTTGTTAAAGTCAGAAATAAGATGTTATAGAGCTATATTTATTGGCATGGATGATTCTCACACATATAGTGCTGGGTAAAAAAAATCATAAGTAGTCCCAAATACCTCACATACCTCAATCTAACCAATAAAAGAATCAAAATGTTTCTGTGTCAGCCTGCAGATGAAATGTCTACTTCATTATTTTCAAACACACCACAGTCTTTAAAGAATTTTTATTATAGAAATGTTGAAGTACAGTGAATAGTTTAACAAATCTACCAGTTCCCCAGTTTCAACAATTAAGTGTATCCCTCTTGTTTCTTCTGTTCCCTTAAAATGTATGGGGGTGGAAATATCATGAGAAAGTCACCCACTATTTTATCTTATTACCTGTGAATCCTTTAATATGGCTCTAATGATGAGGGTTTTGAAAACCATAATATTATATTACATATATGATGCAGTGGCACGTATTAAAGGCACTAGCTCTTTTTAGTATTTTGACTGACATTGTGGGCCACTTGAGGGGAGAGTAATAAGCCTTGGAAAAATGTTCTTTCGCATTTGAAAAGAGGAAAAATCTAATAGTACTGTGGGCTGGTATTCACTGTCTCACTCCTTGCCCTATCCTCTTGGTTCTGTGAATTTTCTCATTTATTCGGAGCTGAAATCGCGAACATTTAGTTTTCCCATTGCATGAAATACATCATGGATCCTTAATGAGTGATTGGAAAGATGTTAAATTATGTTCTTAAGTATAGGTTGAAAATGTTGATGTCTTCCAGGTCTAAAAGCTTTTAACTCTCCATGCCAAGAGAGCCTTGCCTCTTTTGCTTAGGCAGGAGAAAATTTGTATTTAATTCTTCCTGCTGCATAATGATCTGGACTTATATAGTATGTAACTAGATATTAAATAAGTGAAGCATGGGAGAAGCTGCATTAACTTTGCAAAAACATATTTTTGCCATTTTTACATTTACAAACAACTCCCTCCCTTTTATTTTTATCAGATTTTATTGTTGAAGCTTCACTAAGTACATTAGACTCTTTGCTCTTCAACTGTGCCATTGTAGGTGGGTTCACAAACAATAAGCTTGTAATCACTGGCTGGTTACTTCCTTTAACAGAGTGCTGCACTGACTTCTGAACACAATTTAATGACAAAAAACAGTCATTTCTTTTTTTTAATTTTTTAAAATTTTATTTTATATATTTTTTACATCATTTTTCATTTTTGCACAATGTATGCATTTTCATCTTGGTTATAGTCCCCATACTATTCCCACCCCCCCCCCCTTATTTTGACTCTAATCCCTCTCCCCCTGCCCCCATAGTGTGTCTCTGGTTATAATTGCTTGTTGATTTTGATTTTTACTTTATTATAATTAGTCTTTTTCCAGGTCCCTTATTTAGGTTTTCTAAATTCCTGCTCTGAGTGAGACCATCCGGCATTTCTCTTTTTCTTTCTGGCTTATTTCGCTGAGCATGATCCCTTCTAGGTCCATCCATGTTGCTGCAAATTGAATGAGTTTATCTTTTTTGTTTGCTGAGTAATATTCCATTGTGTATATGTACCACATCTTCTGGTGATTTCTTAACTTTAAGACATCAATATGTAATGGGTTCTGCATTTCCTGTACTCATCTTAGTCTCTCAGAGGATATTTTATTTCAGAGTTATTATAATAAAGAAAAAAATCAAAATAAACAAGCAACTATAAACCAGAGACACACCACCGGGATGAGGGAGGAGAGGAAAGATTAGGGTCAAAATAAGGGGGATGGGAATTGTATGGGGAATATAACCAAACAAAAATGCATACATTGTGCAAAAATGAAAAATGATGTAAGAATTATATAAAATTAAATTTAATTTAATTAAAAAAAGAAAATAGAGTGAAGAATTATTTCTGAAAGAGATCTATCCAATATATAAACTTAACTGTGAAAATATAGTTGTCACTATAGAATTAACACTAATGAAACTTCTAATATCCAACGCATTACCATTTCATTCAAGAAAAACATAATACTAGGTGTAGAACAGTTGCTAAAAGTTGGTCCTCTATTTAGCAATAGTGTTAATGACAAGTGAATATATACAGAGTGTGTGAGTGTGTATAAGCATGTTCACCCTCTTTTTTAAGCAAAATATCACTAAACTCAAGAAAACAAGGTAGGAAACTGATGATGCAGTGGGCAATAAGGTCATCTTTCATTTCATGAATTGGTTTCCATCATCCACTGATATGCATTTAATTTTTTAACTTCTTGTTAACTTCTTTTTCCTTTTTTCTTTTTTCTTTTTTCTTTTTTCTTTTAACTTCTTGTTTTCTTAACTTCTTGTATTAAGTGCACTACCCACTTCAATTATATTATGCTTATTCCACAACTCTGTATATACACATTTTAAATAGGAACATGGTATATACATGATTTAAAAGGTATACACGAGTTAGTGGAAAGTAAGTCACCTCCCTGCCATCCTTACCCTCCCCTAGGAGACAACTGCTATTACTAATGCTTTGTATTCCGCATTTCTATAAATGTGAGCATCATTGACAATAGTTTTGCTTTTAGACTTAATTTTTCTGGGTAGATTATATTACTTGTGGTAAGAGAAAGTTGCTACTGAGAAGTGTAAGCAAGATATTATACACTCATAATATTATCTTTTAAAATAGTGAGGGTGGCCTTTTCTAGCTATTTTGCTCTTATTTTAACACTTTTAAACTAGAGTAACATTAGAATTTGTGTTATCCTAATAGACATTGCATACATCTTTTCAGGTAAATAAACTCCACTTTCACCTTAATTTCAAATGTTTTAAAGAGACTGTTTCTATCTATTCAATGCTGTGACATATATATTGAGACAGCGTGAATCTCTATACTGCTTTTGTATGTTTTATTCCTTCTCTCTGTTTTATGATATTGAGGGTTATGTTGTTGAGAAGCGAAGCAAAAAAGAAAAAAAAAATTGTGCTCCCTTCCAGACTACCTCCAGGTATAATTTTTGTCCAGACATTAAATGTCAGATGACTACTATGGCAGCAGAAGTAATGAAGGAAAGCTTTTTGGTTTTTGTCTTCTGTGGACTATTATTTGATACTCTAAGGGTAGTGGGGAAAAGGCAGGACTGAGAGAAGATGCCCGAATGTTGTCAGTAGTCCAGCGAAATCTATTATCTCATAGGCAATGAAGATATGTCATTTTTCTAATTATATATTGCCGATGACTGTTCTTCTGGGAATGTAGAATAAAAGGAAAGTGAAATTGGAGAGGTACGATGACTGACTGTTAGAAAACTTTAATAATTAATTAGAGAACATCTATGGTACCACAGGGTCAGGGTGCAAGGAAGATCATTGATCCGTTTAATATATAACGTAGGTAAAGCTTGTTCCCCTTTATGTATAGTAACACTTCAGCTGATGTTGCACTGATACAAGAGACTGCGCCTATTAAGTAGAACAACTGGTAATATACGTGCTAAGTCCTTAGCTATCCTGTGTATGGGATTCAATGAATCCCTTTACATTTAAATTGAAACATTTAGAAATCATGCAGAAAACATATGTCTAGACTTCAGCTGAAATAGAGTCACAACTTTAATAAAATTTTTTGAAAAACTATTGCAAGAGTATATTTGCATGCTGTTTGGTAAGGTATGTTATTTGTGAACTGAGAGAATTCTCACTTTCTAAAAAGTTATTTTTTAAAAGTACAGGGTTTAAGATTTGCCAGGTTGATAATAGAAAGGCACAACTTGTTTAAGTTTGCAACTCTCTGATTTCAAGTATTTAGTTACATATATATATTTCCTCTTTTGTGAATTGTTCATTCATTGGAAAACCTTTACACCATTTTACTTTCAGATTGATTGTCTTTTGAGCCATTCTATTTTGTTTCTGTACTAAGAAACTACATCCCCAAGAAGAACTTATTCCTCAGATTGTGAGTGCTTTCTGATCAGAAACAGAGAGAGCCCTCCCTCTCTTATTATATGGCTGTTACATATAAATGCTGTTTTTAATAAGTACCAAAAAATATATTGAAGT
Source organism: Talpa occidentalis (assembly GCF_014898055.3). Lineage (NCBI taxonomy): Eukaryota > Metazoa > Chordata > Mammalia > Eulipotyphla > Talpidae > Talpa > Talpa occidentalis. Next base: position 107,661,308 of record NW_023605083.1, read on the forward strand.
TTGTCCTTGGATGAGAGTTTATCACTATTGGCCTTTGGGTGAACTTTGAGCCTGAGCTGTTTCATTCAAGGCAGCATGATGTCATTTAGCTCACAAATTTCTCTGTTGCCAGAAAAAGGAATGTTGTTTCCCTAAATAACCTAAAGCACTGAATAATGCAGGCAAAGCATTATTCACCTCTCAGGATGCCATGAAACCCTTCGGTATGGTAAGGGCTTTAATGTTTGTGGTGATGGTAAAGAGAAGGGTCAACAAAACGTTGTGTCTGCTCTTAAATATTGAAGTATTTAAGATGATGAAGTATTGAAGTATTGAAGAATACTTTATATCACTGCCCACATAAAACCCAGCTGCCAGTATGACCCAGCTCACACTCATTTCTTCAGTAAAAATCTTTGGATCCATCTTTGTTTTTCATATTAAAAGTTTTTAAGTTTCTTTCTATATTCACCATCTGTTACTTTTTCAGCAGAAACTAAAGCCACTAGCTGTGTCTGATAATGATCTGACCCATTTGGGTTGGTACTTCCCCCTCCCCCTTATTTGAGAAATAGGTTTGCCTATTTTCAATGGCATTGAGACACATTTCAGGGAGTAGAACAGCTTTTCAACATCTTCTAAAATTTGGAGCATGAGTTCACTAGCAGCAGAACCTGTAGTTGATTAGCTGTGTCCTCTGAAGCTTCCAGAGCTCCAGCTATAAGAATTTATTACTGGGAGTTCAAGAAGTGTAGGAGGGAATAGAATAAGAACAGAACCAATAGATTTTCCCTTTGTTTTTTTTTATAAAGAAATACTGCTTAATGTTCAGTATTATGCTTTGTGTTTATGTAAAAAGAATGCTTATAACTTGTGTGTGCTTAGTATTAATTTTTGTATGCATTGTCAAAATCTTTTTTCTTTCATTGCTTTAAGCGCAGATAGTGCTGGGAGCAAATAATTATACCTTTTATTTTTTTTCTATTGAAGGAACACCTAGTCTGTGTTTATTCCTATATATTTAAAACACCTCAAAACACAAGTAATAAACTTGCCCTGCTATAAGGCATATTCAAATACTTTATAAAAACTTATCTTCTGTTCTCTAACTGAAAGAGTGGACATTTTATACATGATTTAGTTTATTGAAATCTAGCTTTTTGAATATTTTACTTTTTGGATATTTTCGAAAGAGTTTGTTCTTGGGAATGAGAATATACTGATACACTTTGGGTGAAAACACCATGAAATATTAGAAGATTTAAATTTCATCAGAATTAGCAATAACTCATTAATAGACCTTGAATTAATCCTTCATACCCTAACCTATAATTATTAGTCTGTATTTTCTGAATAATTATCAGAGCTTGATTTTTAAAATTTATTTATTTACTGTTACATTTATTTATTTGCTTACATTGTTGTCAATTTTTGGGCAGTATTTGATTTCTTCCCTCAGGGGTAGCTCCAGTAGTTCTCTCACCTCGAGAGCACCTCTGATCCTTTCTGTCCTCCCTGTGCTCTTCCTTCCCCTGTTTGGACCCTTCTCCCTCCCAATTATTAACCTCTATTTATTCCATTAACCATTGTTAAAAAGGAGACTTCTGCATGTCACTTTAGATGTCTATTGATATATTATTTATACTTCTTTAGTTTAAGCATTATTGTACTAATACTTTGTACCTATACTTTAGCATTATCTAAAGCACTAGTTTTAACTTTGTCTAACTTATAAATAACTTACTTGTCAAGAGTAATTTGCAAAAATCTTATAGCCATTGGTCTGTATATCATATTGCAGAGATATCCAAAAATTCAAATCCAGGGTACTCATGCAAACTAGTTATGGATTTGAGAAATTATATTATAAATTGACATTTTCCATTTTGGGATATGAAAATTTCATTATGTGGGATTCAGACTTAGGAAAATTATCAATGAATCATTTAATCTTTCTGTGCATAATTTTACTTTATTTGTTCTACTGACTTGAAAGTTTTAGGGATTTATATAGATTAACAGGACAAATTTGCAGAGGTTGGTACTGAAGCAAATTTATTTTTGTTTGCTTTATATATGAACACACATTAAAATATAAAAATATATATCTGGAAACACATATATTGTAAGTCACCAAGTACACTCTAGTGATTCCTGCCCCACCCCCCCACCCCCGCTTTTGTCTTTTATTTACTCACTGGAAGCATGCTCTGCTTTCCTGAAAACACAGTACAAACAAAGCCTGGCTTATAGTTACCTCCTAATGATTTGCTCATCTTGCCCTTGCTTGTTGATCTCTACTTATCAATTGTCTGTATTTAGAGGCAGTACTTTTGAAGTTCTACTCTCTAAAGTAAATTGACAATATAGCCTTTTTAGTTAGATGGATAGGCTTGTTTTAAGTAACTTTCCTATAGGTAAGTATAGAACTTGGCAGAGATTTTTTACCTCAAAATTACATATAACTTTCCTCTCTCAGGCTCATTAGTTATCTAAGGACAGTTGGTAAATTTAAAAGATAGCCTTTAGATAGATGGTGTATGTATTTCAGTCAACTAAACACAGACTTGCAAGATATATTTATATATGTTAATGCAAAAACTTGATTTTTCTATAAATAATTGTTCCATGCTAACAAATATGGGGCAATCAATCAATTATAACCCCCTCCAAAGTTGCATCTAAATTCTTTAGGGCTTACAGAATAAAATAATGAGATGGGAGAGTTAGGGACAGTTTTATTCTCATTGTCCCTGCTGGGATGTTCCTATTTCCCTTCCCTGTGTAAGATAGGAATCATAACCAGATTGTCCAGTCTGGATCGATGGCATGGAAGCTTTGCTCTGATTTATCATACTTGTCTTTTATTCTTATCCCAGGATCGCGATTTTGAATTCTTATTTTCATTGTGTGTTGCTAGGTTATTGCTTGTCTAAGGTAGAAAGTATGGACTGTTCTTCCTATCTCAAACAGGGGAATTTTAAAACATAATGAAATGTAAGGGGGAGGATGGCTATTTATTTCATTTTGAAAAATATCCTATCAGACCTATATTTTGTTTTGCCTATCTTCTGAATGGTTCAAAACATTATTAATTAGAAGACTATATTTTATTGAAAATATATATGCAAACTGTTCTTACAATTCAGGATTTAGATATGTTGTTTGATTTTTATATGGTTATTTTACCATTTTCATTGGAAAGCAGATAATGACTGGGAGGATGAGGAGAGAGGCTTTCTTGCTTGTCATTAATTTTTTACTATGGAACGTACAAAATTAGAAAAAAAAAGTGTAAAGAGTCTCGATTGCCTGTCATCCAGTTTAAGCAATGATGAACTCATGACTAATCTTGTTTCATCTATAATATAATCATGCTTCTCATTCTAGTCCTAGTTACTGGGTTATTTTTAAATTTACCCTTGACATATTATGTAATATTATGTTATGTTATGTTATGTTATGTTATGTTATGTTATGTTATGTTATGTTATGTTATGTTATGTTATGTTATATCATACTATATCATGTGCAGCCATTATGGTGATATTATGTAGTACAGAATCCAACCCTCCTTTCTTTCAGTTAATACTTAAAGGCTGTTTATTCTGCAGTAGGTGCTTGCTTATGCTTACTATATAAAGAACTGAACTTAAATTTTTACTGATATTCACATTTGGACCAGCTAGTTATACAGAGTATAATTTCGTTTTCTTTTTTAAAATGTTCCAATATCTTTTCAACACATGATGCTACCTTTATTGTAAAAGACAAACAACAAACAATTTGCTGATTTCCCTCCCTGTACTATTTGTCCTCTCCCCACAAGGTAGGTGTTTTTGAGCATGTACTATTTAAAATCTTGTTCTAGGTTCTACTTCACTTCATCTTTGTCTGTATTTTTTTTTTAAGATTTATTTATTTATTTATTTATACAAGCACTGGGTACAGTCAGAAGCGCGGGAGGGTGAGAGAATTCACCAGAGCAAGATCAGGGAGCAGAATAGGCAGAAGGACCAAAGTACACTGCTGAGGGGAGCAGCGGGTACAGGAGAGGTCTGTCGCACCATGTGGGACCCTCGCCAGTGGCTGGGGATCGAACCGGTGCTGCAGAGGCTGCGGGCAGCTTCGCAGCCCAGTGCTCAACCGCTGTGCCACCAGGGGAGGCCCATCTTTGTCTGTATTCTAATAAGCAAGAATGCGGTTTGAATAGCATTATCAGTAGGTAATTGTGGAAGTTATAACTCTTTCTGGGAATGTGCATAAAAAAAGTAAATATATTCATATACTTTGGTTTCATTTTTAGGAATCTCATCTAAGGAAAATGTACATTTAGAAATATGTACATTTAGAAAAATGGTGGTGGAAATTATAGGATTATTTTCTGTTTTTTCCCCCACATTTCTTTTTTAACCATTTAATTTTCAACCACATTTTATCCCTTTTTGTTTTCTCTTTCTCTCTTTTCCCTCAAGTACCGCATTGGTTTATTTATCTTAGTACTAAAATGGTATTTAGAGGTAGAGAGTATATTGAAAATATCTATACCTTACACTCAGTTTTGCTATGCACCTAAACTTGATTGAAAATATAAAGTTTGTTTTATAATGAAAATAATAAATTCAATAAATAGACAATGTGGTACTTTCAAAATTATTTTATTGCTTTGACTAAGCATAGGTTTCTTTCTGTATGAGAAAGCAAACTATTTATTTTAGTTCTATATCATACCACTTAAGAATCAGGGAAACTATTGAAATATGAAAAAAAATAATAAATTCTGCCTAAATTATAGGAACTCCATCAGATTTGTTGCTTAGAAGTGATTGCAGTGTCCTAAATTCTGAAAACTAAGAAATACACTAGTGTGTATAGTACAGTTACTATTCTGGAATGTATTCGTTAACATGCAGTTAGTTGTTACAATCATATTTGTCATGACTAAAATCCAACATATTAGTATATATATAAATGTATGTATATTAAAGCACAGTTTTAATTGAAGATCTTTTATATTCCTAAGAATTTTAGTCTTTTTTATTCTCTATTTGAATTGCCTTTTTGCATTAAATATCATGTTTTATCTTATAAATCATCACTATATCCAGGATGGTTGTGATCACATTTCATTCTCCACTACATTCATTAATGTTGTTTAAATATGTTTTCCTTCTCATTACAGTGGTTCCCCCTGGAAGTCCGGGACCCATTACTCGGCATGGGTCCTATGACAGTTTAGCTTCTGACCATAGTGGACAGGAAGATGAAGAATGGCTTTCTCAGGTAAATTCTGAAGTTATTCTGATACTGACCTATGTGAAAGAAAACAGAAATCCTGTTTTTATTCTTGAATTTTAAAAATATTTCCCTTATTGGAAAATACTTGGAATTAGATTCTTTATGGTAGACAAGAATTTCCCAATTATATTTACATATCGAGACATTCTGATAATACTGTTGCAAGTGTGTGTGTGTCTGTCTGTGTCTACGAATACACATACATGTATACATGTCTGTGTGTGTGTGCACATTAACTTTCATACGAGGGCACAGCATATGTATATCTTTCAAATAATTCATTTATATTGCTTAGGACTGTGGGTTTTATGTAGCATCTTTGAATTAAAATAAGATTGGGCCATGTTTTAAAAGAGAAGCCATTCAAGAATCTTTTGGATTTGGTCTGTGACACCAACATCTTCTGAGGATGGGGCCCATGCTTTGATCAGGAAAATGCAGCATTCCACCCTGCACATGTCCTCATTGTGCCTTATGGGGCTTCCAGTGGTCTCTAAAACAGCCTACAACAGCTTCAACTGACCCTTCCTCCCCCTGCCAGGTGAAACTGTCTTCATCTCATGGCTTTGAAATAAAAGATACTTGAGGAGATTTCAAAATGATGAGATTACAAGTGACTTCATTACAAATGCTGTTATGTCTGCTTCAAGTCTGACATCATTTGGGGAGGTTAATGACCTGTCTCAGATTACCAATCCAGCAGCTTTTCATCAGACAGGTGCTTCGATGGGGGCTGGGAACAGTTTCATTGCCTTCTCCCAGAGGGTAGTCTCAAAAAATCCAGGGCACCTAGAAACTGGAGAGTCAAGTTGATTCCAGGTGACATACACTGCTTGACACCTAAATACTCAGGAGAGGCTCCTTGAAGGAGGTGTCGATGTTTCAGTTCCTGACAGATGGAGGTCCATATCCTTTCTTGCGGATACACTGATAATATTCAAAACTAAACAGAACAAAATGAATGGTGGCAAAGAAACCATGGTCTTTCACTTCAACTTTTCAATTAGGGAAAGGGGTAATGTGTGCTGTCAGTGTGAAAGTGAACACAATATGTTTGTGCTGCACACACCAGGAAATTGAATGGGAACATCTGGCCATCACCTCTGTGAAACTGCACAGGCATCTGTTTACCTCTTGGCTTTGTGACACTGATGCATTTGAGCTTAAAAAACACAGAACGCTGTCTCTGTGGCCTAATTTACATTACTGTATACAACTATTTAAATGAGAAATCATTGTCCTAAATCTGAGTCATTTTCTCCTGGTGACTAGTGAGAATATGAATGTTGTTCCAAGACCATGATGATTTTGCCCTTCAGGACTTACACACAGAGCTGCATGCTGAGCCTTTTTAGTTATATTTTGTTAAGAATTCATCATCACAAGCAGAGAAATATGATCAAGCGTAAAAGAACTGAGGGCAACATAAGGCACATGGGAAGTTCTATCAAGTATGTACACAGACATTAGGACCTAGGAATCAGATGACATTATTAATTAAGTCTTTCACCAAGGGTTTGCATATTTATTCTAGTATTCTAGTTATTCATTTGTAAAATTATCTGTTTATTTTCATGTTTTAACCAGTGTCTACTCTCTGCTTTGTCTTTACAATAGTTAATACAATATTGGCAACATTCCCTACTCCATCCATGAAGCATGAAATTCATAAGGCATTTTGGTGTTATTATTTTGCTGCAATTAAAATTCCTTTGCCAGTGTTAATGGTAGTTGAGGAGACATACTAATTAAGTAATAGTATTTTGAAGACAAGTCTGCATTGAGAGAGAATATATAAGACTTCATTTGATGTAAATTTTGGTGGTTAGTAGAAATCTATTTTATATTGCATATTATATTTAATTGTGGAAGAAAACAAACAGATATAGAAAAATGTTTCAGAGCTTTCCCTCCTCCCTTTTGAGCAACTTCAAATTTTTCATAAGTTTGATCCTCAGTGAAGATAATTAATTTTATTCTGTATATTGATAGGTGTATTATTCAGTGCATGCCCATAGAGTAGTAAATATTCTAGAATGAATGAAAAAGGTAGTCCCTAAGGAGGTGACTTTTAGTTACTTGGGGCAGTAACTGGTCCTTTTACTCTCATGTGGTGTGTGTGTGTGTGTATGTGTACATTTGTGACTCTAACCAAATGTATGTATATGTTCATGTACATATTGTACATATATACATATACACATATATAATGTGGGTGTTCAGACATGGGATGGGGTAGGGAATTGTGAAAGACTCAAAGGGAAGATATAACATGTTTCAATCATGATACCTAATCTGTTCCAGGTAGAAATTGTAACTCACACTGGACCCCACAGACGTCTGTGGATGGGTCCACAGTTCCAGTTCAAAACCATCCATCCCTCAGGCCAAACCACAGTCATATCATCTAGTTCATCTGTGTTGCAGTCTCATGGTCCAAGTGATACTCCACAACCCCTTTTGGATTTTGATACAGATGACCTTGATCTCAACAGTCTCAGGTAAGAAATAAAAAACTGAGGGAGTGATTTGACCAGATTAATCTCATTAGGAATGAGTATCTTCAGTAATGTTTACATTTCCTCTTTGGGCACAGTGTATTCAGGAATGAATGCACTATAGCTTGTGATTCTGGTACCTCTGGAGATCTTATGTGGGATCTATTCAATAAGTATTTTGGATTGTATTTCTCTAAGACTAATATTCCCTAAATAACACTTTTTAAGCCATCTAAATTCATGATGCCTTATTCATATTTCTAAGGACTTAAAGTCTGATTATACACTGTTTTTTTTTTAGTTTTTAAAACTATATTCATCTGCCTAGTCCTGCATATTCCTTATTTTAGACTGTAAAAAATTTTTGATGAGAAAGTGTTAATATAAAATCAAATGTTCTATTTGCACATATATATGTGTGTGTATCTTCTTCATGTATATTATCTGATCCTTACTTGTAAGATTCTTCATAATAAGGTTTACAAAGTATGGTTTTTATTATTGCCAGCTCTTTGAATAAATGCAACTGAGATTTTTTTTTACTGTTACAGTCTCAGCTTTGCTTAGCGGTTCAGTTTGTTATATCAAGACATTACTACACAGTAAGATTTACAATGAAGGACTTGGTGAAATGCAATATAATCTCCTTTTCCTTATCTTGTCTTTTAAAAAGTTCAACAATGTAACTTTATTTGAATCTAAAATAGCCTTCTGACCTTTTTCATGTATTTGCTGTTTAAAGTTGTTGGAAATTGTGGATAAAAAATTTGTTTTTATCTACCTCTTTGTTAACATTAACAACATATCTCTATAAGGAAGCGAAAATTGTTGTAGTTAGATAAGGTATAGTATTTCTTATTTGACAATAATTCGTATAAAGACACATGTCTTCTTTTAATACCTTTTTTAATGTTTTAATTCTTTGTTTAGTTAGCTTTGTTGCTATTATTCCCCCCCCCCCATCCTTTTTTGCTTTTTAAAATATTTTCTTTACTATCTGGAGCTTTCTAGAGATGACACTTTTCCACAGGATGTCAGGCAATAGTGACAATTGGGTGCTAGACCAAGTTTTACTTCTACCAATTATAAACTGTGATCTAGTTTAAGTAGTCGACAGTCAGCTTAGTGATTAAATGTAGCATTCATGTTTATAAGTCATTCAGTTAATTGTTAATATGTTCAGTCTCTTGACTGACCTGTTCACGAGACCCTATTTCTTTTCTATTCTCCCAGTGATAGTCCCTTTTCATTAGAGGACATCTCTAGCTCCTAAATGTACAACTCTGTTCCTGTTTTGTTACTTCTTCCACCTTTCTTAGTTACTCTGCACCTCAGACTTAGTTCTTCATCTAAGTCCAACTTGCGTCTTCAAACAAAACTATGTTCCTGAATCTGAAATACCATCTGGTAATTGTTATCTAAAAGAATTTAAATTTTCATACTTGATTAGAATACTGTCCTATTCATTGGGCACATACACACTTTACTAAACTTTGTATTTGATAACAGATTTTTAAATTTCTTTTGATTGCATTTGCCATTTATATTTAAGAATTTGAGCATAAGCCCCTTGGTTAAACTTTAACCTCCTTGAGAACACTGTTTTGATGGGAAATTCAGATTTTACTGACATCATTGCATTTACAAGTGTTCTGTTAGATACCATGTTCCACCCAGCATATGCATAGACCTAATACTTATATGCCCCTTATTCCTCAGTATTATCACTGTATCCCTACGCCTCACCTCTGACTTCTGTATTTCTATAGGCTCCTGCACAATGGCACTATGGCTGTGTGCCTTACTATTTCCTTTAAACTGTGAAGAATTTGCTTAGATTGTTTTTCTTTTTTGGCTTAACTGATCTATCACATCCAGTAACTATGTCCGGTACCCCATGAGATATCACTGGGAATTATATTGTGCATTGATAGCCTGTCTCCCTGCACCCTGACCAAAATGGAGTACAGACAGGTATATTGTCTGTTCTATTCATAAGGGTTTTAGGCATGGCTTAACCTCATGGCAGCTCCCTAATTTAGAACAGTGACTTAAAATTTAAAATATGAAGTCAGTGGTGGTGGATGTGGTGTGGTAACATACGTCTGAAGAGATGTTTCCTATAGTTCTGATTCATATAGTGTTCTAAACTAATGTTAGAGCAATTAAAAACAATTCAGTGAAAACTTCATAGATCTGAGAAACACATAATGTATTGATAAAAGGCAGGGAGACACGACGTTTCGTTTCCCATTCAAGAGTAACTCCTAAGAAATTGATTACATTTTATTGTTTCTTAAATATGCATTCAACTCACATATTTCATATAAATGAGGTTTTTTTTGGGGGGGTGAGAACTTTGAGTTCTATTCAGAAATTTCAGTTATACACACATTGTCAACTATTGTCTCCATGTTCATTAGCTCCTCCCACCCTTTTTATCTCATTTTTGTTGATATATGATTCATATAATATAAATTTCACTGTATAATTCAGTACAATAACCATTGTGTATTCACTATGTTGTACAACATCTCCACTCTCTACTTCTAAAACATTCCCATTACCACAACCAGTTTACTTTTATCTATTTTTATTATTAGGGGAAATTTTAATCATGTAAGCATATGTTTCTATTGCCCAGCTTCAGTACCTCAATTCATGACCAGTATAGTTTCATCAACAGCCCCTCCATGTCCTACCCACATCTCTGGATTATTTTTTTAAAAATACAATATAAATTCAATTAACAATAGGAAATTTACTAGCTTACATATTGTATAGACCAGGAGGGGGCTATAGTTTCAATGAATTGACCATATAGATAGCTTCTAGTTTCTCTTTAGAACCAGGAAATATATTTTCCAGAAACTTTAAATAAGCTGTTTGTCTTTTCTTACTGGCCCAAATTTTCTTAAGCTGCCCTTCCAGAGCTAATTAATCTTTGCCATGAGATGACAGAATTATCTTGACTGGCTTAGGAGGATGCAATGGGGTCAAATGAATTTTGGTTAGAATATCATAGTGTCCCTATGGCAGTGATTGGAATTTGTGTACATCAGCATGTCCAACTTCCAGTATTAGATCACATACATTGTCCTTTACCTCCCTAACATTTCTTTCTTTAATACAACAGATACACATATAGTCAAACCATGCATTTAATAACTACTCTTCTTCTGCAGTCAGTTCAGATCCATATAATCTGACCGTGGTGCTTACCAATCTCTTATCTTTACCAATAGCCATTATGAACTCTATGCTTCAACCTAATCATGCATCTCATGATGCCTGTATTGGTCATGCTCAGTCACAGATCCAAGGGTCCGCTTGTTCTAGGTATTTGTTTAAAGGGCTCCTCTCTCTGTATACCTATCCTGTTACTGTATACAGATCCAGTTTCTGTTAGGCACCATAAGGTTTCCTCTATCCACTGTGGATCTTGCATGCAATCCCTTCTTATTATGAACTCTTATTACCTAGGTCATTCATTTTTACACCTAGTTTCTCATCAGTTATGAATTTTTATGTGCTATACCATCCATCTGCACTTAGACCTTGTAGTCATTTTTTTCCCCTGCTTGTTTCTGGAATAATGCTGTCCATGACTAAAATTCAACAAATACTTATTGCATGGAAGAATTACAAAAAATACATGTTCAACTTGTTGCAACAATTTTTCATTCCTTTAAGTTTCCTGGCACTCTTAGGTCTTTTATTCATATAGATATTTTAATTTTAATAGTATTATTCTAATACTGCTGGACATAGACTCTTGACATTTAAAGATTTAGCAATCTTAAGCACCTTGAATTTGTGTGTATTAAATCACGGTTTTGCTGAGACTGTAATTGATTCTTATTTTTTAATTGGTAATTTTATGGAGGTAACTCAGTTAAATAGTAGTGATCCCAGCTAAACCCCTGGCAGTCCCATCCCATCAGTCTGTTATCCCATTCTGTTGCCATATATAGCATAATTTTTAAAAGGATTTCAAGGTAGTTACTCTAAATTTTGTATGTAATATTGCTGCCTTTTATCGAAGGCATTATGATTCTGTTCATGAATTTGAACATTTGCAAAACTCTTCATATCTGTTCCTTGCAAATGCCAAAGGTTTTTGTATTAAGAATTTCCTCTCGGGCCTCCCCGGTGGCGCAGCAGTTGAGCGCTGGGTTGCGAAGCTGCCCGCAGCCTCTGCAGCGCCAGTTCGATCCCTGGCTGCTCCCCGGCCACCGGAGGAGGGTCCCACATGTCATGCAGACCTCTCCTGCCGCCCGCTGCTCCCCTCAGCAGTGCACTTCAGTCCTTCTGCCTGCTCTGCTCCCCGCTCTGGCTCTGGTGAATTCTCTCACCCTCCTGCGCTTCTGACTGTACCCAGTGCTTGCATAAATAAATAAACAAACAAACAAATAAATAAATAAATCTTTAAAAAAAGTTTAAAAAAAAAAGAATTTCTTCTCTTGCTCAGCTTAATTTCTCTCTTTTAATTAATGTCAATCTTTCAATCCCTTACTTAAAATTTATTGAATAACAGAGAAGAAAGGGTTTGGAGTGTGGAGATGTTTCCTGTGCTTTCTCCTTGTGCAAGAATTAGGGATTGCAGCTTCCCTATTTGTCTTGTTTTAGAGTAAATGGTTCTTTAATGGATTGGGCCATTCCAGCACTCCTGATTTAAGGTCTGTTGTAGCAAGTGACAGTTTTGATGCCAGTAACATATGTGAGTTAAATTAAATTGCATTGCAGGATCCAGCCGGTCCGCTCTGACCCAGTCAGCATGCCAGGGTCATCCCGTCCAGTCTCTGATCGAAGGGGAGTTTCTACCGTGATTGATGCTGCCTCAGGTAGAAAAATCACCTCAGAAATGTTTACTGGATAGTTCTGTGTATTTTCTATTTCTTTTGTTGTATAATATAGAAAATGAAATTATTTTTGCATCCCCCGCCAATTTTTTTTGTCTTATTTTGGGATGTGTGTGTATGTGTGTGTAGTAGAACAATGTTATGCATACATTTGTTGCTAAACAATGCCGTGCATTTAAATTTTGTTAAGGTTGGTGAATGATGCGGTGCAGTTGGCACTTGATTAAATGTAATGAACACAGTATTAAGGGCTACAGGGTTGATGACTGTTTTGCCTTTGATCTCTCAAATGTGGAGAAGCAACCTTGACAGAGAACGTAAATACAATATATGGATTCAATTTACTCAACCTGTTGAGTATCAAAGTGCCTGATCTGTGGAAGTAGAGTCCAAATGCTATAACTTAAATGGTTTTATTATTGAAAGCATAAAGTTTAGAAATTCATTAACCTAGCTCTGGTCTATCTATCATAGTTATTAACTTCCGATCCTTGGAACCAAGCCATGAATATGTATATTTGTATCTGGAGAAGTACATTTTTTGCCTTTGTAGGTGATAGTTTCTACATTGGTATTGGAAAGGTGTTTTCTTCCAGGTCTGCCAAATAATAGAACTACTAATAATACCACATTTTCTCTTCTCTACATTCAGTGATAAGTAAAGTAAGGACAATGCTGCTTTATATTATGGTGCAGCACAGAGCATGTGAAGATAGCAAACAGCAGTGTTTCATCAAAAAAGTCTCTTACAAGTAGAATTATTAAGTACTCAGCATTAGCCAAACAGTTGAGTCAGAGAGGATTTTAATCTCTAGCAATTTCAAAATCCCTAGAGAATGCTGATTTGATTGAAGCTTAAACTGTGAAAGAAGTGGAAACAAACAGAAAACTGATTTGTGCAGGTCACATTTAAAGCACCAAAGCTTCTGTTTCTGCTCCTGTCTCTGGATATATTTTGAAGTTTGAAAGCTAATGGGTTTTATATCTTCCTAGCTTTCTGATTTTTAGCGAGTGGATTGTACCTAGTGTCTGATTAAACTGCCTGTTTCCTGGACCGCGCCTTCATTTTAATGTAGATTCTACTTTTGAGGACTGATACTGGTTTGTGTACTTGAACTTGGCAACCATGGTTCTCCCCTGAATTCAAACACAGAAATATGCAAAGTCTCTATCCTTGCTTCCCTGCATTGAATGAGATACTGAGTTAAGTGACCAAAGTTAAATCTTTTTGATAGTTTTAATTTTAAGAATGCTAACAAATGCCGCTTATCTGGAATTACAATTTACAGTTGTGACCTTGGAAATGATGCATTTGCTCCTGAATTATTTGATGCAAGATTACACTAGCAATCTTAAACTGTCATTATTGATATTTTAGAGTCAGGTGACTAGATACTACTCAAGTGAAACTTGTCACCAAAACTGTACCTATTGTATTATTCCTTGTTGCCGTACTCAGTGCTATAGTCTAAGGTAATACTCCATTTTCCTTATGTAGCACTATTTTTAAGTCTTTTTAAGTTGTAAAATTACCTTGTTCCCCAAAGAGGAATTTCAGTGAACTATTGCAATCATAGTTTTGTTTAACTCTGTTGCAAGAAGAGTTTTCAAGTTGATGCTTGACTAAGGAATTAGATCTTTCCCTGTGATTTATTTTCATTTCCATCTGAGGCAGATCTTAGGAGTTTTGGGAATATTCTATAGCTCTGAGCCTCCGCCTAAAATTATCAATCTTTTGAGAAGAGAAAGGACTTCTTGGTAAATAAACTCTGTTGTTATTTTTCTGGTCCTATTTTCATTCCAGAAAGCCAGCGTTCCTTTCCAAAAGACAGCAAAGCAATGACATGCGTATGCTGCTTTAGGTGCATCAGTATTATTTTGTTGAAGAAACTTCACCCACTTTTTCTAATACAGCCACTGTTGTAACAAATTTACTTTTCTATTGCTGTTTAACAAGATAGAGGCTAAATGGTTTGGGTTCTTTATGAAAAGAACTTTGTGTAAAGATTGTTTTAGATTATTCTATTTAAAGGTGCCTAATAGATTATTATAATTACTCCAGAACCTGGAAGTGCTTCTCTGGTTGTGACCCGTATATTGGATTCAGCTGCATATTATGATAATGCTTATCTGGAGTTTTGATTGCATTTGCTTGGGGTTATGACCAATATGGCCCTTCCTTTTATCAAATTTCATTGCTTTGTCTTAACTTCAAGCTATTTCTACAACTGATATAATTGCCTTTTTAATTGTGCCAATGGCACATTTTAGACTATTCTTCAGTTTTGGTGACATCCCTTGTCTGTCTGTCTGTCATCAGTGGTGGAGGAGTATAATACATAATTGCTTTTTACAGGGTTAGAATTTAAAAGTTAATGTAACAGTTTAAAATCTTTTGATAATTGTATCGTTTTCAAATGAACTATTTTTTTGAACCTTTAATGTGTTCTGAATATCTTTGCATTAATCTTGCCATGTTATTCTGTTGAAATTAAAGAACAGGAGAACCCTGCCACTTTTTTTTTCTTGATCATCTATTGTGTCTGGGCTTTACTCCCTCACATATGAACACATATCCTAAAATCCCCATTTTTGACTTAATAAATTCAGTGATTCAGACACAGCAGAAATACTGTGCTTTTAGATATATGTAAACCACCTCTTTACTGTCTTTACATAAATGGGTATTTTTAAGCTCATCAGTTCTATAACTGCTTTATAAATAGATGTTATTTCCATAACATGTTTCATCTGACTGTCCTAAGATTTTGAGTTTGAGTAATTGTGTTATCCATCAAAATGTTTCCTTTTTGACTAATGAGAAAACTATTATGGAAATGGTCTTTGTAGAATTTTACCCTTGACCCAGACTACCCAGAACAAATGGTATTTGAAGGAATTGTTTAATTTTTCCAACTAATTAACCTCTAGGTCTCTGAATCATGCACAATTTTCCCAGAGCAAGTGCTGCATGAATTATGTACATTCTTTTTGGTTAGGTGCTTTTCCTCTATAGTATGCTCCATTCTTTTGATAAAGGTGTAGGACCTCTGAAGCTAAAAGAAAAAGACACCTGTCAATGTCCTATTCAAAATTTGTTTTCCGCATTTGCGATTAATGTTCCTGTCCCAAGACCTGTAGGTTGTACCTGTTGGATAATTTAGTAAGTCCTCTAGATGCTTTAGAGACATAAAAACCAAGAGCCTAGAATGATCTGTTTCATCTTATATTTGTCCTGGTTTGTAATTTCATTATGGAAATTGATGTTTACCAAGAAGCAACTCAAATCAATTAAGATTGAAGACAAACTTATTCTTGGCTTGTACAAAGAGCATAGTTGCTTGTCAAACTCAACTACAATAAGCATTATATAGAAAGAAGAGGCTATTGGAAGTGATGGAATCAACTTTGTGTATATTTCTGAGGAAGATGACAGTAGGAGAAGGAAAACTGACAAAGTAAAGTGAGTTGTCCAATAGAGCAGGCTTTGATACCTAACATGAGTGTTACATCAAGCATTTCAACAAATGAGAAAGTTGCATACATAGAATTTGTGGTTCTTCAGTCAAGAGAAATATTATTTTTATTATAAAATTGTAGTAGTTAAATAATTTCTATGAATTTAGGAAATATGTTTTAACATCTAATTTCCCCTCAATATCAAAGTAATTTGTTTATTGAAGAAAACGATACACTTAACCCAAATTGCTTTGATTTGCTTGATTTTATAATGATCACTTGTGCCTGCTCTATGTAGTTGGCATTTGTTGTATTGGATGTTTAAAAAAACAAGTAATGTTTATTAGCGAAGTATGGTTGGGTAGATGAAATTATTTGTGTAGAATGTCTCTGCTGGAGAGACATTCTTATAGAGGCATTCTTGTATGTTACAGAGATTTTTCTGATACTCTAGGGAAAGAACATTAATAAGGATTACGTTTCATTAGCTACATTTGCCTTTCCAATCTAATGTAGATATACTTAGTCATTGCAGCCCTCAGAGACATAAGAGATGTTGGTGGTAAGAAGCAAAGGAGTCTGTAAGAAAAACCATTCAGATGCCGTGGTGAGGTCACTTAGCTCTGTGATTTGAAAACTAGACCTGAGTGACAGAGTCATGATGATATAATCCTGGTCTTTAACTTGCTGAAACCTTCCACAATTCTTGTTTCTTACTTAGCCATTCTTCTCTGCATCTGTAAAAGGAATTTAAGTATCCCTGTGTAAAAATTTTCTCCACCAAGTTTGGCAGGGATATGTTCAAATTTTTTTTCTAAAAGAAAGAATATATTACAAAGCATGCAGTGTTGTTTAGAAATTTTGAGTTTTTTTTTTTAAATAAATGATATGGCTTTTGTTTAATAGAGTTGGGATTATAAGGTAACGAAAACTGCAGGCATACTTGTACCTTGGATATTGAAAGCCTGTGTAGGATCAGTAAGAGGATTATGGATGAGGGTGAAATTAAAAGAAGGCTTAGTCTTGACCTGTGAATATTCCCTCAGAGGGATAAAAGGAGGTCAATAATTTTACTTTGACACTATTTATACTTGAAACAGGAAATAGTCAAACCCAGATATTAAAAATGACTTTTTTATTAGAAATGAGGGCATTTATGCATTATTTTAGTGCAATTTTTTTGAATACCTACTACCTTTGTATAGAATCAAAGTTTAAGGACTTAGTGGAAACATTGGATTTTTCCTTTCAGTAATCTGCCACATCTTTTTCTTTCTGATTAAAATATTCCTCACATTCTTCTTTCTAATATTTATAGGATGTTAGAAGATCAAAGTCAAGTTAACAGTGTGGAAAAATTAGCTCAGCACACTTAAGAAAAAAAATGATTGCCCCAGTTGAAGATGAAGAAACGGTAAACAGAAGTAGAAGAAGCTGTTGAGAGTTATTTTTTTCTGATGACACATTGCTTCTTTGAATAAATCTTTGTGTCAACTAAAATCTTGCCTTTGCTTTCTCTATTGTAAGCACCAAGTTCTTGACATGACTTTACGTCTTTCCTAAGCATTTTGAGAAGGAATTGATGGAATTCTCCCTAGTGTTGATATACCAGGGTACCACATAATTACATGGGACTTTTTAGCCAAGAGACTGAACTTTTCTCTTTTGTACCTTTATTACTACATCTTTAATACAAGGCTGGACTGTTTATGTAGTCTGTTGCCTGAGACTTTGGTGGCAGAGGGACAATATTGGGGGCAGTATTAGAATTTGTTTAAGTCTGAACCGGGAATTCCATTTGTCTTAGTGACATGAGTGTCAAACTGTTAGTGCCACACTATTTTAAATTGTGTCCAAGAGCCTGAGAGTCTTATGCTTATAGGTGCCATCTATAAACTTAGAAACAAACAAAAGAGCCTTCTCTCCATTTAATATGTAAGCCCAGTGAGCAATTAAAAACAGCCTGGGACCTCACCCAGGCAACTAGTCAGAACCAGAGCTCATGATATCCCCCTGCATATTGTTGAAAACTATCAGGGAAAAGCTAAAGCAAATAACCAAAGTGAAAAATATTGTTTCCAGGAAAAGCCTTGTCGTGGAAGCTTAGGGTTGGAGAAAAGAGTGACTAGTAGTTCATGAGCCTTTGGTTCTAGACTCACTTGTCTGGAACAACTTGTGTGGCAGATTGTTTCAAAACCCCAGT
This sequence comes from Talpa occidentalis, assembly GCF_014898055.3. Lineage (NCBI taxonomy): Eukaryota > Metazoa > Chordata > Mammalia > Eulipotyphla > Talpidae > Talpa > Talpa occidentalis. Next base: position 107,679,607 of record NW_023605083.1, read on the forward strand.
GTTTCTTCCATTAAATGAGGGAATTGAGGTAAGGTATTTCCAAAGTCCCTTCCAGCTTGAAAATGTGATAGATCTTTAATTTGCATTACCTCTGTGGATGTTTCCAAAATTAGGGTATACTTTACATATGTCTTAATCACATAGGTCAATAAACTTTCATACCTATGTAATAATCACTACTCTGAGGAAAATATCAAATATTTCTGTCATTCCACAAAGTTCCCTTATGCCTCTTCCTGTCAATACTGACTTTAATGGAGAGAAAACCAAGTGACTTTCATTTTAAATTAGCTTTGTCTGTATTGAAATTCATGTAAATGAAATCATTCTCTGCATATTTGTTTGCATCTGGCTTCTTTTGCTCACAGTTTTTGGGATTCATCCAGGTGTTTCATTGTGTCGCTCTTTCATTTTTTAACATTTCAGTGTAGTGTGATCTTCACACCATTCATGTAATCTTATGCTGTTGTTTCTGACTTTTGGCTTATTCTCAATAAAGCTGGTATAAACTTTCCTGTACAAGTCCTTTTTTTGAAATGATTTTTTGATATAAGACTTTCAGAGATAGTGGGCTTGTGGTAAGGACTAAACTTGCTGGCTCACAATTTAGGCATGTGTGTGACTTAATTAGGAAGTTCCAAGGAAGTATTTCATAATGATACTACCAATCTAATTCTTAACAGCACTGTATGAGCCATTTCTCATGAATGTTAACTGTGGTTTTAATTTGCTTTTTTTTTTTGATGAAGTTGTGATTTTGATCAGCTTGAATATACTCATTGGCTATTTGGCTATCTTCTCTTGTAATGTACTTGTGAAGTCAGCTAATCTTTAGGTTTACAATATCTTTTGTCAGATATTGAAAAATATTTCCTTTCAATACGATACTTTCACTTATTGCTATTTTTTTTTTTTTAAAGAACCAGTTTTCCCACTACACATCCTTTTGTGTTTTGTGTTTTACACAGGAAAAAAATTATCTTTCTCCCATTTTTGAAATGAAGTGTTTTTTCGTAGAAATTGTATCGTCTTATCTCTGCATTTATGTCTATGATCCTTTTTAAATTGCTTTTTTTACTGTGATAGGAATCTAGCATCATATTAGGCTATCCTACAGTTATTCAGTTGTACCAGCAATAGTTTTCAAAAAGACATGCCTTTCCTATAATAAATTTCATTGATGTCTTTTAAATTTTTCTTGGATTTTTCTATTCTGTTATTTATTCATTCAGTCTTTTCACTACTATGATACTATCTCAATTACTGTAGCTTTTTAGTATATTTGAAATCTTAACAGTTAATGCCTCCACTTCCTTTTTTCTATACAAGTCCTTTGCATCATCGACATGTACACATATATACATACTGTTGGTTTCCAAAGTGTGGCCCAAGAATCCCTCAGAGTTCCCATTACACTTTCAATGAGTCCTGAGTGAAAATTTTATTAAAATATGAAGTCATTATTTGTCTTTACTTTTTATGCTGTGTTAGCATTTAATATAGATGAAACAAAATAATGGTATATGAACTGATTGGACCTTAGCATAGTAAAAGCAGTGGTACCAAACTGTGCAGAGGCAATGCTATCCACTGCTAGGTTTTTTTTTTTTTTTAAGCTCTAATTACTTAGAATGTATTTGTAATAGTAAAAATAATTTTATTATATTAAAATTTTAATAAATTAATTTTATTAAATTTTGATGCTGTGTTCTTCTTTTTAATATTCTTTATAACACAGTGGAATTAACCAATGATAATTGTCTTGAGGAAATGCTCTTGTGTGATTGTCCTAAACTGAACTAGCAACTGTTAAAATGGAGTACCATTTTAATTGAAAAACTCCAAAACTTTATTCTGATACTGTTATTTGGCAAAATTTTCTCAAAAATAAGGTAAGCTTATCACTTCATGGAAAACAACTGATAATATTTATTACCAGTGATAAAATTTTAGGCCTCAATTATAAATAATAAATTTAGAAACTTTTTTTTTTATTTGTTTGTTTGTTCGTTCGTTTTGTTTATACATGCACTGGGTACAGTCAGAAGCGCGGGAGGGTGAGAGAATTCACCAGAGCCAGAGCGGGGAGCAGAGCAGGCAGAAAGACCGAAGTACACTGCTGAGGGGAGCAGCGGGCGGCAGGAGAGGTCTGCGCACCATGTGGGACCCTCCTTCGGTGGCCGGGGAGCAGCCAGGGATCGAACTGGTGCCGCAGAGGTCGCCGGCAGCTTTGCAACCCAGCGCTCAACCGCTGCGCCACCGGGGAGGCCCAAATTTAGAAACTTTTTATCCATATATATCTTCAGCTTTCTGTTTAACAGGTTCCCTAACTTTAAAGACATCTCTAATGAGATAGGTTGTGGTATTAACTAGTATCCTGGTAGATTTGCGGTATTTTCCAATTGTCTCATTTATGGTATCACAAATTTGTGATTTATGATATTACAAAATTATGTATGGGCAATGCAAGATGGAACAAAGGATTTTACTATAACAGAATACAAAAGTTAATTGATATTGTTTCAGACACACCGCAACAAACTTGTCATATCAAAGAATGTCTATAGAATCTAAAGAGGCTCAGAATCTAAATATTCTCTGTCCATTGCCAATTATATTTTTGAGTGAGGCAAACCTATCCTCACATACTTTAATACAAACAACCTATCATAACAAATGTGGAACAGCTATTGTCTATTATAAAAGATTCCTCCCCAAAAGGGAAAAATGTCACTCTTCTCACTTTTTTAATGTGGGAATTACTTTAAGGAACTGTCATTAATATTAATACATAGTTTATTATTGGCTTAAAGTATGTTTGTACATAAATATTTTCAGTGTTAATAGATACAATGAACATAAGCCAAAGCTTTTTGAGTCTTCAGTATTTAAGAGTACTAAGGAGTTCTGGTTCAAAAAATATTTGAAACCACAAAAATATATGTATGCCCTGACAAACACACACATATAAATTAAATTTATATTAATCCTTATAGAAATCTAGATAATAGGAGTTGGTTGATAGGACTTTCATTTAATCTGTGGGTCAAATTTGGTAGAATTTGACATCTTCGAAAAGAGTTGAATCTTCCACTATATGAGTATTTTATAGTTATCCACTTTTTTAATTTTCTAGTACTCATTATTCTTCAATTTAGAAGTGTCACACATAGTTTGTAAACTTGATTGCAGTTATTTGATGGCAATTATAAATAGCATATTTTAGTAATTTTTATTTTCCCATATTAAATATAGTAATTATACTCATATAGTACTGGTGTATACCGAAACATTTGTAAATTCTTGTATTCATTCCAGTAGATTCCTTGGAATTATCTACTGTGCTATCATGTTATTTGTAAATAGAAGATGATTTTTTTATTCTTCCTTACTGTACCTGCTTAGATCACCAATATGTTATTGAAGAGAAGAGTTGATATTGAACATTCTTGCCTTCTTCTTAGTCCTAAGGCAAAGTGTTTAATATTTCACTATAAGTATATGACATATTATAGACTTGAAAAATAAGAGACATATTTTTAAAAAATGAAAACCTACATTCCTATATTTTGTATTCCCATATTGAATTTCCTACTGTATTGTTCTTTTATTGGATTGAGGAAAAAGATGAACCAAATTTATGAAAGAACCAAAATGCAATTCTAAAATTGGAAAATATAGTCTCTTAAATAATTCACTGAATGTCTGAACAGCTGAATGAACACAAAAGAAAATAGACTCATAAACAAGGCAAAAGTTATCATAACTGATTCAGAGAGATGAAAATAGCAAAATAAAACAATGGAGTCAGAAATGTATGCAACAATAATACATGTCTAATATATTGGTAATTGTTGCAGGTGGATGTCAAGATGGAGAGAGTAATGAAAAAAAAAATAAATGGGGGCTGAGAGTTCCTAAAATTAATTGAAGATGTCAACTCAAAGTTTCAAGCAGCTCAGTTCTCTCAATAGGATATATACAAAGAGAAGTATACCGAGTCACATTAGAGTTAACTGTTGAAACCCCAAAATCATATAGCAATTTTAATAAACATACCTTGATTCTCTATTTCTCTAAGTTCATATTTGGGTGAGGGTTTACTTTTGACAAAATTAAAGGGATTTTAAAGTTTTTTTTGTCAATATGAGATACCTGTCTCCCAGTGATCTATGAAAAATCACTAGTCTATTTGCCATTAGGTAGATATAAAAAATATATGAAGCCAGTATTATTAGTGTGCCCCAAACTATGGTACATGTTTTCCCAGAGCTACTCTGATTTTAGGTTAGGTTCAGGCTAAGAGTGGGACTAAAGACACCTAGCTCTTGATACTTAGAATGACTTAAAGTGCATTATGTTGACACCTCAGATAAGTGCAAACCTCTTTACCCTAAGTAATCAAATATTTATTTCAAAACATTTGTATGCTGCAATGAGCCACGTGGGAGTTAAAGAGAATCAACTATTCAGGTGGTGAAAATGTGTGAATGCAGCTGGCATATGAAATTCAGTATGATGAATTCCCAGCTTGTCCTTAGTGCTTCAGGCAAAAATTGACAGGCCTGTCATTGGCTTTCCATTCCTGGCATTGATAGGACTGAAAATTCTTAGTGTCACAGATACTTAAAAGCTGTCCCTGTTAGAGCAGACACAAACAGCGCTGGAGGGTTCTGATTGTGTGGAGATGTAATCAATATGATCTAGAGTTCTTGACCTGAACATATAATTATCTGGAAGTTATAAAGGTAGCTTGTTGTGACAGAAAATGCTTATATTCAGAACTTTGGGGCCAAGTTGTGAATGAAGTGTAGGAAAATAGGGACTTTGTCTCTCTTTCTATACTTCACAGACCTTCCGAGGCTATCATCATAACCACAGAACCAGGGTATTATTCTAGGATTAGGGCATTGTATCTGCAAGATTCTGGGTGCTGACATTTAAATCACAGCTCTAAAATGATTTGAATGTTATGCAACTCGTGATTGTGGTTTTCTAATACCAAAATAGAATTTTTTTTCATTGAGCCAAATACCTGAAGTGCCCTTTTAAATTATAGCACATTTGAGTTGGAGCTTTTCCGGAAGCTAAGTGTTTGTTGAAAACAAAATTGGGTAAGCAGATATTATGGCATCCATGACTCATGGGTAGGAGTCAGTAAAAGGAGATGACACTTGAAGCAGTTCTTAAGATTGATTTGCCATGTGAAAATAGTTAACATGGATGCATAAAATAACTGATGTAAATCCTAGTTGCTTTGTCACTGCTTGACTTAAGATACCTCTGATGACACCACTTTTGGATCATCTCATGAGTGGGATGCCTTGAGAAAGAGTGGAAAGTAAAGCCTTATGATAGTAGGCTTTTTGAGAGCAAGGGTTATTTTTGTACTTCTACATGTCTGGTCTAAGTGCCTGCCACAGAACAGATAATGAATACTTGTTGCATTGTTGATTTCTGATAAACCCTAGACATTAAATATAATGTAATTAAAATTCAATAATGCTGCATTTTCACACCTCTGTTACCTCACTTACATATAGGAAACATTTTCTTTTCCCAGAGTACTTAATTTTGATGGCTTCTATTTTCATGATAACTGTTCCTTCATTTGGGACCCTGGTGAACTCTTTGATAGGTTGAAATATTTTGCAGAGCATTTCAAGTTGTCTTTTATGTCTTTTTTAAAAGCAGTCCATGTTTAAATGGTGCATTTTTCATCTATGATAGTTTTTACATCCAGATAATAAATGTACAGGAATTGTGACCTTCAACTCCGTTGTGCTATGACCTTATGAGGCTAGTATAGAAATTTGTGTTATAAGGTTATCTTTATAAACCATTAACTGTAGCAAAGTTTTGCTTTGTGGTATCTATTCTCAAACCTGGCAAACATCCAGTGGAACAAATGGACTTGCTTTATTCTTCTGATCACAGTAGGCTTAACACTCAGACATAGTAGTGTATGGATAGTTGGGGCTCGTGTGTTAAGCTGCCCTGTCTTATTATACATGTTATTATACTTGTTATTCTGAGTATCCTGGGCTCAGGATATTGACATACAGTGTTCTCACATAAGTTCCATTAAGCTGGAAAGGTTTATTGAAGAATTGCCACTGTTTTGGTAATGTCACTGCCTGTTCTTATACACTTTGCAGCCTTATGAGTCTGAAGCTTCTTTTATCTTGCTGTTATACCATTATTGGAAAGGCCAGTTATTCTGTAAATGCTCAGATCAGGTATTGTGGAGAAAACCAAAAATTGCACTTGAAACTTTAATTAAACTGTCTAGTTAGAAATCTCTTCTTTAGATAAGTTTATGTAGTTTTCCAATAAAGAATGTTTGCATGATTAGGAAAGACACACCCGTCTGTTTCTTGATATCTAAAGAGAATACTAATAGTTTCCACAGTGACCCCTTTGATATTCTATCAGAATGACTTTCCCTATGTCAGAAATTTTTATCCATGAGCAAATGCCTCTAATTAGAGTTTTTATAACCTTGCTAGGGTGCCAATTCTTGAATCAGAAGGCCTAAGCCAGAGAGATCTTAGTAGAGTTTTGGTATGGTGCCTGAAACTTTTCATTTGCTTGGAAATGTGTTCTTAATTTTACTCTTTATTACAGTTCACCCCATTGATTAAATTAATCACTCTCTCCTCTGTTCTTAAAGTTTTACTGTTGTGTTAAAGTAAGTCGGGAACCATTTCCCATTCTAGACTGTGAGCTCATCTTTGTACTTCCCACAGCACCTTGAATGGTTCTGACATATAATAGGCACTCAATAAATGTTAATGAATTCAATATTTCAGTATGGAATATTGAAACCAAATTTTTGCAGTCAACTACACACAGTCATTGCCTCCTATGAGGGGCACTGAAACATTAGTGCATTTTTTTTTTTACTGTATTCTTTTAGAACATGTGCATGCATTATCCATACAAACCTCTATTTTTAACACCTGACATGTTTCAGAATTTGAAAGGTTAATATTGAGGGTTATTAATTTATCTTTGTTTATGTACATCCATGAAGAAACTGAGGTTAAGGAATGTTCAACAATTTGGCTAGTGTCATGTAGATAGTAGGTAGTAGAGAGAAAATTTATTCTGAAACCTTCACTTTTCCCAGAATATTGAACAGTGTGTTAGCCACAATAGCCTACCACAGTTTTGTTCATAATAACAGGAGGGATCTGATGTAGGAACTATCTTTATTTATCATCTGCTGTGTGCATCATCGAAGCCCCCCGTTTTGAGGGCACCTCTGTTTTAAGGGGCCATTGGCATATCCTTAGTGATGTATTGATGATTGAAGACTGTTGGCTCATACCTTTCAAGCAGTAAACATTTATTTTCAGTTAGGAAAGCCACTATCAATCAGTTAATGTTTTCTGATGCTGAAAAAGGCTTTCGCTAAAGCATGGTGATTGCCCAAGGTCACAATTATTTTCCATCTACTTGTGGGAAAAAGCAAACTTTTAAAGAATATACACACTTTTTTTTTTTTTAATTTGGAAGACAAGGGAGAGGGAGAGAAAGTGATTATATTTCTTTTTATTCTAAAATCTGGACTTCCACACTGTTGGGATACATTTGCAGTATAATGAAGCAATTCTGACAGTCTTTTAAGGAAAAGGTGTTCCTTACTGTGGTTTAAGGAGGAACATGCTGACTTTTGTTTCATGGTGGGGTAGGAGGATGTTGCTGAAGACTATCAAGGTGACTGACTCCTCAGGTGATTGACTCTCTCTCTTTAAAAAAGAACCTCAAAATAGTCTAACTTAGAACTATGTTTATATATGTATTTTTTATGTAAATACATTTTACTCCTCTTCCAGTAGGTAAAGAAATGGACCCATTTTGTTTGAGACCAGCAGATCACTCTCCAGAGCATGAGTGGGCTTCCATTTGTTTTGAATGTCTCAATCTGTCAAAACAAGGGAGATTGCCATTCACTGTTCTCCCCCATCCCACTCCCTGCCTCTATTTCAGCTCATCTTTTTTTCTGTTTCCAGTTTGTTTCTTCCTAGTTTGAGAACTCAGTTTTATTTCTATAAGTGAAAGACTCTCCCAGGATGCTGAATATGTTATTATTTTTATAGCCAAAGGAAGATTTCAGCTTGCCTGTAAAACATGTTCTTGGCATAAATTTGGGAGATGGTTTGTAGCAGCCTGGGTGAGACTTTCCTTTGGGATCATGAAAGTGTTGGGGCATCCCTGCCCTCCACTCTTCCTTCGTCAAGTATGACATTAGTGGTTTTAGGTCTTGTTGACCCTTCTTTCAACCAAAGCGTTAGGACCGATTAGAGCACAGTGTGGATTTCTCTTATGATATGTTGGAGGGGGAAAAAAGTTACAAATGGTTTCATTTACCAAAATGACTATTTCTCTTGGAGAGTTTTGTCTTTTCTTTAAAATTTCCAGGAGTTGGGTGGGCTTGATATCCTCTGTCCCTCTCCACCTCCCCACCCACACTCTCACATTGGCAGAGATGCTGAGAATGTTAAGCATAATTCCAGGTTTCTCAGAGGAAATCTTTGACCAAGGAGTAACCAAGACATACTTTTCTGAAGTTGTTTTAAAAAATCTTTTTCAGTTGAATTAGAAGTAAATATTATAGACTTGTTTTTCACTGTTTCAATTGTATATATAGGATAATTGCTTTGGAACATCAGTAACTGCTGCTTAAAGCAACTTGCAGGATTGAGATCTGTGATTTTTTTACTTCTGCTCGTAGAACCATACTTCATCATTTACTGGATCAAGTAGCACTCTCATTTACTTAGGATTTATGTCAGCATCTTGAGCTCCACATCCGATATTACATGCCACCTTGTTGAGAGTCTCTGCATTTTGTCTGCCCCATTACCGCTTTATGAAAGGACTTGAAGCATCTTTATTTTTTTCAGTGTATCTGAAGGCTTTATTGAAATGAGAAACAGTCACTTTGTCCCTAAAAGTAATGTTTAAAACTTCTTATATTTTGATGATCAGAATAACTGTATCCCTGGAATAAAACTTTTTTTTTAAAGATTTTGAAACTTTATTAAAAGTGTATAGGTGTTCCATAACAACTATAAGTCTTTTTTTGTTTAATTATTTTTATATTATATATTTTTTACATCATTCTTCATTTTTGTATTATATATGCTTTCTCATCTTGGTTATAGTCCCCGTGAAATTCCTACCACCAATTCACCCGTGTCCCATCACCATAGTCCCTTGTACTCTTCCCACCCCTGTTTTGGAACAAAACATTCTTAATGTGAGCCCCATAGATCTCTTCTTGTGATGGATTCACAAGGAACCCTGAAGAAACAAAGATTTTTCTGACGGGTGCAAGTAGTGTCCTTCAGTAGGAAAGCAGAATGTTTCATAAACCTAGCCATACCTGGGAGTAGGGAAAGTTGTGACTATGTTATCATCAGAAGCGTGTAATTCAGGTAACCTCCATTGCTTGCTTCCCTGCTGTTGGCTAAGCTGTGGCTTTTAATTGAACCATATCTGTAACTCCACTCTTTCATCTGTCCCTTATTATGGAATAAAAAGAAAATTGGGTGTTATTTAAATATTCCCTACTTATATTCATTGAAAACTGCCCCACCGCAAGGCCTTTGCTCTTTTCCAAAACTGCCTAGTACCAGCCCAGTTTTTTACCCAGGTGGTTTACCCCAAAACCTGGATTTTGCTTTCCTCAGACCTTTAATTTCTTCAAACCAAAGGATCACAGAAAAACTTAGGAGGAGCCTAGTTTGATTTGTGAGGTTTTCAATAAAATTGAAGTGGTACGTGGCTAGAAAACCAAGCCCATGAAAAGCCCTAGCTGTGCTGACACTGGAGGAAAAACCTGCAGAATTCTTATACTTTTTTTTTTTTTTTTAATGTTTGGGGAAAAAAAGAAATAAAAAGGAAGCGATTTAGCACCAGCACACTTTTTGAAAGCAAGAGAGTGAGGGAATGCTTGGTTGACTTCATTTGTTGCTTATTAGTGTTTTATTTTAAAGTCTCCTTGAATGTATATGTTCTTTCTAGAAATTTTGCAAAGTACATAGAACAAAGTTTGAAAACTCATTTCAGTCTACAGACAAAATTGTTCTTAACATTTTGGTATATAACATTTTAGCGCCTACACTTTTTATTTATCATATTAAAGTTATATGTTAAACAATATTTTATAACATGACCTATTGTCATCAGATGATCTTTCATTTATTAAATCTTTCTTATAACAGATATTTTAATTATTATATTACATGAATCATTCATTTGCTTGGTCTTCTATCATTACATTTTCAGTTACTCATTTATTTTACCATACTAGGTAAGATTAAATAACATTCCTATACTTAAGTCTTTGTTTATATTTTTCTAAACATTTAAATAAGAATTTGAAGCCTGTGTGTATGTCATGGTACAGCTATACTTTTCAAATTAAATACTTATGTAAACGAATAATATACTAGTAAAGTTTACTACTAATGAAAAAAGAATCAATGCCAATGTACATCTATTCTGCTCCCTTAATGAGATCAGCTTGTATAATTGATTCAAATCTTTCATCAAAAAGCATATGTTGGTATACACACACACACACACATATGTTGGTATACACACACATATATGTTGGTATACACACACTCACACATATGCCAAACAATATATACATTTTAAAAAGCAATGTATCTTATTAATGAACAATGTATCACTGATTTAGACTGCATCAAGAATCAATAAGCTTGTTCTTTTAAAGAGCAATATAGTAAATATTTAGACTTTGAACATCATACTGTAATCATATTTACATTTGAATTTTTTTTCTTTCATGCTTCCTTTCAACTTATCAGTATTTTAGAGACTCATGGTCAGTATTACATAAGTGAAAAACCAAGCTAGAAATGTAATGTACAGTAAAGTAAGATAAAGTTTGACAACCCTAATTCTCCTTTTGAAACATGCTGCAAAAAAACTGGGAAGCAAATCATTGAAACCATGATTCAAATACCTTCAGTGATTTGAGATAGGTTTTGCGTAAGGAATCTTAAGTCTTAATCTTAAGTATGGGCACAACTTTGTTTTCTCTTCATCTCTTCTGTGGTTTCCTTCCTTTCCAAATTGAGGTGGTAGACCAATCTCTTCTCTCCTGGAGACCTTACTAGTAAAGCCAAAAAAGATACCAAGCTCAGGTTTCTCTGGAGCTGGTCTCTTCAGACAGAGCTGGAGATGCACACCTAGCTACTGTCTCTGATGTTGTAGGTGATTTGAGTTACTGATTCCATTTAGTTCCTTTTTGTTTTGAGTATCTTGCAATTGAAATTTCATTACTCTGGGATGTAATGAATCTTATAAAATACTGAACCTGTCCCAAAGACAAAATATTCTCTTTCTCCAGTATTCTACATAGGTTCTATTATAAATTGGTAGAATTTGTGGCCAGGAGTACAGACTCGCGGGCTCCAAACAGCTGTAAAAATGTTCAGTAACATTTATCAAAGTAAGGATTAACTTCTCAGGAGTCTGCTCCTACTACTTGAAATGCATATTTTATTGTTGCATATTGTATTGTTATTTATTTTCTAACCTGACTTTCTTATTTCTTATTCTATGTCAACACTACCAAAACCCAAATGTATTATGGTTTTTAAATTATCTTCCAAAATGTTTACAGTTCTTATATTTGTCAATGACTTTAATATTCTATATATTTTTAAATGGTTGCTAGGTTGGGTGTCTCTAGACACAACACTTCACACTAAGTTAGGCTGACAATTCAGTGATGTGGAAGCTATTACCTCACCTTTGTGCTTACAGGCTGTGGCCTCTTGCCTTTTTCTGGTTCATAATGAACAGTATTAACATTCAAGAACTTTTTAACACACATTAAGGACAGGATTTTTCTAATTCCTTATATGAGAGGATTTAAAATTGAATGAGTAAAACCTAACAAGCATAACACAGAAAAGAGGACTATGCATTAATCTTAGAGTTGAATTTTGATGTTAAAATCCCAACTAAAATATCAGCAAACCAAATAATACACTACAATAAGAGAATTGTCTTCCATTACCAAATATGATATATTCCATATTAGAAAATCCATTTCAGTAGTATACAGTATTAATAGGTTTGACTTAAAAAAACTATGATAGTCTCATTCGATGCTCAAAGTGCATTTGATTGAACTCAGCAATTATCTATAAGATTTTTTTTGAAATAACTAATACTGGAAAGATAATTTCTTTAAATCATAAAGAATAGAATACTTTTGACATTCATTCTAAACTCAGCAAAAAGGCAGTCATGCCATGACCATTTTTATATAACCACATTTTGTAAGGAATATTCATATATATGATCTCAAAGTCTTCATTAACAGATAATATAATCTGTTGATTATATTGAAAGTTGAAGATCATCAACTTTCAAAGAACTTACTATACTGATTAGATATTGATAAATATATATAACATCTCTACAATTTATATAAATTAATAAAATCTAATTAAATGTAAATTTAAATTCTTTAAAAGTTTTTATTCATGCTTGGACCAGAAACCATAATATACTTAGGAAGAATCCTAAGAAGAAATAGAATGTTACATAAATATAACCATGAACCTTTTTAGAGTTTGGATTTTACTAGAATCTTGATAAAGTTATTTCTTGGTGTATTTGAAAGATGAATAGCCAAGAATTGCTAAGATAATATTTTGACTTTGAAATGAGTAGGAATTTCATATATTATTATAAAAATTTTGTAGCTTACAGAAAAATCCTAAATATATAATATAGCAAATATCTAAATATGTTCACTAAATTCAACAGTGTTCACACTTGGTATTTCTCTACATAGAAGAGAATTTTAAATTAAAATGAATGATCCTTGAGGTCTTTTAAAAGCAATACAGCTACAGACCCATTTCTCTCTCCCTCTCTCCTCTCTCTCTCCTCTTTCTCACACAAGCACATGCTTTCTTCTCATTCACTTCTCGTTAAAAGGCACATATATATATATATATGTATTTATAAAATTAGAAAGAATAGCAAAAGTTGGAAACTCTAACAACTAACCTGTTTTATATCTTTCCAAACCTGTTTTATATCTTTCCTCATAAGCACACTAAATTATTTTCAAGCAAATCTCAGACATCACCTTATTTCATCTGTATTATCACAGTACATATCTTTTAAAAGGATTCTCTTTAAAAATGAAGTATTATCATGCTGGAAAAAACTACTCATTTTTTCCCCTATACAACACATTTATTATTATTTATAATGTATTTCAATTGAAAAGCAAGTTATCAAACAGTGTGCTATCAATAACAGTTTTGTACTTTTTTTCTAAATTATGTTTGCAGTAAAGTGGGTTTACATCTTTATATCTCTTCTGGTCACTGTAGGTTCAAACATCTACACACTAATTATTTAATATCAAAATTCCACTGTGTGTTGTTTCCTTGATATCCCGTTTTTAATAATCATGTTCCCATAAATAATTAAAAAATATTTTACAAAAGTTACTAGTAAGACCCATACTTTGCAGTTGATCGGCATGTCTGTTAAGACACTTTATGTGTGGGCCTCCCCTGGTGGCGCAGCGGTTGAGCGCTGGGCTGTGAAGCTGCCCACAGCATCTGCAGCACCGGTTCGATCCCCGGCCACTGGCGAGGGTCCCACATGGCGCACAGACCTCTCCTGCCGTGCCCGCTGCTCCCCTCAGCAGTGTACTTCAGTCCTCTGCCTGTTCTGTTCCCCACTCTGGCTCTGGTGAATTCTTTCACCCTCCCGTGCTTCTGACTGTACCCAGTGCATGTATAAATAAATAAATCTTAAAAAAAAAAAAAAAAAAAAAAAAAAAAAGACACTTTATGTGTACATTTTTCTCTCCTTTTGTCACCTCATTAGAGTTTTTGAAGAATATAGACTTTTTTTTTTAAGTGTTTCCCTGTCACAGACAGAAACTTCCTGAAAGCACCCCCATGATACTCTGTTGTCTCTGAAATTTCCTGTAGATTGTTAACTAGATTTAAAGATTGGTTAGATCAATTTATTTTATGGTAAAAATAACTTTTTTTTAATTGATGTTACTATTGGCACTTGAGAAAAGGGTATACTCTGTTTCTAGGGGATGAAGTTATGTTTCTGTCAGTTAGACTTACATCATTAATCTTCTGATGTTTTATATGTGCATACATACATATATGTAAATAACTACACACATATATACACTAGAAAATGTTTAATGAGCAGCCACTCATTAAATAAATAATAGTATATATCATGAATTGGATTAAAAATTTTAAAATATCATAGTGCCTTAAAATCTTAAAATCTTAAAATCTTGCATTACATCAATGTGATATTATGTAATATATAGATAGTCACAACTGTTAAAGCTAGAATATACCTATGTGTCTTTTTAAATATTTCTAGAGTTTTTGTTTTAATGCTTTTTGTTTAATTTTGTGACCAGAGATTTTCATGTGCTGTTTAAATGTAAAAGAATCTGAAACTGTGTGAAGTTTTATGTAAAAAAGATGTAATTTATGTAAGTTGTCTTTAACTTCCGTGTGATGGATCATAGGTAGTTTTAATTTTCTTTAAGAAAGAGCTTTTGTTACATTTATAAAGCTCAATATCCTTTTTTTTTTTTTAAACAAAAGAATGTGGCCTTAATAAGGAACTAGGGACATAATGAACAGTCTTTACTCTCCACCCCTACCCCCATAATAGTTAGAACTAAAATCATAAAAAAGACTTTTTTTCAGTGATCTGTTTTTAATGGGAAAATTTGGTTGCTAGCAATTATTACCCAAAAATTTCATCAGGGTCTTTGATATGACTTGAGGACTTTGAAAGACCCTCTGAAAATCCGACATTCAGTCAGGCTCCTCTTGCTTCTGAACCAAATAACAAGCCCTTCAGTTGAATTTTTCTGTCCAGACACTGGCTTAAATGATGGTATGCTTAACTGGGAAATATCATTGCAACCTTTGGCTGGAATACCTTGTAGGGGAGCTTCTTTAAATGTGAAGCCACAAGGGAGTTCTCTGGGTACATGCATTTTCACACATCTGCTAATGCAAAAGCCCCAGTGTGAGCATTAGTGCTCAGGAATGTGGTGTGGATTTGAGATGATCTCCCCAGGATTTTGGCAGGTCAGAACAAACATTATCTTGCTCCCATATGTTTTTGTAGGATCTTGAAAGGGAAATCATATACATTTCCTTCAACTGACATGCTGTATTTTCCCACATACACACACAAAAAAACCCTCTTAGCAAAAATAAATTCAGAAATATGTGTAAATGACATTCATTTATTTAGCATCTGTTGTCAATACAACATAAGCTGGTGGCTATGGGGAGTCACCTCCAGTTTGCGCTTTTTTGATTTATGTTTTAAATGCCATCTCAGAAAACTTGACCCACGGATAAAAACAGGAAGATCCCACATATTGAATAAGTCCTTTTTTCTTTCTTTCTCCTCTGGAAGTCCTTCGGTGTGGCAGACAAGGGTCTGTGGTCTCTCATCTCCACTACTGGCCCATGAATAGCAGGGATCTCCCCCATGGGCGTCTCCCTTGTAATGTCTGATATGTATCTGACATATTCAGTGTAAAAACAACCAGGGGACCCTCCTCATGCTAGAAATTCCCATGTAATCATAATGATAACACACACCGTGTCAAAGGTCATACCTGTGTTTTATCATCCTTGAGCTAACTGGGTCCAGTTTCATCCGGGGTTTGACCAAGAATGGTTACTCGTTCATTGCCATCTGCCTCTTTCCTTAAGTTTCTTCATTCTCTAGGCTCTCAATCTTTCTGAAGAATGATGTAGAATCTGCCAAATATT
This sequence comes from Talpa occidentalis, assembly GCF_014898055.3. Lineage (NCBI taxonomy): Eukaryota > Metazoa > Chordata > Mammalia > Eulipotyphla > Talpidae > Talpa > Talpa occidentalis. The sequence continues at coordinate 107,695,467 of NW_023605083.1, forward strand.
TTGGTTTCTTTTCTCTTCAAGTCTGTTGTTAAAACTTGAATAAAAGCAGCACCAGTTTCAGCTACTTAATGGCTCACAGTCAAGATAGCACAATGGTCGATTGTTATTGGCATCCAATCTGATAGATTTAATCTTATTTCTTTCTATATCACAACAAGGCCCTCCTCCCCTAGGATGTCATGTTGCGCTTGTAATGCCCCTAATCACTATTTTCATGTTGGTAAATGAGTTTTGTTCTGCAGTGCTATTTACGTATTCATACCAGCTCTCTAGTTTTTATCTGCTTATAGCACCTGTATTTCAGGTTATTAAGTGTATTTAAAAATGGCAGCTAGGATATATTTCTTTTCATTTCTCCCCACATTTGGTAGGAGGTCAAATATCTTTGACCTCACTTCTTTCATTTATAGTTTGTATTTATTTACCTCCACTGCTTTCCTATTTAATTATTTAGCTTGAGAAATGATTTCTATTGGGAAGCAAGACTTGAAATTGTTCTCCACAGTGGGAAACAGGGGTAAGCAACACAATCAGTTCACTATATAACAAGTATTGGTCTTGAGCTATTTCCCTGGCATCTTGCTGAAACATCCAGGTTATGTGGTTTAACTTCTGAATATAATCAGTTTGCTAAAGTAGGGGTCACAGCAATATGTCTTATTTACTTTGTTGACTGCTTTCTGTTCTAGAACTATTATATTATTTTCTGGCTCTTGGGACCAATACAAATATTGGTAATTTTTAGCAGTTCTTATTTCAGTGCATGTTGGTATTTTGGCATTGTTTTTTAGAGAAAAAAAAACAGAAATGATTCTTGTTATTCTTTTTCGCTCATTTTCCTTGGCGTGTTATATAGTAAATTACATAAACATGTTCTTTCTTCCTAAAATATGTGATATTTTCATTCTTCTGAAAAAATATTTGTGGTCCATTTTCAATCTCTTACTCCACGGAACAGACCTGCCGCCAAGGGAGCCCCGGTGTGGGATTGCAGCAGGTTGCCTCCTGAGCTATGTGCGGCAGATGATTTTCTGTGTCAGAAGATGCTATCGACTCACCTGGCCTCTTAGTGACAGAGAAATCCTTTGTTTATTCATTTAGTAGGCAGATTAACCCTAATGAATATTGGCTTCCTGGAAATAGATACAGGTGACAATGGCAAAGTGAGGAGTGGAGAGAAGTAAGACCAGTTCCTTTTCTTTCTTCACTTAGAAATAATGGTGGCCTTCATAGCAAAGTATTTTAAATCAGAAAGGAATGCAGAATATTCGAATTTAAAAGCTAGATTTAAATAATCAACCTTTAATTTTTCTTTTGATGTGTGTGTGCGCGCGCTTTTCAAAACCACTAAAGATTTTCTCATTTTGGCCAATAAAGTCTTATGTCTTTTAGAGTTAACTGAAAATATTAATTTAATATTTCATGATAGTTTAGTCACAAGTCATTTGAACAAGAAAATGCCATATTGAGATTTCCTTGCACCTCATTTTAAATTTTGTGAATTAAGAGTATATCATTCATCAGGCTCTTGTAGCACATTAAAAAAAGGTACATTGTACTATGTTCGTTACTATGCCCTGTTCATGCTGCTTCAGTAGCATGTTTATTTATTTACTGAGAAACAAGGGTGTGCAGCCGTTCAAAAACTATTCATAGAGTTTTGTGGCAACTTGTACAAAATTTCTGGAATTTAACTCTTTGAAATTCTTTTTCTTTGTCAGTATAACTGAAGAAAAATCATTTTTATGAACATCATTCTGGATACTTAATGTCGTTTTAATAACATGATGAAATGTTTGTGACTGCAAATCTTAAGCTCTGCTTACTGAAGGATGGAGTCCTTTACAGCATTTTTCAGTGAATGGTTTTGGAGATACATTATTCCCAAGACATGAATGTATAGACACAGATGTGAAAATCTCTTAACATTCAACCAAACTTTTCCAGATCTTACAGCTATAATTTATTCTGCAGTGTTCAAAGACTCCCCAAATGTCTTCTTTTACATAACTTTATCCATGGGAGGAAAAGTTAAAATTCTTCCCCTCTCCATGCTAAATGTTGAAGTTAGCCTTTTCATGATACATTTTGTAGTTGACTATAAAAGCTCTTGAATTTCACGACAGAAGTGAAAAAACAGAGTTTACCTTTCCATGAAGATTTAACGTTTATGATTTCTCCCAGCTCAAGGGTTGAGAGTCTGTTTGAATTGTGCTATGGCAAGCTTTAAATATGTATAATATATATGAATCAGAGCTAGTAATAAATTCTGAATGAATCTTTTGGTTTTTACTTAAGATTACTTTATCCTTAAAACTAATGTTTCTATAACCTCTGACCAAATACAGAAGATCCAGAGTATACTTCCAAGGGTGAAAATTTTTCCTGGTCTCCTGTGAGTATTTTAACTCATTCCAATGTGTGGTACATTGTGGCATGTGTGTGTCTATCAGAGATAAGTTTGCAGATTCTTAATTTACGTATTATCTAGCCAAGATATGAAGTAATCATTTAGTGAGTTGGCACTAAAATTAGAAAAAGATAAAGCAATATACATGTGTCATATTTCTTCACATGAACCACTGCCTATGTTAACTGAATTTTTCTTTGCTTTTTAGTGAATAACCAAAGGACAACAGTCATTATACGATTTTGTATTTTAAGTATTTTCATAATCCAACATAAATTGGCCCACCCAAGAATTAGGTCTGTTTTATAAAGATGTGTTTACATAGTCATTGGGTGAAAGATTGCAGAAGTTGAACCACTAGTTTTGAAAGTTGAGCCAGACCAGGAAAAATCAGGATACAATTTGGCACTTATGGAGACGAAATGATTTCCTTTTTAGCTGCTGATTTCTACTGGGAAATGTATCCTTGGACTGAAAATTGCATCCGGAAAAATGTTTATGTAGTGTTTTTCAAATGACTGATTATTCTTCTAACCTTTAACATGAACTGTGTCTAATTTTGGTCTTTTTTAACTCTTTCTCCTCTAGGTCTTTTCTCTCGGTGGGAAAACTATTACAGACAAACATGACTTAATTATTAGGAATACAGGAATGTCTTGCATGGCAATAAGGTTTCCATTTCAGGTTCCCCCCCTCCCCCAATAAGAATTTCATGCCCAAGTTATCTACCCTTTATCATTTAGGCACTTAACTTTTATATTATGTCGCAACTGTAGAGGGTAGTTTTTGTTTGCCTCAGGAACTATAGCTGCCCCTTATATTCTACCACCATTGCACACATTAAGTAGGACCTTCTTCAGTTTTGAGGGGTCGTATTTGACCCATAAAATTTTTAATACCATCAGTACTTGCTTTATTTTCTTTCTTGTGCAGGTTGTAACTTTTCTGGCTAAATTAGTGTCCACCACAGTTTGCAGGAGTCTCTGCTCTTTCTATCTCCACAGAGATAAGGTTACCTAAGGTTTCATCGTACAGTCATATGTAGGTGACCATGACAGGGGAATGGTGACATTTTGGTTTCACACTAGTTATTTCTGTTCACAACCCATGAGTTTGTTGTGCTGTCCAATACAATAGCCACTGGCTGCATTGGGTTATATAAATTTAAATTAATGCAAATTAGATAAAATTTGTATTTCAGGTACTCAGTTCCCCTAGCCACATTACAAGCCTTCCATATTGGATAACATAAAATAGAAAACATTTACAACATCAGAGGCGGTCCTTTTGTAAACCCCTGGACTAGAACTTTTAAGGAATGGGGAAGTACAATTGTCCAGAGATGGGAAAGAATCAAATATTGCTGTACTGCTGTAATGTCTACCATCACTGGTAAATTATGCATTTGCAAACGTTCCTGAGATATTTTCAATCCTTTTTTTCCTTCTTTTTGTGTGGAGGGAATTCTAGAATAATGAGGAGGGTGATATAAATAAGGTTTTTTTGCAAATATGTGTGTGTGTGATACACCTATTGCTTCTAGCTGCATAAAAGAAATCTTAAGGGGCCTCCCTGGTGGCGCAAGGGGTTAAGCACAGCACTATGACGCTATCCCCAGCCTCTGCAGCATGAGTTTGATCCCTGGCTGGCCAGGAAGGTGACCCACATGGTGCAGCAGACCTCTTCTGCCTCGCCAGCTGCTCCCCTCAGCAGTGTATTTAAGTCAGTCTGCCTGTTCTGCTCCCCACTCTGTCTCTGGTGAATCCTCTCACCCCCTGCATCTCTGGTCTGTATCCCAGTTCTTATATGCATAAATAAATAAATCTTAAAAAAGAAATCTTAAGCTTATACTTGAAGCTACCATTTTGCTGAAGGGGTCTTTAGAGTTCTTGTGTCTCTGTGAAGGTAGAATCTGTTCTACAGTCACATGACTCTAGAGATAATATTCAGGAAAGAAACACCACAATTCCCATTGAGCTCCAAAAATCTTATTAAGGAATTTGCATGTAATTACCCAAAGTTTGCCTTTTCCTTTAAAGAACCCATTCATTTTAGAGATTCCTTGATACTGTAAATCTGACAACTAAATCTGGTTTTTGTTGGAAAACTTCCACCAGAAGTAGTGTGAGTCAAGGATGAATACATGAAAGAGCAGACCGTGCCACTCAGACAGTCTGAGCAATATTACATTTTGACTTCAATTAGATTTTATCTATGGATGATACACAGAGAGGATATTTAGCAAAATGTGCAAAACTTTGCTCAAGATTCATAGCTTGTCTGATTGGTGTATAAACTTCTTGACATATAGGATAACAGTCAATAGATGTTCAGGCAAATCACATTATTGTTCTTTCTGAATATAGTAATAATAATAATAGATTGGGAAAATTCCTTTTTTTCTGAGAACAAAGCTATTTTCTCCCACATTTGATGGATTAGAATTTGACAAGTGATAGATAGCCCTTTACTTCTGCTCTGTCTTAAATGGTTTGACAGCTGTGTAAAATCCCCAGAAAGCAAGTAACCCAGCAGAGTCTGTGACAGTAACTGTTCACCGTCTTTTTGGTGTTTCTGCACTGTCTTGTCAAACATCTGGAAATCAGCATGTTTGCAGGCATCTCACAACATGATTTTGCATTTACATCATTGTGCTAGCTGGTAAAAGTTGTCTTTTTTTTAAGGGGAAAAAAAAAGTCAGCAACTTTTGGCTTGTCGCAAGGTCAAGTGATGATTAGTGATGCAGTCTCTCCTAGACACATGTTTAGCCCAGAAAAGTTAAATCAGTTCCCAAAAATTTGGTAACTATTAGAGTACTTCCTAAGTCACTTCCGGATGTCAGGCCTAAGGTGGAGTGGGGGGGGATGGGACTCTATTGAGCTCTGTGCAGTTTTCTAGCAAAGGGATTTAATTCGGCCTCTGATCCAGCCAGAGAAACACTCACGCAATGGCAGAGCTGGACAGGAAACACTTTTCAAAGTGCTGTTTTGATAGAGGGTCATGAAATCAGGCAACAAGCTGTGAACTTTATTTGTAGCCTATGCCGTGTAGCACCGAGCTAGCCACCTGAGGGCAGCGAATAAGAAAGGAAATTAAGGGAGGAGTGGCGGACCACTTACATGCAGTTTTCTTTTCTCAAAAGAGGAATGCTAAAAATGATGAAATTCTTTGAAGTAGTGGAACCCAATTAATGGATTTTATCATTGTTTTTATTTTTGTTTAACGTTCCACCATCATTATTCATCTTTACATGTTTAACGGGATTGTTAGCATCGACTATAAATGCTAGCCTCATCAATTCTAACCACTTTTTTATAGCTCTCAAAAGAGCTGTCTTCCAAGCAAAACATTGCATCGAGCAAAGGTTGTACTTTTGGAAGATGGACGTTTTATAATGATAAGTTCTGACAACTGGCTCTGGTCGCCATGTGTCTCCCAGACCTGCCGGTGGGTGGGTGTTTGTCAGGGATGAGAGTGCGTCTGAGATGGCCTGCTCTGTATGATTTTCAATTTCCAGTGCTTCAGTTTTCCTCTAAGCACTCTGGAAACAGGAGTTTGCTGCTCTTATGTGTGATGTTGGCTGAAGCATTGAGTATCCTCTTTAGGGAGGTGCTCACCCTGAGTTTTCAAGCCTTTGTTTTACATCTTTTGTTCTCATGCTCCCAGGAATTTCTCTGAGTTCTCCTGTGCCAGTATTTGATAAGCTGCAATATATGATTCATTTCTTTTTTGTGAGCCACTCTTTCAGGCTTACAGAAGCCATTTTTTGTTTTTATGAAGCAACTTACTCATTGCTTACAGCAGATCATTAACATATACATGACTTAATCATAAAATTTTAAAGAAAAATAAAATCCAATCTGTATTGCACAGATCTCCCAGTGCTTTGACAAGATCCAGAGTGATTCTTGTTTTGTTATTATTTGTTAAGCAATGTTGTATTCCATGGGGTCTTCACCTACCCTGTACTTCAGACAGCTGGCAGGTCCAAGACAGTGCATATGGGTGATGCTTTAATAGCATCTGTCCGCTTGTTCTAATCATATATTTGTTAATGGGAAGACCCACATTCAAAGTTGCTATGTTTATATGAATAATCATAAATTTATTGTAAATTTTTTTTATCTAAAGGTCTTTCAAATGCTTAATTATACTTAATTGTAGAGGTATTTCAATCCTAATTCTCAGGGCTCCTTAGAAGTCAACAAATAAAATGTCTTCGTAATTAATTATGAGAAAGTAATCTGTAAAATTTCCTCATTATCATGAATTCTCATATATCCAAAAGAATAATCAATACAACCCCAAGTAACCCCATTCATCAGAATAATGACAAAACTGATTCTTAATTACCTCTTGCCTGGAGCACTGCAGCAGTGTCCACATTGGTCCTACAAATGTCAGTCTCTCTGCCCCTGTCTCTTCTCCCTGTTTCTCTTGTATGACTCTGAAAGAATCTTCTTCCCCATACACCTGCTTTTATCAATTGTGTTACTGTTTACAGGATCCCTTAGTTGTACCCCATTTTACAACCAAAAGTCTAAATATTTTGAATGGAGATTCAAAGATGGTAACCACGCTTCTTGTATATCTCCTCTATAAGCACCTACCTTCTAATCAACATGCAAATCTTTTTAGTTCAGTTGGATTTGAATCAGTTGAGAGTGTGGATCATAAAGTCAGTATTTCTTTGGAGGTCTTAGGAGAGTTTTCTTTCCAAAGTCAGTGACAGACAAGGGTTCTGGTTGAAATGGGAAAAGCAGGAGGTTTTGTGTGGTTAGATTCTGAAAGTGTTCATCACTTTGATGGATCCTAATTCCTCAGGTATAATTTAATAATACTGAACTGGAAGAAATCTAGTCTTGGCTAGATGTGTCTGTGTCAGAGGGGGCTTCAGGTCTGGAATGAAATGACATTATCACACCATCAATGTCAAAAGGGCCATAGCAGGAGTGGCTTCTAGGCAGGTGTGTTGCCTTCGTTGCCATATAGCATTATATAATGGGCTAAATTCCCCCCCGTTTTTTTTCTGGGTTCAGGGCCATGCTGTCATAGGCAGATAGATATAAAGTAGGTTTTAGGTTCTTTATCAGAATAGTTGGCATAAATTTTGGGTACCATGAAGTCAACTTTGAGCTTGCTAATTTGATGCCCTGCTGTTTTTATATCTCAGGGGTGATTTTATATTGAAGGATATATCCAAGAATCCTAGATATGGTTGCCATAATCTGGATCTACCTTCCGTGAAAAAGTTAATTTTCTCTGTTTTTCATGTTTTCTAAGCAATTAGAAAAGTTGTTTATAGTAACTTCAATATGACTAAATTTACAGGGAAGGTGTAAACCCACTTTACAGTGGATGAAATTGGGACTCAGACTTTGGTAATTTAACCAAGACAACCCAGTACGTGGTGGACGTAGGTGTGGAGTCCATGTTTCCTGATGAATAGTCCACTCTTCTCTTAATGTTGCCCCCTCTGTTCCTGTAAATGGTGTTTGTATTTGACTCATATGGCTTTGTTGTTGTATATGTTTAAAGCCCTAGTTTCTTTCCTTTTTTTTTTTTTTTTGACATGTATCAGGTCTTTAATCAGGATAAGCTCCCATCTATAGAGCATTTAGTAGAATCCAGAACATCTCCACATTCATAATCTCACTGTGGACTTGTCCCCAGACCAGCATGTATCTTTCCAGGAGACAGGAGGAGGGATGTGAATTGGGGATGCTGGGCTGTAGGGTGGGGTTTTAAGGTGATTAGCATTCTGGTGGGCGCAGTTGGGATTGCCTGATAAAGCCCTAGTTTCTAGAGTAAACTCTGCTACTAACCAGTTTTGCTGACCTTTAACAAGGCCATTTAATCTTTTTCATAGATAATTTCTGAGGTCCTTTCTTGTGAACAAAAACTTTCAGTGTGTTCATCATTTTAGGATTCTAATTCCATTTAAGCAAAGTGATGTTATAGACATTAGAGAATTCTCACTTGTGGGGTTTTTTTTTTATTCCCTTATGATATTAATGAAACAAGTGATACGAAGGAGAGCTTCTGACTTTGTTTATTTTTATTTTTTTAATTTACCTCCTGTTCCTTGGCCTCGGACTTACTGTGTTTTCACTTAGTTACCAAAATCAGTAGCTGGGGGCCCCAAATTATAATGCATTAAACAAACTAATGATTTATCTTATATTGTTAAAGTGAAAGTATATTCCAAATTCCTATGATTAAGAGGGAACAATTTGCGTTTGAGATTTTTAAACAAATCCCAAACATTGGCGTCCTATTCCACCTTCACTAACTTATTATTTCTACATAAAGGCCTTTCTTCCTTGAGGCGTATGAGCCCCCAGGCCTTTTCAGCATAGTGGTCTCCACTTCTCTGTTTTTCTTTCCCTGGGAGTGCTGATTAGTGACTTGCGGTGTGGATACTGATTTATCGCAGACCAGAGCTGCCCCTTAGGGGCTGAGCAGAAACACTCATGAAGGAGCCCTGATTAAAAAGAGTGGTAATGAAGACAAATGTTTCAGAGGGAGTTGAGAGAAAACCAGTCCTTGGCATTCCCCATAGCTCTTCTGAGCTTTTGAAAAGGAGGTAGTGGTAGCCAAAGGAAATATTTCTCCTTTGTTGTTTATTTCTCATGGCACTGGAAACATTTTTCTTTTCCTCCTGGGTGTTCTAATTCTCACTTGTTAACTGCTTTTCATGCAGGGTTGCAATTAACCCCTGGCAGATTCCTCACCAGGTTACCCTTCTAGCCACTCCATCCCCCAAAGAAGTTTTTAATGCTTTGACCTATAACCATTTTTAAATTCTTCAGATTTGACACTTTTGCCTAATTTCTCAGATCATTAAATCACACTTCTAGGTTTTTTCCTAGTGATTTTTACTAAATTTAATGTTAGATGCCTATAATCACCTTCCTTTTTTTTTTTTAATGTGTTAGAATGCTAGTACAAAAGATGAAATCCCATTCATTAGATAATTTTAATCCCAACTGGGTCAGAAATCTCTTATCTAATGCTATGTCTTTCGCTAAAAACCCCATTTCAAAATTACTTGCATCTAGGTGGGAACTTTGCAAATAAGTGTCATTGCTTGACCTGGGAATTTGGGGCATCCACCTAGAGATGGTAGCCCTACCATCTGTGGCCATGAGAACTAAAATCCACTACCTGGTCAAACCTAACCAAAATTCTGTTTTCTTTCAAATGATTACTTACCACTGGAATTAATGTTAAGGACCTGTATTGTCTGTGACAGACTTTTACACAATCTTTAATGGTCTCAACTATTTTAAATGATCAAAGTAACATTACCCAAAATTATTCAGGACACTTAAGGAGGGAGAGAGATTTAAAGAAACCATGGAAGCCATGAAATATTCAGGAGAGCAAGAGAAAACCCCTGAATATCTACCTAGTTAGTACTACATCCTTTGTTCAGTACTGAGGAGGCAAGGTAGAAAGAAGACAAGACAAGAAATGGAAGAATGAACCTACTCTCTGCCCTTGTCAATGGACCTAAGGCAAATATCCAAGCAGGCAAGCAAAGTTCATAAAATACCACCACCCAGTTTCCCTTACCTACTGAATGGTTTGATTTTCAGAGGTGGGTAGTGGTTTCTTATCCAGTCAAGTGGGAATGTCTCAATGTACAGAGAGAACCTTGTCAAATATCCAACATGAAAGGAAAAAATTAGACCTAATCCAATCAGATCAACAAATCTGATAAAAAGAATCATTAGTGTGTGGGCCTCCCCTGGTGGTGCAGCGGTTGAGCGCTGGGCTGCGAGGCTGCCCGCAGCCTCTGCAGCGCTGGTTTGTTCCCCGGCCACCGGTGAGGGTCCCACCAAAAAAAATAAAAAAAGAATCATTAGTGTGAGAGTAGCCTTTAATATTATCCTTATGGCTTTTTTGGAATTGTACCTGCTTAATTTAAGGTAAACCATGCAAACAAGAGAAGCAACAACAAAAATTATCAACTTAATGTTTTTCAGATATAAGGGAGTATTTGGAATTAGCCCATATTGAGAAACGTGTGAGATTAAAGATCACTTAAAAGATTACGGAGCACACATTAAGAGAAGATTTAGGTAAAACTTTCTGCACTTAAGTTTCCCGTGAGCTTTGGTCCCGCCGAATCTTCTCCAACTATGACAATGTCAAGGTTTGAGTCTAGGCTATATAACTTCAAGTCCAAGGTGTGTAGGAAAGACTCAAAACTAGTAAATCTTATCTGGCAACAGATGAAGGTTTAGGCGGCTGGACTAATTGCCAGGTTTGTAGTATGACTTTAGGAGTGTGCTCCAAGATGGGAGAATTCCATGTACATTTAAGCCGTTTGACATTATTTCCCTGTTTACTGGGGAAGAAAGACTCTTTTAGTGATTTCCAAGACTAAACCAAATCCCCCCTCAAGTACTGATGGATTCTTCCTGGTCTTAAATACTGGCATACTGTTCTTTATTTTTCCTGGCTTCAAACTGGCATATTAAGATTTCATGGATATCTGAATCTTTCTTTGAGTATCTGGGAACACATCAGAGAAACCAGATAGAAAAGAGGGAAAAGGAAATAGGTTATTTCCTTAGTCTTTTGAAGCAAATGAATTGGAAGGGTGCTTTTTGTGATGCTCACTGGCCCACAACTGCCTGCAATCTCTAGAACAGCATCTTTTGTTCCTTATTGTGTAATCTTTAACAAATATTTCACAGACATATTTTGCACATGATTTTCACATATGTACCCCCAGGATCCATGGAGCAGAGTTGGCAAGGTTGCAGCATTAAAAGACTACAAAGTGATTTGAAATTGAAGGATATCCTAAGGAAGGAATCACATACAGAAAGGAAAGGTAGAATTTGCCTGCCCTGAAAATTATTGTAAATAGTCTGCTTCAGTCCAGTGTGGTCAATTTAGCTGGCCAGTATGGTTTGATAGCAATCAAAATCCAAATAAATACAAGAGCATTTTACATACATTTCTCTAAAAGATGAATGGAAGGTGTATAATTTCACAGTAAGGTTAAGATCACTGATAACTATGACTGTAGACTGGTTATGAAAATAAAAGTATGGTAGTCACTGTGTTCAGTACTTTATGAACATTATTTCATTTAATCCCCATTTCATAAATTGGGAATTTGAGGGATTAACCTAGTTGATGGGCTGGTTGAGAGCCCTTGTTCTTTATACCAACCTATACTATCTCCCTGTGACCAGTTAATTCATTTATAATGTGCAATTTAATATAACCCAATTCTTTGGGTTCTAGAATTCTAGAAAAGTGTTATAAAGTTTGTAAACCCTGACACTGTAAGATATTTAGAGAGGAACTGAAGTTATGGTTGTAGTGACAATTCAAATTAATGAAAACCTAATATCAATTAAGCACATACTGTATAGCAGACGCTACCTAATTAAGTTACAAACAGCTCAATTAATCCTCAAAACAACCCTTTTGACATAGGCTTATTGTCCTTAACAAAGAATGCAATAATTCATAAGAAGTAAATCTCATCAAAGAAGTGAAAGGCATTTGCTTAGATTTCAAATGGCATTAGCACTTACCATAAAAAATTGGAATTTTGATGCAACAAAGTTTTTGAAGAAATGCTTCTCTAGGGTAGTACCTCAATACCTTAATCTTAGGGTTTTTTTTTTTTTTGTTTGTTTGTTTTTTGTGAGACCCTCGCCGGTGGCTGGGGATGAACTGGCACTGCAGAGGGGAAGCCCAATCTTAGTTTTTTTTTTTAAATAAGGCATCTTAAGAACTTAGTAAAAGTGATGTCTTTTTCCCCACAATTTCTATTTATATTGTCAGACTTCTTTCTTGAAAATAATTCCAAGTTAAAGTATGAGTTTTCCAGTATCTTGAAGTCTTACTTGAGATAAAGTCAGGACTTTCTGACATGGAGAAAGCACATCTATCCTTGTGTCAGAACTCTGTTTCTTCATTCTCCTAAGGGCTTTGTGAGGTATTCAGTAATATTTCGTTATAAGAAATGATTATTATTACAGAGTTGGTTTCATAATGGTGGGTACTTGTCACTTAGCCCTAATTCTGTTAATTCAAGGGCATATTCCATTAGTACTAGGGAGCTAATTTAAGGATGACTTTGTTGCACTAATCAGATTATATCAGTGTCAAATGCCCACTAATTATCAAGAAAATTTCTATCTGTATTAGGTAAATGTCATTTCACCACAGCAGCCTGAAATGAGCTTTATATTCATGGTATATTATCTCATTGTAAGTATTACAAGCAAAATTATGAGAAACTATAGGCATAATTCATTTGTTTCTTTACCAGTGAATAGCTAGGAGATATTCGCTACTTCAGACACCAGAGTTAAATGCCCTGCTCCATTTTTTATCTGATCAGTTAACTTGGCACCTTGATGTCCTGTGGGCCCTAATTCAGGGCTTAGCAAGTTATTGCCTTTTCCTGTACACCCATGGTTAAAGAATTATTTTCATACTTTTAAATTGTAGGAGGAAAAAAACAAATGAAGATGATTTCATTAATCCTGAAAATCATGTGAAATTCAAATTTTAGTGCCCCCAAATAAAATGTTAATAGAATACAGCCACGTTCACTCGGTGATGTATTGTCTATGCCTGCTTTCTTGCCATGATAGCAGAGTTTAGCAGTTGTAATAGAGACCATATGGCCTTAAGATACTTCCTATCTGGGTCATTACAGAAAATGTTTGCAACCACTGATTATAAGATCAAATCCAAACTCTTTCCTCGCATGGCATACCAAACCTTCATGGTCTGGCTGCCATGTCCTTTTCCACTTCAATTCGCTACTCTCTTGCTGATAAGCAGACTGAGCTCTAACCATTCTGAACTACTAGGATGTTCTTAGTGTCCTCTATGCTTTCTACATAGCTCAGTATTTTCCCAGGTTACTTCTCTCAGTTGGAATCATTCCTAATCTCCTGGGCACTCCTAAAAATTTTCCACGTGTCTTCCAGTGTTTTGTTTTAAATATCCCTTCTTTTTAAGTGCAACCCTAACATTTTGTGTTATGTTTTTACCTCCTATTCCTTCATCATATAGGAAGCTTCTGGAACACTGATACTGTCTCGTGTTCAGTTTTGAAAGCCTAGAACATGACTTCTCAGCTAAGCACAGTTGGCATTTTGGAAGGGAGAATTATCTCATGAGGGTCCTGTGCATTGTAAGGTGCTTTACAGACATCCCAACTTCTCTCCATCAAATATCACCATCCTCCCTCTGATTCTGTAATGGCAATCAAATATGTCTATAAACATTGCCAGTTACCCTGTGGTGACCAAGACTGCCCTCATTTTGGAACCATTGCCTTAAAACTGTACCGTCACCAGGCCATAGTGAGGACTGAGTAAATGTTGACATCTATTAAAAGACTTACTTTGCATTGGATTTTAAACTTCAAATGGATGATGTGCATGGCATGCTAATTATATCTCCATAAAGCTGCTTTTTGATAAACAGATTTGGCTTACCATTAGCAATTGTTACTGACATCATTACAGTGTTTTTTGTTCGTCTCCAGTGCGGTTGCCAGCACAACTGATTGTGTCATATATTGTGCCAGTTGTTGCCAAATGTACATTCTCTCATATTCCTTTTTTTTTTCACTGTGGTAACTTGGTTTACAACACTACATATGATTCAGAGGTATAGCATCCCACCCCTTCAGATGTATGTTACCACCCCATACCCACTACCAGGGAACCCACATTCCTCTACCATAGTCCATCATGGCCCCTTCCCTCTTTTTTAATACTAACTTCAAGCATGGAAAGTTGGCCTGGTATTCACTTTGAATGGTGGGGGGTGGAGGTGGGGAATGCAGACACAGAATGATTCAGTGACTTGCTCAAAGGTCACATAAGTAGTGAGTGTGTTTGGAGGGGCAGAGGACTTCTCATCTCGTGTGTGGTATCAGAGTCTATGTTTGTATCACTTGACCATGATGCTTTCACAAATCAGATGGTAGCTGCAAAAATCCTAACTCCTTGGTTAGGGGAAATACATGTACTACTAAAGGCAATCCATGTACATAGCATATGTGAGCCTTTTCTAAGTAAAGGGGGCATTATTTTTGTTCAATGTGCTAACTTCTCTGCATCCTAACTGTAGAACAGCCCACATGCTGTACGGATAATGATGAATTTTTTGTTTTATTATAGTTTCACTTTATTTATCATTTTTTATTTTAGTCTACATGTCTTTAGATGCTAAGGTGCTGGGGAATTTAACTCAAACATCATAAAAATTAATTTTCAGTCTATAATAAATGAAAATTGATGGTGGCATTATCAGTTCTACTGTCCAGGAGAATTTTCTGCAATGATAGACTCTCGATATGATGTGATAATCAGGGTAACTGAAGAACTGAATTTTAATTTAGTTTTAATTAATTGAAATTTAAATAGTGTCATGTGGTTAGTACCTATGCTATTGAATAAAACATATTTAGAAGATTTAGCTTTGAAAACCTAAGCTTAACCACAGCAAGTATCTTTATGGAATACAACTGATACTCTTCAAGCAAATATAGGGTTGTAAATCAATGCAACCTAAATAAATATAATTTTTTTTAAGTATTGTTGGAGTAAGAGGCTTTTGCTTTCTTGAAATACTAGAATTTTTTTTTTTTTTAACTAGGATATTTGTTTTTGGCTCTTGGTTCAAATGACAACTACATTTAGGAATTCAGTAGTAAACTAACAAAAGTTTTCTTCTTTGGGTATATTGCTGAGAATTTTCAGAAAATGCAATATTTTGCTGTATTTTCATACCCATTATATTTTAATTATAAATATGAGAATCAAAATAACATCAAGTTGTAATATTTTCATTGGCAATACATTCTTGAAAGGGAGAATATATTTCAAGCGCCATCCTAAATTAGCTGTATTTTTTGGCAAGTTCGATTGAAGCCCATTTTATGACTTTGCCTGTGTGTCTGTTCATTAAGCCTGTTAGATCTAGGGGAAAAATTGATTTATAATGGAGACAAAGATGAGTTCTACTATTATTGAATTTTGAAGAGTATTCTTAATTTTTTATTCATATATTTTACCCCAGCTCTTAGCTTGTATTATTTCTAGTTCATTGAAGTTTTGAAATATGGCTGTGTAGTCATTTCTTGATCTTAGCCAAATGGCCAACTAGTGATAGATGCATTCTGAAAGATAATACATTATTTCCTTAGAGTTACAGATGAACTAGTCTAAGAAGTTGGAAGACTTTAAAAAATAATTTGAGAAAGATATTTTTCCCTCCCCTATTTCCTGACTAGTTCCTTTTAAGGAAGTGTGAGGAGGTTTAAGATGTCTGTGATCTAGCCAAAAGAGGTTCACAAACACAGTTTCCAAAGCTGTGGTTTTAGTGTTTCCTTTTACTCATTTGTCTTTCTTCTTCAGTTTCTTACTCTCTCGAGAGAGAATTGGCTGTTCCATTTGCATTCTGTGCTTATATCAGGTAGGCTCAGCCGGAACCAAACTGTCCAAGAGTTGGTCAACTAATTAAGCAATTCCCTTTAAAGGATTTCTTGTGAGAACTGCTTATCAGAAAAAAATGTAACTGCTATTATTGATTGTTTTCTTAGATTTTAAATACACAACACAGTTCAGTGTGATTAAAAGTCACTAGTCTGCATACAAGTCGGTGTGTGTGTGTGTGTGTGCATGCAAAAAGTGAAAAAGCCTCCCTGATCCCCATAAACTCCAAATTCAAGTGATGAAGTAACACTCTTGTGACCACAGCACAAAGTCGATCAAATCCAAAGGAGGGAAAGATTACTTCTAACTGGGGTGGGTGATCAGAGAAAATTTTCTGGAAAAAAATGTCAGTTGTGCTGTAATTTGAGGAAGGGGTAGATTTTGATGGGTGAAGATTGAGGACACTGATTCAGGTTGGCAAGAAAACAAAGCCATCAACATAAACACATACCAGACTAATTTGGGGACCAACTGGAGTCTGCTTTGAAAATATAGGAAAGGATATGTGAAGGCAAGTTGTGGAAGATCCGAGTAACTGGGGCTATTTGGACCAGATTACATGGATAGTGCTGGTGGAGGTGGTGAACAGGGAAAAAGAGTGAGATGTTTCTGAGGTGGGTAAGTTGTGAGTGTTGAAGATTATTCTAGCATCAGAGTAGAATAGATGTGGAAAAGACTAAGAAAACACACCCTGTTAAGTGGTTCTCAGAAGCAAACATTTACCCTGTAGTTACACCAACTCAGGCCTGATTTTGTAAAGTTACAAAAAAGTTCCTAATCTTTTCCTTTTTTTTTTTCCTGGAGAAAAAGTGCTCTGGCATCTGGCCATCTTAGTATAACCTCTATATAATTTTGCAATGCCAAAAATGAGAAATGGACACTTAATATGAAGTCAATGAAAAGTTTCTAGTTTATGTTTTTTAATTAATAAATAGATCATTCTCACAAGAAACGTTCATGTTTGTTCTCTTCCTTATGAAATGACGATGACATTGGGCGCATGATAGATTGTAATGTAGTGGTTTGATGGTGAATGATTTAAGATACATTTTGTCCTAATCTGCAAGTGTCATGATAAATGTTAAGTAAGCAAAAAGCATGCCTCCTTATGCCCTTTGTTCATTTGAGAGATTTTTTTTCTAAAGTATGATACTGAAATGGTGTAGGCATGAAGCCAAGTTCGAGACCCATCACTGCCACTGCAGCTTTTCATTATCAGTACTTTGTCTTTCTTTGCTTAATTTTTCTTTGCTTCACCTGTACAGAGGGACCGGGCTGGTTCATTTAGACAAGGTAGTGAGGCTTCATCTCCTTCCACCCCTCAGTTTTTAGACCAGGATATAAATAAATATTATTTGCTCCAACGCTTGACATTTGTGTGTAGGACACTAGTGTTTTAAGGCTCAGCATTCCCAAGTAGGTCCAGTCTCCATGTTGCCACTGAATGATTATACCAAGGTACTTAAGTTCTTAAAAGATGTTAGTTGAATATTATTATCCATAGCTTCTTTTACTCCTTCCACTTCCCTATGTGCTCACCCCTTCTCACTGTTGATGTTCACCACCTGGAAGACTGTCTTGCTTCATTTTTTAAAATGAGTTAGCATTTATTATTAAGGTTCATGGCTAACCACTTTACCTACTTGATCTCATTCAATCTTCTTAATAGTTCTGTGAAATATTAGTATTCCTATTTTAGAAGTGAGGTGATAGTGACTCAGAGAGGTTAAGTAACTTGTGCAAAGACACAAAGTTAGTAACTGGCAGAGCCAAACATAAACTGGCAGATCTGATTGAAGCTGATGTGCTTTAAGCAGTATGACTTTCACTGTACCAAATAATGTGACCTGACCCCTACTCCATTTCCATAGAGCAGTCAGAATTTTAAGATTGGAAAGGCTATATGGAGGGCTTCAGCCCTCATGGAAAACAAAAACTCTCTGTATTTAAGAAGTGTTCTCTATTGAATTAAGGGCATATAGTGTCCTTAGTGGCAATAAAATTAGTAATAACACGGGGGGAGGATGGTTGGCAGGAGTTTTTCATCAGAAAAAAATTGATTTGTGATAGAGGTGAAGGCAGAAAGGGGCAGTCACAGAAATAAAGTACTTGGAGGATCTCTGCTTTTTCATGTGCTCCGTCTGATTTGATGACATCTGGGATTTGCTTCAAACTAATACAGAGAGGGAAGTCGATGTGGATGTGGACTGGACAGCATTGGCCATGGTTTGATGGTTGTTGAGTTATGTGATGAAGGCTTGGGTTTTACTGTGTTTTTCTGCCTGTTTTAGTGCACAAAATTCTCCATTATAAAATGATTGTTAAAATTTATTCATTTGAAAGCACTGTTTTCATGATTTTGTAATGGTTAGGCTGTGCATATCTTTTTCCACCCAAAATTTTCTTGGATGTTTGAGTCCCAAGAAATATTTTCTTCTAGCTTTTGTTTCCTGTTGGAATTTCCTTTATCTCTTTTTTCTGATTAGTTCTTAAGGAACTCAACTTCTCAGTTCTGAAGGTGAACTGTCAGATACCTCTATGGCTGCAGTACTGAGATAATTTATCTAATTTCTCTTATGAGTAACTTCTCTTTGACATTATTTTTGAACTCAAAGACTTGCTTGCATTGTTCTTGTTAGTAAAAAAATCGCTAGGATGTACTTAGTAATTGGAGTCAGCTGCACTTAAGACTGTTCAGCCAGACTGTTATTTTAGCCTTCACTAGTAGGGTTTTTAACACCAGTTTGACCTTACTTTGAAACATTCTCAAAATACCATGCTTTAATATCGATTTATATACTTTCATATTAAGGCAGGACAGGGTCTCTGGGGAAAGAAATAATGAATCTCTTACGTCCCACAAATAGGAGAATAAAGGTAGATTTTCTGATTATGTTTTTTGAAGAAAACTAGGGGACGAGCTTAGGTGAGGTTTTCCTTTGGTCACAGTAGAAAACTTGCAAATGCATTCTAGAGTATACAAGTCACAGAGAAGAGAGGATGCCTACAAATTAGTTGGCTTGAGCTTGTTAGCCATTTACCTCTGAAGTGAGTGAGGATAAATGGTCAATTCATAGCACTGAGTAGATGCTCGATGCATTTGTTTCTGAATTTTAAATCCTAGATTCCCATAGCTTTCTGCCAATTATATTTTAGGCAAGTCAAGCTCCAATTTCTGATTCCCTTCTGCTCTTTGCCTTTTATCGTGGTGTCTATTTTTTGGCCACTGGTAAATTCCCGTCTCTAGAATGTCAGAGACTGCATAAATTTAGGACTGGCAATATTCTTTTTTCAGTAGACTGAGAGAGTTAGAGTATTCTCAGGACTTCAGTTCTTTCTCTGAAGACACAACTATCAGCAAATCCATATAAGGCAGCTGGATACCCTCCCATCTCTTGTGAGCTTTCCATGTGTATATCTAGATACCATGATACATCCAGTGCCTCTGAAGACCTGGCCCTTTTCAGACAATAACTCAGACTTGTTTTCTTATGCTATATATAGGAATTGAGCAATTTTCATAATGAAATATGTGGATGTGGCACTTTGTATCTTCTGTCACTGCTCCGTGGGTAGTTCTAAGTTAAAAATGCTTGTTTCTTTATTACTTACATTTCCTAAATAAAACAGTAGCATCCACTTCAGATTATTTTCTAGTTGTTGGTCCTCAGTAGCTAAAATACAAGTTATTTAACAACACAGCATTTCCCTGCTTGTTTTTGAGGTAAAGGTCTTTTTGCCTTTTCTACTCTAGGAATTGTTTTCGAGCTGCAGAGGAAGCTGAAGGGGAAAGATAATTTCTTGAAATGTGGATTTACATCAAAGAATGACTTTATATAGATGAATTGAAATAATGATCACTGGTCAGAATCCCAGACCAGTACCATTACAGCCTTTGGATGAGGTCGTCAGTGACAAATCACTCTAAACCTGTTGGGCTCACCACCGTAGCTTTAAAATATAAAAATATAAAAGTGTTTAAAATTTTCTTTCTGTTTCCTTATCAGAAATATTCATTTAGACCATAACAACTGTTAGAACAAGATAACAACTCCAGGCCAGCTGTCAAATGTTTACCATTATCAAAACTCTCCCTGGAGGGAGATGCAACTTTGGCTCGCCTCACCGGCAGTAATTTAATTTTTCCTTCATTCTGACTCGGAAATGGCAGCATTTTTCAAAGCTTCCTCCCACTGATGGCTGAAATTTTCCTTGTGAAATGATTTCCACCAGTCTTGAATCTTTCTTGTTTCTGCCGTCTTCACCTTTGCTGATGGCTCTGCAACTCATCACCAGCTATGCAAACTGACAGTTCACATCCTGGGGCAGCCGCGGGGCCTGGCCTGCAGCACGGAGCAGCCTGACCAAATTTACGCTCACAAGATCTCTTAATTCACAAAAGCATTTGCTCTAGTTCCTGTTCTCTGCTGCAGGGGCTATGGAGCGGGAGTGGGGGTTGGAGCTGGACCATTGGGAGAATGTTCTGAAGAGAAGAGAGGCTCTCTTCACACTCTACTGAGTACACAGACTTGGGAGATGAAAAACAGACGGAGAGAGGCATTTGCAACCATCTTGCTGATCTGTGCGGGAGTTCATTGAACTGTACAGCACAGCACCAAACCCTGGGTGTCATTTACTGTGACTTTTAAAAGTTGCTCTTAAATGCTCAGCAGAAATATCCCTCCTCCCTTTACTTAAGTTGACAAAGAATATAAAAATTAAATCAAAATAAGAAAGCTAAATATTGCCATGAGAACGACCAGAAATGGCTTTTCTCTCTGGAGAGCTCTGTTTAATATGATACTCCTCTTAACAAGAGTGGACAGAGGAAGTTTTAGGTTTGATTTGAACTTCATGTACATGACATATTTCATTTTTTTCTTCCCTCACAATTTCAGCCCAAGTCAACTTGTTTGCAAAAACCACCAAACCTTTCCTGGCAGCAGCTTCTAAGATACTCCTGGAATCTGCAGCTGCTTTTTATCTTCTTCGTGGTAGCAACACATTCTGCTCTTTTCCTTGCGGACCCTCAGCTCCTCTGTAGAGGACTCATCCCTCTGTGCCCAGATGGCACCTTATTGCTCTGCTTTCGAGGTCACGTATGGACTTGTGTATCCGTTGGGGTCACTCTGAACGTTGCATTTGAACACAGATTGTTTTAAATGACAAATCTCTTAGGAGTATAGCTACACAGCCTCTGTCCAGATGTCTAATATGACCTAATCAAATCTCTAGGTTGTTTTCATGACTGAAAATGGAACTATCACTAAAGTGAAAATGATAGACCGCTGAGCTGGAGGGGTCTGCTCCTCCACAGAGTGTGTTCTTCAGTGTCTGTCCTTGTAATCGTCCCAGTCGTAGTAAAAGGATGTGATTATGTGCGATAGCACAATCAAGACAGTCTTTTAGATTCCACTAATTCAAACTGTATGATCATGCTGACTTTAAGTTGATCTTTTGAATTATCTGTGAATGAAGTTTGTTACTCAAGGTGGTACTTAAAACAATAATTCAAACACTCATACACATAAAGTGATAGACATCATTGCTAATTACAGGTGTTTCTTAGATTAGATCTCTTAGACTAATACTTCTCAACAAATATTCTTATTCAGTATAACTCCACTGCTTCCTTGTTTCATGCTGACCATTTCCCTCACTTTCTGAGTTGGAGATATTTTTATACTTTCAGAAATGCTGTAGGAATACACACTTGTGCTTACAAAGTGTTGGAGATACAGACTAATACCAGATTATATGTGCTGACGTCTAGAAGAAATGTTTTTGCGTTTTACAGTAAAAATGTTTTACATTTTACAGTGCAATATTAATTTTAGATCATTTAGGTCAGTAGTTTTATTTGGAAGGTATAGCGAAGAATATACTAACATGTTTGGTTTTCTAAATCATCTAAACACACACATACACCAATACACACACACACACTCGCGCGTGCATACTTATTTTCATTCTTTCCCCAGCTTCAATATATTGTTTGCCACCTAAGGTGTTTAGATGATATGTATGAAACCCTCATTTTTGGAGTCCACTTATTTTAGTTGGTGTAGTCGTTCTCACAATACCCACCTTTTATCGAGTACTAACTATGTACCAAGCATTTTGTGCCAGGTTTCCAAACTGTTTTAAACTATTTCTGGAGGGTTCAAGAACTTAGATGCTCTGACGGCCAGGTTTAATGAATGGGGCAGTAGCAAATTGCTTCCATTTAATGTTGCAGCCACTACTTCATTCCATGTTGCCACTGCAGAAATGTGAACTTGGCATTGCCAGATCTTCCATTTAGTCAAGAGAGACGGGAAATTCACATTTTTATGGATATTTCCTGATTTTTAAAACACGCCAAGTGAAAGTTTGTGACTCATACATTATGCATTCAACCCCGTTCTGTCCTCACAACATCCTTATAAGATAGGCATAATTATTGGTATTTGCCCACTTTCCACACAGCCTATTTAAGTAGCAAAAATGGAAATCTACCCCCAGGTCTTCTCACTCCAGAAACTTGGTGTTCACTTCTCTCTCCCTCGGCCTCCCGGGAACAGTGCTGGGGATGGTTTTGGCAGACAAGTACTCTGGTTAGAACGTGTGGTCAGCAACAGTGTCACACCGTGTCGTGTTATGCTGTCAGTGTGATCTTCCAGAGAACAGTTATTGATGACGTTTGTGGGGGAATTAATTGTAACAAGAAGGCAGGGGTGATTGGGACTATCAAAGGAAAGCTCCATTGCCTTTGCTACAGATTTGTTGTTTCAACCTCATGGTTCTTCTAGAAGAGCTACGCAAATACTTTATTTACATCACTTGTAGAGTTCTTCAAATTTCACAAAGGGTGGCAAAAGTATTAGTGGCACTTTTACAGAGCCTGACCTTGCCAGAGAGAGAGGAGAAATCAGTAGTTCTCAGGATCTACTAAATATTTAATCACTTTTGTTAAAATTCTAAGTGAACTTTGTGGCCTGAAGGAGTTAACACACCTCCACAAACCTTCCTTCAGCTGGTCAGATCAGCCCATTATTATTATTATATACAGCTGTAAAAAGCTGGTTACATCGCATAAATTGCATTGAAACACTTAGGCCACAAGATTACTCAAGAAGAATTGTATTGCTTGTTCAGTCATATATTTTGATCTTTATTGCTAGTAGTTTATTCTCCTGAGAGATGGGGATTAGCCTTGCTTTTAATGTAAAAAGTGTATCTATGAGAGTAAAAATATAAAATGAAAATAGATTTTTAATGGCAACTTTGGTTCTTAGCATTAATTTTACATGCATTTTTCATTCTGAACTTTTAAATAGTTTTGAGAAGCATATGAGAGATTTGTGAACAGGGGCAAGAGCGGGTCAAATGTATCAAATCCTAGCGTTGCAGCAAATGCAGGATTTGTGGAAGAGCCGAGAAGCACACATGTGTTGGGAATGTACATTAAAGTAAAACCTCACTTTGTGGTGACTTTGAGAAGTGAGTGCAGCATGTTATGGCAAATGTCTAAGGCGTTTGTCTTCTTAATAAATTAACCAAATATTAAAATAAACATTAATTTTATCAGTCTGCATATTTCCTCTCTGGATGAAAGTGTTTCAGGAAAAATCATAAAAGAATCTATGGTAGCTCGGAGAGGTTAAACTCAACAGTTGTTTTCTTTGAAGTCTCTGGCCATGAGGTTAATTGCCAAAACTGCTTGTGGAAAAGGTGGTAACAATTTAACAAGACTGTACAACTGCAGAGACTTAGATGAATATCAGGTGTTTGCAGATGTTTTTCTCCTAACAGGAAAGGGGGTGGGGAGGAGAGAAGGGACAGAAGGAGAAACAGGGGAAGAGAGGGACCTGAATAAAGTCCCAACTAAACAGCCAATAATTCTTTGTTTGCTTAGCCAATCATCCTGTAATTGGCCAGGAGGTTAATAGGAGTCTATTGATTGGTCAGGAGGAGTGCTTACCGTGGCTATTTTTACAGTATGCTCCCAGACAGAAGGCTGCAATTACTGGAGCTCTCATTCCCACTCTTTAGGGCCATTGCCTGCTCTGATTTATGAAACCCGATCAGGTTGCTGTTGGCAGTTTATGTTTTAAGTGTTGCCTTCTGGGTCTTGGCTGCTTATGGGTCAGTGTGCTATTTCTCATCATTTATTGTGGTCATTTGAATAGGGAAGCTTATTTATGACTTATTGAAGTAGGAATACATTAAAAATAATAACCACCACCCACGAGGGCTCAAAAGTGGGAACAATCCTACAAGACATGTGATCGAGCCCTACCTGGTCTAGAAATAGATGTTCTGCTCCCCGCAAGAAGCGGGAACACATGTGGTTCTTTTTTATGTTTTCAACGGATGTGTTTCTTAACTCTCCTTAGTAATTCATACTAATTGATCACACTTCGATTTGCTTTTGTAGAGCTTATAATAATTAGATTTGGTTGCTGACCTTTTAGGGTTTGGAAACTGAGGCTGTGTTTTAAGTGTCTTGAACCATCCAGACTGCAGAGTGAGCGAGTGTGGCAGGGCTCGTCTGTCTTAACCCATCTTGCCCTGGTCCTGACCTTATCATTACTAATAAGGTACTTACCCCATCATTTCATTTCTCACTTGCTAAACTTGACCATAAATCCTTCCATTACTCAAGATCTTGGTTTCTACCCTGCTTCAAACCTTCTTTTGCAGTTTGGAGCTCCGTGGGATCCCAGATAAGGGAAAGTATGAGTCTCTATGTTGATAACGTTCTTGAGCCTCGTATCTCTGTGTGTGACGAGGGGATTTCACCTCCACTCACAGCTTGTCACTTAAGGCTATGATGACTACAGCTACTCCTATTTCCTCTTGTATCGCCTCCTTCCTTAATTTTACTTCTATGTAGTACTTTTAAAAAATACATGTTGAGGGGGCCTTGCTGGTGGTGCAGTGGGTTGAGCCTAGCACTGTGAAGCTGTCCCCAGCCTCTGCAGCGTGGGTTCGATTCCCAGCCAGCCAGGGAGATACCCACATGGTGCAGCAGACCTCTCCTGTCTCGCCTGCTGCTCCCCTCAGCAGTGTTTTTGGTTGTCTGCCTGTTCTGCTCCCCACTCTGTCTCTGGTGAATCCTCTCACCCTCCCATGCCTCTGGCCTGTACCCTAGCTCTTGTATAAAATAAAAATAAATCTTAAAAAAAAAAATACATGTTGAGGACCTCTGCCAATCCTTTCATTGCTTTCATCGACAGATCTCCCCACCCTTCAGCATCCTTGTTTTTGAATTACTGCTTTATTTCAGGCACTCTTGCAAGTGCTGTGGGTGAAAGGTAATAAAGAGAGACCCTGGCTTTGCTGCCGACTGTGCTCTTGGAAACACAGTGAGCATCCTGAAACCCCCTGAACTCTCTGTCAAATGTGTGGCCAGCACCCAGCCAGTAAAGGGACACAGAAGAAGACAGGCATGGATCCTCCATATGCCCATGAAAAGAAGTGTTATGACAGGAAGCAGAGTGGCTGTAGTGGGCAGACTGAGTCAATTTTCCAGAAAAGGCTAAAACTACAAAGAAGATTGTGTCGGGGTTGATGCATTTGAGCCCAACCCCAGATCGCAGAGAATTTGTTAGTAGGAGGTGCAAGCGTTTTGAACTGGGTTGATAAGAGAAAGGTCCAAATGGTCTAGTAATAAGCCTCATCTCTCACTTTATTATGATGATGATAATATAATGAGGTTAGGTTTAAAAACAAAAAACACAAGACCACAGTGATCCCAGTACTGCAGATTCCGGGTCGTTTTCTCTTTGGAGAGACAAGTGAACCTCCCTCCCTTTACAAAGTCCTGAAATGTGTGCTTGCCCACCAGAGGCAGAGGATCTACAAACCACCTCCCAGAGGTTTCTTTCTGTACGGGAACCACTTCTTGTAACTGCTACTATTTGTGCTGTCTGGACTTTGCAGGAGATAATGCCTTTCCTGCTTCCTCCTTATGCATTTTTTTGTTCCATCATCCTATTCTGACTCACAAATCTCCTCATCATGCTGAATTCACTAGAGCTCCTGGATAATTGTCTCCTGTCTGTGAATCATACGTGGAACCTTCTCTTTGTTGTTTCTGCAAATAAAACAAGTGGCATTTTCTTGGCCTTCCTCATCACCCCACTTTGGAAGTTTGTTCTGATTGTCATCCCATCTTTTCACCTAACCTATTGTTACTGTGAAGTCATGATGTAGAAGGGTGCTAATCTGACCTCTCTCTTGGTCTGGTGATTATAGTTCCAGTAAAGCAACATGTGAGTAAGTCTCCCGTAGGGGAGTCTGCACAAGTTGCTCTGGATTTTGAGAACACATGCCTGCCTTTCTCCCTGATACATATGCAGACACCATTATCTTTTTTCTCTTTCATGCTTATGTTATTGTTTTTATTATGAACATCAGAGGGGAGCAGTGACTGTGTGCTTAAAAAGATCTGATGTCACTAACCAATGTGATGTGACATCAACTATTAATTTGGAATTTATAAGAGAAAGTAGCTGCTATTAGGCAGACTGCATGTTCTTTATCCTTTGCTTTAATCATGATTCCCAAATCTCAAAACTCTAGAGTCCCTGAAATACTTCCAGTCCACCATTACCAACTTTTATATCACAACTCAACAGCATCCATAAGATCCTTTAGTGATTGGGTGATGTCTGAATTTCTGTCTTCCCATTCGTTGGTAGAATCTGCTACTGTTTTCCAAAGGAATTCACCGCCATCAACAGCAACAAAAAGCAATGATCCATGTTCTGAAACTAGACAGTTGAAAGGTCTCATCATTTAGTATCCATTCATCCTGTAGTATCAATTCTGTTCAGAACAGAATTATGAGAAGGGAGAATAAACACACAACAACCCATTCTTTTAGAGAAAGGAAAGAAGGGCCGAGTCAGCAGGCGTCCATTCATCCCCAAGGACCACTTCATGCTCCTGAAGAACCCCTCCTTCAGACATTTGTCACACAACCTTCCTTCAGTTTTGTTTTGAGTCAGTTGTACCCTTTGCTGGTTGATCATATATAAAAAGGGAAGGAGGGAAGAAGTTAGATGAGGGAGTAAGAGGGGAAAAGAAAACATGTCATAAAGCAGAGATTGTCAACTGAGAGTTGAGGCTAATGTAATATTTGGAGATATTTATAAAACACTCAGCCACAGCCTTGACACACACCTTTTTGAGAGGGAGCGGATTTGGGGGGCAAAATTTGATGTTTTTGTTTTCAGAGTTCTAGAACAAAACTTCCACCACAAACTTTCACTTTCTTGAGAACTAAAACATGACTAGTTCATCACCAGAATATTATTTAATGTATTGTATGTAAAAATATACTGCATATGAAGGTACTAGCACTAAATGTAAGTCTATGTTGCAAATGTAAATTTGAAGTTGTCTTTAGATTGAATGTAGCTGTTTTGTTTTTGCTTGCAAAAGACAAAAGAAATCATGTCAGAAGTAGACTCATCTCTTCATTTTTCTATGTAATTGTCTTTTGAGTGTGGAAAAGTGATCAAGAAACAACACAGAGAAGTTTCCATGAGGAATTTCAGGCACTGTGGAAGGTTTATGCTGGTTTACTCAGGGAGAGTTAAACTCAACCAACTCAATTTACTGTACAATGAAAAACAGTATACACAGATTATGTATGATGAAAATTTAATCCCTAGCGGATGGATTAAAGGAATTTGACAGAGCAAATAATTAATAAACTTAATTTGATATCAAAGGCAAATAGTAGTAGCTCAACCAAATTGATACATTTATAAGAAAACTTGAATTGAGGAAAACAATAAATATGTTCTGAGTGAGTCATAAATTACTTGTGCTTTATCATTGATTCCCTTAACAGAATTGAGCATTTGTGTTCAGAATGCATGCTTAACACTTAAACTGTATATCTCTCTCTTTAATCAGACCTAAAGTACAAGTTCATTGCAGTGGCTTTAAAAAAAAGTCTACAGAGAACGTGTAATATTTAACTTGAACCTTAATTTAAATTTACCACCCAAAGCTGAGTTTTTACATCTGTCTGGGGACAAACACCTCTGGTATTTGTCAATAAGCAAAAGAAAAATATTGGCTTTCAGATAACAGGCATTTGGTGAACTGGCGACAGTTGTGCGAGCGAGAATGTTCAAGTGGCTTCAGCTCTTTCTGGCTTCATTATGTCAGACAGGCAGATCGCATGTGGCATTATGGAAATCAGCAAATGAAAACCATATTGATCAACATTGAGAACAAATGTAAAAAAGGTGGTCTCGAGGAGGAGCCGAGGAGAAGAATGCTTTCCTGGTCAACCTGATAGGCCCTTGTTAAGGCCTTTTAATCATTTATTAACGTAACCCTCCTTCCCTTTCCACTCAGATTACCTCAGCCACAGAGCATCCTGCTCCATTTATCTTTTAATGTTTCCTTTATTTAATTTATTTTTAAGCTCTAAGTTAGACTCTTATTTCAGAATTGAGTTTTACTTTTCATGGGATTGTTTTTAAGTGACTTAAATGACTTTCCCCAACAAGCTCACCAGGCATTCAAAGGGGGAAAAAAAAAGCATTTGCTGAGATTCACCTATCAGCAAATAATTTACTTGGTATGCACCACAACCAAAAGCAGAGACAGCCAGCCAGACTTTTTTTTTTTTTTTAAGTAAAATCTGAGTTGTTACTAAACCCAATTCTCTTGTTAAGGTTTGGGTCAATGTTTTAATGTCAAAGACTTTTTTTCCAGAGTTTGGAAGTTAGCCTGGTAAAATTACCTCAGGTCTAAAACTGGAATGTCAGTCTCCTTTGCCTCTTCATTCTGTGATTTTAAGTAGAAAACAGGAGTTTTCTGTCTTCTTACTTGGGGAGGAAAATTAGAGCAACGTTCCATCTGCCAAAACGAGACAGAGGAATGGATGTCTGTGGTTTGTGGGGGATTCTGTTTTCCTTACCTGAAATGCATCCTGGCTTTTGTGGTGTTGCTGCTTTTCCAACCTCCATTCAAATTTAGGTGTGAACAGACTTGCTTCCCTCCCCACTTCGTCCCTCCTCTTCTCTCACCTTCTAACTCCTACCTCCCCTCATATTTTTATGTTCAGGTTCATCATTTTGTAAGAAATGATTTTCGTATGGAACTGTATGTATTCTTTTGTAGTTGATGAATAACCTGTGAATGTGATTCTTGAGAACACTAATTGGCTTATGACAATTGTTGTTTCTGCCCCACTTTGGGTGCATAAATCACTTCTGAGAAAGACTCCCAAACACAAAAGATATCTGAATTACTAGTTTTAAAATCCTGAAACTGATGCATACAGACAACTCTTTGGTGGACTCTTTTGTGAGTTACTTTTAACTAATTAACAAAACTGAATATTCTCCTTCGTCCCTCTTAAAATAACCTTTCGAGGGGAAGAAAACAAAAAGTCTCCTCAACACTAACTGGTTTGAGGTGCCACGTTCTTATAAATTTAGCATTGAATTCTGAAATAGGTATACATAAGAAATAAATGTGGTTTATCTCTGGCTGCTGTGAGTGATCAGAACTTGCCTTTTGCGCTGGACTCCTTGTTTGTGGTTGTTTTATTGCATGATTGCTTTTATCTTCATTTTTCCATCTTTGCTTTCCCCTGCATCTTGGGGAAATACATCTCTGATTGATTTGGATATCAAAAGATCCACAATGTGTCAATCTGATTTTTCTAAATAGGATCAGGGATTTTATTTTCTTTTGGTTCTCCTTTGGGACTCGAAAGATATATTCATTAATATTTTTGAAAAATAAAATCTGTTTCATCTTCTTGCAAACTCATTGATTTCTAAGTGCTTTTCCTCATAGACTCAATATTACTATCCTCTTTCTGGGCTCGACATCAAACAGTGTAGGAAGTACTGCAGGAGCACTCTCGGTGGAAGACTTACTCTGCTTGTTTGTTGCAGAAGAGCAGAACATTAAACAGTGAGTGGACTATGCAGAAACGGCTCTCCCTCTCCGGCTCCGTCCCTCCTCCCCCTTCCTCTTTTTTCTACTTTTCCCTCTCTCTCCTCTCCCTCTCTTTCTCTCTCTCCCTCTCTCCCCATTCCCAATGGGAGTGTTGTTTATAGAGCATTATAATTTATAACTGAAGAGAGTGGATTTAATTTCAGTGGAGAGGCTCGCCAGCAGGGCGCCAGCCTGCAATCATATGAATCAGCAAGCTGCAAACTCTATTGAATGGAAAGTATTATCGCTGGCCACAAACGGACACTGTTTCTCCTAAACAACTCCCTTGGTGCAGGAAGACCTTGTCTTCATTCATCTATTTTACATATCTACTTCTGTTTTAATTTTGCCATTTCCTAAAAGTGTTTTCTCTTTAGATTGCAACTTCTCTCTAACTACCTTATTTCCTGACCCAGCGTTGGAAACTGCTATTGTATATTTCTGGCTGATTTGACATTTCTTCTATCTCCATCCTTACCATGCATGACTTCAGTTTTCCATATGCTTCTCCTTCTTGCAGTCTTTTTTTTTTTTTTTAAATGGGGTCTGTTAAACATGTAAACAAAACTATGATGAGCCATTAGCGCTAATATTGTAACATGCTAGTCAATTTCAGTCATTATTTAATATGTTGTTTATACTCAGATAATTTTTTGACATTCATGAGATTTATTTTCTTGTCCTTCAAACATCTGGGAGATGATTTCTTATTCTTTACATAACCCATCAAATCTCTTGTAATGTTAGTACCTATACCTTAATGCCAAGTTTTCAAACATCTCAGTCATTTTTTAGAAAGAGTGCTAGAATATATGCATGACTTTTTGTGGTTGGCATTTGTTTTACTATAACATCGGCTGCTTTCATGTAGTTAAACTAAATCTGAGTCATTTTAAAAATCAAGTTAGACTTACAAGGCTGGTACTTTTTCCCAATGTATTTTACTTAATTTATGTAGCTATTGGGAGTTTTGGTAGTGAATCCTTAACTGAGATCACACAGATTGCTTTAATATTGCATCAAATAGCAGGCTTTCTTCATCTAGATTTTTTAATAACTCAACACTCATCTTTTCACAATGAAATTCATGTTGTACAAATAGCAGCTTGACTGATAACTGATACTTGCTTCAAGGGAGAGAGGACTAGTACATAGGTTGTAAAGAAGCTGCAGTGAAGGAATTCTATTTAGACCTCAGTATAAAAGCCAGACTAGTCTGAATACATTTGTTTAAAAGAAAAGTCTTATATATATATTTAAAATACTAACAAATACAAAGATTAGCAAATAACCAATTTGCTAAAAGCTCAGAAATTTGATAGGAAGTTCACATGATTTTTGCTTGGAATGTATTTCCCTGTGTTTATAAAAAGGGAAATTACTTATATATCAACTTGGATATTTTTTGATGCAATTTAACATCAACAAATCAAAATATACGTAACCATAATTTTTTTCATTTAAAGCACAGACTTATGAATCTATATGTATTCATAAATTTTCTTCTTTAAAGCCTAAGAATAGAATTATGGTCTTCACCGTCTCGCTAGGGATTTTTTTTTTTGCCTCAGCTTACTCAATAAGAATTACACATAAGGAACAGAAAATCAATATGTTTACTTCTGCTTATTTTCAAAATTGAATGTTGCTATGGTTTAATACCAGAGAAGGCATACCCAGTGTCAGCTTGGAGAGATTTTATGTAGTAGGAATTTTAGTTCCTTGTGGTGGTAGCTGTTACCTCAAACAAAAATTAACATCAACAAAAGTAAAACTTCTCATCTCTCTGTTTTTATTTGAAGAAGTAGTTTGTGAAATGAGCAAGAAAATTGTGAGGGAATTGCAGGTAAACATTTGCCATTTCATTTGATAAAATAATTTTATTCCTGCCTTAAAACCAGTTGTAAGTCTGATTCATGATGTGTGTGGGTTTTTTTGTTTTGTTTTGTTTTTTTTTCTTTTAGTTAAGATTGGAAAAAGCACAGGCAGACGCTGTCCTGGGTATCTTGATATAGGAATTCTGTGTAATTTTAACATCCTTGAAGAGGTGGGAGAACGGTAGTGAAAGCACATTTGAGAAAGGTAGGAATGAGCCCAGTGAGAAGGTCCTGGACTTCATTCTGTTTCTTTTAAGAGGCAGGGAATGGGAGGGCCTTTGTCTTCTCCCGAGAGTCCTGCGGGTCAATTATTGTGTTTTGTTTGTTTGTTGTATTTTTATCCAAGATACCCTACTCTCTTATCTGTCGTGTAAAATAAGGTTCAAGACAACCATGGTTTATTTGTGCCTTATTCTGATCAATTCCTGTAAAAATTATTCAGTACCCAATCCAGGAACAGATAAATTCTGATGGACCAGAATATTACAGGTAAAGAATTCAAATCATTACTACTAGCTAAGTTACTTCCTTTTTTAGACTTTTCTGCGATTGAATCGGAAGAAGAAAGATCATGATAGTTATCTTTTATTTAAATAAAAATATATATTCAAAATATTATCATCCATAAATACATTTGTCCAAAATCTTTACATGCTACTAAATTAAAAAGCATAAATTAAATGTAGAGAAGTACAATTCAGCAAAAACTTGCTTTTCATGATATAAAGCAGTGTGGTTGCTGTTTCACTTTTGCACAATGCTTGCAAATTAGAGAGACCTGACTTCTCAAATTATTATCTGATTCCCTGTGCAGGGAAACTATAAAATAATCTGAGTAGATTTTTCAAATGTTACTAGAAGTTACTTCTAGAAAGGCGTTCCTTCCTAGAACAAGTAGGGACTATGTTACATTTACATAATTGCTGTTGGCTTCCTTGACTGTTAATATCCAGTTTCCAAGCATTTTTTTTTTTTTTTTTAAATGAAATGTGTTTGGGTATGGAGGTTGAGAGCTTTACTCCCCTCCCTGTGACTCTGTTTCTGGACAGAGTGCTTGGCCGACTTAGCAAAGCTTAGAAGTCAGCTGCAATTGTGTGAGCCAGCTCTGCTTCGACTGGAGCAGTGGAGTACATGTCATTTGTTTTCTTTTCTAAATTTCACAAAAGTTTTATTTGCATTCACTGGGACCTTTTCTTTGTTTCTTTTTTTTTTTTTTAATTGGGCTGAGGGTTTACCCATTTTTCTAACATCTCTACTTCCAAAATATGAAAAAGGTCTTGGCCTTATTACTGATTTGTAGTGAATAACACTGTGATTGCTCCAGTTAAAACTGTGACCTTGATGGGGGTGTGGGGGGAGGCCTTATTGGTGGCTGCTTTCCTCACTTTTGAAGCTTTGATGTGTTCCTGCAACTGATATAAATGCAGGGGGGTTCAGGGAGAGGCAGCTGGCTGGCAGCGACAGATTAAGATATTTCTGACCCACAAACGTAACCAAATGCCCATATTTCTTCATTTAACATAATTAATACCTTGTATTTCCACTGACTTTGATAAAGTGGCCTTCTTCCTCCCGCCCCATCCCCCTTCCCTCTGTCAACTTTGGGAAGACTGCAAGAGATCTATAGTTAAAATACTCTACAGATGATGAAGGATAGCATGTCTTGAAAAAGCTAACATCAAAAGTCTCAATTAGGTTGCTGCCTAGCAGGAAGCTTATAACCACATTAAATGGAAAAGTCACTTCATTTTTAGTATACTGTATTTCTGTAGCAAGGGTTGTAATCTACCAGCAATATGTAACATTTTGGTTTAGCTGCCTAGGAAATTCACATTTTGTTATAAATGTGATATTACAGGAAATCTATGAAAAGTGCTAAACATTTCTTATCAAATATTGTTAAAGAGGACTTTGGTGCATTTGAAATTTTGAAAAAGCCTGGGATGCATTTTGGTCACGTTACAAGATCTGCTTGTTGCACTTAATTTAACCCAGTTGTCTTTATTTCATTATTACAGAGGATGGGGTTTTTCAAGTCATTAAAACAATACAGAGGCACAAAATGTGCCTATAGGTTTAAGCAGTATTTGATCGATCATGAATCATAATGATATGTTGGTTTTTCAGTTGCTTTTTTTTCTTTCCATCATGTCCCTCCCTGTACAATTTCTGAGTGAAAAAACAGACAATGTATTTGTTTTAAACAATCTAGCCATGGTGGAGGAAGCCATCTGGAAAGGTGATGTCAGCTGAGGGCAAGGGTTGTTGCTGGTTGAGGGTAGTCATCTGCCCTCTCCCTCCAATCCACACACCAGCCTCCACACATCCACTTTCATGGTGCCTGAGTTCCTGTTTGGTTGGTTGAACTCATTCTCCTCAGCTGATATTTAACTAGTTGCTTGTTCTGGAAAAGAATCAGTACTGCCTCCTCTGTCTTTACAAACATGATTGTTAGAGATGAGGAGCTCTGATCTCCAGGGATGGGCAGAACCCAGTGCTGTCACTCTCTCATGGGATAGGGCACACATTGAGTACCTCAGCTACATTGGATTCCTTCTACTAAAAAATCCCAAATTTGTGTTTAATAGATAAATGTCAACCTGATTGGCATTTGCAGGTTGATTATAGATTTGGTGGAAATAGCATAAAGTATAATCTGTATGTGGATGATTTTCTATCCCCAATCTATGTATCCTGGTCCTGTACTGTTTGTTATGGTGAAATTATAGATCTCAATGGGAAATATCCAGGGTAAGTAGACAGACAATGAGTGTGACGTTTCTAGAACCTCTCTTCTTCCAAGAACATATATAGGTTACTTAAGAAGGGGATGCCCCATGAAAATTCTGATTCTCTGTGGACTGGGGTTAAATAGAGAATCATTTCATCAGGGTGAGCTCAGAATGGAATTGTGGGAGTGTTACTGACAGCTGGGTTTCTTTTTATTCCCAAGAAAATAGATGTTTCCTATGCATTTGTTTCCAGAGCGGAATTTTCTAATATTATATGGCTACAGAGAAGGGACAGATTACACTCCCGGTATTTTATTTGACAATGTCCTGACAGCATTCCTCATTACCTTTTCCCATGCTCCAGCCTGTGGTAAAGCAGTATGACCAAGATGATCCCAGTAATAAACCTTATTGGTATGGTTCACTGATTTTTTTGGACTCTGCATTTATTTTAGCAGACTTCTCTGATAGCTTTTTGCAGTTTTCAGCTTTTTGTTGTTGAAAACAAAAATAATAAGTAAACCAGTTCAGGGTTATATTTCTGTTTCTGAAAGTGATTCCATGTCAGTCCTGTCCTGGGGGAGGAGCTACATCTCTAGCCAAGGCTGGAGCCGGAGGAACCAAGACTAGTTGAATAGGAGAGAAAAGAGAGTATGGCATTCCTATTGCTCCTGCCTTTTCTTCGTTCTAGAGACAACCAAGAACATCAATGTTATGTTAGATTTTTTTCTTAAAAAACTATATAGATGAATCTCAAAGGTCACAAAAACATTAGTTCAAAAGGACACGTGCACCCCAATGTTTATTGTAGCACTAGTTACAATAGCTAAGCTATGGAAAAAAAAACCCAAATGCCCAAAAATAGATGACTGGATCAAGAAGATGTGGTACATATACACAATGGCATATTACTCAGCAATCAAAAAAGATAACCTCATGTCATTCGCAGAAACATGGATGGAGCTGGAAGGGATCATGTTCAGTGAAATAAGCTAGAAAGAAAAAAAGAAATACCAGATGGTTTCACTTATAGGAGGAATGTAGAGGATCCAAATAACGGATCAGGGTTTGGGGAGGGGGTAAAGTAATTATAATAAAGTAAAAATCAAAATCAACAGGCAGCTATAAACCAGAGACATTCTGCAGGGGTGGGGGAGGAGGGAGTAGGATCAAAACAGGGGCGGGAAGAACACAAGGGACTGTGGTGATGGGACACGGGTGAATTGGTGGTGGGAATTTCCTGGAGACTATACCCGAGATGAGAAATCATACATTGTATAAAAATAAAGAATGATGTAAAAAATATATAAAATAATAATAAAAAAACAATTGTGCCACCAATAAAAATGTTCTCACAATTAAAATATATATATGAATCTCTTGTTCCAGATGAAAGTTCAACTTTTATACATAGTTCTGTGTGGTTTAATCCCGAAAGACCAGGGCAGCATTCTGTTCATATTTATTCAATACATTTTGGTTGAACGCATAAGACTTACCTTTTACAAAGTTAATCAAACTTACTTATTCAACTCTTCCCAACTATTCGGAGAGGGAATCATTTCTTTTCTCTTAACACTTGCAGGAGATATCTTAGATGTGAAGGCATGGCTGTAATACATTGTTCCAGATGCACTGCTGCCCAGATTCTTTAGATTTCATTCCAGAGTCTTTTCTGAAGTATATTAAAAAGTTTTAATATACCATTTATCCAGGAGTCAAAGAAACAACCCAATACAATTCAAATAAACCAAAAGAAAATGAAGTAACCTTATTGTTACATGCTGAAATCAATGATAAAAATGTGACTTTTTTTATTTTGGGAGTCATATATATTGAGAAATTGATAATGCCCTAAAGGAAGGCAAGAAAGATTCCATGGAATCAAGTGTATAGTGACTCTGAAACAGTGACAAGATATTGAACTATCTTCCAAATCATCTGAGAAATATTGTTATGCTGATTATAGTATTTGTATTAAGTATGCTTTTCAGAATTTTCTACTCCTTGTCAATTGGTATCTATCTATGATGATCATGATACTTCTATTAACAAGAATGATTTGTTAACCCAAATATGTTATTTTCTGGTTAACTACATTTGCATTATAAGAAAGCTGAACCAGACCCCACTGTAGGCATTCGTCTTAAGGTGGTGATCTCTAGTGGCCTCTCCGTGGAGATGCCTGTCAAAAGAAGCAGAGAGCTTTCAGGCCTGCCTGCGAAGATACCTGCCTTGACATTGATTCTTTTTTTTTTTTCCTTTTTTAACCAGCCTGAAGGTAAGCTTTATCCTGCCAAAATCTTCAATTTACATTTTATTTCTTTTTATTTTATTTTTTAACATAATTTTTCATTTTTTGCACAATGTATGCATTTTCATCTTGGTTATAGACCCCATACAATTCCCACCCCACCCACTCCACTCCCATTTTAATTTATTCTTACTCCTTTCTACGCCCTTTCCAGTTCTTACAGTTTCTTCAGTTACTTGTTTCAAAGGAAGTCTTTTTAGGGTATATAGAAGTTGAATTAGAGACTTTTCTCCAAAAGGAAGTCCGGGCATCATGTTGAATTAAAACAAATTCATCCAAGAACCCAGATGCTTTCCCCAAAATAACTTACACTAACTGCCCACCACGACTTAGCTTGGCCGTACCTACTTCAATAGTAGCATGCACTGAGAGATATTATGCAAATAAAAAAAATATTCTGATTTTTAAAGGATCTTCACTTCTATTGTTTTAATTCATCCTTGAAAGAATTCCAGCGGGAATTATGTATTTTATTGATTAAGATAGGGTTAGCGATATTAAGTAATTTCAGAATATTTACGCTGTACCAGAGCTGAGGTTCTATAAGCCAAATACTGTCTTTCCACCATATAATACTGCCTTATTCTTTGGAATGCTGGTGATCATACAGATCTAAAGTATGTAGTTGTTACTTTAACTGCTCAATAAACAATGCAGCTGGAGTTTCATGATAAAATTTCCCTCATTATTGTTAGATTAGGAGAAACCCCTGCTCAGCTTCCTTTCCATCCTTACAAAACAAAACACCTTTCCCACAAACTCCTTACACAGGTTTTCAACAAATAAGGACCTAGAATTCCTTCATAGCACTTTTTTGTCCCAGTGGAGTCCTTATCTAGTCCTACCACCTTAAATGAAGGTAAAATTCAGCATACTTAATATACAGGCTTAAATTTAGACAGGAAGATATTGCCATAGCTTCTCTTACGGAGGTGCATTTGAGTGGAACCCACTGTTTTAAAGGATATTCCGGGCAAAGTGCTGTCATTTACGTTCTGTCTTTAGTGCTCTACAATTAGTTCCCATTTTCCTTCACTCTTTCTAACCTGATTTCTTTCCCCTCTGCCTATTTTCCACATTAACCTCTTTGACGTGGGGTTTTGCCTAGCTGTGATAACCTACGTCTTAATATTTGCTGTAACTAGGTTCTCTTTCCTTTTTGGTATACTATAGCACCTGCCTGTCACTAGATTCTAGAAATTATTTGGTTTCCATTAGGTTTTATAAATCACTGGAAACAACTAAACTTAAGCCCTATGACAAAATTCAACATAAAGTTATTGCATTTGTTGGGACAATTGAGACTTTTCTGTTTCGCATCGGACTCCTTTCCTGTGTGTAATGCCAGGCATTTTCCCTGTCCCTCCGTAGTTTCTCTTCTGTACTTCTGGAAGGTATTCTTGGCTATTCTTAAATGCCAGCTCTGTCTCTGTTCACACCTCTCATGGAATGTTTCTCACTTCTCCTAAAGTTTGTGGCTGGTGTTTAATGATTATGCTGCAAAAGTGGTTTAACATAATGTTTTATAAAGAAATTAGAGTTGATTTTGAACAGTGACTTTGCATTATTAATGAGTATATGGAGATGACATCGTAATGTCTCACCCTATTCCTATATTTATCTCTAATTTTTTTTCCTGGCAAGTTTAGAATTCCAAAGTGTCTTTTGTCAGTAATTTAATTAGGCCACAAGTTTGAGG
The DNA here is from genome assembly GCF_014898055.3 of Talpa occidentalis. Classification (NCBI taxonomy): domain Eukaryota; kingdom Metazoa; phylum Chordata; class Mammalia; order Eulipotyphla; family Talpidae; genus Talpa; species Talpa occidentalis. Next base: position 107,733,957 of record NW_023605083.1, read on the forward strand.
CTTAATGATGGATCAAAAAATGAATGATATGCTTGAGAGATCAAGACAGCAAATTGATTACTGTTGTAGCAAAGGCTGGCAAATGTGGGAGAGGGAGCAGGTCCTGCACTGTGCTGCAGGATCTGAGTCAGTGATCAAGGTCAGCCTCAGTTCATTAACTTCTGAGCACTTATAGTCATTGTAAATATAACTGCTCAAACCTTATATTCTAATTACAAGATAGTACAGTTTTGAAAAGACGTAGGTTCACTTCAGTAATGTCCTAGACTAATATAGGATGTTGAAAGATCTAGACTAGTGTCAGCTGATTGCCAATCATTTTGTCTCTTTTTGTAGTGCACACAAAAAGGAATCTCACTCTCAAGTGTGAATAAATACTCTCCCACCCAGGGTAGATGGGGGTGGGGGGTGGGGGAGAGAGAGCCTATTTCTATCCTATTAATTTGAATCTTTATCTATTTTTAGCAGTATTATACTGGCAATGATTGATAAAGACCATCTGAAAAACAGGTAGTGGTTTTAGGGATAAGATGATAAGTTGGAATTTTCATGGGTGTGTAGATATTGGACCATTTTTACTAATCTCACTTAAAATAGATTTGTTCCTTTCATTTTCAATGGGTTGATTTTACTAAAGAAGAAATAATAGACATGCCTTTATTCCAAGTATTATGGGATACTCTATACATAGTTTTACAAGGCCTACAAAGAATGCAGATACCAGATGTATCCCCCTTCAATTTGAAACAAATAAATGGTACAATTATATGATATGTTGGTTTTCAAAGTATTTAATAGCAAGGAATTAAGGATAGTGAACCCCAAGAAATAGGAAACAAATTAAGTGAATCCTACAATTGTCCTGGCTCATGGCCAGTACATTTTGTAGGAAGGGGGACATCCAGTAAAAGAGATGAAGCTTGGGGTTTGGGAGGCTGAAGTATCTAGTATTCTTAGAGCAGAGTAACAGAAAATAGAGAACTGCACAGATAGAGAGTTGTAGAAATCGGTAGAGGTTATGTTGCATGTTTAGTTGAGCACTGACTGGTGTATGGGAAGCTACCCAAGACCCAGGAAAAGAACCACCTAAAAAGATTAGAGGGAAGAACCTCCTTGGTGGTGCAGCGGGTTGAGTGCAGCGCCGTGAAGTTACCAGAATCCTCTGCAGCATGGGTTCGATTCCTGGCTGGCCAGGGAGATTCCCACATGGCGCAGCAGACCTCTCCTGTTGTGCCCGCTGCTCCCCTCAGCAGTGCTATCGGTCGGTCTGCCTGTTCTGCTCCCCACTCTGTCTCTGGTGAATCCTCTCAACTTCCTGCGCCTCTGGCCTGTACCCCAGCTATTGTATAAATAAAAAATAAATCTTAAAAAAAAAGTTGTTTAATTGGAAAAAAAACAAGATTAGCGGGAACATTTACCTGAGCTCACACAAATCTGGCAGTAGTTTCTGTTCCCACCAGTTAGAGTGGAATGCCTTTTATTTTTAAAGATTTATTTATTTATTTATTTATTTATTTATTTATTTATTTATTTATGCAAGCACTGAGTACAGTCAGAAGTGCGAGAGGGTGAGAGAGTTCGCCAGAGCCAGAGCTGGGAGCAGAACAGGCAGACTGACAAAGTACACTGCTGAGGGGAGCAATGGGCGAGGCAAGAGAGATCTGCGTGCCATGTGGGACCCTCACCAGCGGCCGGGGATCAAACCAGCGCTGCAGAGGCTGCAGGCAGCTTCACAGCCCAGCACTAAACCGCTGCGCCACTGGGAAGGCCCAAGAGTGAAATGCCTAAGAGTGGAATGCCTTTTAACTTACAGGAAAATAAGGAGAATATTCAGAATACTTTTGCCTCGCCAGTTGAGCAAAATTTCTTCTAGACTGTCCTGCTCCATTCTTATGGAATGAAATGTAAAAGCAAGACCTAAGGCACAGCATAATCAAATTGCTTCATGTAAGTGATAAAGAAAAAAAAGTTGTAAGGTTTTTATACTATACATGAAGTGGTATAATATTCCCTAACAGTAGACTTTGATAAATTACAAGTCTATGTCATAACCCTAAAGCAACAACTAAAATAATGACTTTTTGTAACTGTGTAGTTAATAAAGCAACAAACGAGCTAACATGGAATCCTAAAAGTATTCAATCACTCCAAAAGAAGTGGGAGAGATGGAAAGAGAAAAAAGGGAACAAAAAGCATTACAGACAAAAAGAAAATATTTAACAAGATGATAGATTTAAACCCAACCAGATGAAAATCATATTAAATATAAATGACCTAAACACCAAATTAAAATACAAAAATTGTTATATTGTATCAAAAAGCAGGCATATTCAACTATATGTTGCCTATAAGAATTTCTCTTAGTGGACATAAATAGGATAATAGTAAAGGGATGGAAATAACAATATACTATGGTAACACTAATCTAAAGAAAGTAGGAATGGTTATATAATAGACAAAGTAGACCGAGGAAATACTATAACAGATAAGGGGACATTCACGTTAAAGTTATTCATGAAGAGGACATATCAATTCTAAATGTTTATATGACTGATTATAGAGCTTCAAAACATATTAACCAATACTGAACTGAAGCACAATTAGGCAAACATTCTATTATATTTAAATATTAAACATCCTTCTAGCAAAAATTGATAGAAAAAATAGACAAATAATCAACAAGGATATCTAAAACTTGAATAACATTAATAACCAACTTAGTCTCATTGAATTTATATCATAAATAAAGAAACTTGACAGCCTGTAGCAGAACCACATTTTCAAATGCACACAAAATATTTAATGATAAATCACATTCATGGGCCATAAGTCAAGCTTCAGTAAATTTAAAGGATTTAATTCATACAAACTATGTTCTCTGAACACAGTAGAATTAAATGAGAACTCAGTAATAACCCCCAAATATTTAGTAGCCAGTGCTTCTAATTAACTTATGATCTAAGAAGTTTAAAATTGGAAAAAAAAGGAAATTATTTTGAATTGAATTAAAATAAGATGTAACATATCAAAATTTTGCAGATGTACAAAAGCAGTACTTAGAAGGAATTTTATAGCCCTAAAAATCTATTTTTAAATGAGGAAAAGCCTCAAATCATTGACCTTAGCTGCCATCTTAACAATCTAAAGTAAGAATCAAAGGGGAAATCAATTAAATAAAATAGAAAAACAATGAAGAAAATTTAGTTTCTTAGTTCAACACCAAAACTCTGATTCATAGGAGAAACATTTGATATATTGGATTTAATCAAAATAAAAAACTAGTTGTTTCTGATGACACTGTTAATGGCATGCCGCACATTGGCAGAAAGTATCAATAGTCACTCATTGACAGAACACATTTTATGTCACATAACTGATAATGGTTTTGCATTGAGAACGTATAAATATACAAAAACTTAAAACTCATAGTAATAAGGAAACAAAAAGCCCAATAAAAAATTGGGTAAGTGATTTAACAGATTTCACCAAACAACAAATCTAGGATGGCATAAAGTGCAAGCAAAGAAGTTCAACATTGTTATTCATTAGGGAATTGCAAATTAAAACTATAATGAGATACCACAACATACTAATATTAGAACGATGTTCAAATTGGTGTTCATCTGTAAAATGGAACACTGCTTAACAACAGAAAATGGGTGGATTTTTGAGAAATGTTTTGGATCCCAAAATAACTAAGTAGAAGAAGCCAGATCAAACACTGTGCCATTTCTTTTATATAAAATCCTATAAATGTTAACAAATCTTTGGTAATGGAAAACCAATGAATGATTTCCAGTATATAGAGAGCGGGCAGAGATGGATTATGGAAGGATGTGAGGAAACTTTTTCCCTCCGTGGAGATATTCATTATCTCCATTGTGGTGATGATTTCATAGTTTTTACAAATATCAACATATCAAATCATATACTTTAAATATGTATAGTTTATTGTATGTTAATTAAACTTAAAGTCTCAAGGGTGGAGATTTATAGCAGTAAATTTTCTGTTCAGCAGTAATATTTTGAGATTTTTGGTTTAGTGTCCCAATTAATCCAGTAATCTTTAATTTGGATCACCATCTTAAACATCATCTAGACATTGTACCAACCATATTTCTAAACTCATCTCTATTTTAATGAGAAAACCATATCCAGGGCATTATTATTCTGAATTTTTAACTAGTAGGATGGATATATTCATAAGATCATGGGTAACAGCTACTAAATGGGTAATCATTTGCCCTACATTTCTACATCCTTATTATAAAAAGAAATTAGACTCTGTATCTTTGAATGTTTGGATTTATGTTTTTCCTTAGGAATCTCAAAATCAGACTAAAATCCTAAACATTAAAAAAAAAATTAGCTTCCTAATTCACAGCTTCAACTTCTAGTAGGTTCGGTGGGCTGCACACACCCACCCAGTCTGCTATCTTATTCCATTGAAGTCCTGCTTGGATGTTATATTTTGAAATCAGTATTACAAAGTCTTTTATCCTTTTATTAGTTTAGTACTTTAAGCTTTAGACATAAGAAAGAAGACTATCAGTGAAAATCAATTGAAATGCAGTTAGATAAAGATCTGTTGTACTAGGCAGAAGGCTTCGCTGAGGCACAATATAATCAATTAGGCCCCTCCAGCTGCATACAGAGTTTTACCCAGCCAATCACTTTTCACACGTTTCCTCCATTAGCTTGACTAGAGGTTCTTTTTTTTTTTAATGTGAATTATGATGAATGAGATTGTTGTTATGAATATAGAGATGGGTCATTACCCTACAGAAACCAGACTGTGCTGGCCTTTAATGATTAGGGCTTTCTGCTCTAGCTATCAATAAAGTATAAAATTTTATCTGTCTCAAACTATAATTGGGAATCTGTAGTCATTGTTATCTAATTCACTTAACAATGTTATAATTGTAAATTGTTTTTGTTCATCTGGATAATTTACATAACTTCTAAGTTAGTTGAAGGGTAAGGGAATATAATATATCAAATAGAGGTGGGAAATTTTTCATGGCTTAAAATCAAATATCCTTCAGGAATTAGTACCCTAATATTTGACAACCTAGCTCCAGCCCTTTGGGAAGGCAAAAGTAGAAATAATGAATGAAACTTACAAATAATGAATGAATGTATCTATATGAAGATGCTGGAAATTTGCAAGATACAATCATTAGCTTATGACAGATGTCCTATCGTTCAGTTCTAAAAATTATGTGACCATTTTTCCTGGGCTTGGTCGAGGTATTCAAAAAGGAGAAAGGAATTATTGAGTTCTATGTAATGCAGGGAGGGACTGAGGTACAGTCTTGGTAGACAACCATGTAGAATACTAGAGAAGGCCCTGCTTTCAACTATTGAATTATAATCAAATTTTATAATTTTTTAACTCTTATAATAGATTTGTTGTTATTGATATTTAAACATTTTCCCATTCCAGCCACCTTTTATCATTGAAAAAAACTTTTTGTATCATAAAAAATAAAAACTTAAAAAAATATAGAGAGAATGTGGTGCCTACAATCCTTGGCCCTTGCAGATGCCAATGCCTTTTCATTGTCCATAGGTGTGGATGAGTTTAACATTACATTGAAAAGTAGGAACTGTGACCTGACTGTACCACAGAAAGCTTCAGCAGAGATGCTTTTCTTGCAAGCTTAAAGTTAAAGCAGGCCAGCCTTTGAGGTCCATTGATGAAAAGACCTTTGTGTTTTGTACTATGAGAACGGGGGAGGTGTGCTCAGTATTAGAAGAGTTAATAAACACCAAGAAATGTGCTCATCTTGTAGCTTTAGTAAGCTTTAATCTGTAAGCTTGATTACCTCCTAACCCTCTCTCACTTGCCACCCCCCTCCAGCACTGCAGGGGCTTTCTGGCAATATTAGTGGCATTTTGCCAACGCTGGCTTTAGGGAAATCATTCTATAAGAAAGAATAGCAGAAAGACTGGATCTGTCCACTGTGTGAGGTCATTAACACAAGAATAACCTTATGAGCCCCAGAGGCCAGGAGGGAGTGTGTGTACTGACTAGAAACCTGCAGGTGCAATGCCACAATCCTTTCTTGTAGCCCAGCTTGTTCTGGGCCTCATGGCTCCATCACCTGGAAGAATTCATTTTCACTGCATTCAGGATTTCCCATTGTGTATTTGCTGTGATATTTCATAAAAATATGTTTGCAAACTCTACCTGGGAGTTTCTTAAGAACAAATAATAGAGTTGCTGTGTCATTAATTTTCAGTCTTGCAGGTATTCTAGTGTCTCAAGCCAGATTCGGTTCTCCCTCTTTTGCCAAATGTCATTAAGTTGTTAATGTAGGTGACTTGTTGTGAACAACTGATTAAAAAGCTCCAAGAAGCCCTTGTACATTTTTATATTAATCCCAAGAGCTTTACAGTTTTCTTTTTTCTCTTCCTAATGAGTAGTTTGAGAAGTTGATGTATCATTTCATTAAAAATACCTTGCAGATAAGTCAAGGCAGAATGTGATTATGAACAAAAATAAGAGATTAAAATATTCAGCCAACAAGCTCTCAAAAATGAATCCTGGGGCAATATATTGTTAACCAAGAGTCACTGGCTAGAAATAAGGTGCCTTAAATTTTGACCCTGTGTTATCAGTGGATGCAAGAGAAATGGTGAAAGTTGTCACTTGCTCCCAAGCTAGCCCAGAGTCAGGTGAAGAACAGGTTTGACTTTCAAACATCAGTGAACCACTCAGATGGTTCAAGCAACTGAGGCCCCTCAATAGCCCCTCAAGTGATGGCTGATGCTTACTACCTTGATCAGGAGCATTACCCCATGCCTCTCTCTGTCTGGAGACACCAAAACCAGCAGGCCAGCCTCATAGAGGGTATAGGCTGTGTCCTTCAGGAACAGAATAAAGTTACCCCAGCCATACAGCACTTGAAGTGTGGGGGAAATAAGATGCTCATGTAGAGCCCAAGAAGAGAGTTCCACGAGGTCAGCCTTGTCTCCGGTCATTGTCTTACTTCCCCACAGTTTAAATAATTTTAATTTGATTAAATATTAATTTTAATTAATTAATTGGCATAACTACTGAGGGGCAAGAGATGACTCAAGCCTGAGACCATGCTTCTATGGTAAAGCTTGAAACTCTGTAGCCTAGTGGTTGTGCTCAAATGATGGATTCTGATTAGAGTTAAGTGTGGAATTGCCAGGAGAGAATTTTGATTACATACGACTGAGGAGAAATGAATTGCCATAGGTGATGTTATCTTTAACTCTGTGCTCAACCATTTATGGATCCATACCCCGTGAAACACTCTTTTTGGTACCAACACAGCCCATGAGCTTGAAAATCCCAGTCTTTTTGTACTGATGGTCTAGACTATTTTTTTTGCTCTTTAGAAATAAATACACGATTAGGTGTTTCTGAGTAGCTAAATGATCATAAAGCCAGCAGTTACAGTATGAATTCAGTGAAAACAGTCTTCTTATCACTGGTCTGAGTTAGGGTTGCTTCAGTCACATTATTTCCTTAGTGGTGGGGGCGGGAGGGACCACTGTGGAACAGACAACACATCCACAGACTTGATGAGATGCTCTGAGAGACGAATGTAACATACAATTTGAAAAATGCTTCAGGACATAGTTGAAAAAGTGAAGGGGGGAAAAAAAGAATACCAAGAGTGAGGTATGAAGTAGAAGATAGTTAAGAGGAAAAGGACTGATGGACAATTGTCTTCTTCCTTTGATTCCCCCCCCCATTCAAGTACTTTGAACTGTTTTCTATTTATATGAATACTACATACTCCTTATTAAAAACTCAAGAAAAGGGTAATAAAGAATGTCACATTTCCCCCTAAACCCTTGTCCCAGTAATGGTCCCATTTTTCTGAGCAGTTTCCAGATCTCTGTGTATTTGACAGTGTATATGTTGTTATTAACAACACTGCTGTGAAATCTTTACTTACCATCTGTCCATAATATAGTTATTTCTAGAAGACAGATTCCTAGAGGTACAATTACTGGCTCATGGGTAGACAGATTTTAAACATGTATATATCTTGCCAAACTGACTTTGAGAAACAAATTTGAATACGTTTTTTGCAGGAGAAATTTTAGGTTTCCCTTATATCAACATTTTAAATTGTTGGTGCCAATTTTTTCACCACATTTGCCAATGATAAGCAAAATTTACAATTGTTATCTGTACCTCTTATTTTGTGAATGGCCTGTTTACACTTGATGCCCATTTTCCTATTGAACAATTTGTCTGCCTATCAAGAGGTTGTGGAAGATTTTTTCAAAATATCTTCTTAGTGTTAGGAAAAGGGTTATGTAGATGAGCAGATTTCCAGTACTTTGAAGGTTAGTTTTTAACACTGATGGAAAATTGACAGATAAACTATATAATGTAAATGATGCAATTTCTATGAAATTGTAGCCATAGGAAATTTTATTATTCACTAAGTCTTTGTTCATGGAGACTTTATAGAACACAGATACTGTAAATTACAAGAATTCACTCTATTTGACAAAACGATCATGTACCAAATTTATAAAGTACTCATAATGCAGTAATGAGAAAAGCAACTCAAAGACATGGACATTTGAACAGAGACATTACCACAGAAGATAAAAAAATGTCAAATATATGAGAAGATGCTTTGACATTAGACATTAGGAAAATGATACTATATACTAGTAGAATGGCTACAATTTTAAAGATTAGTTATACCTAGTATTCATGAGATGATGGAGAAACTGAAACTCTTGTAGGGTGGTGTTGTAAATGCAAGATGGTATAACTACTTTGTGAAATAGTTTGGTAGTTTCTTATTAAGTTCAGCATACACCTACCATATGATCCCACTACTCTTCTCATAGGTATTTATTAAGGAGAAATGAAAACATATGTTTATATAAAGGCTCGCACTCAAACGTTCATTGCAGTTTCATTCATAAAAGCCAAATCCTTGAAAGAAACCAAATCAGTTTGGGAAGAGGTAGGTTTTTTTTTTTAAAAATTGTGTCACATACCTACTTAACAATAAAAGGAAAAATACTACTGATTGATATATACGACAATATGCATGAATTGCTAAAGCATTATGTTAAGTGATAAAAGACAGAAAGCACAGCATGAGGCATGATTCTACTTACATGAAATTCTAGAAAAGGCCAAAATGTAGAGATAGACTACAGATCAGTGATTCCCATGGGCCCTGATTTCGGCAAAAGGGATTGACTTCCAAGTGGGTGAGTGGAAGCAATGTGATGATGATTACATACTCTATGCATATGGAAAGAACGTCTTTCAACTCAATACCTAAAATGGGTAAGTTTAATTGAAGGTAAATTATAATGCCCCCATAATCCAGATTAAAAAAAACAACAAAACTTCTTGCCAAAACATGTAAGGACCAGAATAATAAAACTCGTGCCTACTTTTTCATTTTAAGAATGTTAAGATTTGATTACAGTGCTTGAATGTGTAGACCTTTAAGCAAAACAAAAACTGCTAGTGAGGTTGAGGTACCTCCATATAAATCAGTAATAATTAAAATTTGTCTTTCTTTGAATGTCTAAAGGATTGATGATTTAAATACTTATCCATATTCTAATATGTTTTTCTCTTCCATGACCATGCTGTGACCTCTCAAAACAAAAGTTGGAGATCGGAAGTAACTAACTGACAATTACAGTGGTTGATACACTCCAGTTTAAATAGAAGTGTCCTCGGTTAAAATATGGTTCATTCATCGGTCAAACTGTCCTTATTTCCTTTAATTGAATTAAGATGGACAAATGAGAGATGTGTGCAAGACAGAAAAAAAAAATCCTTTCACAAATCACTGTTATCCTCCCTCTGAGTGTAAAACGAATCAATTAAAACCATGTCAAAGCAACTTCTACTCTTGAACAACTTTTAAAGCAGAAAACATTTTATAAAAGTTAAAACTTGAGTAAGAAATTGAGGGGAAAAGGATTGTCTTTTATATACTTCATTTTATTTCTGAGCATTGTGAAGTGTATTATTTTATGTCCTTTTATTTGGCTGTAAATTATAACTATGCTAAAAAGCTATCATTTTGCATTTCATCTTTCAGTTGGAAATATCAAACAATAAGAAAATGAAAAATACAGGGAAATATGCCATTCAAATTATATATAAGTTTGGTCCCATTAGCTAAATCTTTGGGGAGAATTATGGGAATTACATGGAAGTTGAAATAGTTTTTATTTCTCACCTAATATGAGAAATGTAGTATCCCCTGTTTTTTCTATTCCTTTAAATTATTATTAATTTATACTATATCTTGTGTGTGGATTCACATACATCCTGAAAGAATAATTTTAAACTGTGTTTTAAGGTTTATTTTACTGAAATTAGTTATCTGTCCCTATGTCTTCCCTCTACTGTTATTAGTATACATATGCAAACTATGTTGCTTATCTCAAAGCCTGCTTCCTGTTTGTAATTCATACCCTTTTATATTTGAATGTTTTTCCTGCTTTATGAAGTTATTTATAGATATGCTCAGAATTTGTGTCTTTTGTTCACTCGAATCTTTGTTTTATTTTTAACATTTTTTTATTTTTGATAGGTTACGTTCAAAATTTAAAATATTCAAAAATGTATGTGAAAAAACCTCTTTTACCCCGCTCCCCAATTCCTCTTTTAAGGTCCTATAGTACTGTTATTTTCTTCACCTTTCCCGAAATTTTTTAGGCAATATGTATTTGAATGAGGCAATAAACTGCAGGAAACTTTTTAAAATTGGGGAGGGGGTTTCAAAATTTAGTATAGAGGGACAATCAGTTTCCACATGTTATTTTTATAGAGTCAACTTGCCAACATCAGCCACATCCAAGATTTTCAGTAGTGTCCAGAATATGAAGATGAGCCCTTTGCTAAGAGATGTTAAGCACTTACTCAGAATACTCTGAATATAATGCTTCTAGAGTTTCTTTCTCTGGGCTTTCTTTCTTTGACTTGTGTTCTATAGGATTTTGGTATGTTTATGTAATTGCTGTCTTATCATTTTTCTTTAGCATGGACCATGCCAGTGAAAGAGAGTTAGGATATGAATTATTGAGCAGTGCTGTTCCTACACATGTACCCTTGTGGTTACCCCTTTTATAGTCTATACTTAAATTTTTTCCTTCTGAAATACCCAGAGCTAAGAATAATAATTGTATTCTCTTTCTTCAATAACAAAGAAAGAAAAATTAAAAATGCAGGCCAGGAAACTAAATTGTAAAAGAATACTGGCAAACATGTTTAGCATTATTTATTGATGGCCTTGCTCATTGGCAGTATAAAGTGTGTGTCACTTGTCATTAGCAGTAACAATTTCAGCACATTATGTTCTCTTTTTATTTACTCTGGTGGCAACATGTTTCTGAACAGGGCCACTGGCTGTGGGTCAAGAGGTCAGTCTTTGAGGTTAAGAGTGGATGGGGTCATTTGCTATTAACCTAAGATTAGCAGCTAAGTTTTTTTTGTTTTTTTTTTTTTCATTTTTTTTCTTTTTAGAAGATTTCCTCCTAATTGTGCAACATGCCAACTTAATCTTTCTGAATTTCAAAAGAATATTTTATTTCTGATCTGCAGTTTATTCGCTTACATTTTCATAAAGGTATATTTTATCCTGTTCTCTTTCTGGCCACTTTTCCTAGTTCTTCAAGCAATGTTAAGCTTTTATGCAATATGAAATTTCCATGTTTAACATGCATTGTGCAAATGCACCTGTTTTTTCCCTATATTATTCCACTTTTAAGGACTCCACCCCGCCCCCCGCCCCCAACACACACACCCCTATTTACGTCCCACACTAGCCAATACACATTAGAATTTCAGGACTGTTTTTTCCCCAAGACAGACTCTTTCTTTGCTGTTCTTCCCATTAAGCAATGTCCAATTCTTAAACTAGCAAATTTTGATGTTATTGTTGTTCAACATTCATTCATCGCACCTATTTAGTTGGTACCCTGATATCTGAAACCTCCTTTTTCTCTCTACTCTTCAGCAAAAAGATAGTATTCTCTGTGGTTTCCTGCCTGAGAATTTCTATACAACTTCTATGTTAATGTTTGTCCTTTCACACCCAAACTTGTTTTCTCTTATATCTTGACTCACTGTATTACTAGAATTAGATTTTGCCTGCGTTTACATTATTTCCTGGCCATTGGTGATGTGTGTGTGAATAAGCACTTAATGAATACACTGTGGGTGCTGGGTACATTAGGGCGCAGTCCTTAATGCAGATTGGTACAGAGTAATCTCCATAAAAATCAGAGGTTCCATGTTCCCATTTTTTTACCAGTAGATAAAAATTTCAAACAAATGAAAATTCGGAAAAAGGATACATTACAATCAACTAGATTTTGAATAATATACTTAAGATCAGAAAACTTCAAAAGATATGGTCCTTGTTCCTAAATTCCTTTATGTGCTTTGGGGTTGAGGAAGTTAGAGAATATTTAAGCTTTCTAGAGATGAGAAGTTGATTCAGTAGCTATCGGGGTAGAAAATATAACACACATGAAGGTGGAGAGGCAAGGAAAACTGGGGTATATTCCAGAGAGTCATAAGGACTTTGATGTTGCCATAATTTAGTCTTGGGCATCTTGTACAAGATGAATAAGGAGCTGTGTATGTGTTAGTTAAGGACTTTGGACTTTATATCCTAAGAATCGAGAAGGGTTTTAAGTAGAGGAGGAGTAATATAGTTAGATTCATGTTAAAAGCTAGCTGGTATTTGTATAGAAAGAAGATTTGAAGAGAAGACTTTCAATAAAATCACTTAAAGTGTTTACCTGGCTGAGCATAGTGGTAAGTACAAAGGAAAGGGCAAGAATGGAGAACAGTAGGAAGTTTAGAAGTATTTCTTATTTATAATTGTCAGGCATACTGAATCCTTATCAATCATTTGGAAGGGGTATTAGTTTAATATGAATCCCAGTTTTCTGTCTGTGCTAATTGAATTGAAGAGAGGATATATTTGTTGGTTTTTTTTTAATTTTTTTATGTTTATATTCCCCATACAATTGCACCCCCCTTATTTTGACCCCAATCCCGAAGAGAGGCTATATTTGAAGCCATTTCTTTAAAGGGGTACTTAGTGCTTTTCACTTTTAGGAACTTTGAGGTTGATGTACCTATTGGACAACTAACGTAGACCATCTGGCCCTGAATAAACATTTAGAAGTTATAAGTACAGATGAAAGAGAAAGTATACAGAGTAAGAAAAACAATGGGTCGAGACCCAGAAAATCAGCAAGATCTTACACGCTTACAAGAGGTGATTTGTTCAGAAGCCATTTTCAAAGAATGAAGAATAGAAAACAAATATTCATGCATCCACAAATTATAATGGGGGTGAAGTTTAATGAGCAGGATGACTTAAATATCAAACAGTACAATGGTTTTGAAAGATAAGTCTAGAAATATGCATTGGATTTAGCAGTGAGCAAGTCATTAAAGCAGTAGCAGGAACAACCTGAGTATAGATGAAAAAAGTCTCGTGGCCACAAATTATGGAGAGAATAGAAATTAATAGGAGGTGAGAAATGGGGTGATTATTCTTAGTGTTATTTTTAAGAGAGGATTTTTTTTCTTTTAAATAACCTCAGCGTATTTATTGTCTGATGGGAAGAATGAAGAGATAAGGGGTGATTAGAAATAGGAGATTAAATGCCTGAGTGAGCAATATCCCAAGCTAGAGGAGGTTTATGTAAAAAGAAAAAAATAGTTATTAGTGTGTTGGGATATAATTACATTTGTCAACAATTAGTAGAGTGATTAAATTGGTTGACTTCAAATTCAGATTATCTCCCTTTTCTCACCTTCTGTGTATTTAACAAAATTATTTCCTCCACTTTGACTTAATTGTTACGATTACAAATATATATATGGCCAAGTCAATAAAAATTTTAATACCAAATCTATAAAAAATAGAATATAGTTCACTCATTGATGTACTTCCAGAGATAACATTTTGCTATAACCTTTCACTTCTCTTCTGGTGTGTGTGTGTGTGTGTGTGTGTGTGTGTGTGTGTGTGTGTGTGTGTGTGTGTGTGTGTGTTTTAAGTGACTAACAGTTTATTCTGTAATTTATTTAACCAGCCTCTGTTAATAAATATATTGTTTGTTCCTTTGTTTTTGTTTTGATATTGTTGGTTCAGTTTGGCTTTTTGTTTTTTGTTTTTATAAACAATAAGTTCCCTGTACATTTTGGAACATTTATGTTTCTATTTCCTCAGGATAAATTTCCAGTAGAAAAATTGTTGATCCATTGAATATGTATTTTGTTAGGGCATATGTTACTTTCCAAAAGGATTGTTAGGCTTGTCCTGCCATATAACTGTAAGAGAATCATTTTACTTTATTCTCTTGATGTCCAACAACCCATATGCAAAAGAAGCATCGTGTGCCTGAAATCTGTATTTCTTTGATGTTGGATTTTTTTTAGAGAATATATTTCAATTTGAGTATTTCACTGAATAGTGGGACATTTGAGTATAAGAAATTAATTACAATTATATTTATAAATTATAAGAGTCATTTGAGTTTAATAATATTGAGGCATGACTTGTATATACATAAATACCTGTGAGATAGTAACAATAAGGCCCTTCTGGCTTAGAGGAAAATAAAAAAGTGAATGACTTAGAGGACACTAAAAAGTTGGATGTGGAAATTCATTTAGTAAATACGATGTCCATTTCTTATTGATAAACTGTTGGGTAAAGAAAATAAAAAGAAAAATTAGAAGAAATCTAGAAGAAATGGTTTGTCAAAAATAAGACAAACTTAGACTAGAAATGCAAGGGATTAAGAGGTGAATACTAAGAGTCTGAAAGGTGACTCATTTGGCCCAAACTGTGCCTTCATAAGCATAGTAGTGAAAGCTGTTGTTAAGTATTGCCAGGAGCTCTGGCCTATTGAAAACTGTTATTACTGCATGCCTAGAGAGGTGATAGTACAAAGATAGAGACTACTGAACTTAACTCTCGAGGGTCTAAGTTTCTGATTTGGATATTTCCCAAATATTACCAAGCATTTAGATGCCCAGTTGCTCAAGATAAGGCCAGATTCTGAACTAGAGTTCTAGGGCCACCATGGAAACAACCTTGCATTTGCAAGACAAGGAGTGATACACTTAGAGAAAGGAAAAAAAAATTCACCATAACTCCTATTAAAATGAGCCTATAATCAAATGTCAAAAATCCATAAAATAAACATTATGAAAGGGCCTCCCCGGTGGCGCAGTGGTTGAGCGCTGAGTTGCTAAGCTGACCTCAGCCTCTGCAGCGTCGGTTCGATCCCTGGCTGCTCCCCGGCCACTGGAGGAGGGTCCCACATGGCGCGCAGACCTCTCCTGCTGCCGACTGCTCCCCTAGGCAGTGTACTTAGGTCCTTCTGCCTGCTCTGCTTCCCGCTCTGGCTCTGGTGAATTCTCTCACCCTCCTGTGCTTCTGACTGTACCCAGTGCTTGTATAAATAAATAAATAAATAGATAGATAGATAGATAAATAAATAAATAAATCTTTTAAAAAATAAAAATAAAAAAATAAACATTAAGAAAAATGTTAAAGTCATCAAATAGGAGACTAATTCACCCAGGTGTAAGGAAAATAAATTAAACCTTTTATATTTCAGTTCTTCAAAAGAATAAAGGATTGACTTTGTAAAACAAGAAACTATGAAACAAACCAGCAGATATGAAACAAGACAAGAACACATGGATTTGAAATAGAATTACCTCAAAGTATTAGCAATAAAATAATAAAGGCATTGAAATTTAAAACTCAGTCATAATTTTAGCATTAAAAGCAGCACAGAAATACAGAGATATAAAAATGTGTAAAAGGAGTTAAGTAGTGTTGGAGGATGTAAATGTGGTAACATACATCTGAAGAGCTGTGAACGTATACCTCAGAATCATACAGTGATGCCAAACAGTGTTACCTCAGTAAAAAAAAAAAAAAAAAAAGTACAAAAAATAAATAAAATTCCTCAATTAAAAAAGTAAAACTGGGTAAAATGAATTTAGAAATTTCAGTTTATATCTAATAAGATTTTTTTAAGCAATAAGATGCAGTGACCAATAAGAACTGGGAATTTTCCAAAATTAGATTCAGTCCTCATATTAAAACTTGAGTGTTGAGTAAAATAAAAATAAATTCATATCTATATGTTCTTTGTAGGAAAACTGAGGACTCTAGATTTTTTTCAAAACTAGTGGAGAGAAAAGTAGTATTATCTACATAGGCATGAAAAGTAGATGGATAGTAGATTTCTCTTTGATAATAGTAGGCACTCAAGGCACTGAAGATATATAACAAAGTGCTGAGCAGAATTCTTTTTTTTTAAAGATTTATTTATTTATACAAGATTGATTGATTGATACAAGCACTGGGTACAGTCAGAAGCGCGAGAGGGTGAGAGAATTCACCAGAGCCAGAGCGGGGAGCAGAGCAGGCAGAAGGACTGAAGTACACTGTGGAGGGGAGCAGCGGGCGGCAGGAGAGGTCTGCGTGCCATGTGGGACCCTCCTCCTGTGGCCAGAGAGCAGCCAGGGATTGAACCAGCGCTGCAGAGGCTGAGGGCAGCTTCGCAACCCAGCGCTCAACCGCTGCGCCACTGGGGAGGCCCAACTGAGCAGAATTCTTAAATTACAATTCTATACCCAGCTAAAATTATCATTCAGTACTGTCACACAGTACTTGCTCTTACTTTCTTGTTCTTACTTGTTCTTACATCCTCTGAAGCTGTGCTTTACGGCAAGTATATGGATTCATAGGGAAAGAGTAATATGCAAGATACATAATTATGCTGGTAATTAACTTTGAATATTATGATGATGATAAAGGTTAATTGCACCTTTTATGATACAATTTATCTATATGGAACTAAAATCTCAGACAATAATGAGAAGGAAGATATGGGGATGTCCAGTGATAAATGAAAGAATTCAGGATGAAATTTATAGTATGTATAATATGTATAATATGATTTTTAAAAATTAAGGTAAACCATTAGTAGAAATGTAATCTATATCTTTCAAACATATACAGAGAAACTGATTATAGAAAACTATCAGTGCAGCAAAGGCATGGAAGAACAGATCTTACAAAATAAGATGGTAGAATCCATCCCCAGTATATCAATAATCAAAATAAACATACAGTACAAAGAATAAAACATTTAATTGTTTATTCTAATTCTATTTTGTGTGCAAAAAATAAAATCTAGTGATTGTTCCATTAGCTCACACAATGATGTGAAATTTTCAGTCAGGCTCTTCTGTAAGAAGCAGATGGCTTCTTGTTCTTTTCCTCATTACAGATACTCTCACATCAGAGAAAAGAAATATTGCTGTGATTTCCCAGATTTTGTCATTAGTTAAGCAGAGTTCATAGAAACTTCAAGGATCTCATCAGTTAATTCCACCCAGCACTTGAAATTTTCATTGTGCTAAAGCTGATTGAAATTCTGAGCTGCTTTTAAAGCAATTCCAGACCTCAAGCTTCTGAGGGTTTTTAAAAGATATACTTCGTATGTGATGCTTAAATTCATAAACTAAGTTTCTTTTTGGATTGTTTTTCAAAGACTGAAAATGCCTATGTCAGGAAATATTTTCTTTCCCTCTACCAGCATCCTTATTTGTCAACTATTCTATTCTGACCTTTAAGATGAGGTTCATATTTTAATTCCAGTTTTGTATGGCAGTCTCCATCTGCATAGCCAGCCAGCCTTCAGGCCGGAGAAGAGAAGAGGAGAGAACTTAATACAGCTCTTCTCTGACAAGTTCTCATGCAGCTTTCCCTTTATTGTTAGGGAAACTCTAAATAATATTCTGTTGCAATGATTGAATACCCCCATAAATTATCAAATATTATAAATCTTCAGTTTTGGTAGATGTATCACTTAAGCATTAGCAGTCAATTTCTTCTTAATCAAATTTCTTCATTTTTAGGAAAAAGATAACTACTAGATAGCCTCACTTATATGTGGAATATAGACAACCCAAACAAAAGGTCAAGAAAAAGTCAAAACTAGCAGGCAGACCATAGAACTGAGGCATCCAGCAAAGGAGGGGGAGGAAGGAGAGGTTAAATAGGGGAGGGATGAACACAAGGGAATATGGTGATGGTTCATGGGTGATAACCTTATCACCCCATGGAGAACTATGGGGACTACAATGATGTATCAAAAAAAACTAATTAAATGGGCCTCCCCTGGTGGCGCAGCCGTTGAGCAGAGCTGTGAAGCTGTCTGCAGCCTCAGAAGCACTGGTTCGATCCCGGCCTGCCAGCAAGGGTCCCACATGGCGCGGCAGACCTCTCCTGCCTCACCCGCTGCTCCACTCAACAGTGTATTTCAGTCAGTCTGCCTGTTCTGCTCCCCACTCTGTCTCTGGTGAATCCTCTCACCCTCCAGCACATCTGGCCTGTACCCTGGTTCTTGTATAAATAAATAAATCTTTTTGAAAAAAATTATCATTGTGCAAAGATGAAAAATGATGTAAGAATTATATAAAATATATATTTTAAAAATTAATTAATTAAATCTTTATTAAGAACATATATAATAAATTTCTTCATTTTTTAACACATGCCATTTGTGCTTATAGCCAAAATGACTATATATGAAAGTTTAAAAAATGTGCTGTTTCTTCTCTTATTCCCTTTTACCTAGAGATAGAATATTGGTTGTTAATATAAATTGTTCTTAACAGAATGTTTATACTGTTCCCTGCCATTCTATGGGTCTCCTGTCACCCAACTGTATTTTCCCCTACTGTTTCTAAACTAGTTCACTGTGACTGTCCTTACAGATTAAATGTAGATTTATTCTCACTGCTAATGAGCATTAGAAATTATCTGATTGGTCTTTAGGAATGTTTATTGGTAGCCCATAGTAATGATCAAAAATCCCAGAATGATTTTTATCTTTTTGTCCAATTAAGATATAAGGATCTAAATTTTTAAATTTACGAATATGAACATCTTAAGCATCTATACATAATTTCAAAACTGAAAATATAGCTTAGTTCTCCCTCTCACTAAACTGTAGAGACAGTTACCTCTGTAGATCTATCTGAGAATGTTGTGGGTTCCTGTGTGCACAAGGGAAAACTCATTTGTTGGTGCTGATAAATTCTTGCTTTGACCTGAGCTGAAATCATTGCAGTCTGAACTACTGAGGAGAAGCTGTTTTATAACACAATGAATCTCAGAATTTATTTTTTCAACTGATACTTCCAGCTCTGGATCCTGTGACATTTGCCCAAAGGGAAACACCGGTCCCTCGGATTACACTGTGCATCCATTGTCTGAACTGTCACAGCAATAGCGCGTAAAGCTGTTTGCATAGCGTGCTAACTCTATCAGGGTCAGTTCCAGTCTGTGGCCGCTAAAAATGAAAACCATGCCCCAACCGGGACAAGAGCAGGGTCAACAGCTGGCAAAGGATATGGCAATCATTTATATAAATATGCTTTCTCAAGCCCACAAAAACAAAAAACCCCAACCCAACAGCTGGGAAGGGTTGGAAGTAGCCCCAAGGCTGGTTAGTCCCCTTCCAGATGGGGAGGTTAGACTGGGGCTAGCCAGACTGCTCCACATAGACTTCCGATTCGCATTAGAAATGAAAAGAGGAGAGGAAAGGGAAAAGGAAGAAAGGCTACAAGCATGACTGCTCTGTTTTTCACCTAACTTAATCAAATAAGTGAAGACTTTCCGAGACGGAAGGCTTGCATTTATCGGTATTCACGCTCCGTTTTTTCTGTTTATCATAGTGTCTAATACACTTCTTAACTCCTTAAACAGAAAGCATATATGCTCTAAAGTATAGTTTATATATAATGTCATGCTTATTTGTAGACAGATTGAAGAACCGATCTCAGATTTATGTCCTGTTTACATCTTCCAAACACTTATGTAGAACATTCAATGCTAGAGAAGATAATAATTGTGGTATTGGCTCAGTCCCAGAACTTTATCCAAGGGATAGGGTTCATTTTTGTAATTTGATTTACTTTATAATACATCGTTATTGCACATCTAATATATCCAACAGAATAACGAATACCATTTTCCTGAGTTCATCTTAAGGTTGCATACCATGAACAAAGTATTATTTTTATAACCTGTGGATGCTACAAGAACCAAAGGTGGAAAGTATATGACTTTCAGACTCTTCCAGAGTGGCATAGTGAAATAAAAGGCAGCACAGTGATGATGAAAAATTGGTTCTCATTATCTAGAAATGGGCAGCTTCTTCCTAATAATGGAAAGTTCTGCTGAAGCCAAATTGAATGGCAGGCAAGCACTTTCCTGCTCCCCAGCCTGATATTGGCTTAAGAGAAAGCTTACATAATGAATACATTTTTTTAGGTGTAGGATGAGCTCATGGTATTGAAATCCATAAAGACACATAAATTAGGGTCCTTTGCCAAAATCGAGACATTGTCTTAGAGAATGTTAGGTTTGACACAGAAATCAAGTAGTGCATTTTCCTTCTTGTAATTGTCTGCCTCAAACAAACATGAAGCTTTACTCAAAGATTGCCAGGCCTGGAAGGAAGTCCAGTGATCATCTCCTATGCCTCCTCATCTTCAGCACAGAGGAGTTCACAAAGGTAGAATGTACAGCAGGAGGGTGTGGTAGACCCTCTTTAGACATGCATTTGTCAGTTGTATACATACAGGGGACCCTGGACTGAGGATAAACAGGGTAAGCAATTTGGATAAAGAACTGGGGTCAGCGCTACCACTGACCCCAGAGAAGCAATTACTATGTACTGTCCTGCCCACATTTCCTGATCCTAAAGCCCTATCCCAAGCATCCTCATTTTGTTAGACAGTCTGATCATTTTCAGATTATGTTTTAGTTAGATATTCCGATGGATAAGTAATAAGATGTGTCAGGTGTGTTAGAACTCTAGTCCCGATGTAGTACTATGTATGTAGTACTAGGTTTTAAGCACTGGAGGGCCAGAAAACTAGATCTTACTCATGTTTGTACGTTGTGACTTTCGCAGATCAGATTACCTCTGATTTGTTGTGTTTGCTGTTTGTGTTTGTTGGTACGAAATTAGTTGATGTGAACTTAAAATGAGTGCAGGAAATGCTGTTTTTCAAATCATTCACTCATTTAACATTTTCTTTAATAATGCCTGTGGCCATTTTATGCTACACTTATTGGTGGGTAACTTTTTCTCCCCACCGTAACTTACATAATATTGGATAATTCATTTATATTTTGCAGGAGAGTGAGGTGACACAAGTGTCTATGACTAATTGTTACTGCAGTTCTGTCATCTCCTATTCTGGTACCTGGGTCTTTTTAAATTTTTTGTGCAGTTACTTGATTTGCATATACTGTTCATCTGCTTGATTTGCATATACTGTTCAATTTGTCTCACTTTCTTAGCATTCTCTACAAACATTAAGCATAAAAGCAAGGCAGAGGCTTAGAGGTGTGCTCAGAATTGAAGAACTGGTGGTTTAATTTCCTGACTCTGAGAGTCTGTATGTTTCCTTAGATTGATGCAGATTAATTTAACGTAATTGAAAGTTTTGAAAGGTGCATGTTTCTAAAGCTTTTAAGATAATGATACTTAGAAATCACTGATTCTTCCCTGATGACTAATGTCTTAATATATGTTTATAAGCGCCAAAGACTTTAATATATTTTACCATACTCTGATTACTGTAATATATAACTACAGCAAATATTTTCTCCAACTTTAATTCTTAGTTTAAATAAAAAGGATCACCAATAGAGCCTATCCTTCTTGAATTTACTTAAAGCAACTATATATTTTATATTTCTTAAAACTTTACATTGCATTGTACCTTGTGGTCTTTCTGTGATATACCAGGAAAGTATCTCCCCTTCTATTTCTTTCCCCCTGTTTAGCCACTTGTGCACCATGTACAACTATGTAATATGTATGTTCACACCTGTTCGATTGCATAGAATATACACACCAGCCAGACTTATACTTTTGTGTCCATATTGCCACAGCTGCAACCACTTACTTCCCTATCAAATATTTGCAAAACAGAGGGAAGAGACTAGTCTGGGTGTTACATTAATGACATCTTGATATTATGCTGGCTGCAACTTTCCTCTCTTACTTTAATGTTACCTGTCACAATCAAATTTAGGGTGTGATTGACATCATTGTTTAGACATTTGTGATTCAGTATAGTTATCTGATCATATGTATTTTTTCCTTCTAAATTTGTGGCTTGACTACTCATTGCCAAACTTGTGGCACTGGGATAATAACTATGATGAGCAAGTAAAAAAATACTTTTAGGGTAGACAAATGTTCATTTTAAATAGTGAACACAATAGATAATGAATTACTAGTACAATAGCTCCTTTCTCAAACACTAGTGACAGGTTAATATATTCATGTCAGTAATGTCCTGAGCATTAGATCCTATCTGCATCCCTTTTCAAAAAAAAAAAAAAAAAAACCCATAAGGTTAGTTGCTGGAAAGTACCTGAAAACATCTTTCTAGACTTCCACCTTACTTCAGAGCCTTCGGGTCATAACCTCTTAACCTTATAGGTTATAGGTCTCATGCTTTTTGATCTTTCTTGGTTCCTTAGTTTTTGCCTACTTCCTCCACAACATTCAAGCCTTGTTATATAAGGAAATTGGAAACACCAATTTTGGATGAGATAAGAGTTACCCTGTCTTTCAGAATAATGCAAAAAAATGATTTTAAATAGAAACATGCTTGGGAAAACTTTTATAAACTAACTACAGCATCCTGTCTAAGCCAGTTTAAAATAGAGCTGCTTCATTTCTTATCATCTCTTTCAAAATAATAATAACAATGACAATTTAGTTTTTAATGTTGACAGTAATAAAACTTTTATTTAGGTTACAGCACAGCTTGCTTGAGAGCAGAAGGATTCAATGTGGTTTTAGTGACTAAGAAGTAGATTAGAAAAATTATTTGGATACTTTATAATTTTGCCCTAATGGTCATTTTCTATCTGTTAAAAATTACAATATTAAAATTAAATGTTAAATAAAAATTAAATTGAATATTAAATTTTGATTTGATGTAATTAATGTAAATTTAATATAAAATTTAAAATGTACTACTGACATCATCATTTGGATCATTTTATAACTATATCAGTTTAAAGTTTATCTTCATTTACAATAAAGGAACCTGAGCTTCAGAAAAGTTTCTTGACTGCCAACTTGGCAGGGCTGGTATGGATGTTAACCTCTTGGATACTGATCCCTTGCAGCCAACCAGTTATTCCTGTTGGAGAGATTTTAGGAGTCATGGTAGTTTCCTTAGTTGTTTGGCTACTGGCTGACTCTTTTATTACTCTAATACCTTTTACTGTCATCTTGCTTCTGTTCCAGCCAATATTTGGGATTTTATTCCTTTGTCACACTCATAGCAGCAAAGCACGGTTAGACTGGAATTATATCTTTCCATATGAAGAAACTTCTCTGAGCCTAATAATCACACACTGAAATTCCAGATAGAATAGAAAGTTCACTTTTATTGATGTGAAGTGTCTCCCTGCCTGCCTTAGTGCCAAAGTATCTCCACTAAAAAGACAAAAAAAAAAAAAAAAAACCAAAAACCCTATTACACAGGGTTTTAAAGCCACGTTAGTTCTGAGTCATGTTAAGCAGACAGGTGATTGTCCTTGATCCTTAATACTGTGTACACATCCACCAGACAGAATGAAAGAGGATATAGGATAAAGAAAAAAAATTACAGGTCATGAATCAGTTGTCTTATAGATCCATCTAAATTATGAGATCTTGCTTTAAAAACAAATTAAGGTAAATTTTAGCCCAAACCTCTAATCAAACGGCAAAAATATTTTTCTCAAATGCAATCCTCCACAAATTTTTACTAGTAGCAAATCAGAACAAGGACGTCTGTGAACGATAATCTTAGTTTCATCCCATATTAATCACCTACTTGTCTGGTTCTCGATAGTACTGAAGTATGTGTATGAGTGTATATTTGTTCTGAATTTATTTTTATTTTATCTGGCTTGCCAACTGAATAAGAGGGCAAAGAATGTAATGTGGAAACCATCCATTGCCACTGGAGAAAGAATCCAAGAGGAATTCCTGCAGCTGAGAACATGAGCTGTGAGCAACATGTTTCAATAGCTAAATAGCCTAAGTTTGAGTCAAGTCCATTTATATTTTGGGGTGCAATCTTTTCTTTGAGACTCAAAGGAGCCCTTTTGACTTAGACTGTAACAAATGTAGTGCTAGTGGAGGTGAGAGAGTTGGAACCCTGAAGAGTTTGCCCAACTTGTGGCTAATGTTAAGAGAATGGTATGGCTCTCTTCGTGAACTTCGTTCCACTTTCGGCCCAGTATGGACTTTTAAAGAAAAGGTTTTTCTGTATCCACAATTGAAATAAAGAGAGAGGAAGAGGGAATGGAAGCTAACATTTTTAAGTACTTTTTGTGTGTCAGACACCATCCCGGGGACTTTGAGAAGTATCACATTTTGTTTTATCAACACTCCTAGTAATTAGTGATTTTTATCCCCATTTCACAGATGAGCAAACTGATAATATCTAAAATAACTTGGTCAGTCTAACAAAGCTAATAAGATTGAAGTCAGAATTGGATCCCAGATGTGGCTCCAAAGCCTTTACTTTTCTCAATTACCTTAAAAACATTTCCCAAAGCATTAACTAGCTTTCCAAAAAGAGTTTCGTTTCCTTCTGACTTTCCTTATTTTTATGCTCTAGATTGTCTGGGCTAATTAATCCATTAGTAAAAATGAGAATGCAGTGGACCCAAAATCTTGTTTGATCTTTGGCTAGGCCATGATCACAAAGTAAATCTGAGAATTAAATGTCATCGTCATTGACTAGCTATTATGGGAAAAGTGCAAGAGATGAGCTAAGAGTGTGCCCGACTCAATGTCAACCCAGGAAAAGAACTCAAAAGCAAGCAAGTGTCCTGTAGCTCTCACATGATGTGAGTGTCCAAAAGTCATAAAAGCAATATATTAGTAGTCATAGCAAACAGCCTCCATAACTCAAAATAAGTCAGTCACTCTGCAATAGTGAAGATTCCTGTTATGTACCTGTCCTGTTTCAGGTTGAGCAAGCAAGCACTGAATTTTCTCTAAACAGGTTTATAGTGTCAGCATTGTGACTAAGGTGGTCTATGTCCTCTCTTGTGAATCCTATTAGGTTATGTGTGATTGCTTGAGATGTTTGAAATGCCTTTGCTTTTTACCTTTCTTTTAAAGAAAGTTTTTTGATACCTCTTTGATCTGACAGGGAAGAGTTTTTCCTTACAAATAATTTCCAAAAAGTAATGATGTAAGAAAAGAAATTAATTTTTTAAAAAATTTAAAAGGCTTTCTTTTCTTCGTTTCTTGTTCCCAATGTGGTACCTTGTCATGTCTATCTCTGGTCTGTCCTCCTTGTAATCAGTAGGTACATGCTTTTATCTGTTCTACCTTTTTTATTCAATAATTGAAAGATATCCATTGCCATTTATCACCATTTGTCTTGTTTTAAGAAAATTTTTAAGCCAATAATAGTGGCCCTTTATGCATAGTATAGCTTAAGTGCAGAGTAACATTCTCTGCATGGACAGTTTGAGTTTGGTGTCGAAAAAGAATTTTCAGTTTGTAAAATCATTTTTAGAAACTAAGATGCATTAAGAGAATGCAATGTAAATCCTATCATAAAGAATTTCTGTCTAGAGTTGTTGACAAGAGTCTTCAGTATTGTCTCTCATCTTCATTACTACTTTTGTTTTCCTTTTTTGTCCTCCTGACTTCTAGGAGACAACAGGGCACCAAAGAGACAGTTTATGAAGAACTTAACAGTTTCCACATTGTCATCTGTGTAAAATCAGGAAAGGAATAATTAACAGATGTATCATAGAATAGTTCAGCAGACTAGTGACCAAAAAGGGCTTTAAATATATTTCAAAATTCATGGAAACTTCCAGGCACATATTTTGCCTTCTGTTCATCTTTGTGAAAAAAAAAAATATATTTTTTTTAAATGTTGAGTGTGATTCTTTCTTCCCAGCTGGAACTTTCAGCCTTGTCCCTAAGACCAAAGCCTCCATCAGTATCACTCTGCAGAGAACGTTTTCAATGTACTGGGATCCTCACCTTGGCACTCAATGGGGGAGAGTCAGCACTGCCCCGTGGCCCGGAGCTAATTAATCGCTCAGACATCAGAAGTCTGGAGTGACAGAGGGGAAAGGGCAGAGAATGGAACCAAGGGATCATTCCAAAATGGGGTTCAAGCTGTGAAGCAGTGCCCGGCCCCCTTCTTTCACAGCTGGGGTTTTGGCTGCCTGTCCCTCGGGTTGTTCAGCATGGTGACCCTGGCTGCCTGTGATTTACTAACTGTTTTACAAACATTTCCTCACTCTGGGAGGTTTGATATACTCTTCATCCTCCTTAGCTCACCAGAGTCGCTCGGTGTCTGCGCCAAACCTGCCTTTGTTTACAACTTTTCCGGAAATTTTCACAGAGGGGGGGTGGAAAAACCCTCCCTCATCTTCCAGTGTTTTATTTTTAAGTCAACACTTTCCCCAAGTTTATTTGTGCTAAACCAAATTCTCCTACAAGGTATTGCTCTATATTCAAATGGGAATTGCTGCATTTCTATAAATAGAATGAAGGTCATGTGAACGAGTTCAGAAAAATCTAGATATCACATTTTACTGGACCTTTACATTTAGTTCACTATTTTGCGAAAATAATATTCTATATTTGGATTTGTCTTTTTTTCCCACATTCGTATTAGACTGACCATTATGTGAAACACTGAATTTGGGAAACATTGAGTGGAATCTTTTTAAACTAAAATACCCATGTTAAAAATAACAAAATGTTGTTGCTTTATCACTGTGACTTTCTTAAAAACAGAGTTTAGAGCCCTTACATTAAATATTTCCAGAATACAGTTACCTTTAAAAACACAGTGCCAGGGCTAGCTTGTTTTAAGTTGAATTCTCAATTTATTAATCAGTTTTTACATTGGCTGACAATGAAAAAATGCCTGGAACTCAAGAATAATTTGAAGAAAAATTAAAGACAGATAGGGTAAAAAGTTAATTTTAATTCCATCTGAAATCAAACAGTAAATTTTGGTTCAGAATGAGAAAAATCAAGTAGCACATTCTGGCAGGTAGGAAATGCATTACCCCTAATCTGTTCATTTTCCCTGCCTACCGTTAAAAGCAAGGTTGGCTTATAAAACTCTCTTTTTTAAAAAGTGACTTTCTTTGCAATTTATCTGCTGGAAATGCAAGAAGTATTTTTTTCTTTTCCACCTGCCAAAAAAAGATTGAAACTTAAAGGAAAAAAGACAAACAGGTATTACTTCCTTCCTCATTTTCTGTCTTCTAGAGCCAAGACAGAGTATATGGTAAGTTGGATACAGCCAGACAACAATTTCCTGATTTAATATGAGCTTTAGGAAAGAAAAAAATTGTTTTATTTCAACAAATCCAGCTGGACTTCCTGGTGGGCCTCCCATATTGTCAACATCAATAGTATTTATTTGTTGACTGAAAGAGGACCTCCAGAATGAGGCATTTCCATTTCTGCATATTTCTCAGTCTACAAGAAAGCATGAAGGAAAGGGCAAACAAACGCCATAGGTGATCCTGAGTGACTTCAGGAACTATTGCAGACGTCCAGTGCTCAAGACTTCCAGTGCTCAGGCTCCTCAGCCATAATGTCATTGACCTTGACATGCTCAGAACAAATTGGTCTTTGTGATTGCTACCACATGCTCTAGTGCCGTCCAACTCCACCATTGGTGTATAGTGAAGGGGGCAGGAAAAAGGACGTCTCGTCAGAGAATGTGCTTCTTTTGTGTTCTTTGAAACCTTGTCCAGCATCCTTTCTCCACCATGGTTAGTTTTCAAATGGCTGTTTAAAGTTGCCCAAGATTTGCAGGACCTGTAATATGGACCTGGCTTTTACTTAAGTTCTCAATAGACCAACAGTCTTTGTATTCTTAGGTGGTAAAGTGTTTCAAGGGCAGAGTTTAGGCAGACACAATCAGAAAGATGCCATATATGCTCAGTCTGGAACATAATTTCTTGCCCAAATACTCTGGACACTACCTGTACCCATCGCACTAGTGGAGTGAACTTCTAAAGGAGAACAATAATAATTGCTTTCCTACCTAAAGAGTTAGCTGAGATGAACATGTTCTTGAATCATACTTCTTTTTTTCCCTCCTGGAAGTTTGCTATTTATCTGGGGAACACAGATAAATCTTTAGTCAGTAAAGATTTGTGTAGCCTTCCCTGCTTCTCACATTCTAGTTATAAGCACTTAATAAATGTTGAATGATTGAATGAATGAATAAATCCTGCACAAATTGGGATGTGTGGGTAAGACATCATTTTGTCAAAAGGCTCACTTAATGTGATCAAACCATCACCTTTGAAACAGGACCTTAAACCAGGCCTTTAATTATAGCCTAATACTGATCCCTGAACTTTCTCGAAGTACACCTTGACAAATACACTGGAATGTACCTACAGGTGAGAGCAGATGTTGTGTTCATGATGTTCTGGGCATTTTCTGTGCAACTTGTCTACACGGTTCCCCATATGCTATATCAGAGCTGCTCCAGCAATTCTTGAGTACTAGGAGTAACTTTAGTGTTACAATATGGAATACCACATCTTATCTTGGTTTATAGATGCATAAGTTATATATATATATATATATATGCAATTATGCTAACTCTTTAGTGACAGTATCGGTAACTATAAAGTTAGCTTAAACTACATTTTTCTATTAGAAAATGGCATGGAGATTTCCCTGTGTGTGAATGGACCAGTTTTTCCTTTGATTCTGCATAGTTCTTTTTTTAACTTGAAGAACCCTATATACATTCAAAATAATTTTGTTTTATTGAATTAGAAGTATTAAAGGAACAATTGACATGTACATTATGTAAGCAGTGTTTTTCGAATCTCTTTATTTGAAGATACAGCCTTAATATTTGTTCTTAGCACATTTTCCAAGTTTTCTGCATGCAAAGTGTTACGTTGTGCCAAAAATAGCGGAGATGTTCCTTAAACTTGTATTTTCTATATGCATAAGAAAACAGAAATTCAAATGTTTACTTCTGTCCTGATGTTACATCTGTTATTCTCCAGCCTGTTTTCTCTCACTAATCTATGTGGTAGATATAATTTCCCTGTCAGTACATGTTATACACATAAATCTACCTTTTTGTTTTTACTGTTAGGATCTTAATAATAATGGATAGGTTCATATGAATTAATACAATTACTTCAATAAATTGAATTCATTATAATGAATTAATGGAATTTAATGTACTCATTTAATCTTCCCCATAATTAGATATGGCATTGATAAATGTATTAGTAAAGGTACTGATAAATGGGTTATTTACATATTGCTAGATGTATTGATAAATAAAGAAACTGAGTTCAAGTTTACAAACACATCCAAAGATATAAAGAGTAAGAGCCATGGCTGGATTCAACCCAAAGTATTTTAACTCCTTAGCTTGGGCTTCTAATCACTGAGCTCTTTCAAATAATATTGTTATGTGGCAGTATAATTTACTTAACTGCTTCCACTTCTCTATAGTGGTTGATTTTTAAATGCTAACAAAGCTGCAGTGAACATCTTTGTACATATATCCTTGTGGACTAAGTAGCAACTCAAAAACATGGAAATGTTTTTATATTTTCTCCAAGTTTTCTGCACATAAACTATTGCAGTATACCAAAGATAGCATGCTGCAGTCACCTACCCCAAGAAATCCTGTGTTGCTCCAGAATCCAGAAGAGGAGAAAGTCTGCCTTCTCACATGGTTCAAGAAAAGTCAGCTACACAGGGTCCATTTTCAAAGTTTTTTTGCAGCTTGGAGATTTAAACTGAGACAGAAATAATGAATATGCTTATTTGTGTCTTGTTTAGCGTGGAGTGATAGGAGGAATAATGTTTTGGTTTCACTGAGATTATATTAATAACATGGCAGAAAAGCGGACTTTGTAAAACTCTTTAAGATTCTTTCATTTTAGTTGAATCAGAAAAAGAAAGGTAGTGTTAGTATTACTAATCTTACTTTCACATAAGAACCTGGAGAAAATAAAAAAAACTAACGGAAGTGACATTGATTACTTCTTTAGGTTATTTTATATAGTACACAGTAATGATAGTAGGTGAGGCAATTTTTAAAATACTCTTGGAAAAATATATCCAGCCACATTTGCACAAAGTGTAAGAGACTAGGACATTTAGGGCTTTTTCTGAATCCAGAAAAGAAATAAGCTGTTCTCACCTGTGGTTTTTATCTTTTATTATATCTTAATAAACAACTCTCATTTAATACTTCAGAAAATGGTGGATAAAAAATGTATTGACTTCAACTATTTAAAATCTAAACTAAGATGGGAATGTTTGGAGGATCTTGACCTTCAGAAGCTGGTGGCTTCCTATTCCACTCTGCTATGCTTGTTATTTTAGTTGTTGTATTGCCTAGTTAGTTAGTACAGCAGACTGCACTGTATTTCATTTTCTCTAAAGTTGAGATCTCGTCTGCTTTCTGGAACAAGTAGGTTTCCTCCTTGATGTTCTGCTAAAGCCTTGCTAGTGTTCTGACTCAATCTCTTTTAAATCCAGTTTTGTTTGTTAACATTATTAACAATCAATTATGAGCACCTAATGAAAGAACCGTGATAGTAAGTTTCACTAAAGGCTGAGATAGTAAATTTTATAAAGTTCTTCCATTTATGACATTTCTCTGGCCTTAGCTTGACTTTGACTTGACTCTTCTTAGTGCAGCTTAATTTGATTCTAAAATCAAGAGGGAGAAACACAGCACATGATCATCCTAAATACTATTCACCAATCGCACTTTTATAAAGCTAGGCGCTCTCTGCTTCGGGGGGGGAAAGCAGGTATCCATGTTGTTGATGCTCCCCAGAGAGGAGCTCGGACACATTTTGTTCCCAAACAGAATTAGAAGGAAAAAACTCTGCTTAGTTGTCTTTTCCTGTTTAAAATACAGCTGCCCCGAAGCAGAGCCCTTGTCTGCTCATGGCAAGCCTGTGGGGCAAGTGTGCCGTATAAGTGGTGCCGGAGTGGTTTTGTTGCTAAGAGAGAAGTGCTAAGGGGGAAAAAAATGCTGTATCTATTGTATAATTCAGATACTTTGGGTATTTAATGTACAGTTTCAACAATGGACACTCAGAATTGTACCTCTGCTTCAAAATTGCTTAAATGTTGAAACATATGGTCTCGTGTTCCATTCGTTAAGAAACAGCCAGCTGTTCTCAGCCTGCCAAATCCAAGTAAACATCCACTGTGTGGAAGAGTGAATCTGAAGTGGTTCAGTAAAAACATAAAAGCTGTTTTTGCTGAAGAAGAAGGGGGAAAAAAGGCCACCCGGAAACAGCAGCTAGTGAAGAAAAAAGAAATCCTGTTCTGATAACACATTTTCTCTGGCTTCCTCGCAGTGGACTGGGGAACAGAGATAGCTCTTGTGATGTCTCAATTAAAAAGATTTGTAGGCATCTTTCTTGTCTTGTTGGTGAAAATCATGGGATTGTCTCGGTTACAGTGATTATTTTAATAAAATGCAATTATCTGAATAATTAATTCATTTGGCCACTCTACTGTGTCCTCCATTCACAGAGGCCAAAATGTCAGAGATCAAGCAGATTGGGAGAATAGGAAAATACTCATTGTAAAGGCGAAGGGAGGAGGGAAAGGATGAAATATTTGGAATTTCAGCTCAGTGGTTTCTATTTATCCGAAATGTCAAGGGCAGTGTAAAATGTATTTTTAAAATGTGTTTCTGTATGGTTTGTGCCCATTCTTGGCGTGGCTGTGGCTCTACAGAGGCCATTGTTCTTTGAGGAGTATGAGGGGGTGTCTTTGTCCAAAGTGACAAAAAGAAGACTTGGAAGACTGGGCTTCCTTTGTTCCTGTGCGGTGCTGTAAAATTTGGTTTGAAATTAGGACCTCAGGGAAGGAGCTTCAATAGAGAGCTTTCATTTCCTGCCAGCATTTTAATCACTCTGGGGTTTAAAGTGGATGACCGGCCAGCATAATGGCCCTATGTTTAATAGAACAGCTCGTATCTTGAAGGCCAGTTAAGGGATCTGTCATCCGCCCAATATTCGTCTTTTCTGTTTCCTGTCCATTTATGAAGATCACCCACCCCTTTAGGTGGCTTCCCTGGACCATTTACTAGTAGATTGAGGCCACTACTTCTTAAAGAATCTGAACAGAAATCCAGTTCAATATGGCCTCGTCTTCATCATGTGCAGGAAAGGCCTGGGAGTGCTCTTTAATCAGACATGAAATTCTCCAGGTAGAGATTTGATTCCATGTGTTGCAAAGAGGAAGCGTTCAGTTCTAGAAAAATATGTAATATTCATATACTATTAATCTGTACCTCATCAGTATTATTGGCATCCCTTGCACTGATACCTGGTTACAGCATTGCTGTCATGGAACTTAACATCATTTCATTCAGCATAGGAGGCCTTTCCCCTCAGAGGAGTAAAGTAACCCAGTGGATTTGATCCTGTTATATAGTAAGGAAATTTGTAGTTTTGTGATACAGTGACTTTTTAATGTTTCAAGTCTCCCTTTGGAGCCATTTAGAAATTTACCTTTATAGATTAAGAGATATCCAGAATTCCTAAAGGAGTGAATATTGCAGCCAAGTCTAGAAAGATGGGGCCGGGATTCCAGAGTGTTCTGAATTCATATGTAGTGATCAGGAGTAACTTAACAGTGAAAGCCTCACATTCACTAAATTCTAATCTAGACCTGTCTTTGAAACGGTTTTGTAAGTATGTGCCAAGCATGCATGCATTAGCGGAGCTAATTTCAGGACTAGCTAATACATGGAATAACAGAATGTTTGCCTAACTCTAAAATGATAACATGCATGAATGAGGAAAGAATGGAAGGTACATTTTTTAACTACTAACTTACTACCCCATCTTACAGTCTGGGCTGCCACAAAAGAAACAGGCACTCCACATTCTATGGGCATTTTCTTCTTTGACCAGAGATGTAGGATATCTTGGGAAAATGGAGAAATGAATAAACTCCATTCTGCAGAACTGAAAAGTTCTTTCTCTAGTCTATCTCAGGCTGACCTTGACCTCCATCTCCAGGGATGATGAAATGAACCAGAATATTAGCTACCCCCTAGCCTTCTGTGAGCCAGGGTCCTGCACTCTGGGGTCAGTTTGGGAGACTTTTGTAGAGAGTATTTTCACTTCTTCAGAAGAAATGAAATGACAATTCAGATACTCCAAAAAACATTTTCTGGAACCAGTTCCACTTCACTTTTTCAGCCATCAGTGGTTATTTGCCATGATAGCTCACTTGGTCACCAAATGATTGTATTTTCTCACTGGCTATACTTGCTCTCTGGAAAACTTTTCAAACAAGGATTTAATCACCCAGAGACTTTCCTGCCTCTGAGAGCCACACTCCCACTGGATCCCTCCTGCCCTCTTTCCTCGTGTCCCTAGCTGCAGATTGATTCACTGCCCAATTTGAGCCCTTTTGAGTCGGCCTCCCTTGGATGAATAGCTGTGTGAAGGGTGATTTAAAGTGAGTGTTGCTCCATGGAAGAGCTCGTGGCTGAAAATAGCACTATCCAGAACCACAGCACTGGCCACATGAGACAGGTAGGCTCTCCAGAGGTTCATTGTGCAGATGTGTGTTGGTTCAGGAGGAATTACGCATCATTAGAGGCAGGATCTTTTCTCTGCATCCAGTGACCAAACAATGCCGCTGACATTTCAGCCAGGGAACCATCATTATGCTTATAGCAGTCTCTACCCACACATGAAATATTATGACTCAAATCAACACTCAACAGCTCCTCTGAAGGTCCAGAGTGTGTTTACCGGGTACAGTTTTTCAGGCATAAATTTGGAGGGAAATCCACCCACCAGAGAAGGGCCTTCGCATAAAGTTAATATTGTCAAAGATCTGACTATAATCCATTTCATTCACAGTTGCAGTTTGCTGTGTGGGTGTATCCACAATGTGGGAACCTCATTTCATTGAAGAATCTGAATATTTTGTAAGGATGTGAAGAGTTGCAAATAATCTTTTCTGTAAGCCTATGGGGAGGAACAAAGCCACTAATGTTAGAAAGAACTGGTACACTATTGTCTTCTTTCATTTGTAAAACTCAATAAGAATATTCTAAACTTCACAGATTGGTGTCCTTAACTTTTTGCTCCTCAAAGTCTATACTTCTGTCTACAAAAAAAAAAAATACCTGTGAAAAGATTTGATCCATTGGAAGGAATTGAAGCTTGACTTGTCTTAAAATAAGATGATATATAATATCCCCCTCAATTATTTTTCCTAGCAAAGAATTGATCCATACCTTCAAAGAGCTCTTTAAAAACTGCTGTATTTGCAAAAGATAAGGCATAGATTAAAGTTTTTATATAAACTTACACACACTTTATTTAAAATATGTGCTCGAATACATAAATAAGTAAAGTAATATGTGTATGTATAAATAAATATGCAAAAACAATATATTTATATAAAATAAAAGTATGTGTATTCATGTTAGTGAAGTTAGTCCAAGATGTCTTCATTTCTACCTTGCTTTGAGCATTTGGCTTATGCCAGCTTTCACTGTAATCATGATAATTTTTAGACTCCTGGTGGTCCTTTCCAATTTCCATTTTTCTTTGAACACATCTCTTTGAAATCAAACTAAAAGTGAAATGGACTTGTGGATATCCCATTTTTCAGTAATAGCATTTGGTTAGCAATGTTTCCGGAGAAACTTTGCCTATTCTAAAGATAAATACTAGATGGTGTCACTTCTATGTGGAATATAGAGGACCCAAACAAAGGATCAAAGACAAACTTTAAAACTGACCCTTAAAAGCTGACCATAGATCTGAGGCACGGGAGGGGCGGAGGAGGGTAAACGACTGTGGGAGAGCACAATGGACCATGGTCAAGGACTGTGGGGACTTTGGTGGTGGGAGAGAAATGGTGGCCACACCTGAGGGGAGAAATCCTACATTGTGAAAAAATTAACAAAGATGTAAAAAGAAAATAACACTTCATTAAAAATAAGTTATCCTTCTGACTCTTCCCTCAAAAACCTTTTCTGAGAGTTCATCCCTCATTTAGTTAATGCCTTTTTAAAAATTATTGCAATATCGTATTCAAATGCTTAATATTTTAGAACTGAATCTCAACCAGTTAACTTTTTTGAGCCAGGTACCTTGTCCACACTTTTTCTAGCCTCCTCACTGAACAATTTGCTCAGCACATAAATAGGTGTTAGTCCTTTCCATACTCCTTCCATAAGAGAAAAGGAAGGTGTGAAGAGAGTTTTATTATTCATTTAGGTGACAGGAGACTTAGAGCAAAATGGTACAATAACCCCCTTACCACAGGTTCTTAGAGGCATTGTCTCTTTTTGCAGCTTCTCTCCATCTGACTGTTCTGACCTTTAACTGTCTCATATTTGTATGTTTTTTTAAAGTCATAATTATTTTTGAAATTTGTGAAAGATAGATGAAGGCTGACTAGATAGATGCATAGACATTTGTAGCAGAAACTGCATTAGAACTCAAAAACTTGGAGTAGATTTAGTGTGTTGTTGATAGTTGTTTTGTAACAGATGATCCTATTGTGATTTATGTCACCATTTTGTTTTGCAGATTTTCCCTACATAAAATACACAAAGTGTTGAAGGGAAATCTTTTTTTCCCCCTGAATAAGAAATTTAAAGTTAAAAAAAAAGCAAGATACCAAATTAAAACACAGGATGATAGTTTATGTTATCACACTTTGGAACTGGGCAATTTAATACATAATTGTTGTTATTACATGATATTTGAAAATGACAAATAATCTGGTCCATCAAGATACAGAGTTTAAATGTGCCTTTGTTAAATGAATATGAACAGGTTTTTCTTAATCTAAATTTCAGGCCCACCATCCACAAAGTTTTATTGCTCATTCCCTGTAGTTTAAAACTGAAACTAGTTTTCAAGTATCCTCTGCCTTTTGTGATAGTGAAAAATCTAGATTCCTGAAAAGAATATCACTCTTCCCTCCTGGATGATGTCCAGTCTTTACACTGGTTTAGAAGCATTTGGTGAGCATATTGTGACCCAGAAAACATTGTGGCTTAGTTTGGCTTGCCCTAGTAACGTAAATTATAGGAGTCCTTTCTTGAAAAAAGATAAACAGGAACTAAGAGCAGAAATGCTCTTGTTCCTGTCATGGTTATTTGGTTATTAAAGGAATGACAAATAAATGAACGGTATATTCTCAGGACCCAGGCACACTCCAAAATTTCCCAATTTTATTTCAACTTCAATTTTATAGACCTCATCTGTTTAGACAGGTCCCTCTGACTTGTCAGATGGCTTAACAAGTATTTTTCTTGGCCATAGCATCCCATAATGCTTTTCCTCTACTTCTCTAAGCTTTTTTCCTTCCTTTCCTGAAGATGATTTTGTTAAAAATCCTAATGCCAGGCAGAAAGTACCATACAACAAGTGCCAGACATTAGCTAAAACAGTGTTGGTGCTACTCTGACAGGATTTCATGATTTTGAATGAACACTACTGTAATTGGCCACTGATAATTTAAATGGACAAATTACTGCCAGATTTCTTGGCATTATGTCATCTTCTCCAAGTGGTTCTCTATGTAATATTGCTATGGTTATAATCTAGTTATGCTGTCACAATCTTGATCCAGCCAGAACATGGGCAACTGACATGGTTAAAGGATGAAATGCTAAATGGTGGATCATGGAAATTAAATTGAGCTCATGGAGTTAGCTTTAATGACTTTCTCAGAAAGAAGTTCCCTCCCTACTGCTCCATCTCTAGGCTGCTATGAACCCATTATCACAGTGATTAGAATTAACCAGAAGTTTAGGTAACACTCCTTTCCTGAGCTGAAACATTAGTCTGAATTCTCTTTAGATTGTTGGAATTACCTTCAATGCTTTTCTTCTATCACAGTAAAAAATGCCCATCTGTCTGTTCTCTCAGCTCTGCCCCTAGAGCTAGTGAAAAGGACCCTCAGACCAGCATGCTCTTGACATGAGGTAGAGTTCATGGAAGTACTTTGCTAGCTGTCTAAACCCCTGCCTGGAAAGTCACATGCAGGGCTGCTTTGGTACAGTTGTCTGTGTGAACTCTGGACCAGACAGCCTGGTATTTGTCGTAAGGCAAGTAAGACAGCCCCGATGGTAGGTTGAGCATCTCCATGCCATCCTGCTCTTCCTCCTGTAAGAAATTACCCACTATGGCCTCCCTGGTGGCACAGGTGGTTGAACGCCACACCGTGAGGCTGTTCACAGCCTCTGCAGCGCGGGTTCGATCCCGGCCGGCCAGCGAGAATCCCACATGGTAAAGCAGACCTCTCCTGTCTCACCCGCTGTTCCCCTCAGCAGTGTATTTCGTCAGTCTATCTGTTCTGTTCCCCGCTCTGTCTCTGGTGAATCCTCTCACCCTCCTGCGCATCTGGCCTGTACCCTGGTTCTTGTATAAATAAATAAAATCTTAAAAAAAAAAAGTACCCACTTATTCATTCCCTATATTGTCATCTGACTTTTAGGGTGTCAGTTTGTTGTGAGAACAGGGACTTAGCTAAGATCTCCATAGGTCCTAATATGCCCAGGTCCCATTTTCACTTTTGCCAGTTTAATTATCAGCCATGCTCATTTCACCCTCAAAAGTGCACCAGTTTGGATGACAGTCATCCCATTCATCACCCTATGTTAAGGGAGTCAAAGTAAGAACTACCAAATGTGTTGATATCAGAATCTGTACTATGGGGCCTCCCCTGGTGGCACAGTGGTTGAGCACTGGGCTGCAAAGCTGCCCTCAGCCTCTGCAGCGCTGTTTCTGTCCCTGGCCGCCAGCGAGGGTCCCACATGGAGCGCAGACCGCTCCTGCCACGCCCGCTGCTCCCCTCAGCAGTATTTCGTCGCTCTGCCTGTTCTGTTCTCCTCTCTGGCTCTGGTGAAGTCTCTCACCCTCCCGCGCTTCTGACTGTACCCAGTGCTTGTATAAATAAATAAAAATAAATCTTAAAAAAAAAATCTGTACTATGAAAACACTAGAATCATCCAATGTAATCTGTTATTTAACTTCGATATATAAGTCAGAAGATAGCGTCTTCATTTTTGTTTGCTGACAGAGGAAGGTGCTCTGTAATGAAAATTCTGTGAATATTCTGGTCTCTGTAACTAATATTTTTACAGTAAGTCAGCAACAGAGCAGGAATATAGATCATTGGGCAGATGCTGTAGCCTTTTCAGTAAAATGTCCTATTTCCATGGGGGACAAAGGAGGGTAGATGATGGCATTGGAAGTTGTCTTCTGAACACACAACCTCTAAGGAAGGAACTTTATCCAGAATTTTCATGCCCCGTGTGGTGTCCAGTGGTGTCCTGCAAAGGAACATCTAGTAATTCCTTCCTGGGCACATTTCTAGGGAGCATTGAGAGTTGACAGTGTGCAGGGTCAGGACTTTGGGGTCAGATCTCAACATGAAGGTCTTTCTGTCGCCAAGGTGGTCCATGGGCTTGCATTCTGCATGCCTGTATTACTAGTGTTGCTGGCTCAGGGAGTTTATGAAAATTTGATGTAGAAATTAAGTTGTTGCTTATCTTGTACCTTCTTTCTCATAATATTGACAGTACCACCAAACTGCTGGAGGCGGATAGCATCTCGGCGATCACTGTGCTATTTCAGCTCTCTGCTGCTGACAACATCAGAAGTGTTTTAACAGGGTTTTAATGGGCAGCCTCTGTAGCTCCTTGGAGGGTTGCAAATAGCTGCCGTGAGAAACCTTCTCTGCTGCTCTGGGCTGACACGCCCTCTTTTCTCCTCCAGCTGCTGCTTGTTTAGATGCCGCCTTCCTGGTGACAAGCACTTCTTATTTGGACTGAGCAGTACTAGGACTTGAATTCCAGAGATGAGATTGTGTAATATAAAAAAGGAAAGGTCTCCTAAGGACGTTTTCTTCCCATCCTGTTGGGGGTAAGATAAACAAGGCGGGCTTGGGGGGTTGGGGGGGGTAGGGCAAGAGAGGGTCTAACCAGGAATAAGTCTGTCATTCCCAGAAGCTTTCAAGAGAAAATTCCTGGTGTGTCGTTGAGACAAAGTGTTCTTACTTGATGGGGTCTCAAGGATCTATTTGGAGAATGCCATGCCCAGGGCCCCTGTTTTCTAACTTTCCCACATTTTAGGGTTTGATTCAGTGGCTGTCAGGCACCCAGATGAGGACAATACCTTTCCAAAAATGAAAGCCGTTTTCTTGGCTATTTCATGATATTTCAAATTTGCTTTCATTTGAAAGATATATATCTCAATAGTTCAAGCAAAGAATTAATGCTACTTTATCTGCTTTTGTTTCATTATGTGATCTTCAGATGTAACAAAGCAACCTAACTCCCAAATGATAACTGAAAGCCCCAACCCTTAGCATGAAAGGGGGTGGATATCCACTCTTCTTAGAATTCTCTTTCCTAAGACAATTGGGCAGTGAAATGCAGTGAAGGAACACCTTTACTTTGACCTCCAGTAAAAACCTTTACTTTGTCATCCATGCCCAGAGTTAGTGGGCTACCCCAATAAGATCTGATGGTAGAAATGGAAGAAAGAAAAGGTGGTCAAAATAAGAAAGTTTTTAGTGTCAGACAAGAACTCAATCTGACCAGAAAGCTTGCCCTGAGGAAAAGATGTCTGTCCCCTTTAGAAAGTTCACAGTAGATCCCAGCATTTCCACTTGTCAGTACAAACATCCCCTGCTGTAATTTCTCTCCATCAACTTCCCTTCTCAGGGAGTAGAAAGAGTAGTTTGACTAGTTCTTTTTAAAGGAGATCTAAGAATATTTCTCTCTTATGTCAGTGAGAGGCTGCCTACATGTCAAACTCTGCCTACTTAGGATTTTATCATTATCACCTCCACAGTGTTTTCAAGCTGCCTGAGAAAAATCTCCCATCAGACACTTAAGGCCATTTTACAGCCTTCTCTTTTCAAACCAGATTGATAGGACTCAGTTATCAACTCTCCTCAGAGATGTAAGATTCTTAACTTCTTGTCACCAGCAAAGGCAAGACTTTGGGCTATTAGGAGATAAATCTGATTATCATGGTTGGATGGGGAAAAAAAGCCAGTGCACCTGTGCGACACATTCAGAAATGTGTTCTTCGAAAGCCCTACCTTCTGCTTCCTTACACCAGACTCCTTTCTTTTTTTAAAAAAAAAAAAATTATGATGCTTTCTTTCTTTCTTTATTTATACAAGCACTGAGTATAGTCAGAAGCGTGGGAGGGTGAGAAAATTCACCAGAGCCAGAGCAGGGAGCAGAACAGGCAGACCGACGAAATACACTGCTGAGGGGAGCAGCAGGCGCGGCAGGAGAGGCAGAGGGTCCCATGTGGGACCCTCACTGGGGGCTGGGGGCCGGGTATTCAACCGGCACAGCGGGCAGCTTTGCAGCCCAGTGCTGTGCCACCAGGGGAGGCCCCAGACTCCTTTCTTAAAGCTGCAGTTGCTTTGCTAAGATTGGTGCTGTTGTGACCCAGCTAAAATCACTAAAAAGGCTTTATGAGATATGCCTGTGTTTGGAGTTTTCTACAAGGCACTGAATAAAGAAAAACATAGGAGGCACATAATATAAAGGAAAAAGCACAAGAATAGAGACTTTGGGGAAGTGTCATGGTGAGGAGCATGCACCTTGGAGCTGGAGAGAAAGCTAAACACCTCACTATCTAGCGCATGGAATTCCATCTGTCTGCCTCAGCGTCCTCATTTATAAAATGAAAATGAGAATGAGAATTTTAACCTACTCCTGAGACTTTAGAGGACTAAGTGAGATGACACATAGCACAGCATCTGGCACATGGTTCAGTGTTTGATTAACGGGGGCAATAGTACCATTTCTGTTAAGAATGCACATGCCTGCTGCACAAGAGATGAGTGGCCCCGCCATGTGATCAGAGTACCTAATGGAGGGGATGTGTCAGCTGTCCCACCAGTGTAGGTATGAGTGCAGGGGTTCTACAGTGGCGGAATAAAATCAGTAACCAAGACATGAAAGAATCAGGGGTGGGGGGAGGCTGTAACTGATAAAATAAAGACTTACCATAAACCTGTTAAGAAAAGAGCATCCAGTTGTCAAAACACAACTGTCAGTTTCAAAATCCTATGCTTTCTTTTACAGTCTAAAGCCAAGAATCTGAGGTTTGACTCCCTGCTGGTCTGTGGGACAAGGATCTCTGGACTTTCTTAGGCTGTCCTTAACTCAGTTTTCTGTATAAAATGGTAAAGTTGGAAGAGAGGGTCTTTAGGGTATCCTCTGGTCTAAGATTTTCTCAGTCTGTTGAAAAAGAAAAAGGTCATAGCATTCCTTGTAACAATTGCTCAGTGCTCTTTTCCCTCAAGTAAAGTTGTTTTTGTAGATCTGCCCTGATACATCTTTCTGTGAAATTTCAGATCCTGTTTTTTATCTCTGTACCTTACTCAGTAAAGCCATATGATTCATTCATTTTGTTTTACGGCTGTTTGGGTGATTGAGATTTTTTATTTTTATGGTCTTTTATCTTTTCCCAGTGGCCAGTGGTCTTGGTCAAGGTGGCCTGTGGCCAGTCCTCAATTCCAGGTGGATTGCTATGCCTGCGCACTTTTGTTTTCACTTTGAAGTTCTCTTTTGCCTCTGTCAGCTGCCTTGAGTAAATCATTTGCTCTTTCCCCATGCTTGTGATTTCCTCTACTTTCATGTTTGCCCCTCTCCGAAAGATGCGGAATGTAATTTGTTAGCTGCATCGGAACTCACCCTTTCAGTTTCCTTGCTGATGGTATTACTCCACACGGGCTGTTCGCATTTCCCAGTTGCTTGTTCCCAAATTCAGTAATTAAATTCTCCAAATTAGCCTAACACCAATACCATAATCCCCCTTTCTTGATTCATAACTGCAGGTGGCAATTGTGGAACATAGTTCCTATGTTAATTTTGCTCTCAATACGTCACCAGAGTCAGAACTGTTCTTTGTAAATACTTGAAACAACTGAAAATGTTAGTAGAAATAGCTCCCATCAGGTCCTGGAGGGCTTTCAGGCTGCCTGCCTCCATCAGTCTCCTCCCTGCCCAATGGTACTATCTCCCTTTACACTTGTGCTTGTCCTTATGTTGTATACTGCCTGCCAGTGTCTAAAAGAGTTCTTAAAGCATGAGTTTTAAAAATGGCTGCATAGTATCTTCTCATGATACAAAGTTTAAAAAAAATTGAAGCCAGCTATGAGGATACATTTGAAAAGGGGAATATATTGGTGTGTTAGGACACCATATAGTGCAATTCATACGTATGTGTTTCTGAGGGTCTTTGATGGGGTGACCATGTAATGAAAGATTCAGCTCAAGTATTTTTAAAATATTTGATTTCCTAAGCTTGTCATCATTGTCGTATATAAATTTGCTCCCTCAGGTGTCAGCTAGGCAATATATTTATCACCCAGTTATTATCTGATCAGGTTTAAAGGGTGTTTACTACGTATCATCACATTCTAGGATTTGACTAGAAAGAAGTAGGTAAGAAAGTCATTTTTCGATTCCTTCAACCACCTCTAGTTGAGGGCAAAAAAGCATTTGTGTTTATCTGTTGGATGATTTATCTTTCCTTCTGTATTTGAGTGTGAACCCACTGAGGATAGAAAGCCATTTTTCATTATATTGAATATCATGTATTTTTATTATTTACTCATCATGTATAAAAGGAATTTTTGAGCCACTATTATGTGATTCTCTTGCTGGGAGCCATTGGTGATCTAAACATGCACAAAGCAAGGTTCTTCTTAGCAGGCAGACAGAGTAAGTACATGTGTTATCCTTATACAGTCATTCCGGAAGTGCAGGTGAAGTAGTGGGAACATGCAGAGAGATGAGATACCACTTTCCACTTGAAGTTCAGGGAAGACTTCATGGAAGAGGTATCGTTTTAAGCTGCATTCCTATGGAAATAGGAGAGGGAAGACATTTCAGTCAGAGGGAATGCTGCTCCGTAAAAAGTCAAAACTCATCCCACGCTGAAGTCTGTAGCTACCACATACAGAAGGTTTTGACATGTCAAGAAGCTAATTCAAATAAATTTTGCCCTGTGTCAGCCACATGAAATTTGTCAGTGATTATGAAGAATGAAAGCAAATCCATCCTGGTGGACATATGAGTTTTGCCCTGGAATTTTTTCAGAAAAATAAGACTCATTTTTCCTTTTATTCTTTCCTGACCAAGCCTGCCTTTGGTCTGCCAGCTTTGGAAGAACACAAACTATGTGCTAAATATAATACCTTTTGCAGTTATCCTTAATAAATGGCAGTCTAAATTCATAGTGCCGATCTAGTTCCAACTGCTTCTGGAGTTTACCTTTTACACTTGTGTTGGTTTTAGCCATTTGTTACTGTGTCAAAGGTCATGAACTTGTACACTTCCTCCCCAAAGATTCACTCTTTCACTGCACTTCTTAGGATCCCTTTACACTAGTTTATTTAATTTTCCTGCCATTGGTTAATTCATAAAGCCATAGGCTTTTTCCCTCTTACAAATGGATGGCCAATGGATGATAAAGGAGCAGAAGGGAAAAGAATGGAATTCATTGGTTTCCTCGGCATCTTAATTATCTTAGTTTTAAGTTCTTTTCTAAGTGTGTCTTTATTGATGTAGTTTTACTAGCTTAAAGCATCTAATTGAAACCAGATCCTTAAATCTCTTTGGATCAAGGAGAGTAATAAGCCCAGAGCATCTTATCCCTACAGTCTAGAAGCCCTTATGTGTGCTTGTAATCAGTGTATTCTCCCAACCTCTTTTTCTACCTGAGACTAGCAAAACCTAGCTCAGCGATGAAGGGAAAGTTTATTCCTATTTTACATGGGAGAAAACAAGGAAGTAAAGTTGTGTGCTTAAATATTTGTGATAGTTCGAAGGATCTATTTTCTTTAAATATGCTATTACATATACTCTAATATCCATATACTACCCATATACTTACAGCTACAGAATATATCATTATATTTTTTGCAAAATACTGCTCACTTTCTGAATCACTTCAATTTTGATTTGATACTTTCATATCTTATTCAGAAATTCTGGGTGGTTTCTGAAATGCCTAGTATTCACAATAGTATCTATTACATACATTTTAATTCTTACTGTTTTGTCCAGAATCCTTTCCATAGAGTTCAGGAAACACCTTGTTTTCAGGTTAACTCCAGCTTGTCAGAAAATACACTATTTAAAGCATTTCTAGTATATTAACACTGTCTTTTGCTACAAAGTTGGAGAAGAAAACATTCAGATCATTTTTTAAAATGTTTTAACCTTTTGTATGGCAATCTTTCTCAAGAGGATTTCATGCTTGCTTACATTTTGAATACATTTTGATCTAGTATAGGTCCTGGCCTTAATAGGCTTACAGTTCTTGTTTTGTGAGTTGGGTCGAAAGACTGTTATAGGCATCCAGTATTGTATTGGGTTTTAGATCCTAAAGGTTGACTTTTTTTTAATGTCAGATTCTTTGCCCAGATGTAAAATAACTTTAGTACTCTTGTATAGTTCCTTTAACTTTTCTCCATTTCTGCCATCAAGATTTAGAGAAAAAGTGGGACAGACATCATTTTATTGAGTACA
The DNA here is from genome assembly GCF_014898055.3 of Talpa occidentalis. Classification (NCBI taxonomy): domain Eukaryota; kingdom Metazoa; phylum Chordata; class Mammalia; order Eulipotyphla; family Talpidae; genus Talpa; species Talpa occidentalis. Next base: position 107,778,673 of record NW_023605083.1, read on the forward strand.
TAACATCAACCAGATGCATATAGATTTACATGGGACTTTTCATTCTCAGCAACCCTCCGTGATAGCCATTATTATATCCATTTTACGTGGAAGAGAACTGAGACTTAGGAGATTAAATTTCTTATTTTTACTATCAATGCATCTGTCCATTATAAATGACATTTATCCTTCCATTTATATCCCTATTACTTTTTTGTTGCTTTTACTTCTGAGGACTTGAAATCTGGGCAACTAAATTATACATAAAATAAAATGTGCTGTGGTGGGTCTTCCTGATGGAACCTTCAGGGAGATGAATGCCGCAGATTGGAAAAGGGTCTCCATGTTGGCACGCATGAGGTGCTTTATGTGGGTGCTAATGCTTATGGTTACTCTATAGTTAGACTAATGTTATACAGATAGCCAGAATGGGTAGAGTTTGGCTAGACCATTTTTTCATACAGGGAAGAGAATAATTTCCTGAATGAGTCCTCAGAGACTATGCCGGGGTAACGTACATTCCAGATCATAAACCTGGAATGACTGTCAGTAGATTCCTAATATTTTGGGGTCAAAGACTATTCTGAGAAACTAGTGAAATTTATGAGTTCTCTCAAAAAAAAAAAGTACAGATACTCATACACATGCAATGTTGCATACACTTTTAGGAGTTCTAGCGTCCCTCTAAAATCCACCCCTTTACCCCAGATTAAGATCATTACACTTAGACTGAGCAAGTAGGTGTTAGACATTAATACTGTTACTAACCTAGAAATACCCCTCAGACCAAAAAAATATAATTGAGGACAGAAAAACCCTAGGGACTATGGGAATCTGGAAGATTTTAAACTGAAAATGACTTTAATTTGGGGGAATTTGTGTTTGCTGTCGAAGTAGGTGAGATGAGCCAGTACATAGTAGAATCAGTCCTGGATGTTGGAGAGATCTTATCTCCCCTCAGGTCACATGACTGAAAGAAGGGTCAAAAGCCAGGACTGGAGCAGTCAGGCAGACATCCCGTGTAGCTTCGCCAGCCCATCAGGTTAGGACACACTGGCCTACACTCAGGAAAGTCCTGGCTACTCTGAGGAGAGATTTTTCGCAATCAGAAACTGTACTTGAGCAAGAACTTTTTATACTGTTTCAATTTTTTATATGGGCTCTCTATATATACTTATATTTATGTTTATGTTTTCTACAATAATTTTCTTTTGCTCTTGCCTTGTTTTTAATCTAAAATTTGCACTAAAGTCAATCATAGAAAAGGAGTTTTGCAAGTAAATCCTTGAGCCTCTATAAAAGGAAGAACAGCTCTTGCAGTGGTGTTAGCAGGACCTTACCTCTTACTTGTGAGTTAACCCACAGGGAATTACAGAGCAAAGAATAGTCTACAGGTGTAGACTTCGGCCTCAATTGGAAACTCCCCTTTCAGACATTCAACACTAAAGGGTTTTACCTGTTGTTTTAGTAACAGAGCCTCTTCCTTTACATCCTTCCTACATCTTGTTGCTTCAACTCCCAGACCCAGCAGAAACTGTCAGTAGGCTCCTCCTTATTTTGGTAAAGTATGACTCTTATTTGTAGAACTTGTATTTCAGACGTTCAGAGATAAAAAAAACTTTGAGATTATTTTAATTATTTATGTTGGGTTGAGAGATTATGAAAAAGATTGTAGACATGTTGAAAATTTTAATCACAGAAGCTGTCTTATCAGAAAACCTTAGTTGATAGTGGTTTTAAAAAGGATTTAAAAGCGCTGAAGTAATGGGTCCAATAAATACAGTATATTCTAAATCATCGAATGTTATCCTAAAGAATGAAAACTGCTACCATCTTTTAAGCCACGGACTAATTTTTTACCAATATTGGTAAAAGTCTAAGTACCAATAGCGGAATCTTATTTTTTTTCTAGTGAAGGGTCCTTCTGGGCAGCCTCAGTTCACATTGGTGAAACACTATCTTTTGTTTCTTGAATATTGGGGAAGAACTATTCCTCTTGCCCAATCCCAAACTCTGGAGCCACAGCCTTGTCTGCTATGGCCTTTTTACTCAAAGTAGGGAAAAAAATGTTGAAAAAATAGGTATATTATATTTGTCTAAAAAACGGTTTGTAGGGCCTCCATCTGGTGGCCTGTAAAGTTGGTTGAAGTACATGGCTGCAAAGCTACCCGCAGCCTCTGCAGTGCTGGTTCAATCCCGGGCCACTGGCGAGGGTCCCACATGGCCCACAGACCTCTCCTGCCGCGCCTGCTACTCCCCTCAGCAGTGTATTTCGTCAGTCTGCCTGTTCTGCTCCCCGCAATGGCTCTGGTGAATTCTCTCAACCTCCCACGCATCTGACTGTACCCAGTGCTTATATAAATAAAAAAATAAAAATCTTTTTAAAAAAAAACAAAAAAACAGGTTTATATAATAAATATTTTACAGAACGAAAAAAATTTTCCTAGATAGGACTTTATCTTAAAATCAGTGTTGATATGGTTCTTTGCTACAATATGTTTGTTTTAATAAATAAGTTATTTGCCCAATTTCTTAAATTTTCCTTGAAAATTTCAAGCAAAACAGCACTCCTAACCTATTAGTACATACCCCCTCAAATACTGGAATAACATAAACATTGGTAAAGGTTATATTTTTTTTTTATTGTTCTCTTTTGTTCCCATTTTACAGATGAGAAACTGGTTTTATAAAGTTCAGGCATTTGCTCCAGGTCATAAACTCATGAACTGGCAGAGCAATTTCTAACTAAGGTCTCTAGCATTGCAAATCTGTAATATAAAATCATGCTGTATAGGTTTAAAAATATTCCAGAAAGTTAAGTGACTATGTGTTATTCATATACAGTAGGCCATAGTTTTACAGTAGGCCTATGCATGTTTTATGTGGCTGTAGATACTGTAGCAATTTTCATAACCTGAAACATTTTTGTTAAGAAGATTGGAGTGTTCATTTCCCTCAAATCATCTAGTGGGTAGTAGAGGGGTGGGGGCTGAGAAGAAAGGTTTGTTTTTCTTTTATAGACAGAGGAAGACCCTAATGTAGGAATCTTCCTTGCATTTATGACAGTTTGGCAGACTCTTGAATATAACCAATTCCATGCCCAGGTGCTAGTTCTTCCCTGAAAGGCCTCTTGCATGTGCTGAAAATCTGTAAGAAGCTTTAAGCCCCTGAGTTTCATCCTGAGGATGATCCAGTTTTCTCTTTCTTAAAAGGAAAAGGAAACTAAATAGTGGGAAATTGTTTGCAAGTTCTCTCTTATCTCTATTATTTTCTCTTCTTTTCTGTCACTGTATCAGCCTCTCTTGCATATGTGTATTAAAAATAATAATTCTGATTATGAAAATAATTATCTTCCTTACCATAATTTTGGAGTTGTATGTCTCTTTAATAGACCATTGGAGCTAGCTTGAGCTAATTTTGAAAGACACAAAATTATGTTGCGTACATCAGTTGGGAATCATGGAATTTGCTGCTATTTGACTATATTTCCAGATGGAATCATGTGCCTAAGTGTTTGTGTTAGGCCTTCAAGAAGTCATTCCTTTGCAATGATCTGTAACCAGACTGCTGTCCCTTGAGACTAACCTGTGTGACTAATTTGAGCAGGAGTGTGATAAACTTTGTCACTCCTTAAGAAGAGGCTAAAAATACTTTTCTTTTTTTTTTCCTCCTCCGTATTATCTAGCAACACTCTTTGAGGGATATCTCAAAGGAGGTGGTAAAGATTAGAACTGATTGGGAAGCTTCTAAATGCCCAAGTTTTATTTCGTAAGTTTCACACCTTTGAGCCCCAGGGAAGAGTTTTGACCTCAGGCTTTTACAGATTTTGTTGTAAAATCTGAGCTCTGCCCAGAACACTTTGTGGCTAATGGCTTTAGCAGAAGTGATTTTACAACTAAAGATGGCCTTCAACCAGGCATGTCTTAGTTCATTGTCCAGACCTAAACATGATTACTAATTTGACTTATTGTGCCAGTTAAGTATTTCTAAAAGTGTTTCTTCTTAAGTTGCAGTCTTATAATCCAAACACAGTAAAAGGAGGGCTTCTCTAAAAGGCGAAGCCAGCAGACTTGTCTTGGAGATGAAGTGTGTTCCCACTGGGAGACTGGAGAGGGGTTCTTGTCTTAACCCTGTCCTTGATTCACCAAGGGCCAAGTCACAGCCTCTCTGTCCCTGTGTTTCTTTAACTTTTACATGAGAAGATTGGCTAGCTCTTCAGTTTTCAAACCTTCCTCTTAAATCTAATGCCAAGAGTAGAATCTTTTTTCTAGTGAAATTTTATGCAGGAGCCAAATATATAGAACAGATACAAGTGGAGATGTTTTGTTAATGGCGGGTACAAGGAAAATCCTCTCTGGTCTCAGTTCTGGCCCTGGAGGCACTTCCACTTTATTTGATCTTTCATTAAGAGCTCTTCCAGCTGTGGTATTCTATAATTCTAATTAATGTGAATTGAGCATTATTCAGTGTTTTGGGTTCTTTCATGCAGTATCCAGGGAAAAAAAGAATGGTCTTCAATTGCATCTTTATTTAAATTAGAAGATAGAATTCATTGATATTCAAGACCAGAAGAGGTCTAAACATACAACTGTTAGAAGTTATGGAAATTCTCAACAGAAACCCTTTACCTTTGCCCCAGAATGCATGCAGCAAGAATGCAGGGGGCAGATAAATGATAAACCCTCAACCATTAGACCTCACTTCCTCAACATTTCTCATTGAATACTAGAGACAGCTGCTTGGTTCTTTCTTTCTCTCCTCTCAAATCTGTGTGATTCCTGCACATTTTGGAATTTGGGCATTTACAGAAGGTCCTTTCTCTCTGTGTGTGTGTGTGTGTGTGTGTGTGTGTCTGTCTGTCTGTCTCTGTTTGTCACCCCTTCTCTCCCCCCACCCCCACCATCAGATCTGAAGGAGCTCTGATTTCTACCTGTCATTTCAGCTAACATCTTGCAGATTCAATACCAAACTGTTGCATAGGATTAAATTTTGAGCCTTCCAGGAAAATTGTCAGAAAGTGTTCTTTTGCTGTTGTTAATTGCAAAATAAACAGCTCTCCCTCCCAGGGAGAGGAGTTTCCTTCTCCTTTGGTGGGCTTCCCTCTAGCAATGCAGGAGCTGCTGGGGCCCCATTTACACCTACAATTCCAGACAACTTAGAGCTCCCACTTCAGATTCTCAGTTTGTGGCATTTCACCAATCTGCAGACTAATGGCTGATCATTCCAGCTTTTCCCAGCAGCAGTTTTTCCAGTGGTTGTTAGAATTGCATTTCAGATTCAGGAAACGCACCCCTCCCCAACTCCTCACCCCAATTAAAGATAATAATAGCAAATACTGTTTCGCATTTTCTGTCCACCAGACACTGACTTAAACATTTTAAATGTGCTAACTTATTTGGGCTCTTTGCAAATAACCAGATAAAGCCCGAATGAAAGGGATAGGCACAGTTTCCAGAATGCTTCTTGGCTAGTGGTTTCCAGTCAGGCTGGACAGATCAATTAAAATGCACAATTTTGAGTATTTGGAATTTTCAACAAATGAGCCATTTGAGTTGCTTATATATGAAATGATTGTTTGGCAGGTGAAGTTGTTATTATTCTATTAGGTTAAAAGTTATTAATAAGGGCTCAATTTCATTCCAAACAGATTGTGTCAAGGCGACCGTGTGCTGCAGAAGTACAGTGAAATATGAGATTCTTGAGCCTTTAGTGGGGGCTGAGCTGGAGACCCCAGTTAGTTCTACCCCTTTCTAAACTTCCACAGCCATGAAACTCCCTTGACCTTTTCACCTTTAAACTTTGTTTGAACTTGGAAAGACGACTTTTGAATTATAAAAAAGAAAAAAGAAAAGGAAGGGGAAAAGTCTGAGGGAGGCTGTGGAAGAGATGTGGAGAATGGAGGAAAAGGACTGATTATATGTTAGCGTAACAGTAATACTAGGAAAATAATCCTCCTCTTGTGTATGAGTTTCTGCTACTGGGAGCCACAGGGTAATCAGCTCACATGACATACCCAGAGGCTAATGCTAGCCTGTACTGTTTTTGAACATACTCAAACAAAGGCTGATTATCCAAACAAGAACTTGGACTGTAGCAGTTGGACCAGTTAAATTATAGTTAGTAAAACTTGGCGCCTTATGAGGTTGGAATGTTACAATTGCAGCTGATCTTCGTATGTCAGGCAGCCTCACTAAACAATAAAACTAGAGATTTTTATCTCCTTGAATTTTTTTAACTCCTTGAATGCAAAGAGAAAAATACCAAGTGTCACAGCTCAGACTTCTGGCAACTTCTGCCTCCACTCCTTCAGAGTTAATGAGGCGGTAGCATTTTCTGAGGTGTTCTGAGGAAAGTGGGAGGGTGAATGCAAGCTGCTTGATTTCTTAGATCTTATTTTACAGAGATAATGATTGTTATTTATTTATTCCTTTAACTAACATTTATTGAGTGCTACTATAGACAAAAACCCTGAGCTACATACTCTATATACAGATGGATAGCATAAAGTAGTCGGTTAGCAAAAGGTTCTAGGGTATTAGAAGTAATTGCATGAAGGGGTGAGGAAGACTATAAAGAAAGGCCTTTTGGAGATGATATCATTTGCAGTAACTTTGAAGGAAGGTAGGCATGTATCTTTAAAGAGGATTTTAAAATGCTTTGATGCAAAGGGAACAGCACAAATTAAGGACTTGAGGCAAGAAAGTTGCATAGCAGATGTAAACAGAAGTAGTAGAAGAAAAGTCTGGAAAAGCAGATTGAGACTAAAAGTAGATTAAGAATTCCAGGCCTTTTTCTTTTAAATATTTTTTTTAATTTATATATATTTTACATCATTGTTCATTTTAAACAATGTTTGCTTCCTGGCGCCCCCCCCCCCACTTCCCCATAGAATTTCCTTCACTAATTCATCCGTGCACCATCACCACAGCCCCCTGTGCTCCTCCCTCCCTCCCTCCTATCCCTCTCCCTCCTCCTCCCCTACAAGATGTCTCTGGTTTATAATTGCCTGTTTGTTTTTGTTTTGTTTTGTATTGTTTTTTTTTTTCTCCCCTGATGTCTTATTTGGTTCCCCTATATTCCTCCTGTGAGTGAAACCATCAGACATTTTTCTTTTTCCTTCTGACTTATTTCACTGAGCATAATGCCTTCTAGCTCCATTCATGTTGCTGCAAATGTCATTAGTTTATCTTTTTTGACTGTCAAGTAGTATTCTAGTATGTATATATGCCACATCTTCTTGATCTAGTCATCTATTTTTTGGGCGTTTTGGTTGTTTCCAGGTTTTGCCTATTATAAATAGTGCTGCAATAAACATAGGGGTACAGGTATTCTTTTGAATCAATGTTTCTGTGTCCTTTAGGTAGATCCCTAGGAGTGGAATTGCTGGGTCACATGATAACTCAAATGATCTTTTGTTTTTACACAGCTAGATAATACAAGTTAACATATATTGAAATTTTACCACCTTTCAGTACATTAAGTTCTCCTAATAATTAATCAAGAGAACTGAGATTCAGAGATACTACATCACTTTCCCAAGATCATACTGTCCATAAGTGGCAGAGTTCACGTTGAAACCCACACTGACTGTTGGTCCCCCAGCTCTTAACCACATTTCTGTTCTACTCTTATGCCTTTTAAATTTCCTGACTTTTTGATCATAATGCAGAATGCATTAAGCACACTTTTATGTGGATGCAATAGTTTTGATTCTGGTGGATATATACTATTGTCCAATTGCATGGTTCTGATGAAAAAATTACATGAATGATCTTTGTATTGGAGAAAATATGGTTTCGGCAATCACCACTCTGAGTTGGTGTAAGCATATGGGTTGTACTGAGTTCCCATAAATAAAATTTTCTCCTTCACCATCCTAAGAAGACAATCTGCTCTCCTAGTTACTCCTGTCAGTGATTTTTACAGGCATACAGAGCACACTTCGGCAGTTCAGGTCTTATGCATTTATGATGCTCCCCTTTCTGAGAAACACATTTGATACTGTCAATATATGGCGCCCCAATTCCCGGTTTCCACAAGGCATCTTCACCGTATTCTTATCCTCCACTGACCCTGCCAATGTCTTGTTTTCTTTCCTGTCCTCTTTGATATACTCTGTTATTGTAAGCCAGGCTTGTGGCTTCTGGGAGGGGTGATTGGCAGGCTCGGTCAGACATAAGCACTGAAACGTGTGTCCCAGAGGTGGAAGCCAGATTTCCTCTCAGGGCCCTGAGGCCAACTCCTGCAATGGCTTCATGGCTAGAAATAGCAAAAATCAAAATGGATATTGCAGATAGTCCAGACAAGCAAATAAGAAATCCAAATGCTAGGATACTTCAGATTTTAAAATTTATTAGTTGATATTTTTAACTATAGAGCAATATAGCTTATCTTTGTGTCAATGAATGCCAGAGAGGTTTGGTTTACAGTTCTTAGGGGGAGCTTATCAGGTGCTTATTTCATCAACTCCATTTTGAAAAGCAAAAAAAGAGCAAGAGTGAATGAAATAGCAGATTGCCATATTATCAGTAGTGACAGTTAATTGGTATCAACATTCTAATCTAACATAGTGACTTGAGCAAATAGATACTAGTTTGAATGATTTTACCATCAAGGACAATATATACCCCAAAGGAAAGCCTGGGTTTGAAATGCTGACTGTTTCTATACAGATTTTCAGAAGGGAGCATTTGTTTGCTTTGTTCTGCTTTTTAATTCAATTTGTAAGACCCCCCCCCCTCAGCTGATAGCTTGAAGCCTTTGGGAAAACGTTGAAATTCTAGAGATGAGCTTTCTCTAACTCCTGATGCTTATGGAAATCAGTGACTTAATGATGAATAACTCTTTCTTTCTGATGTTGAAGATTTGCTTTTTATCAGTAAGCTCTAAAATTATTATCAAATGGGAACTTCATTTACTTTGGGTGATCATGTTTCAATGTGTTAATGTTTCAGAAGTCGCAGAGGATACCATGCTACTGTTAAGATCTAGATCATGCTAAAAGTATTAAACTTGGCTTTTGGAGATTAGGTTTTCCCTCTTTCAAATTAAGAACTTAAAGATTTTAATCAAGATAATCTTAAAATGTCTTAAGGTGCAACTTATTCTGGAGGTGATACTTCTTGGAATAGTAAAGACCAAAGGAGAAATTGTGAGTTAATGTTTACTCTCTTATTACTATTTTAATCAAATGGCTTTACAACTTGACCTTTTAAATGTGAATATATTTTTTTAAAAGAACACTCAGGTATGTGAGGCCATTATTGCTGTGTTAGAAGTTAACAGGCTTAAATGTCTCATACTTGAGTTTTAAATATCTACTAGATAAAAATATTTTGATTGGCATTTTCTATGAAGATGTTACCTTCTGGTGACAGCTATTTGGGAAGATTTTGGAGTCAGTAAAAATATCATTTGGATGTTTGGGAGCTGTAACCATGATGTCTCAAATAATAATAATACTATTATTAACAACAATAATAATAATAATTGGAGGGACTGCTGTTTGGGGAATACCTATTCTGTGAGAGGCACTCTTTTAGGCACTTCTGATGCATAATTTCTTATTCTTACAAGTGTCCTGTCAAGCAGAAGAGTATTTTTATTCACAGATTAAAAAAACTGGCCCAAGACAAGTTAAACAGTAGGGACAAATTTGAACTCAGGTCTCTCTAACTGCACAGTTCATGTTCTTTCCACTAACCATGATATTAAAAAGGAATGAGTTTGGCTGATGCTCCTTTAAAGCTTACCAGTTTTATACATCTGAAATTATCATAACTTTATATGTCAATTAGACCTCAAAAATAAATTAATACACACATATCAGCTCAGCACACATACCCTAAAAAGTTCAAAACAGGATCTTATATTCAGTAAACCAAATTCACTTACCTATGTCATTGAGCCTTATGACTATAGGGCTCATTTCTTTTATATTAACCTCAAACACACTGAAGTTTATCTAAACTAAAACCTTCCCCCAAAAGAAGCATTTTTAAGAGGCACCAAAGGTTGTTATTCTTGACATGATTTTGATGAATTCAAGGGCGAAAATAGGTTAGACATTTGATTAGATTTCAATATGCCCCTTCTACTAGTGATTTTTTTCTTTTGGGGGCATAAAGGAATTCTTGCCATGAGATCCTTGTGCTCTTCCCTTCTCAACTCTTACTCTCCATCTTGTCCCAAAAGTCCAGCCTGAAATTGCAATCTAGTTAGACTTTCTTTGAGGAACTCTCAATATAGTGACATACTGAATCCACAGATTTGACATTAGAGGTTTGACTTTTTGAAAGTTATTCCGAAAGTCAGTACGGTTTCCTTTTCTTACTGATTTGTAGTTGGGTGAGTGAGATGCCGGCAAGGTAGCTGCCTGACCACCCAGCATGTGCTCTTGGGTGCTGTTGTTCTCTGTGTGGCTCATGCCATGATTTAAAACAAATACAAGAGAAACTTAGCCATCTCTTTATGCTAATGATGGAAAGAAACCTAGTCGGGCCTAATAAAATAATAGTTCTGAGTAAGAACAGTTTAAAAATGATACTGCCCCCCACCCACTCTCTGTACTTAACACATCATTGTTAAAAATAAAGTTTGAGTAAGGGCTTTATTTTTCTAAGAAACCTGGGCATCTTCATGCTAATGAAATGAGATTCTGTGTGTGGGTGTGTATGTGTGTGTGTGTGCATGTGTGTATGTGTGTGTGTGAGAGAGAGAGAGAGAGAGAAAGAATTTGTTTTAGTGAAAATAAATAATATCCATACCACTCTAGCTCTTATTATGCAAGAGGAAGATGACAAGAACATGAGGAAGACAATATAAATATCAGAATCTAACCCAAAAGAGGCCATTGCTTATGTCCTGTGTCGCCCTTTGATAAATCATTTTACCTTAAAGCATATAGAGACATTTATAGTGGTGAGTGAAGTAAATTTCAGTTCAGTTTTGTACCCAATTCATATTTGGTTAATGCTAGTAGGCCCAGACACCAGACCTCCTCTTTTTATATTTGTTCCTTAGACATGACAAGAATTTCCTCTCTGATTAAACTTGCTTCCTAGGCCTTCCTACAGTCAGAAGGACATCACTGAATGCAAATGACTGCAACAAGCTGTGACAGAACCTATAGTTACAACAGCATGAGATGCATAGATGCTTGAATTCAAAAAGCTAATGGGAAAAATTCACATTCAGAATCTCCCTTCTTCCTGGACTACCTGTCTTAGCGGTTTACCACACTTTTCCTGAGCCACTGTTGAATTGAAGGAATAGTAATCACATTTATCTAAAGATTATTGCATCCCGTGCAGTATTACAAACTCACCCCAATGTCTTCCTAATAAACTCTTGAGATCTTCATTTATAATCTCAGTGGGACTCCACCATTGGATATGTCGGTTCTTTAGAACATAATATCTTTAAAAGACAAAGTAGGTTTTCAGTATGTTAAAAAAACAAAGTAAGGAAAGTCTTTTCTTTTTTTTTTTTTTTTGTGATGGGTGGAAATTCAACTTTTTTTTTAATTTTATTTTTATATTCCCCATACAATTGCAACCTCCTTATTTTAACCCCAAACCCTCCTTTCCCCGCCCCCCACCCCCCATAGAGTGTCTCTGGTTCATAGTTGTTTGTTGATTTTGATTTTTACTTTCTTATAGTTATTCTTTTTCCTGGTCTCTTATTTAAGTTTTCTAGATTCCTGCTGTGAGTGAGACCATCCGGTATTTTTCTTTTTCTTTCTGGCTTATTTCGCTGAGCATGATCCCTTCCAGCGCCATCCATGTTGCTGCAAATTGCATGTGTTTATCTTTTTTGAATGCTGAGTAATAGTCCATGGTGTGTATGTACCACATCTTCTTGATCCAGTCATCTATTTTTGGGCATTTGGGTTGTTTCCAAAGCTTAGCTATTGTAAATAGTGCTGCTATAAACATAGGGGTGCAGGTGTTCTTTGGAATTGATGTTTCTGTGTCCTTTGGGTAAATACCTAGGAGTGGAATTGCTGGATCCTATAGAAGGATCCTATAGGATCCTATAGAAGGAATCCTATAGATGCCTATAGATCTTTAGCAGATTGAGGAATCTCCACACAGCTTTCCATGGTGGTTGGACCAGTTTGCACTCCCACCAGCAGTGCAGGAGAGTTCCTTTTTCTCCACATCCTTGCCAACATTTGTTGTTGCTAGTTTTTTTAATATGTGCCATTCTCACTGGTGTAAGATGGTATCTCATGGTAGTTTTGATTTGCATTTCCCTGATTACAAGTGATGTTGAATATTTTTTCATATGCCAAGGAAAGTCTTTTCAATCACTGGAAATGACATGAACAAAAGTATGAGTTAGGAAACATTGCAAACTTTATTCTACATCTTACAAAATGGGTTATGCAAGGAATGAGCAATTTTCGGAGACAAGTGTAATTGCATAGTACTTTGTGATTTTACTCTTCTTTTCCTAAATGCAGTATAATTTGATTTTAGGTACTGTTGAAGCTATATTATTGATCTGTATAAAATTGTACATTTTCAAAAGTGAAAAAGTTGCTTCCAAACAACCTGGTGTCAACCAGGTTTCCTCATTGGTAGAAAATTTTGTATGTACTCATCAGAGTTGTAGAAGTACTTCTCTGCCTACTATTAAGTTATTTCACATGGTAAGCTTTAAATTAACAACTATGAGATGATTGGTCATTTAATATTCAATTTAATACTTTTTCTTAATGGCAGTAAAGCTCTCACTGAGAGAAAAGACAACAGGAGATTATTTGGTACCTCATACCATCTAGTACAAACTCATGAGGTCTAATGAGCTGATATGCTAGTTCTTTAGACTTATTCTTTGTGGATTCATAACAGTGTTAAATCTGGAAGGCCATCTCTGATGTGTGAAAAAAAAAAAATGAAGTTCTGAGGGTCCAAATGTTCTCTCCAAATATCCACAGTGATTGAGAGGCCTGGCACTTAGAATACAGGCCTATACTGCCACGCTTGGTCCAGGGAGTCCTTTCCATTCTGGGAGAGAGTTCTAGCATGATCTGAGCTGTCTTTGGGGGCATTCTGAAGATAGTTAAGTCAGGATTAGGTTTAAAATAAGTTGAAATGAGCCCCCCACCTCTTAGTCCAGAACTATCTAAGAGTGTCCTGTTAGCGCCGCTGGTCAGGAGGTAGGCTAGGGATAGCCTGTCCAAAATTACTTTAGACATGGTTCACTGGCATGGCTCCACTAGAGCCTGTGTATCTGACTTATGCCCGTGGTTATAGGTCAGCTCTATTAGTGGGTTAGAGATTTCCCTCTCCTTTTTTTTTAAAATGCAAGTCCTGCTTTCATTTTAATGCAATATCCACTATTCAGTCTTGACATGATTTAAAATGAATGTGGCTAGTTTTGCCTTTGAGTGTGTGTGTAGAATAACCTAATTGACAAGCAATCATGAAGTTCTCTTTGAACCCGACGTTATCCCATCATCCAGAGACCCATTTTGGTTAATTTGTTTTTTCATATAGTTTCTGGTGGGAAAAATGCATTGCTTTAGTACTGAAATTAACTTGATTGAAATATCTTAGACTTTTCATTTTCCAGTGGCTCAAAAGGTTATTTCCCAAGTGTTTAATTTTTTAAGTACAGTGTATATTAATTTAACGGCTCCTTTCAGACATTTATCATTCCATGAAAAAGTATAACAACTGCATGCATTGAAAAGATTTTTATTTACACTTCTAAATCCCATTCAATATAAAGTTATTTAATGTTGAGGATATCATGTTAAATTTGATGAAGATGAGGTTTTTAAAAACTTGTACCACTTATTGATTTGCTAAATATAATTTTCACATTTTCTTTATAGTATTCTATAATATATCTTTCAGAAGGAAACACTTAAAGACTAATGCAATCTACAGGAACTGTTCCATCAGAAATAATGAGTGGAGAGGTCACTTGTCAAGAACATATTGTTTCAAATACTTACATTTAAGGATTTCCAGTCTTTGAGGTAAAAAGTTCTGCCATGAAAATATGGATTACATCGGGCTTCTGAATTCTGTGCAACATATCATGATTTTTGCTCCTGGGCTAAAGATAGAAAGTAAAATAAAATGTTCTTTGTTCATTTAGTTATCCTTGACTCCATGAAATTCTCCAAAGTAATTACTGGTGACCACAATACCACCTACCAGCAAGAGCAGCATTGACCCTGTTCCAACTCCCTTATTGCTGACCACAGCTGCTCTTGACGAGAGCAGATGTTTCTCCTTTTGCCTTGCCAGTAAAATTTTATTGAACAGTTTTGCAAATATAGAGCCATATACTCTGCCTGATGAGCGGCTGGAGATCTTAGCCACCTTGTGCAATAAGGTTCAATTTCTCCTTTCTACCGAGCAGCCCCCGCTCCTTGGCCCCTTGCATCTTACCTCCCAGGTTTCAAAATGTGTAAACTGCTGTCCTTTTGGGTTTGCTTCCCTACCCACCCATATAATTTTCCTGAAGAAAATAATGTTGGAAGAGCAACCGCACTTGTGGTAACAACTTACTGCTTTCAAAGGCTGTCATGTTGGAACTTTGCTCCTACCAGTTATGGGTTTGCAAAAAGGAGTTAGGGTACTTTGTTGGTATGTTTTGTTAGGATGCTTTTCTGAATTTTTCCACATCTCTTTGGTTTGGATGTTGTCTTGGAAATCTCTTTTGAATTAGCTTCTTTTGGAGAGCTTTCTGCCTTGTGAATACTTCTTGAATCCGTCTCCCATCAAGGCAACCGAGGGAACTTCTTCTGACCCTGCCTCTGTGTGTATTGTGGATGGTACAGTATTTGAATCTGAAAATTGAAACCATTTAAAGGTCTGCTGTCACTTTTTTTTTTTAAAGATTTATTTATTTATGCATATAAGAGCTGGGGTATAGGCCAGAGATGCGGGGGGTGAGAGGATCCACCAGAAACAGAATGGGAAACAGAACAGGCAGACTGACTGAAATACACTGCTGAGGGGAGCAGCGAGTAAGACAGGAGAAGTCTGCCTCGCAATGTGGGTTTCTCCCTGGCCAGCCGGGGATCGAACTCATGCTGCAGAGGCTGTGGATTGCTTCATAGTGTGGTGCTCAACCCCTTGAGCCACCAGGGAGGCCCTGCTTTTACTTTTGAGTGGAAGTAGATGACTTAATACAGTTGGTTCAGAGGTAGAGGAAAAGATATTCATGTTGTGTCTGATAGTAATTTTAAAAAACAAATTGGAAATCTAAAGTTCCACTCCAGTCAGTGATTACAGCCTATTCTCTAGGACCTTTCAAAGACAATAACTCCTAAAGGTAATGGCCATTGAGGACCTTTGTCCCAGGTTGACATATATTCCCACGCAGGCTTGGGCCCAGCGAGGACAGGTAAGACAGGAGGTCAGAGGGCAAAGGCCAGAAAGTGAGAATTTGCCTGCTTTGGGCTTCCTGAGTGCCTCAGTGGCCATTTCAGGAGTGTATCACTGTGGGAATTTATCTAGCCAACTTTGTGGCAGATGACCAGTCCTGATAACCTCATTTAACGGCTCCTACACATATGATACCCAAACTTCATTGAATATTCTATTTAGTCCTTTATTAGGACACCAAGGATAAGGTGAGTGACTACTTTAGAGCTATAGGTCTGGAAATTTAAAGTTATATTTTGACTTTTAGTGCTTTAAAGCATTTGGAGTAGTTTAAAGTAGTAATATACACTCAAATACTTGTAACATAAAACTCCATTCTTTCATCGTAAAGAGAGGATCTTATTTAGCTTGATGCATATTCTTTTCCTACATCCTCTACTACTCTTATAGAAATATATTTCATTTATTTCACTGCTGGAATCTTTTAAATTATCTTTAGTGACAAACAATGGTTTACAACATTGTATATATTTTAGGGATATAGGTTCCCATCTCTTAAGATGTATTTTATCACACCATGCCCACCACCAAAGGCCCAGTAATCCTCCACTGTAGTCCATGCAAAATTTATTTTTAAAATAAGAGCCTTGAAAGCTAAATCAGCTCTGGTAGACTAGGTATTTGACTCGTGATGGGTTTTTTTTTTTTTTTTTTTTTTTAATGTTCCCAGAGCAGAGTACTCCTTAAACTAGGATGAGAAAAGTTAATTTTAATCCTCCAAAGACTTGTTTGCTAGCACAAAAGGTCATGAAACATACCCAAAAACTTTATTGCTGAGACCTTAAGGAAAGTGATCTGAGCAGCAGAGATGGACTCTAGTATTGCAGTGTAGAACTGTGTCCCTGGTTGGCAAAACGTTTATCCTGTCTAAGGAGAGCTCTTTGTTCACGCTGCTTCAAGTGACTCAGAAGAGAATTCTTAAGAAAAGCTTGTAAAATGGAGGTAAAAGGACTTAGTTTTTAGAATGTTTGGGTAGCTGTTCTCTGTCCAATATTTTTATACCTCTTAATCTGAGATCTGGTCAAAAAGTGAAAAGACTTTCTCCAGCTGATACTCCATTGGAATACAAAAATGTGATGACCCCTTTTGTATTTTTAAAGCTTTCTTTGGAGCTGATTTCTTAGGATATTAAAGTTTCATCTGCCCCCAAAATTAGGAATCTGAAATTAAATGAGGCAGGTGTGAAAAGGGTCAGAAAACAAGGTGATGAATAGCAGCCATTGTAGACCTAGGAAGGGTAAGGAAGAATCCATCCTTTTCTATGGGGAATGTCTTTTCCTTCTGTGGTTTGGTGGAAGTTTTAGGAAAGTGCATATCCTGCGCCCAGTAGGGAGCTCAGGCATAGCGCTGTCTGTATGTAGTAAGGACTCAATGTTCCTAGTTCAATCATTTTCCTCAGCACATATGTGAAGTAAAAAGTTATTAAATGGAGAATAAGGAAGAAATCCCAATTTAAAATTCAAGTTTTATCCATTTAAAGGTAAGAAAGCTACTTACAAACATCTGCTCCTTCACACTCTGTGAATTCTGACATGAAAATTTAGGGCCTGCTAAGCCATTGGTAGAATTCTCATCATATTATGCAAGTTTTGATGGCAAGCCTACTAAGAGAAGGCTTGTTTTTTCATAAGAACATTTCTTTAGAAACTAAGGCTTGCAACCGAGCTCTGCTCTGTACTGCATCAAGCTATAATATCCAGTGACTCATGAAGGAATTAGGGAAATACTGGAGACATTGTAAGAAACATTTGAGTTAATGTTTGAGATAAGGAAGATGACTATCTCTATAAAGAAAATGAAATTAAAGGACACAGACTCCTACTGTCAGACAGCTAAAGGGGATTCCATTCAGTGATGCTTCCTTTACTTCCTGATGTACATCCCAAAGATGACAGAGCCAGGTTGAGAACTGGAAACCAGGCTTCTAAGCTCACATAGGTCAGGAGATTTCAGACAAGTACCGCCCATTTTGACTTCAGTTTCCTTACTTGAAAATAAATGATGAGCCAGATCATCTCCTTGGGATCTTCTGGTCCAAGGAGTCCATGAATCTGGTTTTTTGAGTATTGCCCTATATTGGATAATCCAGAGAGGACTTACCATTTGTGGCTACTTTTGAGGTGCGTCATATCACAGAGGGAGTCTTTAATGCTTAGGCCACTCACCAGACCAGTACCCATTCTGCTATTTCCTCCTTACCAATAATTCAGAGGACCAAATGTCTTCATCCTCCGGCCTTGCCCCATAAAACCCTCAGCTCAGAAAGGTCATTTCATTTCCTGTGAGCCTGTGATTCAGGCTTATATCACTGGTTCAAGAGCTGGGCACTGTTTATCCAATTGGAAGGTGAGACCATGCAGGGCTCAGTCCCTGCAGACTCTCTCGTGGGACCTGGCCTTCCATGGATTCATCAGCCTGATGATGAGCTGGTAGATAGTCCAATCCATCTGTTAACCTCAGGGCTGGTGCTAATGACTCTGGGGTTCCTTGCTCAAAAAAAAGGACTGGAGTTTGGTGTGTCCAAGACTCTGCCCTTAAAAACCTCTGGGTTGATGACTGATAACTTAGTCTCTTGGGACAGGGCTGTACAGTTGAGAAAAGTAGCAAGAGCATCAGATCTCTGTGGGTCATCTGGCCCTCATAAAAAAGGCAATAGCAACTGGGAAAACGCTGGACTGCTAGGTTCCCAGCTATCCTGGATTATTAGACAAAGCCACCCACTCCATCTTTGTTTATAGAATTCATTTTCACGAACAAGTGTTTTATGGTGAGGTAGAGGCTGTTAATAAGCTATTTATAATGAACATCTCAAATATGTGAGCCCGTATCAAACTTGATCTAAAGAATCCTTGCATGGGTGGCAGTTCAGGAGAAAAAGGGAGAAAAGGATAAGGAAAAAAACTAATAAAAATAGCTGAGATCACTCAACAGTTATCAAGAAACAGATACTACAGTTTTATAACACTAAGTACTAAAAGTATATGCACTCTTAAAAGGCAATTAAAACGTATGCTCTGAAACTATAAAACATTTTCTTTTCATCTGCAACATAGAGGGCAGATTACAACACATTAATAACGTTTTGTTTAGAGTTCAGTTTCTGATGGTTTCCAAATGTAGTCTGTGTAGATTAACCAGAAGGAGTCCAGTTCCCTTTTTTAAGAGCGCTTGTAAAGGAAAGCAATGTGGTAAGATTGTTATGAAAAGAGAGTGTATTTAGGAAATAGCACTTAGCAGGGTCTCTCTGAATGGCTGCCAGGTCAGGAAGCTGAAGTGCAAGGCTTGGCCCTTGTTCAGCCCCCCCAGTTCCAGCTCCTTGACCACACAGTACGTCAGGAACATGTCACAAGCCAGCCAGGAAGACTCAGCCCTGCCCTTGGGCCAGCTTGGCACGGCTGCTTTCACATAACCCAGGGCTCCAGAGGGGCCGGAGGCAGGCATTCCAGGGCCACGGGAACATGCAATTTTTTAAAATAGAAATGAAGGACTTGAAAAAAAAAAAGCCTGGGAATCAAACGTTTGCTGAGTCCTTATGGAACATGGTCCTTCATGGAGAATGTCAGAGCCGAAAAGGGCCTTGAAGTTTATCTCATCCTCTGCCTTCGTTGTATAGACAAGGAAATTGACCTGCACACAAGCTTTGTCTCGAAGCTAGTAGTGAAATTGTGTCTCTCAGTTCTCATTCTGCTAAACACACAGGCTTCCCCTCCCATGGGCTCTGTCCTGTCCTTAACATCCTGCTGCACAGGGGATTTAAACATCCCCCATAGTCGGGGAGCACTGAGAACCCTCTCCCCCTTGGATTTTGGCTATCCATTGACTTCTGGCTGTTCCACTGCTCCTACTGCTTCCCTAATTGCTCTGTTTCAGCTCCAGTTTCTGCAAGATGGACATAACATCAGTGTTAAATCCTCATTGACTTGATATACGATTGAATAATTATGTGTAACAATTATAGTGCCTGGAATGTGGTAAGGACTCAATGATGTTAGCTATTATTATCATTGATAATAGCACGTATTGGCATCTATGTTGCCATGGAGAACGGGCCACCCTGCACCATCTCTATCACTAGTAGGCTGTCAGAGCCAGGTCTGAAGGGCACATAGAGGCACTGAAGATTCACTAGTGGCTCAGGGCTAGTGCTTCATGAAGTCCCATCATCAGATTCCAGCAGGACTGAGGTCTAAGAAGTGCTTTGTTTGTTTCTTTGTTTTCGTTGAGGGGGTTGCTTCTTTACCTTCTTTATATAATTTTAGTTGAAAGTGACCTCAGAGATCATTGACTAATTATATCTTACAGTTCAGCCTCTTTAACTTGTCTGTGGGAAAACTGAGGCTCAGAAAAACAAAGAGATTTGCCTTATGTCTTACTACTCCAACTTCTCAATTGGCTGGAGCTCTTGTCTAATTTATATATAAAAGGAAACCTGGAGGAGAAAGAGTCTTACGCTAATACCCACAAGACCTAAATCCTTGAGCCTTTCTTCTACAGCAGACCCACTGAGACCCTATTTAAAACCCCAGTTGCGACCTTGTTCCTTAGCATCGACAAGCCTCAGGAAAAATTCAAGAGAGCCAGCCTCCTTCATTAGGTATTATTAGAGAACAATCCCCTATAAAAGTTAAGTGGATGTTTGTTTTTATTTAAAAACTTGAAGAGATTTAACCCTGTTGGACTGCTACTGCCTTTGAGGACTCACATAATGCTACTCAAAGACTTGTTTCCAGGTTACTTAAAAACTATGACAAATATATTCTATAACCAAAGCTCACCAGTTTCAAAAGTAAAATTACTTTTTAAGTTTATCATTTTGTCATTTCGTTGAGCTCTTATCACTCCTTTGCCCTAGGATCAATTTCGTTTCCCTGTGTTTTCCTAAACTGTTTAAGTAGGTTGGCAAGATTAGAAAATTAAGCTCTACTGCTTTAAATAGCAGTTAAGTATAGTATATGGTTGCTGGAAGGTATTACCAATAGCAGTACTACCACAACATAAACCATTATTTACCTAGAGAAATCACCCCCTACCACGTGAGAACATGGTAGCTTTTTCCTTTTGTGATTCAGTTTTGGTGTTGCCTGGTTACACCGAAACAGTCCTCCGTGGCACTCTGTGTTTCCTGGTGCTTTCCTCTTTGAGACTCTCTGTGCTTTCATTAATCTTCATTTGTTCTGAAGGCACTTAAGCAGATTTTCAAAGAGCTATAATTGTCACACAGCGAGTACAAGGACTCATTGAAGTTTCAGATTTTGCTCTTTTTGGACCTTCCAGAGATTGAAACAGATTCTCCATCCTCACTCTACCCCACAGTTGGATGAAAAATAACAGAATATTTCCTTCTCTGATGCTTGTCAAAATACCCTTCTCAGCTTCTCAGTTAATCTCATTCCTCATTTTCGAAGAGTTGAATCATGTGGTTAAAAATCATTTCTGCCCACATTATATCCTTGCCATCTAAACTTGGGTGATAGGTTTTGTCATGCCCATTTTACTAATCAGCCTTAGCATCACATTCATCATAAAGAGCAGAGCTTTGGCATTTGCCCCATTCCTTCAAGGGTGCTCTCCACCAGGATACCTCCCTTTGACTGGAGTACTTCAGTGGCCCCACAGCAGTCTTTCCTTAACCCAAATAGTAAATATTTGAGTCATATAAAATATTTTTCTCTTTCTGGCCAGGGAGCAGCCAGGGATCGAACCGGCGCTGCAGAGGCTGCGGGCAGCTTCGCAACCCAGCGCTCAACCGCTGTGCCACCAGGGAGACCCTAAAATATTTTTCTCTTTAAAAACTTTTATACTAAAAATCCAAATCCACTAATGTCTTGTTTAAGGTAACAGCATATCGTGGGAAGAGCATGGAATTTGGGAGCAATAATTCAGAATATTCCTCTAATCTACAATAGTGTGGCGCCTTCATTGAGCCCATTTCTTCTTCTATGTAAATTGGAATAGCTCACCCCCTCCAAGGAGTAGGAGTCAGAAATGAAATGATACAAGTCCATGCCGAGCTCGACTAGGGATGTTATAAACATATGTTTCCTTTCCCATTTTCACTTTGGTTCAAACTGATCTTTTCTTTCTTTCTTGTCATTCCTTCCTTGGAGAACCCCTTGCTCATGCCAAATTTAATTATTTGTCATCTTATGACTTCTGCCTTTTCACCTTCAAACTGTCGTGCACACAGTCCTCTTCCTCTGACATGTCTTTCTTTTGTCATCGTGCATTCATACACTTTTGCAGCCTCCTATGGAATTTCTACTCATCTTTCTAGATTCTCAGTCTTCCATTTCCATAGTAGCTACTGTCTGTAGACAAGTTACTTTACTCTCTGAACCTCCACAAAATGTAGATAATCATATTTACTTCATGGTATGATTGTATGGGTTAATGGAAACAACATTTGGAGATCCTGGTACCAAATAGGTACTGAGTAATACTAGTTCCTCTCCTTTCCCTTGATAGAAATAAAAAGTAGATTAAAGAATTAGGATGATGTTCACTCTTTATGCCATGTGTTGCTAAATGGAGAGTTTATTGATAGAATTTTAGTAGACTCATCTGATAGAGTGAGGTGGGTATACACTAGTTTATTTGGAAACCAAGCATTTGTCTATGGAGAAATCTCAGAACACTAGCTGAATATTGACAACTGACTGTTCCATCCTGTTCTAGCACATGGATTTGTATTTGTTATTCCCCCTAGATTAGATTTTTACCATCCCTCTTAATTTTATTAATCTGTTCTGAACTGACAGATGTTGTGGTGAGCCTTGAGCTCTTGGGTATTCTTATTTTGTTTCTGATTAAAAGATGAGTTTCCTTCTTAAACCCAAGGTTCTAAGTATATACTGTCCTTCTCTCCTAAAAAGTTCATTTGTGGGCCTCCCCGGTGGCGCAGCGGTTGAGCGCTGGGTTGCGAAGCTGCCCGCAGCCTCTGCTGTGCCGGTTCGATCCCCGGCTGCTCCCCGGCCACCAGAGGAAGGTCCCGCATGGCGCGCAGACCTCTCCTGCCGCCCGCTGCTCCCCTCAGCAGTGTACTTCGGTCCTTCTGCCTGCTCTGCTCCCCGCTCTGGCTCTGGTGAATTCTCTCACCCTCCCGCACTTCTGACTGTACCCAGTGCTTGTATAAATAAATAAATAAATCTTTGGGGGGAAAAAAAAGTATTTGTACCTTTAAAAAAAAAAAAGTTCATTTGTATACCAGAAGTAAACTCATTATTCTCTATAGGATACTAAAGAAGCTCTCTAGTATCTGAGACTCACTAAAATGTTCCCTACCAGTAGGAAAGAGTGGTGTGTGGGTTAGCCCTAGTACCTGGGAGTTGCTTAGTGAGAGTTTGTATGAGCTTTACTTTTTATTTACTCTTTTATTTAGGAAAAGGTTAGGGGAAAGTAAGCAGGACTCACACAGCTAATCTATATCGATCTCTTTCCTTGTTGAAAGCACATAGAATTTGAGAACACTGAAATTTAGCCAGATATGACCCATAGTTAAAGTCAGTGTTCTGGTACAGTTTGTGTTTTATTCTTATTAAGAATTCAGCTCCACAAAGACTATGCATTGGAGCAAAGAAAGTTTGTTCAATAAATGGTGCTGGGAAAACTGGGTCGCTACATGCAAAAGAATGAAGCTTGACCACTACCTCACACCATACACAAAAATCAACTCAAAATGGATTAAAGAACTAGACATAAGACCTGAAACCATAAAATATATAGAAGGAAATATAGGCGAAACACTACATGATTTGCACATCAAAGACATCTTTACAGACACATCACCCAAAGCAGTGATAGTGAAGGCAAAGATAAACAGCTGGGACTACATCAAATTAAAGAGCTTCTGCACAGCAAAAGAGACAATAACAAAAACAAAGAGAAACCCCACCAACTGGGAGAACATTTTTGCACCCAACACTAATGATAAAGGACTGATCACAAAAATCTGCAAAGAGCTGATGAGACTCAGCAACATCAAAGAAAATAATCCAGTCAAAAAATGGGCAGAAGAGCTAAAAAGAAACTTCTATGAAGAGGAAATGAAAATGGCCAACAGGCATATGAAAAAATGTTCAACATCACTTGTCATCAGGGAAATGCAAATCAAAACTACCATGAAATACCATCTTACACCAGTGAGAATGGCACATATTAAAAAAACTAACAACAACAAATGTTGGCGAGGGTGTGGAAAAAAAGGAACTCTTCTGCACTGTTGGTGGGAGTGCAAACTGGTCCAACCACTGTGGAGAGCTGTGTGGAGATTTCTGGACCTACTAAACATAGAGCTTCCATATGATCCAGCAATTCCACTCCTAGGTATTTACCCAAAGGACACAGAAACATCAATTCCAAAGAACACCTGCACCCCTGTGTTTATAGCAGCACTGTTTACAATAGCTAAGCTTTGGAAACAACCCAAATGCCCAAAAATAGATGACTGGATCAAGAAGATGTGGTACATATATACCATGGAATATTACTCAGCATTCAAAAAAGATACACATGCAATTTGCAGCAACATGGATGGCACTGGAAGGGATCATGCTCAGCGAAATAAGCCAAAAAGAAAAAGAAAAATACCGGATGGTCTCACTCATAGCAGGAATCTAGAAAACTTAAATAAGGGACCAGGAAAACGAGTAACTATAAGAAAGTGAAAATCAAAATCAACAAAAAACTACGAACCAGAGACACTTTTAGGGGGGCGGGGGTGGGAGGGGAGGGATTGGGGTCAGAATGGGGGGGCTGCAATTGTATGGGGAATATAAAAATAAAATTTATTATTAAAAAAAAAAAAAGAATTCAGCTCCAACTTTAATAGCCCAGAAATTGTCACTCCCTCTTGGTGGGGCTAGAGGCTTCATATCACCTCCTTAATGTGGAGGAGCTAAGGTGCTCTACCTCGTCCATTCTGGGATTCTACGTGGGATTCCTGGATAGTATGTGAACTGCTACTCTGAAGAGCAAGTTCCTCAGCATAGGAATTTTAATGAAGCTATTTAAGTTTTCCACAAATGGGAGCTGTTTCTCTTGTTGTTTTCCCATCTTTCCTCAGCCTACCTCCCCGAAGAGACATGTGTTCCTTCCCAGGACACGAGCCCTGGAGCAGGCATTGTCCATTACTGGCCTGAGACAATCACATTGGAGATCTCTCTAGACACCAGACACTATCACTTCTGCCCTCTCCTTGGCTGATTCTCCTAGTGATTTCACGGGCGCTTGAGGTCATCGTTTTCCTTAGGGAGTGTCACTCTGTGGGTGACTTTACTGAATAGAACTGAATAGAACTTTACTGAATAGAACTGTGGATAAGCTTTCTCTAACTTTCAACTGTCAATGGTTTCTATTTATTGAACTGTTTTGTGAGTTAAGCACAGTACAGGTACTTAACATCAATTGCATTAGTCCCTTTAAAAACCTTTTAAGGTAGATATTGTTAAACCCATTTTACAGATAATAGAGAAGTTTAGTAACTTGCTTGAGATACTAAATGCCAAAGCCAAGACTTAATTAACTTCAAAGCCCTCTTTTCCACTCCGTTTACTGAATACTCAGCATCCTCCTGAGCTCTGAAAACACTGGGGTATTTCACACTCACGTCATCACAACTTCCCAGGACATCAATGCACTGATCTGAATGGGTAGAGGCATTAGCCAATTTGAAAATGGTAGATTTCCGCAATGGTGCAAAAAAAAAAAAAAAAAAAAAACCAGAGAAACCCAAGTACATTAGACAAATTAGAACTGAAAAGCCTGAGTTAAAATATTCATTTTAAGGTCATCTGTTTATACTGACATGAGGTCTATGGAAAATGAGGGAGCCAGCATCATGTTTCTGGAATATGCAATTTTACAATGGGAACGTGTTATAAAACGCCCTGCCACTGTTGTTTTCCTTGGGATTTAGGGTGAGAGACATGAAGGCTGACAACTCTCTTCCTGTTGTAGGTCAGAGCTTCAAGGAACTCTGTAATCTTCCCACCAGCTTTACTCTCTCCTGGAACTCAGGGGTAAAATTAGATGCTGGCTGGACTTCAGGAGCTGAGTTTGAAAGCTTTCAGAGGCCGAGGCCGACCCCTGCAGCAGACTGCTTTCTCACAGTTCCACTTTGAGAGACACTTTGTACAGACTAACATAGTTTGGTAAACCAACGAGTGTCTGACAATTCTGCCATAAAGCACTATTAGTACCAATGCCCATAGGACCAGAAAAACTATCTTTGTGTGTCTCATCTCCTTGGAAACAGAATCAGGCTTTAGCCTTCTTTTACCAATGTGCCACCGTTACCTCTTGGTGTTGCTCTACTCTGTGTCTACTGTTACAGTTCAACAAACACACACACACACACACACACACACACAGAGTCCCTGTAGTTAAGGATTTAGATATTCTTAAGTTGGGGTTCTTTTATGATATGCATTGTAATTGACTCGCGGAGGCAAACATGCGAAAAGAGTGTGGGAAGCGATCATTCAGAGGAGAGCTCTCCCAAACCAGCATTGAACACATTTATCTAATTTGACACATTTTGCCTGGAAGTCATAGAAAGAGACTGAGGTGCCCCGTCAGAATGTAAAGAGCTCTAGACTAAAACCAGACCCATTAGGGAAGTACCTCCCTGGGGAGCGGTGGGCAGGGGTAGGAGGTTAGATGGCAGTTATTAAACACTGCATCAAGAATATGTTCAGAGAGGCTGCTGCCCAGGAATACCCTCCTTCCCAGACTTCACTGGGCAGGGGACAGTTAAGCAAAAGGAGCTCTGCTTATTCTCTGCTGCAGGATGCTCCCCCCTGACCCTCTATAAGTCAGCCTTGCTTGATTACTCCTTTTAATTCAAGACTCAAAACAGCTTGTAAAGCTTTTTTTTATCATTCCTTTCCAGATTGTGTGGGCCACACTGTAACATGCGCTTTCCCTTTGTCCACATCTGTTTTCCAACCTCATTACTCTTCTGTTATTACATTCATTAAAAAAAAAGAGAGCTGTTTATTTCTTTCTGCATGTTCTCCCTAGTTTCAAAAGCTAAAATGGCAAATCATGGGAGGTTTGATGTGACCATCTCCATAGTTTCTAGTGTAGGTATTATAGGAATTGTTCGATTCCTATTGTTTAAATTCACTGTTCCCAAACAAAGGTCCACAACCTTCATGATGCTGTTTAGTGTAGGCTGTGATTGTCAAGACTTGTCAATTCTCTATGAGAATGTTATAGCATACTCTCCAGGGTACGTGGTAATAATGTGAAGTTGTTTTTTTTTTTATCTAATGTGACTCTTAAGGACTTTAATTTGAATACAATTATTTAAAAGGAAGCATAACTTTAGGTTTTAGGGTGGTTTTACTTAAAGAAGAAAAAGCTAAAAGAATGAGGTAAGGATTCCCATTAACACCACTTCTATTGACTGTTATATGGAAGCACTAACCAATGCAATGAAGTAAGAACAAGAGATATAAGAATTAAAAGGGAAGAGATTTTTTTCTTATTAGCAGACCTTATTTTTAGATGGTATGATTTGTTGCATAGAAAATCAAAGAGAATCAATAAACTATGGGTCACTGGGTACAGAAATTGACAGTGTTCCTACATACTAGAAATCACCCATTAGACTAAAGATCTTATTTGCAATCACAATGAAAGGCATAAAAAAAATCTAGGAATAAGCCTCAGAGAAGATACACAAAACATTTATAAGAAATTTATAAAAGTAAATCAAAAGCATGAAAGAAGGCCTAAATAAATGGATAAAACATGTTCATGAATAAGAAAACTCAAGTGTTCTCATTTATCCCCTAATTAATCTAGAAATTGAATGAAATTCTAATGAAGATCATAATAGGTTTTTGAATCAGTCAGAGGCCTGGCGGGAATCCAGTGGCACACAAAAGTGTTTACTGAAGTGAGTTAATGAAGAGCCTATTTGCAAAGGTTTGGTCAAAGCTTAGGGAAGCCAAGAAACAAACAGGGGAAGGCAGGACACCTAAAGCTCTACAAAGTGAGAACCTTCAACCCCAGTGGGATTAAAGAAGCAAGAGTTGGAGCAGTTGTCAGAACCCAAAGCCCCACCAGATAGACTTCAACAGGGGAACAGCCTGGCTAACCTGGGTTCATGACAAGAGAATTGACAGGGTGAATAATACCTTAGTCTATTTCTCTTTATTTTCCTACCAATGATTCTCATAGAGTGAGTCTGGAATCTAGGGCCCCCTTTGATGCTGTGCTTATGGAGGACAACCTGATGGGGCAGGAAAGTGCATCTGAAGACACAGTTGAAGGCACTAAATGAATATTTCAAGGTGATCTTGAACTTCATATGAAAGATGAATCAAAAACAGCAAAGAGGGCCTCCCCTGTGGCGCAGCGGTTGAGCGCTGGGTTGCAAAGCTGCCCATGGCCTCTGCGGCGCCGGTTCGATCCCCGGCTGCTCCCCGGCCACCAGAGGAGGGTCCCACATGGCGCGCAGACCTCTCCTGCCGCACCCACTGCTCCCCTCAACAATGTACTTCGGTCCTTCTGCCTGCTCTGCTCCCCGCTCTGGTGAATTCTCTCACCCTCCCGCACTTCTGACTGTACCCAGTGCATGTATTAACAAACAAACAAATAAATAAATAAAACATGCCTCTATTAAAAAAAAAAAAAAGCAAAGAACAAGTTTAGAGAACAACACATCTATTATAACTTTAATTTGGATCTCCTTTAAAATGTATTACAGTGGTGTATTAAAACAGAATAGTATTGTTACAGAGCTAGACATTAAAACAGAATATATGTGGAAATTTGAAATATTGTAGTGAGAGCATTATACATCAGTGCTGTAGATAGACAAGACAATAAATAGTGTTAGCACAAATGGTTACCCATATGGGAAAACTTTAGTACTTCATGTTATGATAGCAAAAATTAAAAACTTTAACCACAAGTGTTGGCAAGGATGTGGAAACGCATACACTGATGGTGGAAGCATAGATTGATGTGATCATCTTTGGAAAGTAATTTACACTGTCTACTAAAGTTGCTTGGATTCCAAAGCCAGACTAACCCCTGGGTGTAAAATGGAGATAATAACAGAATCCTCAAAAGATGATTGTGAAGATTAAATGAGTAATATATATAAACCACTCTGAAAGTTTTTTGGCATAAAATGACCACTAAGGTGTCAGTTATTATTTCCAGGATCCTGCAGTTCCACCTCTGTGTTGGTAATCCAGATAAAAATTCTGATATTTACTACGGATTCATGAAATAATGGATTAAAAAAAAAACTCACGATACATTCATCATAAGGGTAAAAATTAAGAAGCTAAAGCTTCGTGAAATTACATAGATAAATCAAATTACAGAGTAATAAGAATAGTATGATACTGGGGTGGAAGAAGAAATGGTACCGGGAAAAGTGTATAACGCTTTCAGCTGTAGCTCTAAGTTTTATATCTTATAGGCATTTTTATAGATCTGAAAAAAGAACTAAACAGTTAATTATGGTCAGGTTTTAAAAATATGAAAGGGATATTAGAAATAAAATAGAAATAAAATAAAATAGAAATATTATTGTTGTAGATAAGACTATAGTCTTTTTTTAATATTTTATTTTATATAATTCTTGCATCTTTTCTCATCTTTGCACAATGCATGCATTTTCATTATGGTTATATTCCCCATACAATTGCACCCCCCCCCCTTATTTTGACTCTAGTCCTTCCTTTCCCTTCCCCTCCCTCAAACACCCCCCACCCCGTAGTGTGTCTCTGGTTTATAGTTGCTTGTTGATTTTGATTTTTACTTTGTATTGATTAGTCTTTTTCCTGGTCTCTTATTTAGGTTTTCTAGATTCCTGCTATGAGACCATCCAGTATTTTTCTTTTTCTTTCTGACTTATTCCGCTGAGTATGATCCCTTCTAGCTCCATCCATGTTGCTGCAAACTGCATGTGTTTTTCTTTTTTGATTGCTGAGTAAGAATATAGTCTTTGGAGGTAGACAATCCTGAATTTATTACACTTTCTTTTTAAATTAACTCTGGAACCTTATGAAAGTTATTAAACAGTAGTTATCTCACTGGGCTATTTTGAAATTAAATGAGATATTATATAAAACATAGCATAATGCCTGATAGATAATACACATTCAGTAATTGTTCCATCCTTTTCCCTCTTGTACAGGAAGAAAAAAGTCTAATGAACATTTCCCTTGGATAATATTATAGAACACATGTCTGCTGCTGTGGCCCTGGTTTCTACAATCTTGTCTTGATTTCAATTCATGTTGACTTTAAGTAAGGATTACCAAATCATGCCCAAACATAGTGACACGAGTTCACTTCATAAAGATGTGACCTTCAAAATCTCATGGTATAAAACCATCATTCCTTTTTCCCCATCACATAGTGTGTTTCCCGGTATTTGAGTGGGTAGCGCTGTATTTGGGTCTGTGTAAAAAGGATCAAATGACCATGGTCTTTACCTTAATCCTGAAAAAATCTTTTGTAGTAAGCACTTGTGAGCTTCTGCTTCTTTTGCTAACTGAACTGAAGACTAATAATTCTCTCCTCCTACTACCCTTCCCGCCAGTGTCTTTATCTTGCAAAAACCCAGTGACAACTTTCATGGACACAAAACTATTTCTGTCTCCCCTCCCCGTCCGTAATGAGTTGCTGTTTGATAATTGTTTTTATAAAGATATGAAAGCCCATCTAGTCATGATCCATTTCTACATGGGAAAATTTGGCCTCATTTTCATTAAAATTATATCTATTCTAGGCAAACCTTTTTTGATCATTAACAGCAAATTGTTGTTTTTTTCATATGAATTTTTTGTACCAACCAAGATAGCTAATTAAGGACTGAGATTTAGGATTTGACCTTGTTTTCACTTTAGTCTTTAAGGAGTTAGTTAGGACATTCAGTGCTGAAAAGAGAAGCAATGTACTAAGCCAGAAGGAGAAAGACAGACATTGGATGGTGTCACTTATATGTGGAATACAGAGAAACCGAACAAAGGGCCAGATAAACCCAAGCCTATAACAAATCCTAGAAGTCAGACTTTAGAATTGATGCCGCTGGATAGAGAGAAGGGAGTGCCAACCAGGGAAGGGGCACAGTGGCCTATGCTGGGGGAATGCAGGTGTCCTGGTGCTGAGTGTCGTGTGGTAGCAACATCTGAAGAGGGTGATCCTATACCCCTAGATCATATATAGTGTTGTAACCCCATATTACCTCAATTGAAAAAAATAAAAATAAAAACAAAAGAAGGGAGGGGGAAAGGGAGGAAGAGGAGCTAATGATTTGGCGCACACACTATGGGGACCAATGACCATTAGATACAAAGAAAATGACTGACGTGTGGATTTTAAAAGATTATCTTGTTTCTTGAATACTTCTCATGAGGAAACGCATGGTGAGCAATACCATTTAAGGAAAGGCTTGGGAAAGGAGAATTTGTTTCCAAGGGAAAGTGTGAGAAGCACCTTGAGCTTGAATGATTTAACACTAAGACCTGGTATCTGAGAAGCTATATCTAAAGTTAGAGATGAAACAAGAGCTCTAGGAAAATGTTCCTGTCCAGTGTCCTGTCCAGGGTTTACCACGATGACCTTGCATGTAGATACTGTTTTCTGAAACTGACATACTTTGGTTATCTTTATAAAGATCTAAATGCTACAATAAGTATGACTCATCGCCCTTTGCACCTTCTGTTGTTGTGGAGTCCATCCCATGCGTGTTAGAAAATTTCTGTAATGTAAGCCTATTTAGTCTATTTTCTCCCACTTTGTAAACACCCTTTTTTCATAGTTGCAAATGTCTCCATCATTATTTGTTTCGATTTGTAAATTGCAGAAAGGCTTGAATAAACAGTGTCCACACACACGCACATCTTCCATTGCCAGCAGTTAACTATCTCTGGCCAGGGATGCATTCAAATGGAGATACTCCATATTTTCTCTATAAAGCCAAAATTCCAAAACCAAGGTTCTGTATTTTTTGTCCCCTCTTACTAGGTTAGGAAAGTAAAATTTGAAACTGCCGCAGCGGTGGTATCCTAAACGATAGTGAGCAGTGATGTCAAGGCTTTTATTTTTTTTGCAAACTTAAA
Organism: Talpa occidentalis; assembly: GCF_014898055.3. Lineage (NCBI taxonomy): Eukaryota > Metazoa > Chordata > Mammalia > Eulipotyphla > Talpidae > Talpa > Talpa occidentalis. The sequence goes on from NW_023605083.1 coordinate 107,810,156, forward strand.
AAATTGGCCCCTCAGAAATACTCAGGGTCCTTATCACCAGCTACCGTGGTAGGGAACTTGTCTTATTTATCTTTGAATTCCTAACACTTGGCATGGTTGGTGGGGGAATGAGTTAGTGAATAAATGAATGCTGTGTTGCCCCAAAATGTCAGGCTTGGTAAGAAGCATGGGATACCCCTGGTTTACAGATTAATTCTGAGCTCTGGAGGGAGATGGCAAGAAATTGAAACATGGAATTTTCCAAAGCACAGCCAAGAAGGGCTATGTGAGACAGGACTGTTTGACCTGAAACCTGACCATAGGGTTATGGGAGATGCTGCTTTCCTTTGTGTTTGTTCTTTCTTTCCTGTGTCCAGGAACCTGTCCTGTATAAGTCTGTGTATGCTCAGACTTTCATTGAACACCCAACACTCCCACCCCCTGAAAAAACTAGGTCATGTATGTCTTGAATATTTAATATCATGTCCTACATTTTGTGTCTGGAAAGAAACTGTTACTCGTAGATGTCACTCAGGTCACGGATATTCTGTCTGTCCCTGAAGATCAGTATCCCTAGCCATATTTAATCTTGGGGAGCATTGTACTTTTGCTTGATCCACCCCTGTTTGTTTTGCTTTTATTCATTCTGTTCTTTTATGACTAAAAATTCTCATGACTACTGAGATAAGAAAATGAATACAAGGTAGACGCTATCTTTAAGGTAAATACTCATTCCAGTTGGGAAGACAGAATTATATAGTAAATCATAGTTTCTGTCCATCTCTTTCATTTTGGGGTCACCACCCCCATCCATCTCATTTTTCAGTTTTCTTTTTGTCCTTCCTTTTCCAGATTTTTTGTGATAAAGAAAGCATTTACCATGAAGTTTGCCATTTTAACCATTTTAAAGGAGACAGCACTGTGTATTGGCTTTATGCACATTGTTGTACAATGAATCTCTAGAAAATTTTCATTTTGCCCCAGTGAAACTGTATGCTCACTGGCCAACAACTCCCTATTTCCCCCCTCACTATTTCCTTGTTTCTCCATCCCAGCCTCTGATAACTGTGAGTTTCACTACTTTAGATACCCCACATGTGTGGAATTATGAAATGTTTATCTTTAATTTTTTTAATTTATTTTTAGAGCAGTTTTGGGTTCTCAGAAAACTTAAGTGGACACTACAGAGCACTCCCACATCCCATCTCTTCCAACAAATGCTCAACTTCCCCCCTCCCACATCAACATACACCAGAGTGGCGCCATTTCTAATACCATTTATAGTAACCGAGATAGCATAGGCTATGAACATCGAAGCAGAAGCATGGGTCTACAATAAAGGATTCATCAAGGGGTGAGACCTATGCGTGATCTTATATAATGGTGGGAGCTATTGAAGGAATCTATTGGCTTTGAGTTTCATGATGGACCTGAGTATCAGTTAGGGCTGATGTTGGGAAGAGAGCTCCATGTGAGGTGCAGAGAGAAAGGACAGTGTCTGTTTCTCAATGCTGTTAGCCTTGATAAAATGCGGATAACCCACAGCAGAAACTGGTATCTTAGCAGCAATATACACAAGCTGTCACCATGCCACGAGCTCTACCTTTAACCTTCAACGTGTAATGAATGCTTTTGCACTTCTACCTTCTAAATCTCAAAGAGATTTTTCTTAGAGCCAACTCTAATTCATAATTATATAGGAAGGGATATTCTGGGACATAGATTTCCAGCTTAGCTAAGTTGATTCAGGACAAAGTCACCACAAAACTTAATTGTTTTTTGGTATATACACAGTGGAATACTACTCAGCTTTAAAAACAAAAAAAAGAACACTCCCATTTGTGGCAACATGGATGGAACTGGATGGGACTTTGCTAAGGAAAATAAATCAGAAGAAACACAAATAACAAATGGCATTACTTATATGTGAAATGTGGAGAAACAAACAGGGTCAGACAAAGCCACACCAATAACAAACCCTAGAAATCCAACTGTAAAGTTGAGACTACCAAAGGGACAGAGGTATGATGGATAATAAAGGGGGAGAGAGCCCAGGGACTATGGTGAGTGACCGTGGCTGCCTTGGTGGTAGGTGTGGTATGGTAACATACCATCTGAAGAGGTGTGAGCTAAATCATATACAGTGCTGTAAACCAGTGATACCTCAACCACCTGAATAATGAATAAATGTTTCTTAAGAGTCTTAGGAGCAAAACCTTATACAAGGCAGTCCATTCAACAAGGTTTCAGGATGTAAAATCAAGATAACATAATCACTTGTATTTCTGCACAGAAATAACAAGGAAGCTGAAAATAAAACTCAGAAAACAATTCCCATTATAATAGAATCAAAATGATAAAATACTTAGAAATAAATTTAACAGAATTTGTCTCTTAACTTTATGCTCTGAAAAATATGAAATTTTGATAGAAATTACAGAAGACCTTACAAATGGAAAGAGATTTATTTGTGCATAAGAACATGTTAACATAATATTGTTATGGCCCCTCAGAATGTTACACATTGTTAACATGTCATTACTGAAATAGTCAGCAAAATCCCTGTAAAAATCTCAGCTGACTCCTTGGCAGGAATTTATAAGCTGATCCTAAAATTCACATATAAATGCAAGTGATCCAGCATAAGCAAAACACTTTTGGAAAAAAAGAACGAAGTTTGAAGTCTCAACTTCCCAATTTCAAAACCTATTATGTTATGGTAATCAAGATAGTATGCCTGTGTAAAGATAGACATATAGGACAGAACTGAAGGTCTAGAAATAAACCCTCACAATAATTCTTTGGAGAAAGAATATCTTTTCAACAAATGATAATGGTGGTGTTAAATATATACATACAAATGAATGAAGGTGGACCCCTATCTCACACAGTATAAAAAAAACTTAGAATGAATCAAAACTCAAATATAAGAACTAAACCTATAGAACTTTTAAAAGAAAATATGGGATAAATCCTTGTGATCTTAGATTTGTCAATGGTTTCTTAGATAGGATAGCAAAAGCACAAAATGCAGAATGAAAATTAGATAAACTGAACATCATCGATATTAACTTTGTGCTTTGAAAGACAGTATCACAAAAGTGAAAAGACAACCCACAGAAAGGGAACAAATATTTGCAAATCATCTATCTAATTAGGGACTTGTTTGTAAACACTATAAATAACTATTATAACTCAATAATAAAAAGACAGATAACTGAATAGATGGTTCTCCATAGTTACAAAAACTACCAATAATCATATAAAAAGATACTCAACAATATTAATCATCAGAGAAATCACACTCAAAACCACAATGAAGATGTCTGTAATTAAAAAAAAATGTAGCAGAGAAATTGCATCACTTGATGCAAAAAAAAAAACAAAACAAAAAACATGCCCACACAAAAGTTTGCATGTAAATGCCCATGGCAGCACTAATTTGAAATAATAATTAATAGATATAAATAACCAAAAATTAGAAACAAGTGTCTATCAACTGATGACTGAATATAGCCAAATTGAAAGCAGGGACTCAAACTGATGCTTGTATTCCAATGTCTATTACAGCATTATTTATAGTAGCTAAAAGATCGAGGCAACCTATGCATCCGTTTACAGATCAATTGATAAACAAAAGTAGTATGTTCATACAATGGAATATTATTCAGGCCTAAAAAAGAATGATGTTCTTGTACCTACTACAACATAGATGAGCCTTGGAAACATTTATGACTGAAAGAAGCCAGTGACAAAGGACTACAGATTGTATGGGTCCGTGTATATACTTCCAGAATATACTTTTTTTTAAAAGGGGAGCAACTAGTCTTTTTTCCTGGTCCCTTATTTAGGTTTTCTAAATTCCTGCTATGAGTGAGACCATCCAGTATTTTTCTTTTTCTTTCTGGCTTATTTCACTGAGCATGATCCCTTCCAGCTCCATCCTTGTTGCTGCAAATTGCATGAGTGTATCTTTTTTGATAATTATAATAAAGTAAAAATCAACAAGCAGCTATAAACCAGAGACACACTACAGTGTTGGGGGGGAGGGAAGGAAGTAGGATCAAAACAAGGGTGGTGGGAATTGTATGGGGACTAGAACCAAGATGAAAATGCATACATTGTGCAAAAATGAAAAATGATGTAAAATATATATAAAATTATTTTTTTTAATTATTAAAAAAAGAAAAAAATTAAAAGGGTAGCAACTAGAACTGACATGCCTAACAAGACAGAGTTCTTGCTTATTCTCTTTTCTTCACTCAGTGATTCCCTTTGTGGGCACATGTGTGAGCAGACAGCAAATTCCATTCCATTTCTTAATATTAAGATTTGTCTTGATTGGCAGATTCTGTCTAGCCTGTTGTGGCTAAGAGATTGACTAAGTATCGTTTATATTTGCAAACTTTCCCCAGGGGCCTTCACAGAGGATATTTTTAGAAAAATGTTGGATCTATCTAATGTTGATGTATCCCAATGTCCTTCACTTTTCCCCATCACTGGCAGCAGGATAAGCATATGTTAACATTTGTCCTTAATCCCTTAGAGACACAGACTTGTTCAGTCCATCCTGGAATAGACCACAAACTGTGTTTAAAATAATGGATCAAGCCATTGAACCTCCATGGTGAGGTGGCACTGATTCCTCTGCTTCAGTTTAAAAAAAAATTCCAGGCAGGTAACCACAAGCCATGTTGGGCTTGGCTGACTCAGTCCTAGCTAGGCCTGAGATCGTGAGTATTTTCCCTTTATTAAATGTTCGTAACTAGGGTAAATTTTCTACCCACTGTCAGTAGGACTCATGAAGTCCTTAAGATCATTGTAGAATATCATTGTAAGGGTTCTCAGGATTCTGTTCTCACCACTTTGAAATTGAACACTCTGATGTCCAAAAAGGCAATAATATTTTGCTAAAGTCTAGAACCTTGAGGACCACTGAATTTAGGGATTTATATGGGCAAAATTAATAACTCATGCCCTTTTATCAGCACAGTTGTTGACAGAGTAGGAGCCACAGGTTTGTCTTTGGAAGGGAATGTAAGATGCTTGTCATGTTCAGAAAGAATATTTAATTTGGAATCAGGAGATAAAGTTTTGAGTCTCAGCTCTGCCACTTAAAGTTTTTGCATTGTGGTAAAGTTGTTTAACTTTCTGAACTTCAATGTACAGAGCTATATACAGAAAGGAATCACTTTACTGATGTGGCTTGTAAAGATTTGATGAAATGATGGATGTAAAAGCTTCTTGTAATTCAAAACAAAGGGGCCCTCACATGGAAAGATTGGATCTCTCTGTGTGTGCGTGCGTGTGTGTGTGTGTGTGTGTGTGTGTCCAGCCTGAAGGACCTGTCCACGTACATTCTTACAAGGGATACCATTTACATGGGCAGTACTGGAGCCAAGGGTCTGAGAGCTTTCCACACTTGCCTTCTCATTTTGGCAGAAATGGAACCATGTGGGTACATCTGGATCTTTAAAAGTCAAAGGATTTTTCCAACAAACCTCAACTCATTGGCCAGATTTATTCCCATGATATCTCAGCTTTTTAAATAGGTATTATATACCATGCAATTAAAAAAGAAAATTGGGCACAAAATGGTATATGGTGAAAATTTTCCCACCACTACCTCCTAGTCTTTCCCTAGAGGAATTTCTGTTACCAGTTTCCTGTGTATCATTCCAAGGATATTCTTTGCACATGCAAATATCCGTTTTCCTTGGCATCCAAAGGACACTCTACTATAGTAGCCTGTTCCTTCATACATTTATCACTAGCTAACATGTCATCAAGACTTTTCCTCTTTTAGTAGTTATGGAATATCCTTAGTATTTTCAGAGACAATGTAGGTTTCCAGTGTAATAAGGTATCATCATTTACTTAGAACCCCTCCTGTTGGACATAAAGTTTTCAATCTTGTTTTTGTAATAATGCTAAAGTAAGTGTTCGTTTACTTGTTTGAATGTTATGTAATTATATCTGTACAATTAGTTCCTAGAAGTAAGATTCCCAAGTTAAAGAAAGGATGGGTGCGTTTGTGATTTCATTACCTTATGACAAATTTTGTTTATCATCATTGCAATACTAACTTATTCCCACCAATAATATGTGAGAGTGCTTGTTTCCTACACTTTTCCAGTATAATGTTATCGATTTTTTTGAGTCTTGTTAATTAGAGAGATTCAGTGTGATTTTAATTTGGATTTCTCTTAGACTGAGCATCTTTTCACACATTTGCAGTCTATTTTTAATCTCTGTTCATAATCTTTGCTCATTTTTCTGTGTTATTGGTGATTTTACATATTAAGCAAATTGATGCTTCATTAGTCATACATATTATAAATATTCCCCCATTTGGCAATCTTTTTAACATGTTTATGATACTTTATTGCTCTACAAAATTTTAAATTTTTATGTATTTAACATTTTCAGTAATTTTATAATAGTTTCTGGGGGTTGCATCAGAGGATTTCATTCTTAGAAATGACATTCTTAGAATGACATTCTCCTTTTGATTTAAAAGTTCTGGCTTTATGCTGAATTCGCACTTCTCACTATTACTTCCTTTTTATATGAAGGTTGCATACATAATAGGTGCTCAAAAACTTTTTTCCTCCTCTACTAACATTTCAATTTAGACTGTTTATTGTAATAGTGAAATTACTGAATTTGAATTCAGAAGGCCTCATTGATGAACTGTAACACATACATAGCAGTTAGCTACTGTGTACCTGCTCTTAGATTTTCATGAATATCTAATAAGATCAAATGAAATAATATATGAGAAACTGCTTTTTCAAGTATAAAGGAATTATTTGGGGCATTTCTCAGTGAACACATTCATACATACTTTTGTTATTTTTCTCCCTAATTGGTCTCAGGTTTAAAATAAAATTTGTCCCTAGGAAAAAGCAAACCTCATAAATGTGAAATTTCCTTTATTGCTTCTTTGGGAATATCTTACCAATGTGAAGTCTTAACTGAGCCACCCGGTTGGGAGCTGAAAAAGGAGGGCAGGATCAGGTCTCTTGTGGAGGTTTGCCCCACGTGTCCAGACTAATAACTTCTGTGAGTGGCATGGTCAGAAAAAACATGCAGAGCATTTGGTTAATATGCAAGGACAGAGAACCCAATTCTTCTGAGTTGTGTTGAAAGAGTTCAAAGGCGATATCTTTTGGGAACTAACGTTGGTTTACTCTTAGACAGATGTGACTTCCTGTGTCAGCAAGGGAAAATTCTCTCGCTTGACCTATGAAGGCCCAAGGACATGTTAAATGCCCAAGTTATAGAAAGCCCTGTTTGGAGCTAATAAAATGGAGGAGCTAGGTTGACTGAAAAAGAAGGAAGCCTGTCAACACAGAGGTTTGAGGATTAAACTCTTCCAGAAGTTTCTATACCTCAATTTGAGAATTGCATATCATTTTTGTTCCTGTTGTGGTTTAATGAGTTGGTCATGGTATATCATCCTTTTAGCTACCTAAAATGTGAATTATTAAACATTTTTATTGAGATAAAATTTTCATACACTGAAGTGTTCAAATCTTATGTGGAAGTTAAATAAATTTTAACAAATGCATGTATTGTGCATATGTACATACATATATTTTTACTGTGGTTTCTCCTTTTTAAAATTAAAAATAAATTAGCCATGGCATCTTGTGTCTAAATAATGCTATGATGTTCTGAAGTTGTAATGCTAGAAATTATGATGGTTACTTCACTCTACTTTGCTCCGTTATGTATTGAAAACCACTGGTGTTTAATGACACTACCTAGATTTTTACCACTTTATTTAATTGCAATACACATGTGCTGGAAACAAGTGTTGGACACATTTGTGCTGGAAAAGCACCAATGAATCGAATTAGTCTTGGTTTCCTATCATCAATCCATCGGACATTCACTAAGTACCACTCCTGACCAGGCACCTTGTTTCATTCTCTCTTTTACCTCTATTTGGGAGGGGCAGAGGGGGCAAAGCAATGACCAAGTGAACTCAGAGGGGATTTTCACTAAAATGAGATTTTAAAAAGTACATTAATTTTTCAACAATTAGAACTCAGGAACTATGACTGTTGTTAGAATTATTATTATTATCATCATCATCATCATTATCATTATTGAAGTAACTGGTTATACCAATTGTATATGATTCAGGGTAATAGGTTCACACTCCCTCAAATGTACATCACCACACCACACCCTCTACCAGCTCACCCATCCTTTACCATTGTACTATTAGGCTTCTTTTCCCGCCTTGGCTCCCACCCCACCATTCCTCTCTAGTAGCTTCAAATTTGCAGTCACATTTCTAGGCTTTGTTTTGGTACAGTTTTGTCAGTTTCTTTGTTTTCTTTCTGTATTCCACATATGAATGAAATCCTCTGATATTTGTCTTTCTCCTTCAGGCTTCTTTCACTTAGCATAATTTCTTCTATCAGTAGTTCTAGCCATGTTGTTACAAATGGCCAGAGTTTATCTTTTTTAATAGCTGAGTAGTATTCCATTGTGTATATGTACCACATTGTTTGGGTTTTGGTTTTTTTTTTTTAGAATTTATTGAGAAAATGCAATTGTATGGGGAATATAACCAAAATGAAAATGCATACATTGTGCAAAAATGAAAAATGATATAAGAATTATATAAAATAAAATATTTTTAAAAAAGAATTTATTGAGAAAATGAAGCATGGTAAAGTAGTAGGGTGGTTGTGGGATGTTAGGATTTTGACATCCTGGAAGTTCTAATGTATATACCACATCCATTCATCTGTTGTTCAGCACTTAGATTGTTTTCATAGCTTGGCTATTATGAGTAGTACTGCAATGAACAGAGGAGTGCATATATCCCTACAAATTAGTGAATTTGCATTCCTTGCATAAATTCCAAGGAGTGGGGTAGCTGGATCTTATGGCATATCTTTTTTTAATAGTTTGAGAAGCCTCCTTATTGTTTTCCAAAAAAGCTGGACCAATTTAAATTTCACAAACAGTGTAAGAGTGTTCCTTTTTCTCCACACTCTTTGTCAACATATGTTGTTTCTGGGGTTTTTGATGGGTTCTTTGTTTTCTTTTTATTGAGTTGGGTGAGCTCTTTGTGGATCTTGGTTCTCAGCCCCTTGTCCAATGTATGAGATGCAGATATTTTCTCTCGTTTGGTAGGATGTCTTTTCATTTTAATAGTTCTTTCCTTGTACAAAAACCTTTTAGGTTGATATCTTGTTAGGATTTGACCTCACTCACTAGGCCAGCTATATTGTTCTTTTGGTATCTTGACCTCTACTGCTTCTTGGCTCCCTGGAATTGCAGTGCAGTTTATACGATTATATTTCTTTTCTTTCTGTTCTCTTTTTCTCTCCCCAGCTGAGCTTTGGAGGATGTTGTGTGTAGGCTTCACTCTACAGGCTTTGCAACCTGCTTAGGCATTTATTGTTCCCATAAGCTAAACAGGGAGAGGTGGAGCCCTTCGATAAGCTGCCAGGGGTCTCTGCCTGGCTATAACACCTGAGCCTCCTCAGAAAGGAGAGCAGAAGTGTCCCCACCGCCTGCCTTAGAGCCTACCAACTATTTGTCGAACTCATAGGTGGGGTACTTCTCAAGCAATTGTCAGCAAGGCCCTCATGTGACTATATGGTCTGTAGGCTCTGACAGCCTTATTGCCCTAAATTCCTGTCCTCAATCTCTACTGAAACCCAACTTTTCTCACTTGGTCTACTGCTTGGCTACTGACCTTGGAGCCTTTTCTGCCCCCTAGTGACTCAAAACAGCTACCCTGGACCAGCGTCCACCTCAGTAATTCAGGGATCACATGAACCAGAGAAATGAAAAGGATCACCTGAGAGTTGACTTGGGGCCCTTAGTGTTGCCTTTCCCCCTAGGTTTGTGGTTTTCCTTACTGAGATGCAGAAAGGGAAGAGAACAAATATGCTATTTAGTGCCTGGCAGAGTAGGTGCTAATAAATGTGTATGAAAGAGAACCCAGTGCTACTTGTACAGCCCAGAGTAGCCCCTAGGTCTGAATACTTATCTTTGTTTTCTGCTGATTTCCAACAGGTGTCAGTTACACTTTCTTGGCCCTAAAGTGAGGAGTTCTGTGTGTTTAGTTCAGTTTACCGGTTTTCTCTAGACTAGACTAAAGGATTGACTCAGTGAAAATGTTTACTTCTCTAATTAAGCTGAATTAAGGTCTGGACTCAAAACTGTCTTGGGTTGTACTAGGCATAATTGAGATGCATGGGTTTTGTGTAAATAATGTACCTCTAATTGGCTTTGATTAAGTGCAAATTAGGATCACACTTCACTCCAGTGTGATTTACATTCCTAAGCCCTTTTACTAACTGAAGTACTGTGGGTGGCCGATAAGGCTTGTTTATCCAGGTTGCAGGGAGATCTCAGAGCTGGGATCTGCAGTTTTCCAAAGGTACAGAGCCTGCAGCTGAGATCCTGTTGCTGCCATTTTCCCTCCCAGTCTGGTTCAATTCTAGAGCTCCACCCACTCACAAGTTGGTCTTTAAAAACAAAAATCCAAGTGAACATTGGCATTTCCTTTGTGGACCCTCAAACCTAAAACCAGCAGTAGGCTCTGGCTGTCAGATTATGGTGTCACCTTTGTTTCTCAGTGAACAGAAACATTTCATAAAAGGAAACAAGTGGTGGGAAGTTTTCTCCAAAGAGTTCCCAGTGTGTGGGTGTGAGTCCGCTGATTGCTGCAAAGCAGCTTAACTCTGCACACATCTTCCTCTGGGATTGCTTTGCTTTGAGCCTGGATGGGGGACGTGACACATTTCTTGCTCATAAATTCTCTGAATCTACATTTGAAAGTCATCACAATGAGCCAGAGCAGCAGTTGTTGGTTTCGTGCCGGTGTGGGCTTCTACTGGCTGGTGACGTCTGGCATGTGGAAAGGGCTCTGGTTCATGCGAACCTGGTAAATGGGCCACCGGAGGAGGACTGTGACATGGTGTTTATGACCCTGTGGGCCATTGACAAGTCAACCCAGAAAGGGTTTCTCCACATTTTCTCACATAGTATGCTGCTGCTTGGTGTGAGACCAAAAAATAACATGACAAAATAGGAATTTTCACACTAACCAAGAGCACTCACAGTGTGCCAGGGTCCGCGGGAATGCCTTGAAGATGTGAGATGTGTTAAATACTCACATCACAGCCTTGTGAAAGAGTCCCCCAGAGCATCACAGTGGGACTCCTTGAGTGTGTCACCTTCAGACAAGGTTGCACTGTAAATATGTTTGCTTTCTAAACTCTGCCCCAGGCCTACCAGAGTGAGAAAGCAGCATATTTAGACAAGTTACACTCTAGAAACCATGACCCCAGGGAGGAAAGACCAGGAGGCCTTTGCATTCACTTGGAACTACGTGCATTCATTCTTTGGTTCATTCAGTAAATATTTGTAGGCCACCTACTGAGCCACTTACTGGGGATGCCCCTAGAAATAAGCCTTGAATTGTACCCCTACAGAACTCTATCTAGTTGAGGAACAGATCCTTACACAGCACAACCAAATATGATATGTGCTGTGGCAGAAATAAGGAAGCGCATGGTGGTGGGCTGTCATGTGGAAAATTGTCCGCCATACTACACTGGTGCAGAGTAGCTTGGAGTCAGCTTGAGGACCATGTGCTATTCCCCAAAAGGGCACCTGGTATCCCTTCCACTTCAGTGGAACCAGCACATGAAATTCTGAAGGAAAAAAACAGTAATAATATCAACAATACGATAATTATGAACAATTGTTAAGTGTAACAATGGACTCAGGCCTCCGTTCTTTGTGCATTAGTAGGGTTCTATGCCCATTAGTTCATTTTCTCATCATATCTTGACAGCTTTAGATAGGCATGGTTATGATTCCTGTTTTAAGAGGCATTAACTGAAGCTTGGAGATTAAGTGACTTGGTGGAGATAAGAAGGAGGACTTGAACTGGGGTTTAAAACCTCTGTCTCTCTGTAACCATTGTTACAACTCTTCACCCAGGTGTCAGACTGAGTCGGAAACTCTCATGGCCTGGTGCTAACTTTGTCACCAACTGACTGTGAGATCTTGAGCAAGCCACTTCCTGCCTTTGCCTCAATTCCTTCACTGGTCTCAGCATCAAATGAGGTGCTTCTTGTGTCACAGAAAGTACAAGGGCTACAGCTTGTGAGAGTCAGATCTTGTACTTCTTGCCATTGCTACAATCTGTTGTGAATTTTGTAACCTTGACTTGCCATCTGCCAACCCTAAAGTAAGTGATATTGATCTTCATCAGTCTTCTTGACCTGTGTACTTGATTCCAGAAAGCCTTTTAAAGTAGGGCTCTGTGTTTTCCTCTGTCAGGACTGGCCCAGGCAACCCAAGGTTACGGAGTACAAGGGCTATGTTCCAGGGCCATGTCTGCTGCTGATTTCCTAACTTTAGATCGGCAGTTATGCTTTACTTCAGATACCCAGTTGGGCCATGTTGGGCAATGCAATGTTTTGATCTTTTGAAAGGTATAGTTCAGCCTAAGACCTTGACCCAGGTAGTTTCACCTTCCCCCCTGGTGACTTAGGAGAGCTTCTTCTTGCCTGAGTAAAGTAATTGAGACAACGAGCCACGTCAGAGGCTTAACCAAAATAAAGCCTACCAAAGGGCCAAGAAGTTTCCCTGGTAGTTTTGAATGCAGAGATACCTAAAAGGGGAGAACTTGCTCACCTTCAGCCCTCTCAACAGGCACTGTTCCCAGCCCTGGGTACAAAGTGCTGTAATGACAACCACTAAATCCTGCTCAGATCCAGTGTTAAAGGGAACTTTGAACCAGAAGATCTTGATTTCGTCAAATTAGGAAATCTGATGATAATACTTGTCTATTAACCAATAAAATGTTTAGAATGACCAGTGTCATGGATGTGGTGGTGGGTTATGGGTGCTTTGGTGGTAGGTGTGGTGTCAACATAACACCTGAAGGGGGAGATGCTATACCTCTGAAACACAACCAACATTGTCAACTATCGTTAACTCAATAAAAAAATAATATTCCCAGTGTCAGCTTCAGAGCATCAATCCCTCAGTCTCTCCCACTGCAGAGGGACCACACAGGCCCAATTCCCCTGCCTGTGTCCATTCCCCTTCCTCTTCAAGTACACTTTCCTTCCGATCCCTAGTCCACTTGTTGGAATGACTCACTTCAGACTCTTAATGTGTGATCCTTCTAATCATGTTCTGCAACTCTGACTTTGCCCTTCAGTTATATTTCCCAGTACTAAGCACTGCCTCGGAGAGAATCCAGCCACCATACTGGCACACTCCAAGCATTGGGGTGCGGGGGGTGGGTGCTGGTGCTGTAAATTCACATTCACTCATGAAAAAGGGCTTCCCTTCTGACCATTTCCAGACATCTTCACATAAGGCCTGTTTGGTTTTTGCCCTTTTTCTCCCTTTGCTCTTTGCTTATAATTTCCCAGCATTAGACATAGATGTTTACCTCCATGTGCATTACTGCAATATGAAACCACTCCAGCCTCTTGTAAGCAAATAAACTGGCTCTAATGGGCATGCTGTCAGCTAGCAGCTAAAGGGTTAAAGTTTTAGCAGGCAGACTGGCCAGCAGGAGTTAGTGGTATGGAGTAAGAGGGACGCCAGGCTGTCTCTAAACTTTTTGGCCCTCCCCAAGTACAGAGATGAAGGAAGAGCCTCTATAAATCACTGGAGATTAGAGACCCTGTTCTTGCCGACTCCGCAGGGCTGCACTGCTTAATGTCAAAGCCTCACGTATTACTTTAACAGCACTCCTTTTCTTTATTAAATCCACTTTGAAATAAAAAAAAAAAATGATGATCTTTCCAGTAAGGGGGAGAAGGCTAAAAGGATTTAGAAAGTATCTGCTATGTTACATTACAGAGACTAATAACTGTTTAGGGAGTAAGTAACATTTTTGCACCATCTTAAACCATAAAAATGAAAAGATGTATAAAGGTCTGTTCCTTAAAATCAATTTGTTTGAGCATTTATTTTGCCTGTGTCCTTGCCGTCAGCTTCCTTCAAAGTGTCAGTGAAGAAACGGGGAACAGAAGGTATGAGTTCTAAGGACTGACAGTCTGGGAATGCACTCTTCACTAAATTGAAACGAGTGTATTTACATGTGTGTGTGTGTGTGTGTGTGTGTGTGTAAGGCGCATGGGAGGGTGAGTGGTACTGGAAAGAGTTCTATTTTGTGCTCAGAAAAAATGCATACTTTGACTGCGTTCCGCTGGAGGCCGAGGCCGAGCCTCTTTCCTTCATCTGACTTTAATGAAGATATATTTTAAGCAGCTGCACCCTTGTCAAATGTCCTATTTTGGCTCAAAACTTCCACCTTCTGAGTGGGAGTCTTCTCACAACTAAAAAGTTGGTAGTAATTATAAACTAATTGGGGGACTCTTGGCAAAAGCCTGATTGTCAGAAAACTTAGGTTAGAAAGTAATTTATATAGATGAAAAAAGAGTGATGGTGAATTGATAACGGTTATCCTGGTGACGGGTGGATGGGGCTCATTATACCCTGTGTCTGCTTGTATAGTAAAGTTTTTTTATAATAGAAAATGAATAAATCAGTTTAGATAAAATGCTTCACACTCGGTTTAAAAAAACCAAATTGTTAAATCGCCAACGACTGCATTTTTATTGACTCTTTCAGAGAGAGCTTAAGATAAAGACAAGGGGCACAGAGAATTGGGTGCCTCTATTTTGTTTACTACCCTTTGGAACCAAAAGATTCTCTCTATTTTTTCATTTATAGTCAAATGACCGTTTCAAAAAGGGAATTATTTCAAGTAGGTAGGATTTCCTCCTTTAAAGCCTTCTCAAAAAAGCCTTCAAAATCTTGGGGACAAATGTGAATAAGAGATGCTTTCAGGTTGCCTGTTTTGGCTAAGCACACAAAACAGTCCATTTTGTTTTCAGGGTTTCAACAGTTTATCCCACTAACGTTTTCCAAATAGCCACTCTATCCCGGCACTTGCTAACTGCCAGCGACAGAAAGCTAAGCAACCCAGGCTCCCACCCTCAAGACATTTACAATCTTAAGTGGAAATATAAAAAGATTAAATATAAAGTAGGCATGAAACCTTAAAATTAAGGCCACTTTTCAATGTTGCTATCTTTTATTTGGGAGTGGAAATTGGACTTTCGGTGACTCGTGGGTCATGGCTTGAAGCAGGACTGTGAGATTTGATGAGCTGGAAATGCACTTCCAGCTGATTTCCTAGATAGGTCCAATGTTGTTTTTATCTGTGATTCGAAGTTTGGAAAGAGTTCACACCTTTAAAAGATGGTTCATATTTGCCAGGGGGAAAAAAAAAAAAAGAAGGAAAGAATGACTTGTTTTGCAGCGCTCCTCATCCCAAAGCGGACAAATCGCAGCTTTTGATTCTGACAAACAGCTTGAAGGTGTCACTTCTGCCGGCTCCTGACACGGTGAATTGCGGTCCTTCATTTATGGCTGTGTGTGCTTCGTGCAGTCTTTCATGTGTTTAGGACCGTTGCCCAGTTTTAAAGTAGTTGCTCTTAAAATAGCTGGAAATGGATGTGGCGTTCAGGTTTGCTTGAAATGGGCTTGGTGGTGCTTGTGTGTATGTTTGCGTGTGCATGCCTGTGCTGCTCTGAGTCGGAGCGAGGAGATTTACACAGGGGTCCATTGTGACCAGAAAAGAAAAGGCACGTAGGGTGAAGAGGGAGAGGGAGGCGGAGGACTGCATCTCGTGGTCCTGGAACAGTTGCTCAGACCAGCATTTAGTGTTTTATTAGGAGAGAACAACTCTATAAAAGGAACAAGAGGTTCAATCATTATAGAGTGGGGCGACAGGAGGCAGCTGCCAGCATGACTTTGAAAACCCTTTTAGATCCTAAAAGAGTTGCCACATATAACATGCTGCAGCTGCTGGGATCATTTAGGAGAAATGTACAACTTGGCACCCACTCACCCCTTTGGAGGATAGGATTCTAGGATCACCCCAGTGGTTTTTTTTTTAGGGGAGTTCCAATCCACCCAGCCCCCACTTTCTTTCTTTGCCATCAAGCCTCCTCACGGCAGTTCTTGTATTTCTCATTCCTTCCAGGTAGGTTTGCAGAGAATTCAGAGAAAAGGTTAGTTCCCTGCTCTGACTATAAAGAAATGGAGGCGGGGAGTGCCCTGCCTGACCGGGACCCGGATAGGTGAGGCCAGGGTGGGAGAGCCCAGAGGGTGCCCTAATCACACACCCTGTGTTTGCACTTGACGAACAACTTTCCATAGCCTTGCAAACATGATGTCATGTAAGTAACAAAGTATGTGGATTTCATTTTTAAAATATCTGCCTGGGGAGGTCTGTTTTCCATCAGTACGTACAGAATATTTGCAAAGTTGAACCTTGGTGATTAAAAATCTCCAATTAAATCATAGAAACTTAAGCAATAACCCGTGATCATATACACCAAAAAAAAAATCATTTATGAGGAGTTATTTTTGACAAATATATTATTTGATAGGTGTCTAAGATTTTTGATAAAGAATTCACAAAGTATATATGCCCATTATTGCTAAAATTTGGCAAGCGTCAGAGTTCCTGTGAACTTACACTCTGTGAGCAAGTTCAGAGACCACCAGTAAGTTTGCAAAAAATATTACTGATGTAATCTTGAAAGAGATGTGGCCCAACCTCATTAGGGAACACATGGAGAGAAAATGAGGGGGTGGTGGAGTGTGGAGGTAGTCAAAGTTTTTCATATTTAGAAGAGATAGCAACAATTCCTTTAGGCTGGATGTCACACTGTTTTAGAAATTCTTCCCTCCAATTCATAAGATTCTGATTAACCGCTTTTCTTTCTTACCTTACCCACCTTAATTAAAAACCTACCCTGTTGTTACTGAAGAAATGTTTCTATCTCTGATAAGTTGACGTAGAGAAAGTTAACATTTAGAGCTGCTGATTTAAGCTTCGGAGAATTCTGGAAGGACAACAGAACAAGGTCTCAGTGGCTCTCCATCTGGACCAGGTATTTCTGAGATATCAAATTGTCTCAAAAATGTTTCCATATAAATTAATAGTAATAGTGCTCCCAGACCCCAAAAATAATCCACTAAATTATACCAAACAGGACTGTTCTACTTTCAGGCAGCAGCAGAAACATGTCTGTGGAACTACATATGGTTAGAAGCTTAATCTCCATCCCGCACAGCAGGGTTCAAGAGACCTACTGAAAGTAGCGACTCATTTTGCTGGAAAGTACATTGTTGCGTCTAGAATCAAAGTAGTTGGGTAATAAATGAGAGCACTTCACTCTAATAAGTCATGAAAATAAGTTGTTAAGAAAGAAAATAAATATATAGAAATGATGCCTGACTCCAATAGTTAAATTCATGGTAGCGTTTGAAGAGAGAACAGAAATGTGGTTTATTGTGTTTTTATTCTGGACCCACAGGTAGGTGATCACTGTCATGTCCTCACACCCCAGGTCCTTTGCCTCTTTTTTGAGGGAAGAATCACCCAACCTGGGTGTCTTTAAACATTTGATTCAGCCATACGAGGAACAAGCACTGCTATGCCCCCACAGCACAGTATTTGGAATTCCTATTGTTATTAAAAAATTCCATTCTGGTAGCATGAGTTCAGGAAGCCTGAGGACCGATAAGGAATAGAGCACTTTTATTTAGTGCCTTTTTAATGCACTATTGCAGGTGTTGGTGGGCAAACTGGCTGTAAAGGCCTGGAGTCGCGGCCACTGCTGAATTTCAGGCTGAGGCTGGGTAGCAGAAATGCCCGATCTGTTCGCTATTCCTCTGCGCCATCTCCCCTGGCCCAATATTTTCCAGCATTCTCAAATCAGTGTTGTCACTTACACACAGTCAGGCAGCTCCGTTTCTTCTGCCAGGCTCTCCCATCCCCCTCGTTAGGACGCAGCTGCATTCGATGCAGCTGGGCTTGGGAATAAGATCATCCTTTTCCAAACATTGTAAGACAGTTTCTCATGAGGCTTCTGATTCATGTCTTACTCTTGAGGTTTGTGCCTCGTAGAGAGTTCTCTGCTCCTGCGGTGCTTTCCATAGGGCAGGTTAGTTAAGCATCCAGCCACCTCAGTAATACAGACAACAAAGACCGCTTCCACCCACATGACCAAAGCCTTTAATGACATCACTACTCAAGATTGTGGCTGACAGGAAGGTCTTGGTGTCACTTTATGAAGGAGACAAGCTGAGAAGCCCAACTTCTAAATAACCCCTGCTGGGTGATGAAGTCTTGATTGGAGAATGTGCTCCCCCCTGAGACTTATCTCTAAACCTTTGGAGGGCATGCTCCCTAATAAGCTGCCTGAGATGGGCAATCCAGACAAGGAACTCCCTTTTAGTGAGTCACAACATCTGGAATGATCGTGCTGGATTACTAGGCAGCCTGGCTAGCCACCCCTTCCTTCCTAAAGCTGAATTCTCAAGTGAAGTGGTTTATAAGGAGCAGGTGATGGCGGCAAGGAGGTGTTGGTGATGGAGACTTCTGTGAGAGCTGTCTGGCTCCTGGGGGGAGGAAGAGGCAGAATCTGTCTCAGAGACTAGCAATGCCCAACATTATCCCCACGGCAAAGGACAGATTGAGAATGTCTTTTCAGAACAGTAGCTGTGTCTATCTCTGAGGTAACAGAGGGATCATCTCTTCAGGATCACCAATGGCCAGGGTTTCTGATGAAGCTTCTTTTGCCCTTTCTTTACCTGGTTCGGGCACAGCCTGGCTCTGATACCACTCAGTTTAAAACTAGCCTGTCGTGATGTCAGTTGCTGCCATTTGAGTATTCATAGATCATTGCAATTTCATTTATTTTTTTTAAGATTTATTTATTTATTTATACAAGTTCTGGGTACAGTCAGAAGCGTGGGAGGGTAAGAGAATTCACCAGAGCCAGAGCGGGGAACAGAACAGGCAGACTGATGAAGTACACTACTGAGGGGAGCAGCGGACACGGCAGGAGAGGTCTGCGCGCCATGTGGGACACTCGCCATCAGCTGGGGATCTAACCGGCGCTGCAGAGGCTGCGGGCAGCTTCGCAGCCCAGCGCTCAACCGCTGCGCCACCAGGGGAGGCCCTCATTGCAATTTTTAACATAACATTAAACATAACAGTTGTCCTCCATTGGCCCAACAGGGTCATGGACAGTGTCTCTTCTTTGTATATGAATTTTGTTTGGCTAATGACATTATAACCCTTTTGCTTAGGAATACAGAATTCTGAATGTATATCATCACCATATGAGGCAGGATATATGCCTCTACCACCCTCTTATTCCTTAATCAAATTAAGCAGCCTGAGAGGTCCTTTGCGTTCACCAAGTTCCTCATGGTGGCCCTGAGTTAGTATTTTTTCTTTTTTTTAATTTTTTTTTTACATAATTTTTCATTTTTGCACAATGTATGCAGCCCTGAGTTAGTCTTAATGAGAATTTGATAAGACAGTGGCTGTGGGGCCTCCCCTGGTGGCGCAGCGGTTGAGTGCTGGCCTGTGAAGCTGCCCATAGCCTCTGCAGTGCCGGTTCAATCCCCGGGCACACCAGTGAGGGTCCCACATGGCGCGACAGACCTCTCCTGTCTCGCCCACTGCTCCCCTCAGCAGTGTACTTCGTCAGTCTGCCTGTTCTGTTCCCCGCTCTGGCTCTTGTGAATTCTCTCACCCTCCCATGCTTCTGACTATACCCAGTACTTGTATGTATAAATAAAAATCTTTAAAAAATAAATAAAATTAAAATTAAAATTAAAAAAAAAACAGTGGCTGCAAAAAGCAGTGAAAGCAAATAGCATGATCACTATGATTTGGTATTTTCCGATGCTTCCAAGGTAGGCGCTTATGTTATTGTTGCAAGCTTCAGGTCTTCTGTGGAGAGACTGATCTTTAGGATACTCTGTCCCTTTTGAAAAGGTGATTCTGAGAGAGTGGCCTGAAACCAGGTACTCTGTACAAGCCATGCCTTTGACATCACCTTTAGTCAGAGTTTTCATTCCCCAACCTACATCATTTCCCTTCCCTTTACAGCTATTACCATGTTTCTGTAGGGTGCTTACTAGAATATATTCCTACCATTGTATTTGGATTATTCATTTATTCAACAAATTTACTAAGCACCAACTATGTGCCAGGGAGGTTTTCTAGAGAAATGATTGCTTTAACCAAGTCTTGAAGACCAAATTGGCATTAGCCAGGCAGCATTGAAGAAGGAAGAATGTGGACAGAAGTCCATGGACAAGAGATGTCAGAGCACAAATGGAGCTTCATTTAATTCAGAAAGGGCAAGATGGAAGGCATAAATAGGAGATGAGGTAAGAGAAATAAAAAGCTGATTAAGAGGACCTTAGGAGTTGTGGGAGAGAGCCTGGAGGCTGCAGGGAGCACCTGTGGAATTTTAAGGACGGTAATATGAACAGGTATGTGTTTCCAAAAAAATCACTTTTGTTTTTGGTGGAAAATGAATTAAAGTGGAATGACACTGGCTCCTGGAAAATCATTAGATACTAACCATATTAATCTAAACAATAAGAGATGAATGAGTGGAGTGAGGTAGAAGTAGAGGGATGGCGAGGCAGTACAAAACGTGAGGGTTAAGTTCAGAGGCTCTGTGTGGTCTAATGGCCTAGAGTATCAAAAAAGTAGAGAGGGAGAGTCTAGGATGATATTTAAGGCCTAGCTGGGCAACTTAAGAAGAAAGAAGTGCCATTCACAGAGAAAGGAGTGGAGAGCTGATATCCTTACTTGGTGACATATTGAGTTGAAGGAGCCCAAGGAACCACCAAGAGAAATAGGTACCCACATCTTACTCCTTGACTTTCTCTTTCTTGATTTAGACTATTGTTTCTCTATCCTTGGTCAAGTATTCATACATCTGTCGGGAGGAGGGGAAGCAATGGGGCATGTGGAAACTCAACATCCAAGAAAAGTAAGCGTAAACTCTTCTGTTGAGGTTATTTCCAAAATTTGACCAGATGTTTAAGCAAATTAACAAATGATGAAAGCAGTCAACAAAAACCTAGACCCTGGTAGAGAGAGACAAAGGGGTGGGGCTACAGAGAAAGGCAAGCCCAGTGTCCTTGCTAGAAAAGTCAACGTGATATGGGTCCCTGGTATTTAAAGGACAGAGAAAACAAGGCATGCTGAGTCTGGTGGAGAAGGTGTAGTGGGGAGTCTAGTACAGATGTGTGTGTTCATTCTGGGAATAACTTCTGACACATGACTAGGCTTTCAAGACTGTTTTATTCTATCTATTGTTAGTACCATTCTACTTCTCTCTATAGTAAGGTTTCATTCCTTTAAAAGGCTGTTTCTAAACAGTCCAGAGAATAGCATCAATGAAGGACTGTTGGTTAGCATTTTGCCTTAACGTGCAACCTGGGCCAGCCTTCTGGAGTTGGACGTGGGTAACCCCCTCCAGCTTCATCAGCTCACTGACAACTTTGAACAAGTCACTCACCCTGCTTGGACCTTAGGGTTCACCTCCAGAAAATTCAGTAACATATCCCAACCAGTTTCTAGGGTTACTTCTAGCACTCTCATTTCTATATCTGTGTCCCTTCTAATTTGAAAAGTTTACAAGTCTTGACTAGAGTGAAAGAGTCTCCTCATTCACCAAAGACACACAGCATAATAGTTCAGCAAATTGTACTTCCCAGCACACTTTGTGCCTGCTGTGTAGTAGAGCTGGAAAACTGCCACAGAGACACTCACTGCAGTCCTTAACCCATCACAGGCCATTTACAACGTCAGGTCTAAAAACCCACTACTGCACCAAGAGTCAGCTTCCTAGCTAGCCTCATCTGGAGGCTGCTTTCTTTATTAATCTTCAAATCGACATCATATAAAATGAAAGGAACATGTGTGGACACTCTCCTAGATGTCCCGACCTTTCTGATCATGGTGAACACCAGCTCTCTTCAGCATCTTGATTCTCCATGTGAGCTGACTCTCTAGCTCAAATTCTCAACCCTGGGATGAAAAAGATGATAGAAAAGATCATTGATATCTATCCCACTGCCTTTCCAAACTGTTTCCAAAGGGGAATCAGAGTCAGGCCCCCAAAGGTGACACACTATGACCTGTAAGGTAGCACATACCCTCCAGTTTCCCATCTTTTCACCCATCCCTTCCACCCTTTTAAACAGAACAGATTTCAGTGTCCTCAAATGGGCTTATGAATACACTCAGGATAAGGTATTTGGGTTCACTCATTCCTTCATGGCCATACCAGAACATTCTTCAGAGGGCTTGGCGTTCTTTACCAAAAGAATCTCATTAATACTTGCACCATTAATTTGGCACCTATTTCAAGATGTTCATTTCACACTCAGATATCGGAGAGCTAGAGAAGTTTAGTTTCTTGCCTGTGGTCACACAGCAAGTGAGTGATCAACGAGGATTAGGAACAATCCAGATGTAATGAAACTGAAATGTTTGGGCTCTGACAGAATAGTTCAGCAAAAGGATGTTGGTCCTAAGATGCGGAGTTCGGCTTAACCTTGAAGTCCCATTGCTATCCCAGGGGAACTGTATTTTCTACTCTCCTGAATCCTATTACGACAGGTTTTTTAAAATGATTTAAAATTTATGTGTATGTATGTGCATGAAAATATGTAGCTGCTCACAGATACATATATAGAAGATGAAAGAGAAAAATGGACAACTTATAATTACAGATATTTTTGTTCATCTGGTATCCAGATGATCTCCCTTGATTCTGACAGTTTTGACAAATCAGTTTATTAAAATTGTAAATGTAACCCAGAACTGTTTAGTACAGTACTAAGCAGAAGGTGCTTTCTCCTCACATTATATTTTGCCTTATTAGAAGTAAATATGGCATATCCTCATAGACCAAAACAGCCTGGCTTCTATGAGAAAGATGTAACTTGCCCCACATATACCTAGTTGGTTACACTGTTCTGTGACCCTAGGGTATTTCCACAAAGTTTTGACATAGATCAAGCACAGAGAAGCGGGTTCCTATGTCCCCTCCACTTCACAAAGAGAAAATTTTTCCCCAAATGTCCCCTCCACAAAGAGAAAATTTGCACCTAAATATCCCAGAAGGCATTATTCAGGTGACATTTGGGGAAGGAAATCATCAGGAAGACAAGTTTCAGTTTAGGGGTGGGGGGTGGTCTATAAAACCATGAGGCTTATGCACAGGTGCTCATTGTAAACTCTTCAGAAGAAATTGGGTGATCGTGAGAAGCAACAGCATGGAGAGGCAAGATGGAGAGAGTGAGTGCTGCCCCACACAGAGAGAAGAAATGTACAAAAAGCAGAACTCCATGCTGTTGCTGAAAATAGGGAAAAGAATTCTTCATAAGTTTCCACAGAAAGTCTAGAGAGGCTTTTATTTCCTATCTGATTAGCATCAATTGACAATGTCTTCTAACACTCTGACAATGTCCTCTAACACAATGTCTTCTAACATTTCTGATATGCTTCCCACTTCTCCATCACTTGTATTATTTCCCAGCAGACATTTGTAAACAAGCACATGTATCTATGGTTTGGACTGGGGGTTATCTGGTAAATAGTTTAGATACCTTCTCAGAATATTTTTTCAATGCATAAAATAAGATATATAGGAACATACTTTTTAAATATACTTATTAAAATATCTTATATTCCACCACATTTTTATATAGCAATATGTATATAGTTTTTTAACATGTGAAATAACCAAAAGGAATGCATATGTCTACAATTTCAGTCATAATGTGTGTAAATTAGGAACTACAATGCACAGACTTTTTATAAATAAAGTTTTATTGGAACACAGCTATGCTCATTTATGACATATCAACTCTGCCTGCTTTCATGCAACTGCAGCAGAGTTGAATAGTCAGACTGACTTCATATGGCCCTCAAAGTCTAAAATATTTACTATCTATCCCTTTATGGAAAAGGTTCCCCAGTCCACAGTGTAAATTGCAACAGTAGTGATTTGCAATAAAAATTCTGATGTCTGTTGGTGACAGTTATGTGTAGTGCTGTTGTAGCTTACCTTCATTCACAATTTAGTCCCAAATTTCAGCTAGAGGTTAGTGAAAATATAGGTGGAATTTTTTTCCATCCAAATCCACAGGCCACCTGAGTTCTATCCATAGGTCCTTTGGGCACCTGTGAATCTCAGATTAGTAGTAACCTCTGAATGTCTTTACAATTTAGAGGATATTTAAGTATAAGGAAATAATTGTTTTACAGTATGAAAAATCTGTTCCATCTCCAGACCTCTCACTAATTGGTATATTGCAATTTCACATTTTCTTTTAAGGAATTTTTTTAAATGATAAATGACAAGGAGGTCAGATCATCCCTAGAATTAAGTGATTCAGCCACTTTGGACTCTTATTCCCATCCTTTAAAGGCCCAGTGTCTTGTTGGGGAATGGCTTGTTTTGTCAGCTAATGCTAAGACAATTTTGAAATTCTCTGCACATACAATCAGCTCATTACCACTGCCCTATCTCACTCTTGCATTGCTCAGAGAAAGCCACAATTTCTCCCTCCCCCATTCCCAGGCTCCTCCCGCCTCTGGTGTATAACTTGACTTTTCTCATCTCATCTCTTAATGTCACATCAAGGCATACCATGGGATCTGATGACCATTTATGTGGCTATGATGTCCTACTCTCCAGAGACAACTTCAAGTATTCAGCAATAACTCATGTCCACTTAATGTGAAAATTGGTACCATCTCATAGAATCTTCAACATGCTAACCACACCATTCCAATAATGAAATGCAAATTTTCCTGCTTTTTATGGTCATTTTTAGACTTCATTAAGTAGAATCTTTCTTCATTATGAATGGAGAACATGAGATAAAAATGCAGAGGTTTTTTTTTTTGTATGTGTGGTCTTTTTTTTAAAAGCAGAGTTTTTAATACAAATATTAAATAGTCTCTTTATAGTCCTCCCTGCAATCTCAGTCTATATCATCATGATGCCCATGTTACTGCTAAGAAAATAAAAATACAAGGAATTAAAGCTACATTGATATGCTTTTCCCAGTTGTAAGAGAAGATACAACCTGTGTGACCACTGACAGCTCTGACTGGTGGGTATGTTTTTATCTAGGAGTTCAAACTTTGTAGAGGATGACAGTGAAAAGGTAGTTTTGACTATTGACACAGAACCTCGATCACTTCCTAAACTACTCTCCACAGAGAGACCATCTGTAAGCCCTTCTGTTGTTCTAGGATATTCATCGTATGGGATGGTAGAGGAAGCCCAGGTTCTAATCAGCTCCCCAGCCTGGCTTTCAGGCTAGTCAGGAGAGACAGAGGCTTGCCCAGCAGTGGCACCTCTGAGATGGATCAGCGAGCCCCACAGCCATCAGCCTGTGTACCCAGCAGCTCTGCTGATACAGCAAAGCCGGAGACTGTATTCATTCTTCAAACAATATTGTAATGTCCTCTTATAGAGACAAAGTGAAGAGGATTTATGGGAACCAGGGCTGCTCACTATTGCAGTAGGCCCAGTATATGGGCACCTTCTGAGCAGCCTAACAAAAGGAAAACATAGTCCCTCTTCTATGGCAGTGTGGAAAAATGTAAACAAGCGCCCATGGGTGGGGACACGCAGCAGCCTGGAACTTCTCAGCTGCCAGAGAAACATCCAGTGGGTGAGAAGGAACACATGGGCTTCCCTGAGCAATTAGTCTGTAGGTTTAAGAGTTTGAACGCTGATCTCGATTCAGCCCCATGTCCACTTGGCTGCCAGACCAGTGATTTGAACTGACAGCCTCACCACCTGTTGTTAATTGGGCTTTGGGCCTCTCCTGCTGCTGCCACTGCTCATTACTGTCCTTGACTTCTTTTCAGGAGAGTGGGGGGCAGTGGGCAGTGACAAGCCCACAGAAGTGGGCCCAAGTGCTTAGCAGTTCTCCTTCTCTTTTCCTTGGCCTGTCTCTGGTTCCTCATGGCCTGAGATAGAATTAACCTTTTCCTCTCAACCTCTTTTGTTCCCTCTACTGAGACTTACCACACCAAGCTGTGTTTTCTGCTGACATTCTGGATTGTAAGCACCTGAACAGCAGAGGTTGATAAGTCATCTCTTCAAGCCCGCACCAAGTTCTCTGCCTGGCACATAGTAGGTGCTCATTAATATTTATCAAATGAATGACTGGAGAGAAGGCATCATCTTTCCAGCCTCATCCATCCCAGCCATGCTGCACTCCCATCGGTACGCTTGTCATTATGTTCTGAGCTGAGCCGGCGCGCTCCCCATGCAGTCCTCGAGAGAGGAAATATGAGAGTCATCCTCGCTGCTGCCTCTTTCTCCTTCTCTTCGCCACACAAACAAATCACCAACAGCTGCTGATTTCTCCCCTACATAGTTCTCCAATTCATCCTTTCTCCTTTTCATTCCTTCTTGAATGAATAAGTTCATTCCTAGTTCATTACCTTATTCTAACCATCTGCTCTTCCTCCCTTCACTTTAGCTACCACCTGTCTATCCTGTGACACTACAGTGCATTTGTGCTAACCCTGTGCAGAGTCTTTTAGAAGCTCGCTGGGCAAAAAGCCCAAGCTTTTTAGGATGGTCTACAAAGACTTTCCATGGTCTGGATTCTGCCTGCTTGTATATCCACAGCTCTGACCACCTCCTGCCTTGAATTTATGTTTCAACATCACCAGACTACTTGTAGTTCCCTGTATTAGTCATACTATTTGATGCCTGGAATGCCTCTCTCTTTGGATTTTTCCTTTCTTAGTCATACTGTGAGAATCAATACATATATCACTTCCTCTTGGAAGTTTCATATGATCCTTCATCCCCCATGGATGAGGGATGAGAAAGAGGCAGAGAAGGAGGGAGGCAGAGAGGAAGAGAAAGCTATATCCCCTTTGGACTTTTCATAGAACACTACACACCTCAATGTACCTGACATAGGTAGACACTTCCATAGGGTACTCAACTTCCAACTTTTCTCTTCCAGTTGCCTAATACCCTGAAATTTTCTCCATTTTCCTCATTAACTCTTTCGTAAAGTTTTTGTTCATATTAGGATACAATGTAGCTAAGTGTGACTTTTCTTAGGAAAATTGTCATTTTTATAAAGCCCTTTTCCTCCAAAGATGGAATACTGGCCAGAATCAATGAATGAGGAAGGAGCTTGGGGTTGCCAGTTGACCCCAGTGGAAAATCAGAGCTACCAGTTGATCTCTGACTCAGCTACTCAGTCGGGTTTTTACACTCCTGTCTACTCAGTGCAGTGTGAGGAGTGAAGACTGCATTAGAGCCCCAATCACAGGCTGGGAAGAAAAGCAGGGAGCTGAGTGCAATATGGAGTCTAGCCAGCAAATAATCTGGTTTACTAGAAATAGCATGGGCTTTGAAAGATTGACAAACCCAGATTCAAATCCATCATTTTCCATTTTATTTACAGCTTGAGCAACTTCTTTAAACCTTTGTACCTTCTATACTGAATTAAATGTGGTAATATGTTGTAAGTCTAGAAGACTCATCAGCACATAGTAGGTAATCAAAATTGATGGCCACTTTTGTAGTTATTTTCCCTGTTTTGGTCCCTCCAGAATGCAATAAAAATTAAATACTCCCTGAGGTCAAGGTCTGCCCCCCCCTTGTTTCACAGAGAGGATAGCCCAGGACACATCCTCCAGGTCCACTTCAATTCCCTAAAACCGTGGGCTGGCTGGCTTCTAACTTAGGAGGCATTGGGCACCCCAGAATGTGTTTCTAGACTTCAAATAATTGACTAGTACATGTAAAGCCTCAAATCCTATATGTGGAAAAGCCATGTGGTATGAAAAAGGGGCTGCATTTGCATCCTGGCCCTGGTTTCTTTTCTGGGCAGATCTTGGGCACATCCCTTACAATCTGCATCTGAATTGTATCGATTCCGGAAGTTTATCATACATATGGAGCTTTCTATTGTCAGTTGTGCTTTTCAAGTCTCGTTATGCAGACTCACTTTACAATTAAAGTGTCTTAATACTATACATGGTTTGGTCATTTCTCCTGACTAGCCCTACTTCATCCTTGCATATGTAGCTATTAGAGGAACACACTTTATTTTTTTGTTGGTTTGTTTTCCAAGTGAAAACAAACTCGCCTTTAGAAATGCGACATAATCAATATCACCAAATACTCATGTTCAAAAATAATTGAAGAAGCTCTTCTCTTAAAAAGATTTCTTTGAAAATAAGCCCATTGATCTTTCGTATTTATTAATCTTCCCTTAATGAAACAAGGTTTTTCCCCAGGCTTCAGTGGGATGGATATTTCTAACTCTGTTTCTTCCTGGTGTGAGATCTTTCCAGGAACAACTTCGGGTCTCTTGTCCAACTTGGCGTGAGAGCCTCTGGGCTACTGCCCCCATCTTCTGCAGTTCTGTCAGAGTCTGTCAGCGTTGGTCAGAGATTCCTCCAGCTGAGCCCTTGAGGTTTTCTTTTACTTCGTTCCCATAAGCCACAGAATTAGAAGAGGAGGGATGGAGCAAAGCATCCAGCAGAGCGTTGGTTGGGCTTAGGTTGACTCTTGCTGAATGTCAGTTCCCACCCCTGCAGTTACAGCATCCCACCGCAGGCCGCCTCACCCTCGTACTTCCCAGGAGGAAAATTCTCTGTTTTTAATTGGCTCTTTGAGGGAACAGATACTATGTGTAACTTCCCCCTACTTCTGCCAGCATCTACTAGAGCTAGCTTCCTTGAGAGTAACGGCTAAAAAGTATCTAACTCCCCCTTTCTTTCTCCCGTTGCATTGCCCATAGCTCCAGGTATAGTCAACATTGAATTATGCATTACATAATGAATTCTATAATGAATATATAATATATAATGAACGCTGAATTTAGCTTGGCAACATGTAAGCAACCCCTTTTGAACTTCATCTTTTTGGCATTTACCTGTGGAAGTAGGACCCAATCTTCCTCAGTGGGATTTTGCCCCCCATAATTAATATTCAGAAATGAAAGGAACTATATAAGCCCCAGAAAATACAGAGGCCACTTACTTACTTCATGTCCCAGAGCTCTATAATGAATTACTTTTTCCCATGTAAACAGTGTTCTAGAAGGGTTACATTCCTGACTAAGGACTTAATGGACAACTCATTGGAAAATAACCAAATTCAAAGAGTTTAATTCAACTTTTGACTGATCCTTTTCCCTCCCTCTTCTGGAACACCTTCCATCAGGCACTTCCATGTGACCTATGTAAAATGCATAGCCCAGCGTTTGATGGGTAGTTACAGAAGTAACACAGCTACATGAGCAACTCCAAATGATGTACCTTTATACTGTTGAGAGTTAAATTTTCCAAACACTAATTAAATTGGGCAGATAAATAACCTATTTCATCCAGTTACCTTCTATTTTTATCTATCTAGCTGTGTGTGGGCCTTCAAAAAAGGGACCCGGGAACTAGGGTCAGCAAGCAGACTGGCCAGGCAGTGGAGTTTGTGCATGACAGTGCTGTAAACAGCAGTGTGGGTACAACTGGCCAAGCCCTGTAAGTGTGACTAAGTATGTGGGGACTCCCGGTGTTGTTGTTTATGCCATTTGGCAAATATTTCTCCTCAAGTCCTCAGCTAGTTTATAGCATTTCATTTTACAGCCCATCATGATGATAGTAACCAACCCCAGGAAAACATCAACAAGCCGTTAGAAACCATAGTGTTGGAAGATGAATGTGACCCCAGAGACTTCCATTCCATCCACACACCCCCATCCCATCACACCCCCCTCCCCACCTCTTTAGTCAAAGTGGTTGCCATGGTTCTTGGGTCAAAAGGAGGATATTTGGAGGGATTTTTCTAAACAGACGCATATAAATGTTGAGAAATAGGAGTCTAAAAAGTAGGAGTCATACACAGCCCTCCAGCCCCTCTCGGTGAGTAAGACAAAAGGCAGCGCGATCTATAAATATGGTCAAGTGCTTCAAAGAATGAACATGGGAAGAGGGGGGAGGTGACAGGGAAAGGGAACTCTGTGACACAGACATGCCTTCGACTCCCTCCAAACACAGCCTCAAAAGACATTTTCCATTTTTGAACAAGGAAACAACAATTACATTTTAAGTTGCTTTGGTGAAGACCAGAAAAATATAACTTGGCATGAGTTCCCATTCTGGCCTTTTAGAATGAGTTGGTCTGTAACACCGTACTAAGTCTGTTTTCTATCAGTGATTCCTAGCCAGCTTATTAAACAGATTTATACAATGAAAGAATCTAATAACAGAAACATTCACCTCCTTTATTACTTGGCATTATTTATGGTTTGAATTTTTTCAGCTACTTTTTTATGCACCGGAATCTGGCAACATTATACTTATAAAGTTTATGTACCAAAGTGTAAGTGGGTTGGGGAAGTATTGTATGTGTCCCCTCTCTCTGCCACATGACTCCTCCCGCAGAGACACTGAGGACCTGCCTGTCATATCCTCTTAAGGTTTTCAGCATAAAATCCTCTTTCCTCTCAGAATCCCTGATTTTTAACCCAAACAAGGGTTAATTTCCACTCCTGAAGGAGTAATACTCCGTTTAGCCCTGGGTTTAGTAACAGAAGCAGGGCAGGGGTGAGGGGGAACTTTAGCTTGTGAGAGAATGTTTATAAGGAATTAGGTAATTCTCTACTGATTGCAGCATCTCTCAAAATTTTCAAGATGGAAAAGATAGCCAAAGTCTCCTTTTTCTCCTCTCCATTCATTATCAGATAATGAAGGATTCTGGACAGGTAGTGTACATTTTTCAAAAGCGAGCTGGTGTGGGGAGAAGTGAGCACTTGAGCACTAGATTCTATCACATCATTCCCCAAATTGTCCTTTTGTAGGAGAGGTAGCAGTGAGCCACATAAAGGGACACAGCTGGACCTGAAGTGGGTGTCCAGTGGGTCATGGCCTGGCTTGTGTGGCCCTGGCCCTCTCCTGCCTCATTCACCTTCTAATTCCTAGTTTCACCATAGCATGAAAGAATATCTTGATATATTTGTTCCACTAAGAAAGAACAGTTCCCATCTCAGATAGGTGGTCCCCCCTCTTCCTGAAGTTGGTGCTCCTTCTGGAAGATGCTCTGAACAATGTTTGGAGCTGGAGAGGTGATTGCTCCAAGAGGTGAGTCTTAATTGTGAAGCAGCATCTGTGTGAAATGGTGGCCCATTTAAGGGTTTATTGATGGAGGAGAAAGGGCAGGATGACAAGGTGGGGATCAGGAGCCTCTCATGAAGCTACACACCCTTGTAAGAAGAAGCCTGTGAAAGTCAAAAGGCTGTTTGTGAAAGGACTCCATGAACACGAGCAAACAACAACTTTGGTGGTTAAAAGTGAAGGTATAAAATTAAAGGAATGGGTTATGCTTATTAAAACTGTTCTTTTTTAAATAAAAAATTACAGTGTTTAGGCTACCACCTTGTGTTTCCTTAATAAGGAAGCCATGTCCCAGCGTTATGACAGGAATTAGTCATTGTCCATGTGGTTAATAATAACAAATATACTTCAGAAGTTAAAGAACCTATTTCTGGTTCTCAGTTGACAGTGAGAATCGCTGTGGGTTTGCTGGGTGACTGGATCAAAAGAAACCACACTACTTTCTTCTCCCAGTTTCCAAATCTGCATCCCTTCCTCCCTGTTCTGCATACCTATGCATAGGAGCTTCCATCTCTTTGATCCACTAACCCCTACTTTGAATAATCTAGACTGAGACCATCTAAAGAACTCTCAAAGCTCTGACCTGCTTGAGTATGCTCTCAGAAATGAGTATTTCCCCTGATCCCTGCTATTAAGCCAACTCTGAATTGGAGTTTGAAAGATGTAGCATGGAACAGTCCTCCATGCCCTGTCCTCCAAGAGTTCTCAGTCTAGCTCTGTATAAAGCAGCATCACAGTGCTAAGTGCTATCAGAGAAAAAGAGCTCCCGATTCTGTAGGCCTGTGTATGTGTGTTAGGGGAGGCAGCCTGGAGCAAGGTAGAGTACAGAAAAGGGAAGGCTTGTTCCATGTGGGTTCTGAGCATCTTCCAAGACATTAATGGAAGTTTAGTTCAGTAGATAAGGACAGTCCACATTGGCTTCATTCCCAGCTCTGCCTCTTATTAGCTCTGTTACCTTAAGTTACTTAACCTCTCTGTGCCTCAGTTTCTTCAGCCATAATATAGTATACTTACATCCTAAGGTGGCTATGAGGATTCAGTGACTTAACTTGTACAGAACACTTAAAATACTGCCTGCCCATCTCATAAAAAATACTCTCATCATATTTTGTATGAACATATATAAGTGTGGTGTAAGTAGATCTATCCTTTTTTTTCTTACTTGAGATTATTCTGGGTTCCATTTGGTGGCACATCTCCAAGAGTGGATGTTGCAATGTTGCAATGGTTGATGGAGTTACATTCTTCACAATTTAAATTTGGGGTCTCTATTCAGACTGTTTGGCTGTGAAAAATGTAGATACTTGTTTCTCTAACCCATATTAGGACACATTGTCACTGTTTGGAGATACTGGTGTGTGGAGCAATGTTAAGGCTGTTTGAAGAACTTGGAGATACATTGTTGATCTTAAAAACCCCTAAAAATAGGCTAGAACTTATATGTTTTTTAGTCGGATAAATAGATCACTTTATATCTCAACCTCCTGAGACCTGTGCTTCTCTAGGCTATTATGGTTTCTGAGAGTTCTATTAGATATGAAGCAAAATGACCTTTTGATCTCTTGCTCCTTCAATGTGGGCCCTGGGTTGTCATAAAGAGGTGCCAGCCCTTGCCAGGGTGCTCCCTGATTTAGCCCCCAGAAGCAGTGGATCCAAATCCAAGTCTAGGATTCTTCGTTTACAGTTATTTGGTATAGGTGGGAGTTTGCTCTGGACATTTTTGTCCAAAGAAAAAGAAGGGATCGAGAAGAAAGGTGCCATCAGCCCGGACAAGCCAACAAGTCTGGGGGATGCTCAGTCTCCCACAAGGCAGGTACCCTATGTGATTCCCATCTAGTACTAAAGAGGCTGGAGTGTTGGCACATCCTGAAATGACACTGATCTTGGCCAGGCAGTTGGGGTAATTGGACTTTCAAGATGAACTTCCTGAACAATCTCGCCACTGTGACTGGCACAAACAGGCTTTTCTTTAGCTGCAGACATTCATGTCTTCTCACTCCAACTTTTTTTTCTTGAACAAACATATGTATTGTGGCCAATGCAAGGAAAATCCCACTCATCATTTTGTTCTGAGTTGTTTCGGCCCTGGAACAATAGCCTAGTGTACCAGGGGCCCTTGAAAATCTGGTTTCCATGTCTGGGTCTAGTTTTGTGATGGTCCTGGAAACACCCGAAGGCCAGGAAGCCATTGGTATTGCCAAAGGACCTCTACTATCATAGTCACCATTGGCTTTGTATGTGATTGGCTCCCTTTTCCATTTTCAGAGCGTGAGCTTCAGCAATAACTTCAGGGGCAGCACTGGTCATCCAGAATATCCCCAGATATGCCCTGAAACCAAAGAGTTTTCTAAGTACCTGTCTCTTCGCCCATGAGCTGCCTTCTTCATGTCTTAAATGGTTATAGCCAAGGACTCGTATTCTTCCTTGAGCTTCTGATTCACTCAGGTAGAAGAAATGCACCATGGACCAGTGAATACGTACTCTCCAGGGCCAGACACAGGGTTAGGTGCTTCTCATCTTTCCTCTTGTTGAAACCCTGAAAATTCCATGAGGTTTTTAGTCACTGACTGAGGTGTATTAATTGTGTTAGGCACAGACTACACAGTGAGGGGCAAATCAGACAGTCGTTTGTATCAGAGAGGTTACTGCTGACTAGTAGAAGTGGAAGCTGTTATCGCCATTGAAGAGGAGACTGAGGTTCAAAGAATCAGTACTTTCTGAAAGCCAGGGGGTAATAAAGGGTGGAGCCACAACTCAGACGCCTGTCTGACTGAAAGACCGTCCTTCTTCCACTCTGCCATACTGCCTTCCTACAGGAAGCTTAATCTGTGGTTCTACTTAAAATATGAGGAAACATCTGGAATATTCATTTTCAACCACATTTCAGACTCAGAAAGTGGAGCCTAAGGAATAGCCCTGTTGGCTCCTCACAGAGAGTGGGTAAGAGTAGAAAAGAATTGCTGATCTCAAGCATTTTGTTACCAGAATAACCCCATCGGAGAGGCCTCCTGAACGGGGATGCATGTTGGCCAGACAGTGTAGGGGATTTATTTCCCGAGTTGGAGGACAGAACTTGAATTCTAGTCCAGCTCTGCAGCCTCCCTGGAGTCCTGCTTGCTGAAGAGGTGCAGCATCTGGACGAGGACTTTCCAGCAGGGCTACAGCCCTGCGGTGCCGAGGCAGTTAACTATTAAACAAGAAGCAGCCTTTGGCTACAAACCTACTGCTTTGGGTTCCAGGGCGCAGGATAAAAATATACAACTGGAAAGACAAGCTCCCAATTAAGTGGAAGAGCTCGAGCAAGAGATGTTTCAAATACTGTGTCGCCAGTGACCACACGCGGGCCTGCTGTCTCCTCAGACGGCCCCACTCTCCCCGCCCCATACTTAGCGTTGGCTCCAGCAGCTTGTGGGGGATGTCCGCTGGCAGCGCACAGACCTTTTCTCTTTTCCATTCAAAAAAAAAAAAAACTTGCTTGCCTTCAGCCCTCAGCCCAGGGATTGATCCTCTTCGGTGTCTTGGAAGAGTAGATTGTCAGAACTAGAAGCATCCTTACAGGTCATCTAGCCTAGTCCAGCTCTTTGCTCTGATGATATGGAAGGAGAGGAATTGACTTGACTACAGTCACCTTGTGGACAAGGTTAGCAACAAGGAGATGAAAAGCTTAGGTCGGCAGCTCTCCCCAATCCCAACCCCACCCCCTATTCGGAACCAACACCATTTGGTGACCTGCCAGTTACACCTCTTTTCTCTCCCCCCCCAAACATGAGAGGACTCAGTCCCCCACCCCCCCTTTTACAGGAAAGGATGCGGAGGCAAGGAGTGTAAGCAGTGCCCACAGAACTGACGAGAACAAATGCCAGAAAGGGAACCACAGAATCCAGACTAGCAGGCCTGGGCCTTCACCCTCTGACCGCATTCCCTCTCTAAGAACATGTTGTGGGAGGACTGAATTTGGCCTCCTCTGTGCTCCAAGCCTGCACCAGGCCTCCCAATGGCTTCTAGATTCCTGGCTTGCTCTTGCCACTGACTTGCCCCGCTACGGCTGCCTGGGACAACCTTACAACTCCAGTGACTTTGAATCTTGCCAAGACAAGCCCAATAGTTACTTTCAGACTCGAGTTCTTGCCAACCCAGAAATAGTAATTGCCTGAAGGATTCCAAAAAGCTGGACTTTATCTGCAGCAGAGTCTCAGTAAATCAAAACACAGGTCTTATCTCCCTGTGCTCTCCTCTCTGTTGTGTGGTCTCCTAAATGAAAAATGTTACCTAATTGCCTAGAACAGCTGGCCTGATGTTTAATTATTTCGCCTTGCTAACCTGATATTCTGGGCCAATAAATTGTACATAGGGAGTGGATAATGCTCGCTACATATCATCCTTGTTCAGGTTTCCTTTGTGAGAAATGTTGATTTCAGCCACCAGAGGGAATTCCAGATTTGAATGCTGTTAGCAATAACTGCATTTGTCTGCTGTTGGAACCCCCCTTTATTCATCTGAGGAACAGTTTGCTTAGAAAATGCCTTTAATCTTCTCCCAAACATTCCAGTGGTGTGCCCTCCTGTACTGTACATCACAGCCGCATGCCCTGTTCCGAGGCCCGGGAGGGCCTGCAGGAGAGTCTCACCCTCCACCTCAGAGCCTGTGCTCTCACTTCAGAGAGCAAAGAAGCTCAGGGAAAGGCAGCCCAATTTCCCTGGTGAGTGACAGAGTCAGGATAGGCCAGCGAACACCAGTGGTTCTTCTTAACCCTGGCACTCTCCAGCCTCACCCTCTGTGGGCCCTGATTCTGATCAGGACAAATGACTTAGTCCCTTGCTCTGTCTTTTGCCCTTTGCCTTAGCTCTTCCCTGTCTCTAGATGTTCCCTTACTCACCGCTCACCTCACCTCCTCTTCCTTTCTGCCACATGCTCCCTGCATGGCCTCTGTCACCACCTTCCCCTGCACCCCTTAGTAGGCTCAGAGGTTCCCATGGCTAATAGTGAGCTCTCCCTCTACCCTCTACCCTTGTTTCCCCGAACTTCTTCCGGAGTAGGACTTTATCTTTTCATCTTTGATTCTCCAGTGCTTAGAATAGTGTCTGATATGGAGCCAGTGCTTAGTAAATATATGCTCAACGGGTGATGTGTTTTAAGGAGAAGCCTATGATGTCATTCTGAGCAGCAAAGATCTGGTCATAGAGCTGTACATAAACGCTGTCTCATATAAGAAAGGAAAGAGAAAGGGAGGGAGGAAAGAAAATAAACAAAAAGAAGAGATGAATTCTTCAGGAAAGAAATCCAGGGTCCTCTGAATGACATGGGCCCTTCTCTTCGACACATACTTGGGCTTACATGCAAGACTGTGTGTGCTGGGCTCTATTCCTCCAGGTAATATATAACAATTCCTTCCATTTAGGTTTATTAAATTAACAGTTTCAACTTAAATTACGGTTAGCTGTTTCCCCCTAAGGAATTCCTTTGATGACTTGTACAAGAAGCTAACTCCTGCCACTGCCAATCTTTTTATGAAACTGCTACTATATGACCCAAATTTCCTTTTGCACTTAGTCACTGATGCTACCATTAGTTTGGAAGACTCACAATTCTGAGATGGGCCTAGCATGTATAAAAATTGCTTTCTCTACATTTTCTTAATATTTTCAGATTTCCATAGAGTTGTGTCTTCTCTCGAAATTTAACATTCATATACTATATCCATTATATTATATTTAGCTATTCCCGCCGCCCCCACCCCACCCCACCCCCATTTGATCGATTTGTGCGTTTTGTTGCCAAGCTTTTAAGATGCCTCCGCTCTGTGTCTTCCTGCCACATCAGTAGGTCAGGACAAAGCTGATGGGCCAGTGAGAGAGGGGACTCTCTGGGACACCCAGAGCCCACCCAGGGGTGCCACATATAATAGGCTGCAGTCAAACTATGTGAAGCAACACTTCCTAAACAATGGGTCACGTGCTTTTATCCTTTCATTCATTCACCTACCCATGGTGTTATTTTCACTATCAACAAAAACTCTTTCTCAAATACTTACTTGTTTGTGGGCCTGTGCTGTTAGGCCTGCTGAGCTAGATTGTTCCTGGTTTCCAAGCTTTGGACCAGGGAGGTGCCATTCCTGGCAGCATGGTACGATGGGGACATAAGGACAGGGTCCTGTGCCGACTTCTGGGCTGGCACGGTGGTAGCAAATTAGGGACAGCTGGCACTGGGACCTCACTAACTCAGAGAGAATCTGGCAAGACTGTTCTGGGTGGGGTCGGAGAGTGGTAGTTAACCGGATAAGATATCATCTTGTTCCTGGACAATTGAAGCTGATGAAGGCAGGGATCCAACGCACAAATTGGGAGAAGTGTCTTTTGGGATGGCATAGAGTCTACTTATTAGAGGCTAGTGGTCTGCCATGGGGACCCGGTGTTCAGTCTTCCTCCTCCACCCTCTTAAGGGCAGGTTTGGACAAAGAACCTGGGAGACATCTGAAGGTGGGAAAAAGCCAAGAAGAGCTACCAGAATGCTCTGCCAAGACTGCTCTGCAGGCCTGACATGGGCAACCAAGGGCAAAGGGCCACGCCTGGTTGGGGTGCCCGGGACATGCAGGAAGCAGGAGCAGACTTCCTCCGCTCCTCTCCTGCCACCACCTCACCAGGAATCAGCCTCTGGCTGGAAGGGATGGGCACCAGCTTTATAGAATGTCTGGGACAGTTTCTCTGCTAGGTGGACTCAATCTTCTGTTTAACGTGTTGTCTGTGGCCAGAGGTTAATGAGGACTCTGCAGGTAATTCTGAGGTTGGGCTGGAAAGTCCAGAACTCACTGACTTTTCCAAATAGGAGTCAACCTTCCTCAACCAGCAGGATAAGCCATGTCCAATCTCTGCTTCCTCGTGGCAACTGAGCAGCATCTATCCCCTTCGCCTTTCCAGTGGTTGTAGTGAAATAGAGTCTCTCTGGAAGTCTCTCTGAAAGCCCTGGGGTGACACCATCTCCCTCTCCCATAGCCACGCCCTGTTCCCTTCCCCGAAGTGACAGATGTGACCCTTTCTCAGTGTCCTGTAGCATTAATGAGGGATGGCCAGCATAATAACACATTGAACCACTAACAAGGAAGGTTATTTCCCAGATTTCTCCCCACCCTGTGGTGAGGCAGCAGCTTGGCATGGGCACTGAAGATCCTGCTCCTGCTCCGAGGACGTGCGCTATTTCCAGCCTGGGCTGTCCACCTGCAGCTTTCTGCTGGTGTTAGCAGTTTCAGCTCCCATTATTAGAGTCCAGCTGGAGCGCCTTTGAAGTCGGTCCCATAATGTTAAACGTTAACTATAATTTCTCTTGGCCCCTGCTGCAGAGTGCATTCCCCTTGTTGGTATGATAATAGCCACGGTGACATTGGCTATGTTCTAGCTGACCACCTCAGCACTTGCTTTCTCTCCCACAGTGACACAGAAAGAGCTTTGTTTGGTGCATCGTGAAATCGGGTTTTTGACCTGGTCTGCCAGGAAGCCACGTGACCTTGAACAAGTCTATTCTCTTACCCTATCCTTATTTAGGAAAATAAGATGCTGTGATTGGGTTCAGACAAGAGGCTCTGTAAGCCTTTCCATCTTTAAGTCTGCAATTCCAAGAATTGGAGAAGGCACAGTTACGTTCAACTTCTTGCTTCTGACTTGTGTCTGCGTCGCTCCCCACTGGTAGTTAACCAGGACCGGGGATACTAGTAATAAGTAGAGATCCCAGGGTCATTCTGACCATTTGAACTCAAAATCCTCAGAGAGCTTTCTGTTCTAATAAAAAGGCATAATATTGGTTATATGACACCCCCTACATCAAACTCTATCACATTAAGGAAACCTTAGAACTCAGACCTGCAGTCTGGCCTGATAATTTACAATTCTGCTGGGATTGGTATGAGGAATAATTATATCTATTTATTTATTCCACTGTCAGAATGTTGACACTAGGTTTTCATATTGTCTCTGTCACTAAAGATTTTAATTAAATAATATGTCAAATGTATTGATCATATTCTTATAAATTTGCTTGATATGCCACAGAGGCCTTTTGTTGTTACAGTATACCACCAGATTAAATTCAAAAGTTTGCCAGAGTATCTAGGTCTGTTTAAGTGATTTTTTTTAATTTTTAAAAACTGCCAATTTTTAACATGTTGTTTTGACACTGACTGAAGTATTTTCATTTTTCTCTCTAGTGCAGTACTGTGTCCATTTTAGCCTTTTGTCAGACCAAAACAGCTGAAATTCCATTAAATTGAAACTTATATGTTGTTGAAGGTGGATTTTAAATGTCTTTTTCTGTATAAGCACATAGTTTTCAAAATCAGTCTGCTTTTTTGTGCATTTATTCGAAGAAACGTTCAAAGACAAAAGAGTAACTTTGCAATTTATTCTAGCCTTCCATTCCATTCTTCCAATATAGAAATAATTGACATACATTTACTGATCAACTACTATATTTCTAAAAGTGCTACAAATTAATTCTAGCTATCTAAGGAGATGAGATCTGTTAAAACGATAAGTAGGCAAGATGGGGATTGAAATAAGAGGGGTGTTTCTGGATAGATTATGAGAACAGGTATGGTGGCAAAGGCGCATGCAGAGGCACCAGGGGCAACAAGACCCCAAGGCTGGCAGCAGGAACAATGGGTGAGAGAGACAGGAAAATATCTGAGATATTCAGGACACGCCTATGCCTAGGAGTGTTTACCTATCTCAATTCATTCTGAGATGCTTTTTGCCCTTGTTGTACAAAACTATTATGTTAAATCCAAGGCCCTACATGTTTGCCAAAAGGAGGAAAAAAATCAAGGTTTTTCTACCTGGTAGATGAGGGGAAAAAATACTGGCCATATTTATGCATCTATACTTTGCCTTATATACCTAGAGAAATAATGAGCAAATGGAATTTAAAAGTTCATATAAGTGTGGTATGATAACCTCCAGAGAGAAACTTCAGACATGGGGAACTGAGAAAAGGGGTAAATGAATTTGAGAAAAATTATGTCCTCTAACTGGTACCAGTATATGCTGTGCATTCTAGAGTTCTTCAGATTTGGCCTCTTACAGCCTTGGATGGACACATGGTGTTTTTCTTGTATAACAGAAAAGGAAGTTTAGGCTTTTACCTACCTGCCCCTAGGTTCACAGGCCTTCAAAACCTGGATTTTCCATGCAACATTGCCCTTAGTTAGTTTCTCTCATATCTGCTTCAGACAGCCACTAGATTTTGCCTGTCACTATACATGCTTCATTCCAAATCCTATAGCAGTTCCAAACAAATAGACGTTTTTTTCATCCCCATTTTTCAGATGTAAAACTGAGATTCAGAGAGGTCAAGTAAATTGATGCAAGTACAAAGCTAGTAATGGACAACACCAGAATTTAAAATCAGGCCACTTTGACCCTGAATCCCAGTACATTAGCTGTCTCTTCCTAGACAGCCACACTACACACCAGAAAGATTCATGTTTCTCACTTGTCCCTGGGCCCCCCAGCCAGGCACCACTGTGAAAGAAAGGATTTGATGTCAGCTCTTTTTCAGGCCCAGTTCGCCTTTGCTTGTCTTAAGTCACGAAACATTTACCTGCTTTAGTGACAGGACCCAGAGGGTATAATTAGACTTTTTCTAATATTTGCTTAGGATATTTAATATGTTTTCTTAATAGGCAAAGAGGATTTCTTCAATCTGCCTGAAACATGTATAATAAGCTCTTTAATCATAATAATAATCATATGTCTCCTGAGTACAGTGTTTTAACATTTACAAAAGACTGTCATATTACTTATTTGAAATGATGCTTAGGGCATGCTGAGATACAGGCAGAGATTAACACCATTATTTCATTGTACCGATTTTTTAAAAAGAGGCCCCTAGCTTTTAAGATTTTCTTGTATCACACAAGTAGTAAGTAGTGTCTTCTCAGTCCTTAATCTAGTGTTTCTGGCCTTCCTTTTTCCATCCAAAAATAACTAGAAATGTGGTATCTTCAATTTCTTGTCTTTGCTCATTGGTTTATAATAGGCTCTCAACTTCCTTCTAGCACCCAGTTCTCTGGATAGATGAGGCATGAAATAAAATGACCACACCTTACTAACCCAAGGAAGGACAGAATAGTAGTAAAGGAAAAAAGACCCTTGTTCTAATTGACTGAGAGATGAACTTGCATCCATTCTCTCCATCCCTTGGGGAGCTGGTGATCTCTCGCCAGAGATCTTGGTTGTAGTCCTGGACTGGGGTGGGAGAAAGACCTGAGCAAAAGCAGAGGCCATTTGGTGAGGTGGGGGAGGTTCTGGCCGGGAAGCTCATTCCCCTGTGTGCCATCTGGGTACCACTGGACCACCAGGCTCCCTTGCTTCAGGGAATCTTGCTCTGCTGAATGTCACTTGGTTAGCATTTATCCACCTTGTCATCAAGAGTTTTTCACACATGGGCCTCCCTGGTGGCGCAGGCGGTTGAGCGCCGCACTGTGAAGCTGTCCACAACCTCTGCAGGGCGGGTTCAATCCTGGCCAGCCAGCAAGAATCCCACATGACACAGCAGACCTCTCCTGTCGTGCCCGCTGCTCCCCTCAGCAGTGTATTTCGTCAGTCTGCCTGTTCTGTTCCCCGCTCTATCTCTGGTGAATCCTCTCACTCTCCTGCACATCTGGCCTATACCCTGGTTCTTGTATAAATAAATAAGTCTTAAAAAAAAAAAGAGTTTTTCACACTTGCAGCTGCTTATATTCTCTGAGAATCAGACTGGCCTAGCATTTTCTTCTCTGGCCCCAACTTTGGCTAGGAGACGAGAGAAAAAGCAGGAAGAGCCCTGGGGGGCTGGGATTTAGGCCTTATGGCCTCCATGACCTGGAGCATATTATTTATTGTCTCCAAGCTTTGGTTTAGTCTCTTCATCAATAAGATGTGAGTAACACCACTTCCCACTTATTTCCTCAGACATCCACACAAATGTGAAGGACTCACTCTGAGGGCAGGTGCTTCTCTCTCAAAGAGTATGTTTTCAGGGGCTCAGCCAAACTGAGCAGTTCTAAGAAGTGAAAAAATCTTTCTCCCATCACTCTTAGTGAAGACCAGTATTGCCTACTGGGTTACACCCATCCTCCAAGCCTTTTGCCTTCCTCCTAGGAGTGAGGGTGTAACTCAGCCATGACGCGCCTGGGACATTTCTTCAGGCTGAGACTTCGCCCAGAACATGGCCTTGCTCTCAAGCCTCCGCTCTTTCCTTTCTCCTCCCTCTCTCTGGCCTCCATTTCATTTCAAACAAGTGAGTTGTGTTAGTGAGTTTTTTAATGAGGGTTTTCCAGCCTCTTGTTTTTTTGTCCTTGATTATAAAGAACTCCCAGTTACTCAAAGCTGAAAATAAAATTTGGCCAGAAGTACGCTGAGAGTATAGTCTCATTATTGGTGTTGATATTTTTAAGCCTCTCTTTAAAAAAAAAAAAAAGAAAAAGACTCTTGGAGAAAAGGGAGGTTTGTCATGGAATGAATATCTGTTTGAGTACTCTAGGGTGAGGACTTTACATCTTTTGCAGAAAACAAGGCGCCTTCCTTCTTTTCAGGGAGAGTTGTGGCTATTTTGATGGCTTTTGAAAGCACCACAATTAATTTGATTGAGCTGCTAAGTAGTTGGTTAAAAAAAAAAAAGAAAAAGGATAATGGTCACATGAATTTAGCATCACATGGGGAAATTTGTTGTAACCCAGCAGTCTTTTTTAGACAGCTGATGACCATGAGCCAGATTGTTCATTTCACAAAAGGGAGTCTTTTAAAGATGAGAAGACTTTTGTCTAGAGCCCAAACTTCCCCAGGGGATGGACTCATTTATAACCCATTCTGATGATTTTTTCCTCTGAAATCTGACTGGTTAAATATGAATATATGTGGAGCGCTCAGCTACAGCATGGAAATAAGCAGGGTGATGAGAACTTGGCCTAAGGGAGTTCCAGCCTTGGGTTCTAGTCTTAGCTGTGATGCTCCCTGGTGGGCCATATTATCCCCAGGGCCCCCCTGTCCTGCCTTGGGGTTTAGTTTTCTACTCTGTAAAACTAAGTTTCCTATCTTGGAAGATAGGTTTGGAAGAGAAAACTCACTAATAATATAAAAGCACTTTAAGAAATGGCTTAGTTTGTTCTCAGAGTGATAACCTCGAGGGTATGTGGGGTTGATGAATCTGGGGAGGCATTGGTGACCAAGCTCCCCAGTTCCTTCCTCCATATGGCATCTCAGTCAAAAGGGAGGCCTCTGTTTCCTTAGGCTCCACTTCCCTCCAAGGATCCAGGGACGGACCATTCATCACCGTGGGGCAGAATCCAGAGCAGGAAGCGGCCGCCCTGTGCTGTGCTCTGCTGCTCCTAAGCTATCTGGCAGGAGCAGGCTGCCCTCACTCAGCCACAGGCCTCTTGGTCCCTGTGTGAGTTAGTTGGCCCTTTGTCTCTCCTTTTTTCCGGACTATCTCTTCCTTCTTCTTTGTACATTCCTCCTGGAGGAACATGATAACTCATCGTCAAAGTCTGGATGGAAGACAAGATGAGGACTGTTCCTGTCTTGAGGGTTTTGGGGTCTTTTCATCACATTCACCCTAGTTTCCAGCTGGAATCTTAGTACTTCTTCAGTCAGGACCTCCTTCCTCTGTGTTCCCAGGGCCCTCTGTATGCTCTGCCAGAGTGCTTAGCACACGGGCAATCTCTTCTATCAGGCTGAGGACTCCTCCTGTCTTTGTCTCTATCCCCAGGGCTTCACCTATGCTAAGTACTCAATAGATGTTTCAATCAATGGTTGAATGAATGAATGAGAGATGAAAGGGAAGTTGGAGTATTTATAGCTCAGCCCCTTCATTGTACAGTTGAAGAAACTGAACCACACAGCTGCTGTGTGAATTGATCACACAGAGAAAACTAGATCTGGGATTAAATATATATACAAATACTACATATTGTACATATTTAAATATATATAATTTCTAATAAATATATATTCATATATTATGTACTGATACATATAATAACTCCAGTTCTAGTATCTCTGTATACATCCGGACTCAGAGTTGACTGTGTATTAAACAGCAAACT
Organism: Talpa occidentalis; assembly: GCF_014898055.3. Lineage (NCBI taxonomy): Eukaryota > Metazoa > Chordata > Mammalia > Eulipotyphla > Talpidae > Talpa > Talpa occidentalis. Next base: position 107,854,294 of record NW_023605083.1, read on the forward strand.
GAACCAGCCCTCAAATGAAGGGAGAGCTGGCCTCAGAGTCAGCAACCTGGCTTCGAATCCTGTGGGTGACCTGTTCTGTGACCTTGGCTAAATCATTTCCTCTCCCTCATCTCATGAGCCTCATTTTTAAGATATGTGTGTAGATAAGGTGATTGTTCTACAATCTCTCCATGTTCAAAAGTCTAATGTCCTAAGAATTTCATTAAGTTTTTAGAAGAAAGTTGAAGGGAAATTTAAAAAAAAAAAAAAAAAACATTTAAAAGATAAGTTTCTACAAAGGAGATATTTTGTTAAAAAGACTCATGTTAGGCCCATTTCCGCTGGGGTCTCATTGTGAACCCATCACCTATGTTTTAGAATTGTCCCTGTCTTCTCTCCACACCAACTGAGATCCTGGTAAGAGGCTTTTGAGTGACCCTGTGTCTCTGCACCACAGACAAGCCATTGGCTCCAGCACAGTCGCCTTTAGGAAGCTGCGGAATTGAGTTTCTGTGCGGGGTGGAGACTATGACCAGAAACTTGGAGAGACACACAGAGACCCAACCTTTCACAGGGCAATGGGGAGGCCTCCACCATGTCACACAAGTACTCAGGCACCCCACCCTGACCTGCCCTAACAGTTCTCTGACCTCCCTGGGGCTGGAGAGGTGACCCTCTGCCTCAGGGCGCTGAGCAAGACTGTCTGCTGTTCCTGGGAAGACTTGCACTGGCTCTCCCTGAGGGTGTGCAGAGCTGAAGAGCCACACCAATTCATTCCTAGTCAGTGGCAGGCACATTTCACACTGAATTCCACCCCGTGGGCCTGTGTCTAATTGGACAAATTTGAACAGCAGGCAGCATAGCCACTGCAGCAAGGAACATTGATATATGGCCCAAGCAAGGGACTCAGATCTTAAAGTGACAGGGGTTCTTTTTCAAAAATGACTGGCTGAATTCCAGGAGTAACAGGCCTGACTAGCAAAAGAGAGTTGGACCAACTCTACAAAGCAGGGTCTCTTTGGAAGAGGTGGTTTTGAAAAAAAGGTGTCTCCATTACTCCCGGTCTTTGTGACAAGATAAACAGGATAAGGTGGTCTCTCGGGACTGTCATCCGGGAACCAGTTAAGCTGGATGCTTCTCCCACCAAAAAACTCACAGCATCTGATTAAATCATGGCATCAGAAAATATTGAAAATATTGAGCAAGGAAGCCTTGAAAGAAAAAAATGAAAAATCGTGTTGTCATACTTTACCAACCACCCACCATTCATTAATTTGACATCCATTAAGTATCTATTAAATGCTACAGTGTGTCCTATGAAATTGCACTGTGCTTGGACACAGTGAAGCTTGTGAAGCTTATGAGCTGGGAAGAGGAAAAGCCATTCATCAAATAACCTCACAAATGAACATAATTACAAATTGTGTGAAGTGTTATAAAAGGAAAATTCTACTTGTAAATGAGAGCATCTGAAAGGCTTATTCAGGGCTTATTCAGGCTTATTCCCTAAGGATGTCACATTTAAGCTAAGCTTTCAGGGCAGAGTTAAGTAAGTAAAGGGGGCAAGAGTTGGGGAGGTGAGGAAATGGTCAAGTTGAAAGTGGGCCTTCCTGCCTGGAGCTCAGTGCCCAAGGGGGGAAATGATATACTCCCGTGAAGGATTTATAACAGATGGAAATGGACAGAGTGTGATATTTGGGAGGTAGAATCAGCAAGACTTTATAATGGAGTAAAAATAGATAAGTGAGAGATGTGGAGATGTTAAGGGTGGTCCTCAGTTTTCTGACTCACTTTACCTGTTTTCCTTCATTCACTGAGTTGCCAGCCGTGAGGTAAATGAGACGTGGACACTTTGGGTGACCCTGGAGGTGTGGCATGTGGGTGTTAACTCCAGTTGGATCTATGGGTCTTCGGAAATCTATGGGTCTTCGTGTCTCCTCGGAGCTGGGTGGGGAGAGAGGAATGAGAGCTGATAAAATGAAGGAGCTCCTGAATTGGCCTGAGCCACCCAATACAGACCTTAATTCCTTGAGCAGCAGGCTGTTCTTCTCAGTGGAAGAACAGAAACATGAGCCTGTGTCCAGTTGGCTAAGTTGATGACCTGATGGCTTCTCAGACCAACCTACCTGGTCACCCCTCAGAACACATCCTGGTGAGCACACAGGGTGAGAACACACCTGGTGAGTGCATGGAGGGACCACCTGGAAAGCCCACCCTAATCCCAGGACTATTACTCTGCTCAGAGCATGGCCTGGGCAAACTACTTTCCCTCTCTGAGCCTGTTTGCCCATTTGCTAAGTCTGCAGATGGTGCTGAGTTGTCTATGCCGCAACCATGGTGGATCTCCTGCCATTTCCCTGACAGGTCAGGTGAAGCCACCTCCCAAGTCTCTCTCAGTTAGGAGTGTGCATTGTGGAGCTGTCGGGAGGGCCCAGCACTGTGGAAGGCACATAGGAGGATTTTCAGTCCTCCTATGTTTGTTGTTGACCACCTACAACAGCTGCTCGATGTGAAGCTTGTGAGATACTGTCCTGCCTTCCATTATTTCCAATCTTTTCTGAAAGGCAAGAGGAATATGGAGATGGTGGAGGCTGGGAACAAGAGATGAAATCTTTGATCAGTTTCTAAAAGTTCTTGCTGAACTTCAGAGACTGTCCTCTCCTAAGGTGCGTGGTAAACCCTGGTGGTTGTTCAGAACATCCTGTTTTCTGAATCAGCTTCCGACAGGGTGTGAACACCTGAGCTGCTGAAACCAACTCGGGAGTGGTGGGCCAGAGCCAGACGCCCCTGTCCCTTTATTCCAGCTGACCCCTGCTGCCCACTGTGGCAGCGAACTAGGGTCCAAATACTCTCTTTTTACATCCTACTCCAGGGTAAGAGAGAGTGAAAAGGAATTTTTTTTTAAGATTTTATTTTTATGTAGAAGAACTGGGGTGTAGGCCAGAGGTGCAGGGGGTGAGAGGATTCTCACAGACAGAGTGGGGAGCAGAAGAGGCAGATCTACTGAAATACACTGCTGAGGGGAGCAGCGAGTGAGACAGGAGAGGTCTTGCTGTGTCATGTGGGTTAGTTCAACTGGCCAGAGATCAAACTCATGCTGCAGTGGCTGCCGATAGCTTCGTAGGGCTGACATTTAACCTCTCGCACTGCCAGGGAGGCCCTGAAAGGGAATTCTTGCCATGAAAACCCATGAACGAAACCCATTATTTCAGTGCCGTCTCTATCCGATAGGGCAGGTGTGGCACTTGTGCTCATTGTTCAAAGTGACTGCTCTCTGAACCCTAAACCCATCACTGGCACTGACAGCATTTATCTTCCCATAATTGAGCCCATGATGGCTTTTGGTGGTGTACTTTTTTTGGTTTGTACCAAACCAACCTTTTCCATGTACCATCCTGTGCTGGTCTGTCTCTTCTGCATGTTGGGCTAATCTTCTCCATATGTGTGTCTGGTTTGGCATGAGCACCCCGACCTCCCATGAGTAGGTTGAGGCTGCCCCACTGCCCCACACAAGTACAGAGAGTTGCTGCCTACCCAGACAGGCTCTGGGACTGGGTCATCAGCTGGCTCTCGGGGGCCCGCCCCCCTTTAGACCCTCCCTCTAAGAAAGGTTCTGTGGCACCCAGGTGGGCTTCTTGGTTGGTTTAGCAGGCCATGAGGAGAAGATATTCTTTGCTCAGCTGCTGCCTGGTGATTCACCTAGGACAGTCTCACTGGGACAGTGGACCTGAGGTGTACCCGCTGTTAGCCAGGCAACGTGTGAGCTCAGGAAGGGAGTCCTCCGGGACTTGAACCTTCTGCTCTAACTACCAACATCCCCTCCCTTTCCCATCCCTGAGCTCTGCCTCTTTCTTCATCATGAAGCCCTTGCTCACCAAGTTTGTGAGCAGCAAATAGATTGATAGGGTTTATAGCTGCCGGCTGGTTGAAGGGGAACTACTTGAGAGTGGAAAATAAAATTTCATGCCAAGAGTGTATTACAGTTTAACCAAGTTCTTTCAAATTCATCATTTCTATTAATCACCACAACTACTCTGTGAAGTAAGAATGATTCTCCCCATCTTAAAGGAGAGATAACATAGGCCAAGAGAAGTCACCCTGTGAGTAAGAGGCAGAACAGGACCATTTCCTTGTCTCCTGCCTCCAAATTCAGGGCTCTTTGTAGAATATTGCCCTCCCAAGCCTACCCTGTGTCTGCCTAGTGGCATCTCAAGCCCTTTTGCATGTGCCTTACCATACCTTTTCCAGGGGCTCTTCCTGTCTCCCTGGAGCCACCTCAAGCCTCTCTCTAGATCTTAGTTGGCATATGAGTTAGAGGAGAAGCCTGTGTGGGCAAAAAATGAAATCCTGCCCCTAACCCTAGCCAATCCCACATGTATGGCATGGTCTATGCCAGCCCTTCCTTCCTCTCCAAGTCCAAGAGGCCCTTTTTATGCCCTTTAGATGAGCTATACAAGTGCTTGGACCTTTCTGGTCCTTTGTTTCCCTGGTTGAGACAAGAGGTCAGCATGTACACATTTATCAATTCATCCGTTTATTTAACAAATATTTCATGAGCTCCCAAGATTCAGATTCTAAGGCTCCGAGCCCTAGAGATTCAGAAAGGCCATCAACCATACTCTGCCCTCCAGATGTTCATAGTCTAGCAAGACACAGATGTGTAAACAGATAATCATGATGCAGTAGGAACATCAACAAAGTGTTTTCCAGCTCATGTCAAAGCTGTCTCCATTGAAAGCTGCTGAGAGAAGGAGAATGCAGGAATCATTCCTTGTAAGTCATGGAAAGGCATGTAGAAGACGTGAGTGAGCTGGATACCTACAGAGCTTCTCTGAGCCTCAAGTTACTCATCTAGAAAACAGAATGATAAAGCCTCTGTTGACAGAGTTTTTATTAAGAGTAACACAATGCATTCAAGCACTGAGCAAATGCCATACACATAGAATAGGTTATAAAAGAGCAAAGGTGCCACAGAGAATATTGGATTGTAATTTTTGAAAAATAATTGTCACAGGAACAGCTCATTACAGCAGCAACTAGTATTTATTGCTGCCTAGTAAATGCCTGCCTTGTTTATAGATGTTGGCCCCGAACCCGAGGCTGAGTCCTCTGGTGCAGTCTGGACCTCCTGCGCCGACGCTGGCCTCCTGCGCCGACGCTGGCCTCCAGGTGAATGAACCTGCACCTGCATCCAGCACAGGCCCTCAGTCACGGGAGAAGAAAGCTCTAACAGCCGCTGCACTGTGGTTGCCTGGGGGTCTCCTAGGGCAGGCCGGAAGTCGTAGGCACATCACCAGCCCCTCAAATAGCCTTGCATTATTTTCACCCACTTGTTTTTTTCACCAAGTGAACATAGGCAAACCTCCCTTTGAGAGCTGCTTTTGAATCAAGTCTGCTAACATTAACATCCTAAGGCCTCTGTATGCGCTGTAAATTCAGAGCAGAAATCCCTCTGAGGTGGAGAGAGCCATTCCCCTCTGGCCTAGCAGGCCTGGCTTCCCAGGCTGATTGACAGTGTGTCAATCAGCACCTGATTTTTCAATTTTTCAAGGCACCTGATTTTTCAGAACTGCCTCTTGACTCCCTCTCACTCAAACCAACTGTTTTTGTCCTCCATGCTTAACATAGTAAGGACCAAGCAGCGTAGACTCTGCTATTTGCCAGTCATTGGGTGGACATTTCTTGAGTTGCTCATCTGGGCCCCATGCTATGAGAAATGCAAAGATAGGGAGGTATAGAGACGATCCAAGAAGCCATGTCCCAACCAACAGTTATTATTTGCAATTAATTCATGTTGACACATTGAAGGAACTTTAATTAAAGGATTATTTGCCTGTTTGGAAGACAGTGTCCTGGTCTGGGAAATAGGGGTGCTAGTAATACCTCATAAATCCCTGATTAAAAATTGAACAACATGCCTACATGAGTACCCAGCACACACCAGTTTGTTCAGCCCATGCTGGTTCTCATTCTTTTGCCCTTTCAACTACCAGATATTTACTGGGGGATTACACACTACAGTGGACCCTGGGGATACCACAGTGGAGAGACCCAGGCAATCAGGAAGCTATTAGCCCAGCCTAGTAGGGGAAACACATTAAACAAATAATCACATAAATAAATATGCAATTACAAATTTCCCTTCCCTTGCTCTTCAGGGACTGGGGCACATTGCATCAGACCTTTATGGGTGGAGCAGAGAAGAGAGAAATGGCTCATTTTGGAGCTGGAAGGTTAGCTGGGACCTTCTGGGTCTGGCCAAAGGTCTGGCTCCCTTTTTCTGATTATGAGGCTCTGAGCAATGATCATAGGGTGCTTTTCTGCCCATGACTCCTTTAGGGCCGCTCCAGACTTAGGAGCAGCAGAAAGTCAGGGTCCTTGTGAGCCTGCTGTGCTGAGAAGCACCCAGGTTGATCCTGGCCCAGGTCGGCATCTTCTCTGGATGCTGCCTTGCTGGTGCTGGGAGGTCATAGTCCTTCTTAGACACTGGAAGGAAGGGAGAAAAATGCAAGCATTGGCTACATTTCCTACTCAGAAATGTGCAAACTCCAGCCTGACCAGGAAAGCAGGAGCCAGCCCAGGCTGAAGAGCGGGCACGCGAGAGGGCATCGCCTTGCTGGCAGCTATCTTTAGATTGACGGTCTTCAGACCCTGCCCAGAGGGTTGGCTAGACTCCCCGCCTCCTCTCTGTATTCTGCTCAGATGGAGGGCCTGTCGACTTTCCTGAGGCAAATGTAGCTCCGGAGGCCCTGCCCCAGCAGTGCTGCTCTGGATCAAGGCCTTGCTAAACTCCTAGCTCCCTGGTTTGCAAAGCAAACTTCAGCCTTGTACTATTTACCTTGGCAAGTCCAGGACCAGATTGATGATCTGCAAAGTGGATTTGTTATTTGGCTGTTTGCTTTGGCAGCTCTTGAAAGCGCTTTGCTGATTACAGTCCCAGATGTCACTGCATACATTACCCTGCTCTATAACGGGGCTTTGAACACTTTAATTTGAACTACAAATACTATTAAGCTTTTTGCACCTCTTCTCCCTTTAGTTCTTGGATATTAAATATCAGAACAGACAGCCTGCATTCCCCTAGGCTTCTTTCCATTGTCTTTGTCAGCCTCTTCCCAGAGAGGGCTTCTCCTTGTCTCTATAGGTCTTTCTAGAAACTTAACCAAGGCTCTCCAGTTTGGAGGTGCCGCAGGTCATTCCAAGTCTGGCTTCCCCACATTTCTAGTCCTGAATACTTTGTGCTAGTTCTCTGTTTTGTTTTGTTTTGTTTTGTTTTGTTTTGTTTTGTTTGTTTGTTGACTGTGTTCTTTGGGGAAAGATAGATTTGGGCCATGAATGTGTCATATGGCTTTACCCTTTGAGGACAAGGGTCTCCCAGAAAAGCCCTACTTTTCCACAAAAAGGCAGCAACGGAACCAAACTTCCCAACTCAAAGCCTGGTATTTCTGCTAAGACTCCCCTTTTTGTACTTTCCTAAAAATTCCTTCACCAGAGCAGAGCCGGGAGGCGAGTAAAGGTGGTATCTGTAATGGATGCAGTCGCTGGTCCATATATCTTTGGAGGTTATTGGTGGAGAGTGCTGGTGTTTCTGGCTAATGGTAGCGTATATGACTCCATGTTCTCCAAGGTAATTGCTTCTTCCTGTTGTAAATAAACCATTAGCTGGGGTCCTCGCCTCAGGAAGCAATTTAAGGCCCAAGGGAGGTAGCTGAAGAAGTCCACTTGCAGCCTCCAGGATGGGAGGCCTAGTTTGCCCAGTGCCTTGGGCCTCGGCTTTCCCCTGGAGTGACTGAGTTGTCCCGTCTTCCTTATGCCAGCCTCCTGCCAGGCTTCACCAAACTCCGAGTGAACTGCCTCTGTTTTTGTTACTCAAATAGCTATGTCTAGTTCACCTACACCAATTATCAGTGGGTTTTGATTTTGTTTTTGTTTTTTTTTCTTTTTTTTTTTTGGTTACTTGTTCCTTTCTCCTTTTTGCTCTCATTCTTTAAAGGTCAATTTTTCTTCACTCCCTCTCCTCTGGCCTTAAATATCTCAAGATTCTTGGCTGAAGCCGCCCAGCATTTCACTGGACTTGAAAGACAGAAAAGGTCTCTAAACTTTATATTTCTGTAAGAAAGCTTGTTCGAGCCCTTTCTTATAGCTGAGGAAACCGAGGCTCAGGGAAGACCTTGTCCATGGTCACACAGTCAGGCCAGGCTGAGATGGGGTTTTCCCGCTCTGTGTGACTCGGACCCTGTGTTCTCTCTGCCCACTGCTTCTGTTCCATCCCTACTCCAATCGGAGGTCTGAGTTCTGATTTAGGAATTACAGTTTCGCTTCTATGCCGTCAGCACTTCAAAGGTGGGCTGAATGTCCAGCTTAATTTTGTGTCCCATTGACTAGTACTGGGCTTGGCTTATTTTAGGTACCCAATAAATGTTTGCTGGGTGAATAACCATAAATCCACTCAAATAGTTCTGATTTTCAGCAACTGTGTCTCTTCCTTGTGGCTAATCCCTGTGTTGGTGGGTAGAGGTGGTGGGAACTTTCAACTCGGAAATATTTCAGCTGAAGAAGTTAATTCACTTTGTGAGTTTACTTTAGGAATAGAGATTATTGCCGTATTTTTGGCCACTACTCTCAAATTCTTCTAAACCTTTACTATAATAAGCAAATTGAGCAGATTAAGGACCTATTTAACTGCCAAGTGGTGTTCTGAACTATGTAAAGTTAGCCAGGGAGACTTTTTTCCCCCTATATAAAAGATTGTGTGGGTTCTGTGAACTTCTTTGCTTGTTTTTTTCTTTTTTTTAGCTCTTCCTGTTTTATTGTGTTTGAAGTATCTTTGTGGTGACCTGTTGAAGCAGGATTCTTCCATATGGAAGTGTTTCTTTAACTTTTTAATCATTTCTTTTGGGAAGTGGAGGGTTAGGGGTAGCAGATGTTTTTCTGGCATTGTCTGCTGAGTGGAGGTAGGGACTTTAGAGCCATGAGTCAGGCTAAGCGCAGCCCAGAAGAAGAAAGTCGGTCCCAGGGACAGGAGGCGGCCCATCACCACTGGATCTGGCAAGGCAGGCCTGTGTGGGAGTAGATCCTTCTGCCCTCACCCTCACTAATGCCTTTTCCATTTCCCTGGAAGAATACATTTTCCCCTGTGACACTGAGAAAAGTTATTTTTTTCAGTGTCCCAGGGCAAATCCTTATCAGTTCTCAAATGGGAGGCCTGTCTGGTGCCCTCACACACAAAAAAAGCAAATATAAATAAAAGGAACCCATGCTTTTTTCCTTAGCGGTAGTCACATCCTCCTTCATACTCTATTTTGGAGTAAGCCAAACTGCAACATCTTGGTTTTTTTAAAAAACGTTGCAAAAACCCATCTGATTCTCCCATTTTCCCATGTTCTTTTGGACTGTGTAACTCAGCCTATTCAAGAGGCCGTGTGCAATATCCTGGGAAGGTTTTTCTGGGAGTTTGTAGAAGCTGACGGTTATCAATTATGTTCCACAGCTCTCAGCCTGGATGCTGATTCTGCCCATGGCAGCTGCTCCTTGCCCTTGGTCTGTGTTGCCACCTTGTTCCATGTCCACTTCCTCCCCAGCTCACACCTGAAAAGCCAATGGCAAACTGGCTTTGGTTCAGTGAGTCAGAGGCTGTGCACTGGTGCACTTGGGGCATTGGCAATTAGGGTACGGTGGAAAGACTGGGAAGGAGGGACTTGAGGGAGCTCAAACTCAGCTTACCTTGGCACTCTAATCCTTTCTTGACCAGACTATGGCTTGGCATGTAAACTTGAGGGTCTCAACATTTAGAGGATGAGGAGACAAGTAAGGGTCAGCAAAGAAACCAAGAAGTAGCAGCTAAAAAACTGAAAAGAAAGCCAGGTGAACATGACATCCCCGAAGGCATGTGAAAAGAGGAATCAGCTATATCAGATGCACGCTTGACCTGAGGTCACATGATAACTGACAAGTGGCCACAGGGTTTAGTGATGTGGAGGCCACTGACTTTGGAAGAGCAGTTCCAGCAGTGAAGCGGGGGCCACACCCTGGTTGGATGGGTTCAGAGAAAGAAAGGAAGAAGGAAAAATGTCGATGGCAAATCTAGACACCTCTTTCAAGGAGTTTTAGGGGAAGGAGAGAAATGAGTAGCTAGAGAAAGAAAGAGGATCAGGAAGTTTTGTGTGTTTTTTTTTTTTGTACTGGAAGAAATGCTTGTCTAACATTGGAAAGGGGATATGGGATTTGTGTGTAAGTGGGGGTTTGGCCTTGGTGGACAGAAGCAAGGGAGAGGGGATGATCTCAGTTGTGGGTTGGTGGGTAGACACAGCAGTAGGACTTTCCATTCCCTTTGGATTCCTTCAGTATTCTTGGTGAAAGAGTATGAAGTCCTCAGCCAAATATGAGAATGGTGGAGAAGGTATTAGAAGTTTGAGGACAAGAACAAATATGAAGTCATCATCTCCGAGAATGGAAGAGCAAGCAGACTGAGGAAATATGATTAGAAGGCATATTAAAGACCCACTTGATGTTAGTGGGATCATAAATTTAAAGTAAGACCATTTAGCATGGAGAGTTTGTTCCCAGCAATGAGTAATTGCATGGGGACAATGAACAGGCGGAGAGTTAAGAATTTAACAAGGTTGTGGTTTCACCAGGCAAGTACAGCAAAAGGCAAGAGGGGTCCCGATGTTGAGGGTGTGCACAAGGAGTTGATTATAACAATATGGTGGGAGGAGAGAACACAAAGGGGGCTGGGTGAGGGTTAATGAAAAGCAGGTGGGATCGGTGGATGATAGACTCCCTATCATTGAGGATTGTTGGAGTTGGGGTGCTAAAGGGAGAGAGCTGAAAGATCAGAGATGGTGGCCAGAGGGGCACCCTTGAACCTGAGATGGTGATAGTGTTTGCAGGTATTGTGAATTACATCAAAGGAGCAATGATGGCAATGAATGGCGGAAGTGAGCTGGAAGTGAGGAGGTTCAGAAACCTAGAGGCCGGTTTTTCAGAAAGATCATCTACATAACGTATGACAGATTTTATGCTGGAAAGAGTAATAGTCAACCAGTACCTAAAATTGTTAAGGAGGGGTGGATTGGGGGCATTTGGGGTCAGGAATTAGAGTAGGAGGTGAAGGGAGTAATAGTCATATGACACTAAAGACAAATCTAGGTGCAGGAGAGGCTGTAAAACAGAATTCTGCATTGGTGAGGACAAAATGGACATCAGCTCCAGCCCAGTGTTGTAAGAGATGTGGGAGAGAAATCAGCCTCTACGGAAGAGGAATGCCAGGAAGGCCGTGTTCTCAAAGGAGATCCTAGAATTTCTCAAAATGCTTCACTTTAGAATTTACAGAGAGGGTGCGGGTACCTACAGTTTTTATTTTGTTTATTCTTTCAACAAACCCTTCACATGGGGAGGGAAGACAGTATATTCTCATTTTACACGAGGACACTGAAACTTTCCAAAGTGGAGTATTCGTCCAGTGACAATCAGCTTGCCTGCGATAGAGCCACACCTTCTGACTCCACGTCCCGTGCTCTTTCACAGCTTCCTACTCTCTTCCTTCAGGAGGCTGGCCGTCCTTTCATAAAACCCTGAAAACATGCCTGATCCTAACTTGCAAAAAGGCTGTTTTGGAGAAGCAAGTGATTGTTGGATCTATTGTCTGCACGCTCATCCCCGTGCACGTTAACAACCATTCTCTGAGCAACAGCAAGTTTTTAAACAGCTAGCAGTGCCACGTATGGGCTCCCCTTAAAGGGATGACTTGGATAATAATTCTTAAAGGGCAATAATGGGGTATTTTAGTTTTAAGGACTTTAGGTGTCTGAGAACATGCCTAGGCCATGGCTGTCTAGCAATTGACAGAAGAGTGATTATGAGTGGGAGGGAGGCAATCGGTCCTGATGGAAATCATGAACTTGGGGTGGTGTTTCATGGTTTGGTTCTTATGTGTTGTTTCCTTCTTGATTCTCAGAGTGATCGGCAGGCTAGGATTCTCCCAAATGCCAAGGTCCCCCGTCCCTCCTTCCTTGTTGGGCCAGCTGCTCACACAGGAAGCAACATGAATCTGATCATGAAGGGGTTCCCCCGTGTTCATCCACTCAGCAGGCCTGAGTTCTGGATCACTCGTTATACAGTCCTGGGCACATAGAGATGGACCTACACTATAGACGGAAATGCAGTGAAGGTTGAGAAGTCTCTATCCCTGTACTGTGTGAAGAGATCTCTCTTCAAGAGATATTCGAGAATATTCCTGCACTCTCCAAAAAGTGACCTCTTTGTAACAATATCATCCTATTCCCCAATTGGGTGGACCACCAACCTGGGTCAGTTTGTGGAGGGTTGGTGCCAGATGCCTCCATCTGCCTGCTCTACTGTGGCCCTTCATGAGCACATGGCCCGTGGCTGTTGGTGCAGAGTGGGTGGCGATGTTTCTAAAAATATCCTCTGGAGCAGCAGCCCAAGCCCTTCCCTTAGCACTGTGTTGTAGATGGTGCCAGAGTGGCCGCTGGTTAGAATTACATGGATGTACCCTGCTTTTAGGAACTAACCACCTCAAGTAGACACACTGACCTCAACGGGGGCTGAGGTGTGCTCTTGGCTTATAGCAGGAGGAAATGCTTCAGAACCACCTTTTTTAGAGATACCCAGGCCATGATCTTGTGCCCCAGGAATTTGTTTTGATCTGGGGTGGGGCTTAGGCTGCCATATATTTGAAAAGCTCCTTACTGAGTTCTGACAGTAGCCCCCATTACGAAGTAGTGATTGAAGAGGTGTCAGCAGAGGTTTGTTCCAATCAGCTGGATGACAAGATCTTCACTCTCCCATGGCCATTTTTCTCCCAGGCCTGAGTGTGACCAAGTGTCTCTCCTGACAACTCCCTTCTCAATACTATCCTCCAGGTACTTGTGATTATACAGGTCAGACCAGCACAAAACTCTCACCCAAGAGAGAACTGCAGTAAGTCTGACTCTGTCACTGACACCCATGAAGAGCTGGAGCCCTTGACCCTTCATTCTGTCTACATCGTCCTTTGACATTAAGTCCCCTTGATCTTTAAGGGCCAACCCCTTCCTAGTTGTTTCTACTTTATTAGAGACATGGCCTCTTCATGCATGACCTGTGCTAAGAGTTGGAGCCATTGCATTGGGAACCGCAGCAGTCAACTCTGGGGCTTCTGAGCCCAGACTATTTCCTCTTAGTCCAGCTTCATCTTCCCTGGGACTTGCTTCCCTCTGCACTGACATTAGTGTTCTACCCATATCAAAGACCCCTGGTTCTCCTCGACCAGTGTAGGGACATTAGGGAAAGTAGGTCTTAAGTTTTGAAGCAACCAAAGAGAATAAAGCAAATGACATCTCTGCCCTCCTGGGACCTAGAGTCTAGAAGAGGAAACAGGCAACCAGCGGTGCCCCTGGTGGGTACCGTGCTAAGGTAGGTTCAGGGTGGTTTGCTGTGGGTGCACATAGCAGGGGCACCAGACCTCACATGGGGAGTGTCAGGAAAGACTTTCCAGAAGGTCTGTCATCAAGGAATGAGCGAGGCAAAGATGTAAAGGCCCATGATGAGAGGAGCTCAGTGCACTGGAAGAGCAAAAAAAGTTCATCGTATTTAACACTAAGGACAGGGATTGATGCGGAAATGAGGCTGGAGAAGTGAGCAGGGGCTGGGTCATCAAGGAACTTGGCATCTAAGGCAAGGAGTTGAGGCATCACTCTAGTCCCTTGTTTGCCACTTTAAACTGGTCTTTTTTTTACTACTGACGTGACTCTGAAATAGATGTACAGATACACACACAGGGGCAGATTTCACAGGAATGATTACCACTCTGTCCCTTCTCATTTGGAGGTGACACAGAATAATCTGATTCATAAACTACCCACCTGGAGCAAGAGCTCATCTTTTTCTTCCACCTTTGGATGCCACCCAGCCCCACGCAGCACCAGCTAGCTGACGAAGAATAGAAGTGACAAGGGCAAAATCTCAGAATGTGTTCATTGAGAAATTAAAGGCTGGAAGAGCTGTTCTCTCGTTCTGAGCCGACAACCTGCTCTCGCTTTCTCTTTTCAGAGGAGACTCTGCTTCCTTTCTGCCTGACTGGCTGACATGGTGATTCTTCAGGGGCCGTGTTTTGTGCTTGTCACTCCTGCGCTGGTCGCCTTTACGATGCCTGAACTTCTGAATCTTTAAAAGAAAGAACTGAAAAGGCAATCCCAGAGGTAGTTAGTTGGCAGGTCATCTGCTGAGAATGAGGGAGCAAGTTGTGACAGATTTGGGGAGCTTGAGAAGAGAGGGGATACAGGAGGGAATTGACCAGAAACAAAAGGGGCAGGGGGGGGTTGAAGAGCAGGGAGGGCCTGGCTGGTAAATTTGTCATGGTGCTGGAAGACTCAAGTATGTGCTTTTCTCCAGTACAGCTCAGCAGCTCAGGAGCCAGGAACAAAGGAATTAGATCCTGGATGTGTCTGGTGAAGCAGGAGTATCAGACTGACCAGGAGGACCAGTGACAGGGAATATCTGAGGGTGTTATCTATGAGCCTTGTACACCAGGATGGGCAGCAGGGTAGTGTCACTAGGAGGGTGCCAGGATATTAGGGTGATAGGGAGGGCTCCAGGAGCTGGCCAACTCAGTGAAGTTAGAAACCATCATTAATAAGAATAAGGAAGTGAAAGAGATGGAGAAATGGGAAGTTTCATGATTAAAATTTGGGAATTCTTAAAACCCTAGAAATGCAGTTGTGAGAACAGGTGAGTGGGTTGCTAGAGTAATGGTGGAGTTTAAGGGTGCTGGTCTGGGCCTGCACCTAAATATCACACCTCCTTGGCACTTGGTGGGAGTTGATGAGGAGGTGACAGTGGTATAGGGCCCACATCCTCTTGGAAGTCAAGGGATTGACTTAGAAGGTCTACAGAGTCCAGTGACAAGGGTGAGGAGCACTTCTAGATTCCGAGCCTATCTCCAGATTGGTAAGATAATTCCCTTTGAAGAGGCGATGTCATTCACAGAGAACCATTTATATTCCCTCAAGAAGAAAGTACTTCCTTTTATTGTCAGATCATTTTAGTATGATCGAAAAATGAGGGAGAAAACTTCTTTAAAAATTCCCTGAAAGGAATACTAGATGAGATATCAAAATCCTGGCCCCGGCCTCCAGTTCTGTGGCCTAATGCAAAGTCTCTTAATACCTCGGCTTCTTCCGGAAATGAAAGACAACATCATCATAAGGACCCAGGGGATAGTCGAACATTTAAGTATTTGCTGTGTGCAGGTTCTGTACTTGAGCATATTCATTTAAAGCCTTAATTTTTTTTGTTATTCCCATTTTAGAGATGTGGGCATTGAACCAGGAGAAGTAATTTGCCCCACATTGTGCCACTATAAAATGACAGAACAAAGGTCTTAAAACCTGAACCTTTGCCATTTCCTGTGCCATCCATTAGGCTCTGGGAATACAAACCACTCAAGGGGCTAAGTTAGGAGAAGGTATGAGAGCAGAGGTCTTCTCCACACCATGTCCGAGGGGGTTACTGGTGCTGTGCCCATGCAGCAGAGGGACCCCCCCGCCTGCGCAGGGGGTTCCAGGAAGGCTTCATGGAGGAGCTGGAGCTTGGATTGAGTCTTGGGTCTGCTGTGGAAGGGAACTTGTCACGTCTCTTGGTGTCTCTTCACTTGTTGGTCTGACATGTGGCAGCTCCTTTCTCTGTGTACTGTTTTGCCCCTCGTGGCCACAAAAAAATCCTGTGCCCTTTTCCATAAAAGTCACTTTTCATGATTTTTGAGTACTGAAATCACTGCTCTTATTCTCTTCAGGTTAAACAGCCATAATTTCTTCCCTTCCTTATTTCCTTCCTACTCATGACCATGAGCAGTGACACCATGCTAGGCAGACAGGGTACAGAAATTTAAAACAAAACAAAACAAAAAGAAGCAAATGCTGCCCTCTAGGTACTTAGAGTCTAATGAGAAAGAATGAATAAGACTTAGCCAGAGAGGAACATTCCAGGAAGGGGAGCAGCAAGGGTAAGGCATGGGTGTGCAGAAGAGTCTGGATTGCTGGCCGGGGCCAGATGAGAAATAGTTGTGCTAAGAGGATCAGGCTTTATCCTGAGGCAGGATGAGCACAGTACTCAAAATTGCTTTGTAGAAAAGGTCAATCTCGTGGCACTAAGAAAAATCAAATTAAGTGAAGCTATATTAAGGGGCTGGAAGACCAGTTTAAAGATGGTTGGAATAACCCTAGGGAGTACTGGTGAGGCCCCCAACACTGGCTCTAAAGAATAGGGGGTAGGGGCTTCCCCGGTGGCGCAGCGGTTGAGCGCTGGGTTGTGAAGCTGCCTGCGGCCTCGGAGGCGCTGGTTTGATCCCCGGCTGCTCCCCAGCCACCGGAGGAGGGTCCCACACGGCGCGCAGACCTCTCCTGCCGCCCGCTGCTCCCCTCAGCAGTGTACTTGGGTCCTTCTGCCTGCTCTGCTCCCCGCTCTGGCTCTGGTGAATTCTCTCACCCTCCCGCGCTTCTGACTGTACCCAGTGCATGTAATAAACAAAAAACAAACAAATAAATAAATTTAATAAATAAAACATGCCTCTATAAAAAAAAAATAGTGGGTAGATTCAAGAGCAAGTATGAAGTAAAGTGCACGGGCCTTTCTGATCAGCTGGTGTGGGGTGAAGATAGGGAGGAGCATGGGGTGGGGGCAATGAAGAAGACAATGTAGACATTTACTTGGGTAAGGAATAGGGAAGGAGGAGCAAGTTTTGAAGAAGAAGAAAAGTGATGAATTGTCTTGAGTTGGAGGTGACTGTGGAACGAAGATATTTGGCCTGACACAGGTGGACTCAGAGGCCAGAAGAGAAATGAGTTAGCCCTTTGGAAGTCAGTTACATGAGAGCGGATGTGCTCACCCAGGCAGAGTGTAGAGAGAAAGAAGAGGGCTGAAGGTAGGAGCCGAAGAAGAGCCAAAATTTGAGAAGCAGAAAGGAGCAAAGCAAAGTCTTGGGCGAGACATGGGGGTGACCAGGAGGGAGGAGGAAAATCATGGGAAACTGAGGCAGGATGGGAGCCACCAGCAGCGTACCTGGCGTCCAGCCTGGCATTATAGTACCTGGGTTGCCACAGCAGACCATATGCCTATACCTGAGCCCCCATGCTCGTCAGCAGACAGTCACATGCTTTTGCAATCTTAAGAGATTCTTTGACTGGATTTAAGGACCGGCTACTCCAGAGCAATGGTTCCCAAGATTCCTCGATAAGAATTAAACCCTTTCCCAAACCACTGCACTGAGATATCCTAGGGAAGGGCGTGAAGATCCATTTGTTCAATACCTCAAGTGATTCTTCTCCCCAGGGGAAGCCTGGGAATGATGCTCCAGGCCAGAGGATGTTGAACACCACCTCTCTCCCACCCTGCACACAGAGATTCCCCACCTAAGGTTCTGGAGAATCCCCATAGTCAGCCGCTGTTACTGGTGGGCTCCTCAGATGTGTGCAGAAGGAAAGGGTCACCCACTCATCTAAAGGAGAGTTTCTAAGCAATTGTCTGAGCATTCCGGAAACCAGTAGAAATCCTGCACTTAGAAGGGATAATTGGTTCAGCTACTCTTCTCTGAAAGCATTTATACTGGAACACCCTCACTGCCCTATGGTGTAGACAGTCTGATTGCCCACTCCATTTTGTCGAATAATGGATCTGAATGTAATTCAGCATTTAAAAAAAAAAAAACCACCATATGTTAAAAGGCCATTAAAGAAGTGTAGAAGAGAGACAAAAGAAGACATTCTTAGATGATCGGAAGGTTTTGGTTTGGGGAAGAACTAGCTATACTTGTTTTTATGTTTAAGACCAAGAGGGCCTCCCCGGTGGCGCAGCGGTTGAGTGCTGGGTTGCGAAACTGCCCGCAGCCTCTGCAGCGCCAGCTCGATCCCCGGCTGATCCCCGGCTGCTCCCCAGAGGAGGGTCCCACATGGCGCGCAGACCTCTCCTGCCGCCCGCTGCTCCCCTCAGCAGTGTACTTCGGTCCTTCTGCCTGCTCTGCTCCCGCTCTGGCTCTGGTGAATTCTCTCACCCTCCCGCGCTTCTGACTGTACCCAGAGCTTGTATAAATTAATTAATTAATTAATTAATTAAATCTTTAAAAAAAAAAAAAAAAAAGACCAAGAGTGAGGGCCTCCCTGGTGGCTCAAGGGGTTAAGAGGCAACCTATGAAGCTATCCGCAGCCTCTGCAGCATGAGTTCTATCCCCAGCCAGGGAGCTGCCCACATGGCGTAGCAGACCTCTCCTGACTCACTTGCTGCTCCCCTCAGCAGTGTATTTCGGTCAGTCTGCCTGTTCTGTTCCCCATTCTGTCTCTGGTGAATCTTCTCACCCCCACACCTCCGGCCTGTACCCCAGTTCTTGTATGCATAAATAAATAAATCTTAAAAAAAAAAAGACCAAGAGTGAAATTCACGAAGTATGCTTAATACATCTGTTTCCAGGAGCAATTTTGTAACTAAGGTCTTTGTTGCTATTACAGGTATTTATTAAGCATAGACATGGTTCAGAGGGCCTATGCATCTTGTCTGAAAATCAGACATTGTTATTAATGAGTAGTCAATACAAATCATCTTTCCTAAACAATTGACGTTGAGATATTTTCTTTCCAGGATAGCTCTGGTAAATATACTTACTTGAATATTTCAAGGAGAAGAGACCTGCTGAGTGGAAAAATCAGGAGTATGACTCTAAGGAGCATAGGGACTTCTCTTTTAGGAGTTATTTTAGAATTTAAGGATGGTGCTGCCTGGAGGTAGAAGGGTGACTGAGAAACATCTTTATGAGCTTGCATTCAAACCCATGACACATATCCAGATCAGAATAAAGGGAAGGTTGTTCTTTCATCTACTCGTTCAATAAACATTTATCAGGCACCTATTATGTGGCAAGATCTGTGCTGCAGGCTCTTGGTTCTTAAATATCTTTGGGACATCGGAATGCCTTCAGAAGAGCTCCTTTTGATCCCGGAGGGCAGTAGTTGAGTGTCTTGTGCAATATTAAAGCTCCAGTAAAAATATTATTGGTGAGCTCGCCTTGCTGGTTTACAAATGCGTAGTATGCTGAGCTAGGTGGGCATTCCCACACCTCCAGAAACCAAACTGCTTAGACACTATCCTTTTATCTCAAAGGATCTGGAGGGAAGTGATAAAGAACCAACCTAAGCCATGTGGCTTGTAAGTGTCAAAGAAGTACCTCAGGTGCAGAACCCACATTATCATCTTAAAGGTTTTATCACATACATTGTCTATTGAATCTTAGCATATTGTCAAGAATTATGTATAACTAGCAGTAATGATTAGCATTATTATTCCTCTGACAGTGGAGAAAACTGGGGTGTAGGAGATTAAGTGACTAACTTGCATAAGGTCACAGCCTGAACTAGCGATCTGCCTTGTCTCTACACCTAACCAAGTGCTCTTTCTGCCTATAGAGAGCTTTGTGACCTTATAACCAACAACCTTATCTGTCCAAAGATCTGTTCCCCTTCCTCATCTCGTGATGGTTCATAAAATAAGTTATAGGAAAGTGCTACCATGAAAAGAAGAGATGCAACCTGAATCAAAGGCTACAGGTGACAGCTGCTAGACCTTAGACACCCTGGGCAGGCGCGGAAGAGGATGGCTCACCCGGTGCAGGGGATCACCACCCATTTTGGATCTTGGGAGCAGGATAGTCACCTCCTACTTTAGAAGATTTCAGATCTCATATCCAGTCCTCTTTGCTTTAAAAGGAAAGCCCAGCAAGGGTTAATGACGTCCCCTGCAGAGTTTGGTGAATTTGTTGGTGCATTTGCAAGTTCATTGAGCTGCTCCCTCATATTTCCATAACAAACTGTCTTGGTTTTTATTTATTTACTTGTGTTTTCATAGTCTGAGAGATATGAGAAAACTATTCTCATTGCTTTTCCACCCTAATGACATTCT
This sequence comes from Talpa occidentalis, assembly GCF_014898055.3. NCBI lineage: Eukaryota > Metazoa > Chordata > Mammalia > Eulipotyphla > Talpidae > Talpa > Talpa occidentalis. The sequence goes on from NW_023605083.1 coordinate 107,874,217, forward strand.
AAAACTGAAATGAAGCACAATGAGAAATTACTTTTCATTCAGCTGTCACCCTTAGCTCAAGTTAGATGACAGGACCACGTCTGGCCTAGGGGCCTCGTGGCACCTTGGCCTATTTTTTTTTTCTCCTCACCCCTTATGTGTGACTCTGATCCTCCTCTAATCTATTCTGTCTCCTAGGCCCAAAGATAAAAACAGAATTTCCTCCACACACAAACATACTCGCTCTGGACTGACCCTAAACCTGCATCGTGCTGAGGTAGAGCAGCAGCAAAGTGTTGCTTTCTGTTCGTGGGAGGAGCTGGCATTTCTTACACAGGGACGGGGCAGAGGAGACTCCACTGCCTTTTGGAACTTGCTTCTCAGCTAGGGAAATGAGTAACATCCTGATTGGCCTCAATGGAGTAGAAATGGGGGGAAAGGAGGGGAAATCCTGGCCCCAAGCTCTAGCCTTGGCCTAGGAATCACTTGGCCCACAGGCGCCAAACTTGGCATACAGTGAAACCAGTGAGTGGAGGGGGAAATCAGTACCAGATTAACACAGCTTTTGGGGCATTTTCACACTTACTAATGAAGTGGGCATTTTACAAGGCCTAGGTCGTCTTCTCTACAGGCAAGCAAGGGTTCCCCAGCTCTCTCCTATAGGCAGGAAGGCTGGAGGGGAAAGGGCAGAGACAACCCCAGCCCTGCCTGCCCCTCCACAGCTGTGCAGAGGCCCCTAGTGCCCCGCACTCCCACTTGGCTCCTAGACTGTTAGCGGGAGGTATGAACTTCTGTGTTTGCTTTAATAGAGTGTTAACCTCAGACCCTAGAACTTGTGTTAACACTTAACACAAGGCTGGAACTGAGGGGAGAGGCCAAGGGACTGGCAGCTGAGGACGATTGGAGGATTGAACTAGTGGGTGGGGAAGGAAAAGGCTAGGAATGGGAGACAGCAACTGACTGTCAGCTGCTAAGTCAGCAGATGTCATGGACCCAGGGTGGTGGGCAAGACCAGATTCCTCGGTTATCTGATTTAATGCAGATTCTGACTGCTGAAGTCAGGGCCAGGGCCTAAGAAGCCACACTTCCAACAGGCTTCCAGGTGTTGCCGCTGCTGTTCGGTGGCCCACACTTTGAGCAGCAAAGGTGCAGAGCTCAGGGCGAGTTCTCCCATCTAAACACTGCCCCTCACTCAGCACTCTTATTTCCTCAGCTGTGAAATGGGGAATGGTAACAGTGCTTTCCTCCCTAAGGGTGTTATGAGGATTAAGGGAGAAAATGCCCGTGAAAGCACCTTGTAAAGGGGAAAGCAGAGTGCAATGCAAAGGATTATTGTCAGTGCTAAGATTTCTATGCCTCACTGCCCCCCACTGTGTGTTCTTGCAGCTTTTCAACCTTTTCCTATGTCCTCCCTGGTTTCATGCTTGGGCCGCTGAGTCAGGGTGACCTGCCAAGGCACAACAAATGCTTGGACATATCAAAGCTGAAAATGACAGGTCCCAGGCACCTCGCTATTTCAGGTGTGGAACAAGCCCTGAACTCACCTTATGTGATAAATGCAAGTGATACCAAGCTGAGTCCCACTGCTTCTTCTCTGTGGGATCCATGGCCAGGAAATAAGGTCAAAAGTCGGGGAAGGCCCTCCAGGACAAGGGAACTGTGCAGACACTCGTCAGATTCTCAACAATGGAATCACCAAGCCATCCCACCATCCCACTTCTGTGTCTGTCGCAGGTGGCCACGACAGTATTTCTTTTTTTTTTTTTTTTAAATAATAAATTTTATTTTTATATTCCCCCATACAATTGCAAATGCCCCATTCTGACCCCAATCCTTCCCCTCCCGCCCCCCACCCCCCAAAAAGTGTCTCTGGTTCATAGTTTTTTGTTGATTTTGATTTTCACTTTCTCATATTCATTTTCCTGGTCCCTTATTTAAGTTTTCTAGATTCCTGCTATGAGTGAGACCATCCGGTATTTTTCTTTTTCTTTTTGGCTTATTTCGCTGAGCATGATCCCTTCCAGCACCATCCATGTTGCTGCAAATTGCATGTGTTTATCTTTTTTGAATGCTGAGTAATATTCCATGGTGTATATGTACCACATCTTCTTGATCCAGTCATCTATTTTTGGGCATTTGGGCTGTTTCCAAAGCTTAGCTATTGTAAACAGTGCTGCTATAAACATAGGGGTGCAGGTGCTCTTTGGAATTGATGTTTCTGTGTCCTTTGGGTAAATACCTAGGAGTGGAATTGCTGGATCATATGGAAGCTCTATGTTTAGTAGGTCCAGAAATCTCCACACAGCTCTCCATAGTGGTTGGACCAGTTTGCACTCCCACCAACAGTGCAGAAGAGTTCCTTTTTCTCCACACCCTCGCCAACATTTGTTGTTGCTAGTTTTTTTAATATGTGCCATTCTCACTGGTGTGAGATGGTATCTCATGGTAGTTTTGATTTGCATTTCCCTGATTACAAGTGATGTTGAACATTTTTTCATATGCCTGTTGGCCATTTGCATTTCCTCTTCAGAGAAGTTTCTTTTTAGCTCTTCTGCCCATTTTTTGACTGGATTATTTTCTTTGTTGTTGTTGAGTCTCATCAGCTCTTTGCAGATTTTTGTGATCAGTCCTTTATCATTAGTGTTGGGTGCAAAAATGTTCTCCCAGTTGGTGGGGTTTCTCTTTGTTTTTGTTATTGTCTCTTTTGCTGTGCAGAAGCTCTTTAATTTGATGTAGTCCCAGCTGTTTATCTTTGCCTTCACTATCACTGCTTTGGGTGATGTGTCTGTAAAGATGTCTTTGATGTGCAAATCCCGTAGTGTTTCGCCTATATTTCCTTCTATGTATTTTATGGTTTCAGGTCTTATGTCTAGTTCTTTAATCCATTTTGAGTTGATTTTTGTGTATGGTGTGAGGTAGTGGTCAAGCTTCATTCTTTTGCATGTAGTGACCCAGTTTTCCCAGCACCATTTATTGAACAAACTTTCTTTGCTCCAATGCATAGTCTTTGCTCCTTTGTCAAAGATTAGTTGACCATAAATCTGTGGGTTTATTTCTGGATTTTCTATTCGATTCCATTGGTCTGTATGTCTGTTCTTGTGCCAATACCATGCAGTTTTGATGATTATGGCTTTGTAGTATAGTTTGAAGTCTGGGAGTGTGATGCCTCCATTTCCTTCTTTTTTTTTCAGTAGAGCTTTGGCTATTCGGGGTTTTTGGTGATTCCATATGAATTTCATCAATAATTGTTCTATTTCTTTGAAGAATGCCATTGAGATTTTGATTGGAATAGCATTGAATCTGTATATTGCTTTTGGTAGGATGGCCATTTTAATAATGTTTATTCTTCCAATCCATGAGCAGGGGATGTCTTTCCATTTCTTGGCCACGACAGTATTTCTGTAGTGTGTTCATTTGTTCACTGAAGACCTTCACAGATGGTTCCACACTGTGAGGCAAGAAACTGAGGTGACTGAGGCAAGTCATTCATCCTGAACCTCAGTGTCTGTCATATACAATGCCTGTGGTATGAAATGAGGTGATATAACACTCTGTAAGGTATTAGTCTTCACTGATGGCCTCCAGATCCAGTGGACTCAACTCACTGCCTCTACCCGAAGAACAGTCTGCCTTCATGTTTGTCCTCAGATTACCCCACCCCCTCACTGTGGAATGTCATGCCTCCAAACTTTCACCTGATGGGAACAGTCCCCAACCACCCAGCTCCCGTAGGTGCCCTCCGGTGTCCAAACCACACTGTTTCTCATCTCACCTCAGGCCCTTAGGCCATGTCTTTGCTAAATGTCTTCATTATGAGTAGGGATCCTGTTATGTAATATGGCCCCGGTCAGAACTGCAGGCCAGACACAGATCTTCATCCCAGGTGCCTGAGGCTGAAAATCTAGTTCAGGTTTGCCCCTTGGAGTGAGACCTGATGGATTTGGGGACAGAAAGAAGTGGAAGGCTGACCACACACTACAAATGGGAATGCCTTTGGCCTAAGCTGGGAGCACCATTTAAAGCCCACATCATTGAGTGACTCCAACATAAATAAGTCACGGATTAGACTCGTCAACTCCAGCACAGGGTGGTTCCCCCGTCCTTTCCCAGCGGTCTAGAAGACCAAGAGAACTTCCTCGTCCCAGGTTTCAGACTTAAAATTCTCCTCGGTTGAAAGCCTCAAATGCAACTTATTTGTGTGAAATGTCTTTTAAGACAACAGAAGATTTTAGTTGAGTTGTTCCCCCAACCCCAACTGCCTTGATCTGTAAAATGGAAATATTAGCATCAACCTATAGCATTGTTGGGATGATTTAAATGATGTGAAGTGCTTCTGTGGGCACAAAAGAGACTCAGCCATTGCTGGTCGCCTTATCTTTCCTGATACCTGATCACAGACCAATTCTTTGGAATTGGAACTGTCCTAGAAACCCCAGTTCGTGTGCCTGCTTGTCTGGAAAGATACAGTTCCATGAAGTTTTTCCACTCGAGGCGTTGGTAGGTTTCTGAGTCAGTTTGTCTTACTATGTATCCTGAGCCTTGCCCCAGGAACCCTGTAATAGAGCTACGTGTACATTTTCTCTGCAACCCCAGAAGCAGGTCAGATCATCCTGATGGCAACATTTTTATTGAACTCAATCTACAAACTGATTCTTTTTCTCACACTTGAAGGGTAGAAATGTTGATTGTGCCCAGTTTAAAGCAGATGAGGAAAGGTCATCTAGAATCCTATCTGGGAAAAGGGGGTGTCAGCCTGACTTGGAAAGCTCTCTTCTTCTCTGAGGCACCTCCAGGTCTCCGCTGAGTATAGAACCTGTCAAGAGTCTCCTTACGGGGCCCTGCACTGATGGCAGATCTCTTGGGCTCCCCAGTAAATGGCAGGGGCCCTGCCCAGTGGGCTCAGACATAACTTGATCCTGGTTGTCTCCTAAGAAACTGTGTCCTGTTCATCCCAAGATGACAAGTAAAGGGACTTGATTTAAAAATTGGCTCCTTCCCAAGTTGCTCTTCTAACCCTGTCTAATCTGTTGTATGAAATTTGTAAAGAGGTAGAATTGTTTCTGCCATTTTCCCACACAAGTTGGTACACATTCCTTATTCGAATTAAAAAGAAATATGTCAGATGTATGCAGAGATAAGTCAACACTGGGTGCAGGCACCTGTGACCACTGGGGGGAGAGCCACCTGCCCGAGCCAAGTCAAGCCCAGCGCTTGGCCAGGAAGCGTGGCCCAGATGCTTCTCACATGCTGCCCCCTGGGTCAGCACTCAGTCACAGGGCATATTTGTCTTTCTCAGCTTTTTCTTAGTGTGTGTTTGTTTTATACTGATAATAAAAATTATAGAAAACATGGAGCAAGGATCCAGTGACAGAAGAGGCAGCCATAGTTAACATTTTCTCATGAATCATTTAAAATGCTTTTCTAGGCTTCCTTTACTTTGCTTGTACTTACTCTACAATTTTGGTTTAATGCTCTTAGAGAATTTTCTCAGTTATACACATTGTTTTTCATGACTACCTAATATTCTACTTCAAGAATGAAGTAGGATTTACTTAACAAATACCCGTCTATAACAAGGCTATCTTTATGTTTGGTCTGTGGGCAACAACGATTGTTTACTTGGGCTGGATTTCTGGAAGTAGCTTCCCTACTTCAGTAATTGGGCATGTTTTTGAAAGATTCTTAATATATATTGCCAAATTGCCTTCCAGATAGTTCATACCAATAATATTCCTGCCAGCAGCAGTCTATCCCATGTCATCCTTGCCTCTTTTGTATATGATTCTATTTCTTTTAAAAAAAAACAATTTAGAGAGCTGAAATACTCTGTCCCACCCTCAGATGTGGGGCGATCGTGGGGATGTAAGGGACCTAATCTTAGAACTAAGAGGCCACTTCACTCCCCTCCCATAGCCCCTGCAGGCATCCTCAGAGAAGTGGGGGACACATACCACTTTGATGCTGTGTCCCCCCATCAATGGTCCTTGCTATATAATGACTCAAGGCTACTCAACTTGAATGATGGAGTTGCTCAGACTAGGGGCCTGTGCGACTGTTCCCCACCTACTATGGGTCCTCTGGCCGCTTGCCTTCTGGCCTAGAGGTGTTGCCATTCCCTTTCCTCACTTTCTGAACATTTCATGGAGCCCACCAGCCCTCCCAGAGCCCTGGGTAGTGGGCTCTGCAGGCCCAGCCCTGTGCGGTTACACAAAGTGCTTTTTCTGGTAGTTTGGAGCAGGTGCCCCCACCACCTCAAAGGGCAGATACTCATGTCCCTTTAGATGGATTATTTTCCCAGGGCTCCCGAATAAATTCCCACAAACTTGATGATGTTTATCTTATTAATTTTTTAAAAGCAAAAATTTTTATTTTTAAAAAACAGTAATTTATTTTCTCATTTTTTTTAAGATTTATTTATTTATACAAGAACCAAGGTACAGTCCAGATGTGCTGGAGGGTGAGAGGATTCACCAGAGACAGAGCGGGGAACAGAACAGGCAGATCGACCAAAATACACTGCTGGGGGGAGCAGCGGGCAAGACAGGAGAGGTCTGCCGTACCATATGGGTATCTCGCCAGCCAGCTGGGAATCAAACCCGCACTGCAGAGGCTGTGGACAGCTTCGCAGCACGGTGCTCAACCACCTGCGCCACCAGGGAGACCCTATTTTCTTATATTTCTGGAGGCCAGAAGTTGAAAGTCAGAGAATGAGCAGTGCCACACCCCTTCCAAAGTCTTCAAGGGAAAAGTCTCCCTTGTCTCTTCCAGGTTCTGGCCGCTCCTGGTATTGTGCCGCCGTCACAGTGTCAGTCAGTCTCTGACTCTGCCTTCACGTGGCCTTGTTCCCTGTGTCCAGGGTCGCTCCTTCCTTTCTCTTCTAATAGGGATACCAGTCGTTCGATTTAAGACTTACCCTAAATTTAGGGTGTTCTCATATCGAGATTCTTAGTTACATCTGCAGAGACCCTATTTCCAAATCATGGCATGTTCTGAGGTGGACATGCCTTTTGGAGGGACCCCATCCATCCCACTAATGTAGGTAAGGAAACCTAAGACCAAAGAGGCCAAGTGACTTTCCCAAGTTCTTACAGTGAGAAAATATCAGGAGATGGTGCTTATAAAACAAGATTTTTTTTTCAGGTGACTGCTTGATTATGTTATCTGGCTCCTAGAAAATGAAGTTTGGTCCTTTTTATCTGAGATACCACCATCATCATTTCACCATTCCTGCTAGTGTATTATTGTTGGTTACACTGTGATTGTTAGGGCCGATGTGATCACCCCTATATATGGGAGTCTCCCATTTATTCTCCATGTGTTAAATGGGGGAAATTAAGACCCACAGTAACCAGGAAATTTAGTGGGAGAATTCCAGTTATAACCTACGTGTCTTGATTTGTAATCTCTCCTCCACCCTGAAAGGATGAGTTATGATCATATGTTGCAGCAGTGGAAGTGGCCTGTGTTAAATTGTGACGAAATTCCTGATGTCTCAATTATTGTTGAGTCCCTCTTCCTTGGCCCAGGACCCTTTGATATGCTGGCCACATGTGGCGGTCTGTTCATGGACCTCTGGTGAACGACGGATAATCCCTGGTGGCCCTGAGGGCCTGTGAGAACAGCTGTGCTTGCCTCACTTCATCTGGCACATCAGCATCTCCTGGCTTGCCAGCATTAGCTAAGACTTTGCTCTGCTTTGCTGGTACCTTTCCTTTCTCTCTTGCTCATTTTACCTCTGAACTGTAGTAGTAGATGGTTTTCAAAATAACCTAACCCCCAAAGGCAACCCCCTCAACCAAATGAATGACTATGGGCCAAACGTGGTAAGCTGATTGTCGCAAGTTTGGGAAACATTAGATAATCCAAATCCTAAAAGATTACCCAATTTTAGGCCCTTTTACTCTGCACCAAGACTGTAGATGCGGCATCATGCTTTCAGGGGAACTACTCTAAAGGATTGAGAGGTACAGATAGGGGCCTCCTAGTCTCTCTTCCTCACACAGAGAACCAGTCTCTGCAAGTCACAAAACCATGCATGTTGACATAGTGAAGTGTGCCTGTAACCACCCACAGTGACCAAATAAAGCTAAGTCCTTGGCCTGTGCTCATAGGCACCACCCTGTAGAGTATGGCCAGGTGCTCTCCCACGTTTAGTTCAGTGAGCTAGCAAGGAGGCTGTGCTGTGCCGCCTCCCTCGTGCAGGGGATCATCTCTTAGTCATCTTGGGCATCATTGTTATCATTTGTTTTATCATGAGCTCTCACCCAGAAGGGCTTAAGTATTGCAGGACATTGTCTAATGAGCAATGAGAACTCTCAGAGCTTAATAAGAGCGGTAGTTAAGGCTTGACTTTTGGTATTGGCCTCCCTGGTGGCTGGAAATCTGATCAACAGGCTCCCAGAAAAATCCAAGCCCTCGGCTGAAGCTAATTGATGCAATGCAGGAGGCTGCGCCACGGTCTCCTAAATAGCAGGGGCGTGATTAGACCCTATCAGCTCAGAGGAACATCCCGGCTCCGCCACGCCACCTCCACCCCCTGGGCTTCCTTGCCCCTCAACAATGGTGCACAAAAGGCAGAGCATGTGTGCCCCTGGCCTCTCCTGAGCCGCTAGCTTACCAGCTGTCACAGCGCGGTGTTAATGGTTTGCGAAACCCAAGAACATGACCCAGTTCTCCTCTGGGGAGAAACTATAACCAGGATGCCGTGCTGGGAAGCAGGATTCAGAAAGCTCACCTGTGTGGGGCTGCTCTCCTTGTCATCCGAGGCAGATTGTTTTGGTTCTTCCAAGTCCACAAATCTCAAATTTAAAATAAGCACATGGAAACTGGTAATGTGATACTGTGATGTTGTTTTTGCTCATGTACTGTCTTCCTTCTATTTAATTTGAGCTCCCTTTTCTGCATCCCCTTGATCTCATTTCTCCCAGTCTTGGCGTTGGGTGTTTAGCCTCTGGTACCCCACCCAAAGGGTGTTGACTCTGAAGTAACTCAGATTTCTCCGATGGGACTGATCGAAACTTGGAATTCAAGGGTGGGCTTCAGTGGTGTCCATAAACACCCTGAAATTGCTGACGTCATTTTATGTATGCAGACACACACTTCACTGGCAGGTGGATAGTTTCATCAGCTTCACCTGAAAAGTAAAGAAATTTTCGTACAATCGGTTCATACAAGTTTGCTCATTCTACTTTGGGTAGTCACCTAGGGCTTCACTGAGCAGGTGAGACCTGAACTGGATCTTGGGAAATGATACTCGGAGGATAACGTGGTGGGAGGCAACCTCAGAGAAGAAATTCCTAGGGAACATCATGGGAAGACCATTACACTTAGAAGCAGTGACCTTAAGTTACCTCCCTTCCCTTAGCCCCAATAAAATATAAATCTGTTAAATGGTGACTATTGCTACTTCCCAGCGTTTTCTAAAGAACCATCAGCTCTTTTCTTTTTTTGGCTCATTCTGTATCCCTGTACCTCAGGGCTTGACTCATATCATAGTGGACGCTAATCAATATTTGATAAATGTGAGTTAACTGAAATAGTAAATGTGAGAGGGCTTTGTAAACAGCAGCGTGTTGCTTCAGCAAAAGATCTTTGTTGCTAAGTATGTATTTTTTGTGCTTTGCAAAACAGCCTGCAGTGAGTGTCTTCTCCCCCTTGAAACTGACCCTTTCCCCTGTAATGGGACTCAAAGGGCCAGCCCATCTGATGGAGTGTCTCTGGGCCGGCCAGATGAATGATAGCTGTGCTGACAATGCTGACAAGATGTGCAGTTTCCTAAGAGCCCAGAGGTGACCTCATCCTCTAAGGGCTCGGCCTCTTAACCCCAGCCCCTGCTGACACACACACACCTGCAGCCCTTCTTGCTCCAGGACCCGGAGAGCCGTGAGCTCCTTCGCTGTCCTCATCTGCACTGGCCCGGGTGGGAGGGCTGAGGAAGGGGGCATTGCAGAGCTTCTGCTGGGACTCCTAGCAGGATAAGTGAACTACCGATTTTTCTCCCAGTGACTTCTCAGCACAGTAAAAACCACCAGATGTTCCTTTGCTGAACACTTTTTCTATCCCCAACTGCTCTTACCCATAACTCCCTAGCAGTGCCCTTGCTAAAAAAGAATAGGTTCGATCTTTTGTTTACTTGTTTTTCTCCTGTGCCATCCAACAGGCTGACTCAGCGGCCTTCCTATGATAGTCCCAGGATGGTGGGTTGGGTGGGAGTGAGAAAAACTCGTAAAAGGCATTGAATGAAGGTGGCAGGAGTGCCTAATACAAGTTAGGAAAAATAGAGATGATTTCTCCATGTAACAATTCTCCAGTGCGGAGAAGTTACCCCCCTCCCTGCGGTGAAGGGAAGCAGTGTGTGAGCCGATCAAATGAGCCCCAAGCTAGTATTAGGAGCCCGTGTTCCAGATCTGTCACTCAGAGACTGTTGGGCAAGCCATTGCACCTCTCTGAGCTTCCAGCACCTCCTCTATAAATTGGGGTAGTACCCATCCTACTTCTCAGGATCATTGTGGTCATCAAAATTTGCAACAATGTCTCAAGTAGCACAAAGTCACACATGTGAGTCACTGTCAAGCTCTACGTGCGCGGACCCAGTGTGTGCAGAGCGGTAATGGGTTCCGCATGAGCTTACCTCTCACCACTGCAATCCTCACCATAGTCCTGCAGGGTTAGATCCTTTCCCTTTTTATGGATGAGGACTCAGAGGCTCAGAAAGCAAAGAACTTGCCCAGAGCCATGCAGCTAATATGTGCTGGAGTCGATATTGAAGTCCAGGTAGCTCATGACTCTCCCCCTCTGTCCTGTTCCTTCGTCCCTAAAAGTATTACATACTCCTGTGGCCTTCATCATCTCTCTCGGGCCCATTCCTCCCTCTTCCATGAGTTCTTCTTGCTATAATATCTTCCTGGATTTTTTTGTTTTTCTCCTGGAAACTGAAATTCTGACATCCCCTTGACCTGCTATTGCCTTACCTGCCCTGATCTCTAAGTGTAGTGTGTGGAGTGCCTTTCTACAGGCGCCCTGCTCCCTTCCATTCCCCAGGCTCCAGGTTATCTCTGTTCATAAGAAAGCTGCCGCCTCTGCCCTGAGGATACAGGGAGAAAGAGCTTCTGGAAATCGCTATGCACAGATGTCCCAGGCAGACCCTGCAGAAAACCAATGAGGCTCTCGCTCTTGATCTTGTCAACTGAGAGTGGGGCAGCACCAGAGGAAAGCGCATATTCCTGGCAGGACCCTTGCATAAGCTCTTTACTCCTTTGAGATGGGGCAAAAGTTATTAACTCCACTTCAGAGATGGAAAAAGATGATAGAGAGACTTGTCTCACATCACTTAGTGACTGGATTGCAGAATCAAAACCTTGGCTTAGGTTATCAGTCCCTGTGTGTCCTTGGGGACTAGGTACCTTTGAGTTGTTGCTAATGTTGGTCAGGTGTTTTCTCTGGGCTTGGCACTGCCAGTGCGTGACCCCAGGGCTGATACTCTGCACCACACCCCCACTACCCAGCACCTGGCCCCCCAGATTTAGGGCAGCTTCCTACTCCTGAGTCCTGTCTGACAAGCTGACCCCCAGCCACCCACTCCCAAGGTGGGCCTCTTCATGGGAGATGCATCTGTAGATGCTGCCCGTGCTCCCAGCGCCAGAAATCTACCCTACAATTAGGCAAGAGATAAATCAAAGCCAAACTTGGCTGATGACATTCAGGAGCCAGTAGTGACCCTTGCCACACATATAAATCCCGGCAGGCTGGCCAAGGGCCTTTGTCTAGTCAAGAGATCTCAGGATTATCTGGCCCTCTTTGCTGATGTATGGAGTCACCCACTGTCGGAGTGTTTACTAACGGTTATCACCTCAATGCTTCGGCCATTATCAGAGGCAGGGCCGCCTGCCGGGGCTGGGCCTCGCACCCTCTCTATTACCACCTGTCAGTGGCAGAGAGTGTGCACTGATGCTGCCCAGTCCTGGCTGCCTAGGAAAGATAGTTTCTGACGGCTGATCAAAGAGGAGAAGCAAGGCCTGATAAAGAGTGTGTGTCGCGCTTACTTTTAACTTTGGGAAACATTGGCATTTGCATTTTTTTCCCCATCTTCCTGGTGCTGGCAGGAACCAAGCCCAATAAATGCGGTGGATTCAGTTACCTAATCACTGGGGAAATGGTATGTGCTTAAAGCAACAGAGCATGACTATAATCTCCTTCCAAGAGAGAGTAGATGAAATAAGCTTTCACAGAAGACTTGCTGTATAATAAAGTAGAATAATTTAAATTTGGACTTTGAAGTGATCTTGCATGCAAAATCTAATCTTGGCATTCAGCAGAACACCATGTTCCTTTTAGAATCAGGGAGCAGCTTCAGAATAAGGAAAGATCCTGGCTGAAGATACTATCGCTGAACTCCCCTGCTAGCATCCCCCCCAAATGGTGCCCGAGTTGGGTGCATGTCCTCGGGCAGCTGGGATACTAGCTGTGGAGCCGCGAAACCTGAGTTCTAGACTGAGGCACCAGGAGATGTGAGCACTTGAGCCAAATCTACCACAAACTTGCTGTTGGGTCTTGGGCCTGAGAGTCAACTGTGAAATGAGGTTTGGTATAGATTATAGAGCAGAGGGGCTTGGAATGCCTGTTTTGTTTGCTTGGGGTTTGTTTTTTTTGGGTTTTTTTTTTTTTTTTTTTTTTTGGTGTTGTTGTTTTTAAGTTAAGCTATCTAAATCCTTTGTGAAGTGAATTTTTAGGTGGAGTCTGTTTTATCAGAGAAAAGTAGAGGTGTTTTGAAGCAGTCCTGAAGACTTTAGAGGAGCCAGCTGGCTCCTCAGAAAACAGTTGAAACACCACTGTCTGAGGACCTGGAGGGCTACATTCTGCTCCGGGGGCACAGCTGCTCACTCTGCCCTACAACTACATGTGCCATGGGGCGCTCTCCTTCCTCTGCCCCGAGGAGGAGGCTGGGCAGGGAGGGGAGTTGGTGGTGGGCAGACAGAAGCACAGCCTGCTCTCACCGCTGTGGACTCACTGTCAGATGTGCCGTGTGTGCTGCAGGTACCTTTGACCGGAGCGTGACCCTGCTGGAGGTGTGTGGGAGCTGGCCTGAGGGTTTCGGGCTACGGCACATGGCCTCCATGGAGCACACGGAGGAGGGCCTGCGGGAGCGGCTCGCCGACGCCATGGCCGAGTCGCCCAGCCGGGACGTCGTGGGCCCTGGAACAGGTAAAAGCAGCCACAGACTCCTAACCTGAGAGGGGCCTGACTGGCACCTGTTGGTATGGAGCTTCTGTGGCAGAAGAGGATGTGTGTTGGCTTTAACTGCTGTGATTGCTGTCTATTTGGGAAGTCTCCTGTTTGGGGGAGCCCTGTGTAAAGGGGAGTTCCCAGGGGAACTGACCCTGCCTGTATAGAATACTGCATACAAAAGTGCCGTGATAAACACAGTGGTTTTGTATAAATGCCCCCAGCATGACTCTCCCAGGGGAGGGACAACCTTGGGGCCTCCCCAGGTCTTCAGCAGCCCAAAGGCATTGAGTCCTCAGGCAGCCTACCTTCCACCATGCTTGAGACTTTATAAATTGGCCAGTGGCTGTGGGGCCTGCCAACCTGGGAGGAAACAAGCCTGATGTTTTTGCCCTTGCACTCTTGGCTCTGAGAAGGCCTAACCGCTGGGGCCTGGCCTCTTACATCCAGAGAGCAATCAGAAGACATCCTTAGATGGGAGCGAGCCCTGTCCCAGGCAGGCAGGTGTACACGTGCGCACACATTCACACACGAAAGACCATAGTCCTTCCATCTCCACACAATTACAGCAGAGCCTGCCTCTCTTTTCCAAAGCACCTCTTTATTCTAGATATCTGTGTGTGAGTGGCTATGCTTGCCCTGCCTTTTTGCCTGAGACCGCCCCTACAGGCCTCTTCCCAGCTCTCTGAGGTCAACGGGAACTTTGTACTGGGTGGAGGGATCCTGGCTGCAGGCCCTCCCTCTATTGCTTGCCAGAGTGCTCTCAAGACCATGAGACTGTTAGTCTTCACTGTGAACTCTCCGTCCCTGCTCCGACCTGGAGAGAGAGCCCCAGGGACAAGCACCTTTCAACCTGGGGGCAGGAATCAAGACCAGCAAGATTTTAGAATCAAAGCATTTCAGGCAAGGCTTGGAACGCTGCATCATCACATAGTCTCACCTCTCCGCAGATGCTCTGAATCCTTTAGATACTTGGTTTTAGCAGTTAAGCTTTTCTCTCTTTTTTTCTCCATCTCATGTCAATCCCTCTGTTCCCACACTAAGAAGACAGAGATATATTATACTCACCGCTGTCTCCACAGCTCTAGCTTCATGCCTCCCATAGAGCCTGCGTAATAATTGGCAAATGGACAGAATGGATGCAGGACAGGGAGAGAAGGTCTGTGGCTAGAGATGCAGAAGTGCCTTATCAGGCCATCTCTCAGGACCAGACCCCCATCACACTCCTTTCTGCTCTGGAAAGAAAGGAGAAGCAAACCTTGGAAATGCAGCCAGCCACGTCCCACTCCCACGAGCCCACACATGTGCACAGCTGTCCATGCCACCGTTCTCCACCTGGATGTAGAAACGAGAAGCTCTGACCCCATCTTCCCTGGAAGTTGTCCTCAAGGAGGAAGGCTTTGCCTTTTCTGAACCTGACTAGGAGTTCAGCCTTTCCCCTGTGCTTCAGGTGCTCTTGGCCAATTTGGGCTCACATAAGCCTGGGCCTGGCACCACCAAATTCCATCCCCAGGACACCGCCTTCCAGTGGTGTTCAGTGGTGTCCTGGTACTAATGCCACCACCCCGGGTCAGCTCTCTGCTCCGGTCACCTTTTTCAGAAGCTCCTTGGAGCACCTGAGTTTATTCCGGAAAACACATTTGAAGGTGCATTCAGTCAGATTTGGGGAACTTCACCCTGGCACAGACAAGTTAGTAACCTGAGCAAAACTGGCAGCAATTCATCTGCCAGACAGCTGAGGGATTCAGAAAAGTCTTTGTGACCTTAAGCAGTTTCTGAAATTAAAAAAGAGGGAAAGGAAATTAAAGCTGCATGATCTACGGGTCAGAAAACCTGAGACACCTTTTTTTTGAACCGAAGGAGTTTGTTTTCCTCTCCAAACTACCACCAAAAGGGATTCATTTGATTTTCTCTGGCCACATTAAATGTATGTTTTTGTTTTTAATCCACCTCCATTTTACAAGCCAGTAAGTCAAGCAGATATTACGGAAGTTAACCTGCTTCTCTCTGCTGTTGTTGAGAATCGCTTTCGCTTTTTACAACTCCAGCTAAAGTAGCAGCTGGTGGTGCCTCCCATGATCTCGAAGGTACGCACCACGCCAGAGGCAGCCAGAGAAATTCAGTTCAATGTGGATGAGAAATTCCAACAAGTCACCCTTCGCCCAAAGCAGTCTCTTGGTCCCTCTCTCTCTTCCCAAGACCCTGCTTGTCTGGGTGGCTCACAGGACATACAGATAGGGGACATCCAGTGTTTGCCAGTGCCAGGTACTGTCCTGCACAGAGAGGATCGAGTCCTTTCATGCCTCCCAGCAGGCACTTCATTTGGTAAAGCCACCGGACGATGCCTCCTTATCAGTGTGAATGAGGCAGACTCTCAAACTCCCTGACACTGAAGCCCATTATGTAGCAAAGCCTCACCATTACACAGGGTTAGCCAGGGATGTACTGGCAAATGTTTACCCACTCATTCACCTGATGGGTAGCATTTGTGCATTTCTATGGTGTAAAAATTCAAGCTATCAACCAGGATGTCAGTCTGCTAACAGAATTCCTGGGAATGTAACAGACAACTAGCTCTAGCACCCCACTAGCCAGCTATACCACAGGACAAATCAGCTGTCCCCAGCAAACCCTTTGAAACCATAACTGGAAACCAGCAGCCCCATCTATATCTGGGAGCTGGTTAGAAATGCAGCGTTTCAGGCCCCACCCAGCCCTACCAAATCAGCACCCGAATTTTAATAAGATGTCTATGCTTACTCAAGTTTGAGGTCTGTTTTAAAACATGGTTAACCTATGAACAGATGTTAGCTCTGTCTTCTGTCAGGGCCACTGCCCAATTAGTCTATTTTTGGTCACATGTGCGATTTGCATGGTCAACCCTACCAGAGCTGGCTGAACTGTTTTCTTACTATTACACCCTTTGCCCCTGCTACCTTTCTGTTGTCCCCATTCAACAAAAGTCCAAATGGAAGTCAGTTCAGCTCTGTTCTTAGACTTAGCTTGCCGAAGAAAAATCACAAATTGTTCAGATTGGTGCCTCTGCAAGTTCATGGTCTCTGCTCCCCAGTGAGCCCTGACAGCCTTCTCCATTTTCCAGTGCCCCCTTCTCCTGTTCTCAGTTTGCATTCACCTTTTGCAGCAGAATCCAGTGCCTAGAACAGTGTCTGGCACATAGTAGGTGCACAGTTTACTGTTTACTGAATGAGTAAATTCTACATTCAGCCAAGAAGTTAGCAGTTCCGCAGCAGTTCTGCTTGCTGCTGTCACTTCTCACCTGTTTTCATTATTTTAGAGATGCCCCAAGTCCTGGGTCCTCCTTGAGTTTGTATTTTTTTATTTCCCCCCAGCTTTTGCTATTGATTTAGTATGGTGCACAAGCTCATCCCGTCATCCTGAATCATTCTCTTTCCTTCCTCATGGATACTTTTTCAAATGTTCCTGTTTTCACATCTCATACCCGCCATTTCGTCTCTCCCCCTGAGAGAAAATGGTTGTCATTCATCATCATTATTGGTTTCCTGCACCCAGGCCCTAAATGTCCCGGCAACTGCCTTCTCCTCTGCCCCCTGTGGAGGGGAGGAGCAGTCCTGCACCCAGCCTGACCCCCTGCAGCTGTGCTGCTCCCGGCCACTGCACGTCTGGGCTGTACCTCCACTCTTCCTGGAACCATGCCCTGCCTTCTGGAAGTGCTCTCCCTGCGGCTCCTGTCTCACCGCACTCTCCTGGATTCTCTTCTGCCTCTGGCTACTCTCAGCCCCTTCTCTGGGTTTTCTTTCTCTGTCAGCCTTAAATTTATTTCTGAAGACCCTAGCTTGGCCCTCTCCTATTCTCCCTCCATCAGTACAGAGCAGTCTGTTCTGTGGCCTCGATTACACTCCATAAACTGACTTTCCAAATAATCTCCAAGTTGCCTTTCTCCCCACATCTCCAGAACCATTTATCCCATCACCTACCAACATTTCCACGTGGCCCAAACTGAGTCCTGTGCCCCAGCCTGGTCCTTCTCCAGGCTCCCCCGTCTCATGGTGCGCAGAGCCCTTCTAGACCAGCGCCGCCACCCGTCTCCTCGCTTACCGCTCTGTACAAACTCCAGCCAAGCTGAACTCCCCGGAGGGTCCCTAAGCACACGTGCTCTGTCTGCCTGCCAGGCCTCTGCACATACTTCTCCCTCTGCCTGGAATGCTGTCTCCCACAGCCCCCGCTCCATCACCCCCCACAAAATAACTTGACTAATTCCTGCTTACCAGACATTCCTTTCAATATTGCCTTTTCTAGAAAAACAGAATTTCTTAAATAAGCAAAACATTGACTTCCCCGACTTGTTTTGTATCTAGGTAAAGATATAATCTAATACCAAAAAAATTTTTTAATAGACACCTGGATACATGTTAAGTACATTTTCATTTTCAACCACTCTTCAACTAAACCTTGTTTTTCTTTTTTGCTTTCTTCCACATCCAACAACACAATTCCCAGGTCTGGGCCCCAGGTCCTGAATGGCTGTTTAACATGTTCTTGACACGTCTGTCTTGCAGGCAGCCTCCTTTTGCTGCTGTTGACTTTTAAGAGCTCACTAAGGCAGCTGTCAAGGTCAAGAGGGACTGTCTCTTCCTTCTCATGAAGATTTCCTTCCCATGTGGCTTCCTGCAGGGCTGGTGATGGTTTCATTCTTTACAGTCACAGCGCTACAGGTAGAAAAGAGGCCTCATTTTTTTCTGCCTATCATCTCCTTTAACAGAGTCCATTCTAGCCCAGAAGCAGTTACTCCTGGAGATCATAAGAAAATCTTTGCCTCTTACCCTCTGTCGCAAATACATATCCTTCTTAACCACCTATACAAAACTTTCACCAAACAATATAATGGACGGTGCATTCTAGTACGTTCACTTTTTTTTTTTTTCCCAAATGTGGTCCTTACATGCTAAATTGATATCATAATAAATCAGCAAATTCCAGTCTACACTATAAAATCCAGTGCTCCAGATTATTCTGCTAAATCCTCTGAGTTTTCCTATATGTATGTCAATTACTCAGCAGAAAAGGCCTGGAGATTATTATTAACTAAAACGCTTCCAAAGATTTGTCAGAACCTGCTTTTCCTCAGTGAAAGGACTGTGCCTTTTTTTTTTCCTACTTAACATGAAAAGCACATTTTTAACATCACACGCAGTTTTTAAAATGGTCACGGGAATATTCAATAAGTCAATGAACACATATCCGTTGATTGCCTATGTTTTGCAAAAGTGTGTGTGTGTGTGTGTATGTACTTGTGTGTACATTAATAACATTTTCATTTCAGGACCGTAGAATTAAATTTTCCATATATTCTAGTTATGTTGCTGAAGTTGACCAGATGTGTACCTCTAGGATTAACTCTTCTAAGGGACCTTAGAACTCCTCCTTGGAAGATTTTTGTGCTAGGGCTGTATTTTCTATAAGGGTCATATTAGTACCGCATGATCAGGGGACAATGACTGCAGCCATGGAGGCAGTGAATTAATTCTCTTAAATTTTAGACATCCCTACTCTCTGGCCAACTCCTTATTCAAAGGAAATAATTGGATTATCAGCATTCATTATAAGAGACTAGTTGATCACATTGGACTTTGCCAACATTCCAGAAGAGGTAGCAGTTGCTAGAATTATCCATTCCATGGATAAAAAAAAAAAAATCTATGGCTCAGAGGGGAGAACTTTTCCCAGTCCAGAGCCAGGGGTAGCTGGTTCCTGGGGCCTGATTCCCTGCAAAGCCTTGGAAATAGGAAGCGAGTTGTGTCATCCCAGGAGGCTGGAGAAGGGACATTTGTGGGTGCTCTATGGGATCTCTAAATTTCCTTGCCCAATCTTGAGATTTTCTAATTCTAAATGAAGGGTGAGCCTCCTGTCTGGGACCTGAGGTAACCACCCTGTTTCTACCTTAAGCAAACCCAGGGTCAACGGGCCAAAGATGCTGCTTTTCGTGCAGTCTGGCTCCTGCTCCCATTGCCCGCCCTTCAGAACACCCACACTGGTTTGATCTTTCCATGGAATCTTCTCATCTCCCTTCAGGCTCTGCATGAGTCAAAATGATATTCTCTCCAAACACCTCAGAAGGATTACAATCCCTGGGTCTCCTGAGAGTAAGATGACCTCTCCTCTCCACACTGACCAGTGTGGCTGCCTTTAGATCCAATCTTTAGTCTTTTTTTCCCCTCATGTCTTAATTCAACTCCTCAATCTGCTGGACCCTATTTCACTTTCTCAAGAAGGGCGGGGCTTCTCAAGAGGAAGGGAGTTCTCATCTCATTGGACAGTCTCACGTCATCATTGCTTCTGCCTCAGGTCTGGCTTCCTGGCCAAAGGCTCATATTGGGCAGTCCTGAGAGACAGCTCCGCTTGTCTGCTGCTCCGAAACTGTCCCCTCTCCTCATGGTCTCTGGCTCCTCGGCACACACTGTCAGCTGAGTGGCTCTGCTAGTCGCTTCGGTCCTACTTTGCACCATCAGTCACAGATTCTTCCTTGTCCTACAGTGCTTTACAAGATGCTCTGTGTGTTCTCTGACAAGCCTCCTTGGTGGGCTGCACATTCTCTCTGAGTTTGCAGCAGGCAGGCTCATTTAGGCACCTCTGTGGTTCCTGGCCTCATAGAGATGAAAGCCCTGGAGGAGCAACAGTGCTGAACTGGGGTTCTGATCCTCTCTGGCTGCTACCCGCCTGAGCTACCCACTCAGGCCCACCTGACTGAGCTGCACCAAGCGGAGGTGCTGATTATTGCCCTGCTCACAGGCCGTGGTCTTTCCAGGCTGTGAAGCCAAATCTACAGACTCTCCAGTCACAGATGCCATAGTGACCGAGGGTGGGGGGAAGAGAGTAAACCCCCACAACGGTAAGGAACACCCAGACTTAGAGTCCAGTGACTGATAGGTCACAGACACCCCTGGTCGGGGTGGAAGGGAGCAGCTGCAGCCGGTGAGGCTGGGGCCAGGGGTGGCCGCAGCAGGCACGGCCGTGTTGGTGTTGCTATTTGCGTCCTTCAGTGTCAGATGGCCTGTTCCTAGCTACTTTCCGCTGGTAGGAAAGGTCAAAGCTGAGCGTCCTCTCACTTCCCAGTACCCAGCTACTGCCTTTGGGGAGAATGTTTGTTTTTCTTTTCAGCAGCATTTGGGAGTCCTCAAGCAAGGAGAGAAGCCTGTGACCTTAGGCAGTTTCCTCTCCCCCTCTGCTCCGTGTCTTCCTCTTGCACCCCACGGGGGACGCCCCCCAGTGAACGCAGCCAGCCCCTGCCTCCTGCGCCTTCTGTGCCCCTGCCCGCTGTGCCCAGCAACTGTGTCATCTCCCTCCCTCCCTCCCAGACGGCTTCTGTGGTAAAAGACTCCACACTCCCATAGAAATACCCCCGGCTGGATGCGCCTCCCATCTGCATGGAGGGAGAACAAGACCTTGAAAGTTAGCTCAAACTAAAAGATGTGGGGTGATAAGGAGGTATCTAGGAAGAGTGTCCCGTCCTGCTGACCCCTTCAGGCTCACCTGGTCCCAAGGGCATATCAATTGCTTCCCACCCTTTCCTCAAAATAAGTGGCATCCCCCAGAAGAAGAAGGGGGTTCTCATGTCGTCCTGTTTCCCTACTCAGAGTGGCCGGGCCCACAGCTGACAGCACAGCCTCCTTGCTGCGATACTTCTATTTGTGTCCTGCAGTGTCAGATGGCCTGTTGCTAGCTGCTTTCCACTGGCAGGAGAGTCTCCTACAAGCTTTTCTCACCTTCCTTTCACCTGCTCTCCACTTCTGATTCATATTTCACTGCCACCACCTTCCTGCAGACATCCTTGCCTGTCAAAACCACCCTGCGCCCTGCCCACCTGGTTCTGTTAAAGTGCCCGCTGCCTGTCCCCTCTGCCCGGTCACCTTTGTAGATAAAGCTCATGCCCCTGAGCCACTCCCTGACCACGCTGCCGAACACCCTCTCTCTGTCCTCCGAACTTCTGCATCACCGACTTGCTGGAGCCTTGGCCCTTGGCATATGTCCTGTGTGTTGCCTTTTCCACTAATTAGTAATGGCGCATTCCCATTAATGACAATTCCCACGTCTTGGAAGGAATCAGCTCCGGTGGTCCCCTCGGCTACTCTCTCACTTATACTACACATACTGCTTCTCTTAACCCAATTCCAGTTCTTTGGACTAGCCTTCTCCCTGCACAGCATCTAGCACTGGGACAAGAGCCAAGCTGAGTCCCAGTTAGTGTTTGTTGAATGACTAGATGGGGTTTGTGTGGCTCCTTAGAGGTAAATGAAAGCTGGCAGCATTGGGAAGAATTATTGTGTCGATTAGGTACACTTCTCAGTTTTTTATGCAATTTCTAATCTGAGTTGATGTAGTGTTCTCTCTCTCTCTCTCTCTCTCTCTCTCTCTCTCTCTCTCTCTCTCACACACACACACACACACACACACACACACACACACACACACACCCTCCTCTGCCCCCAAGCAGAAGCAGACCTTTATGGGAGCTTACAGCTCAGAAAGTCAGGCACACATTTCTCACATTTCTTTAACCAAATCATGCTGATTCCTAGTACAACCTCACTGGTGAACCTGCAGAGAGAGTCCACTCCAGGCATTGCTCCAATGTGGAAGCAAGAGTTGCGGCAGAAAATATACAAGGTGGGGCAAAGGGTGGGGGAGGGCTTCTGGACCCCCAGACCAGGGCCTTCCTCTGCAGATATTAACATAGGTAAATGGTTAACAAAAGGGAGGATTTCTCTCTGTTCTTTCTTCAATGCCAGAGAATTCACCTTTAACCGCTGACCTTTCTGTGAGGTGTGAGATCTGTACAAAGTTGAACCCAGTCATGGATGGTTAAATACCCATCTTTCCTTTCTGTCCCTGCCTCTGCCCCTCTGCCGCCTCAGAAGATAGTCTGCAGTGTACAGACCACCCACTCGGTCTGATGGCTGATAACAGAGGAAGAGCCACACACACACATACATATAGAAAATGAAAGTTGGAAATGACCTTCTGACCCTTTAGCAACCCAGAGCCTCAGCTTTAAAGCGAAAGAGAGCTCTGTACCAAGCCATGCCACTCTGACTGGATTTAACAGAAGGAAGCATTTTGGAATACCCTTCCCGAATCATCCGTTCTACCTCTCACATTGGGATTTCTCCCTGCTCACTTCACTTGCTATCCCAACCCTGCCCTGGGGACCTACATAGGACATTTTTTTATTTGCTGACAAGTCCCCCAGTACCAGCTTGCACCGACCTCCCCCATGTCCCCCCACAACATGTTTTATTTAGTGTAGTTGATAACTTCGATTCCACCCCTCCGTGCTTAATTGAGTTTGAGGAGAGCCGACAGCCAGTTGCTTCATTTGTTTAGGATGACTTTTTCCACTCTGTGCCCCCTGTGCTCATTTTACTGGCCCGCTCCCATCCGCTCCAGGCTCCAGTTGGCCGAGATGGACGTGCCATCTCCTCTTTGATGCCTGTGACTGGTGCTGACCTTCGGGGTGGGGGCGGGGGGGAAAGTGGGCTAAGCCTGCAGGGCTCCACCTCCATCCGGGCACGGGCTGCATCCTTGGAAGGCTTGGAGATTCTTTGGTTTCATACTTTATTCATCCCCCAAGCCACTGAGAGTTGAACAAGAGCGTATGATCCATGCATTCGAGCACGTATTCATGATCCTTCTCTAAGCAGCCCGGTCACAGTGCCAAGCAGCTTTGGACTTCGGGCCTGGTTTCTATGTCCATGGAACTGGAGAGGAGGAAGAAAGCCCTGAGGGGCTACCCACGATGCTGGCTTGACCTCTCCCACCTTCCCTGCTCCAGCCCCATGCGCCAGGCACTCGGTAGGAGGAGGACAGAGGGAAAGAGGACACTGGTCTTGGCTAGTGAGGCAGCTGGGACCCCTCAGTGTGCCGGGCTGGGAGCAGACCGTGAACACCCCTGGCCATGTTCTCAGTGGTCAACCCCCGATTTTGATACCCACTGCCTCTGATCTAAGTTCCCTCTGATCGAAAGCTCCATGTTGCCATCCTCTTTAAAGAAATATTTTATTTTCAATACAGACACAGCCCTTGATGTAGCAGTAAAAACCACCACCCCCGAGAGACACGTGGCTGTGAAGTGTGTTGGTATGTAACCTCCTGTCTTTGGCCACATGCAAGGCTTTGTCCCACTGCTCTTTTCGTGCCTCAAGAGGTTGCCCTCCTACCCCCTGGGGCTCAGGCTTCAGGAGGCATTGGAGTGAGGGCAAGAGGTCAGCTTGGACAGGAGGTACCTTCTGGCAAAGGACTGGCTTGGGATGAGGAGTAGTTGCCATTCTTCACCCAACAAGAGTTTCTTTGAAACCATCTCCCTGCCCCCCTCTTTTAAGATGGAAGTCAAATTTTCGGATTCTGCTGTGCAGAGCAGAGAGGTCACTAGGCTCTAATGCATTTACCATTGACTGCCCCTCTTGTAGTGCGTCTATTAGTGAGTAATTTGATTTGTACCTATTCATTTGCAGTCCCTGCAGGAGCCTGGAGCTGGCCCCTAGTATAATTGGTGCTGTCTCTATTTTTACATCATTAGATTAGCCCCGACTCCTGGCCACTTGTTGTCTGCGCTTGTCTGTCCATTTATACAACCTAATGTAACACAAAATTCATTACTGATCACATTACTTTCAACTCTGAAGCCAGCCTTGTGATAAACATTTGGTTAACCCCTTCCTGCCCACAGGAGGACTGACAGAACAAATGCACTTCCACTCGACAGGCAAATCAATATCTTAATACACCAAAGTGGAATTGCATTTCTAGATTTGTTATTCCTCCTGGAGGAGCAAATGGAAAGGCTCGTCTGAGCTAGCTGAATTGAATAATGAATAGAGCCCCGGCACCAGCAGCCAGTCTGTGAACAGAGCACAAAGACATACCCAGTATCCGCCCCGCTTTTTCATCTGGACAAGCGGCACTGCAGCCATTAATGGAGACCTGTGTGTCTCTCCGGGCGGTGGAGCATGGGTTCGAGAGCATGGGCTGGAAGCCTACTGGGGCAACAGAGACGTAGGCCCACCCTCATTCTCTTTGCTGGGCTTGGCCTAGGACAACTGGGCCAAGAATGACAGCCCTTTTCATAAACCTTCTTCACTCATAAAGACACCAGACACATGGCCTTGGCACTAACGCCACCAAGAAATTAAGTTAAATCCATTACTAAACTAAAGTCTACCATCTGGAAACAAATACACAAAATCGTTCCTATGTAGAACCAAGATAGTGAGGCTGGCCTTGGTTGGCTCACACCAACGTGTATGTGTGCATGTGTGCATGTGTGTGTGTGTGCGTGCAAATGCATGTTCACACACACACAAGGGTGAGCATTCTTTGACTTGGAAATGCCACTTGCACCTGAGTGTGGTTCTAGCTCCCCAAAACGGTTGCCGGTGGGCGCGATGGAGGGCTCGCACAGGGGACTGGCCAGCAGTCTGTAAGAGGGGCCTCATCTCACCACAGAGCTGCTGGTCATTTCTCTCCTGTTAGGGTGATGGATGGGTTCATGAGCAGCAGGGGTAGGAAGATGGTTGTCACCACTCTGTTTAATCTAGAACATTCCACCCCCAACCTGGTTATCCCTTCCCCAGGCCCTGTCTGCGTCTTGATAGCTCCCACACTCACTAGAAGTCATCAACTTGCAGGACAATTTGTTTCAAAAAGAAAAAATACCCCAACATATTTTCATAAATGCCCATAAATCTTGTGCCATAGTGATTAGAGATTGACATAGAGGAAGTGGAAGGGAACCCACTGCCTTGCAAGTCATAAACCCCTTAGTTTGGGGCCATAACTGATGCAACCCAGTTGGGAAGGAAAGAGGGGATGTTCCGCTTTAATTCAGGGAAATCCTGAATGGGAAGCCAAAGAGAGGCATCTTTCATGGGTCATCTTTCTGGAGCAGGACTCCCTCTCTCTCCTCCAAGATTGCACCTTGACCCTTGTTGACCATTAATCCATTCAGTGCCCTGACAGGCCACAAGGGAGCAGCAGCCCTGTGGGAAATGAAGGTCCCAGGGACCCCCTGAGAGGGCTCAGATGCTGCTCCTGGCCTCCTTCATTCTGCCAGCATTGCTCATGACTCCCCTCCTTTGTGCGTGGGGGAAGGCTGGGGGCAGGGTTCCTCCGTGGGGTGGTCCAGAGGATGCAAGTAGAGAGGTAAGAGGTGCAGGGGGGATGGCCTCAAGCTCCTTTCCCACAGAGGGGCCAGAAGGCCAGGCCAGAGGCTCCAGAATCATGATGCTCAAGTGCTTCCTAATGTGAGGAACAGCAAGGAGGGGGTTGCAAGATACCTCCATATCTAGGCAGTGGACAGAGGACCCCAGTGTGTCACTGAGGTGAGCCCGGGGTGGCAGCTGTCTCCTCGGGCCGCTTACCTCCCGGCCCTGCCCAATCCACAGTAACTTGCTCAGTCTCAAGCCTGCTGCTCCGGCCTCAGCTGGTCACCATCTCAGGGGAAACAGAGAAGGTGGATGGGGCTCTCTGCATCGCACACAGGCCCAGGCCATGGCCTCTGCAGAGCAGGATACAGCAATGGCAGGGAGGAGAATGGGTCTCCAGTGGTGTGAGAGCCTGTGATTTCTTAACCTTGATGGAAAGGGGGGGAAAGCCACATCTTACCAAACTCTTCCGCTGCATTGTAGAGAATTTAATTACGTTTGGACATTTGAATGAGAACCATATGTGGCTCTGGTCTGGCAGGCCAGCCGCATTCAAGCTGCAGCGTCTCTCCATGGTCTGCAGGCCCCCGTGCTCTGGAGCCCTAGAGGGCAGCTCAGGGAGACCCCGCTGGAAGCTCGATCATGTCTGCCAAGCTTTGAAGCTGGACTTGAGGAGATAGACGGGTCAAAGCCAGCTGCTGGGCACCTGGCTCTGTAGGAGAGTTCCAAGGCCTGGCTCCATTCCCCAGTCATGCTGAGTGGGCATGTTTGCAGGGCCTGTGTTAGCACCCACACCCGTCCCACATGCAGAGCACACGCCAAGAAGTCATCACAGCCCCAGGGCGGGCATTCTCTGCCCCCAAAGATACGTCTCAGTGCTGCCCAGCCCTGAGGCTACCTTACATGGCATCTGCTTAGGTTCCCAGTTTCACGCCCAACACTGGAGCTGCAAAGGGCATTTCAGGCCCTGCTGTGAGGGCACTTGTGCCCTTGTGCCTGATGAAGACCCCAGAGACAGCTAAGATGATTTTCCTTTTTTTTTTTTTTAATTTATTTATTTATACATACAAGAACTGGGGTACAGGCCAGAGGTGCGGGGGGTGAGAGGATTCACCAGAGACAGAATGGGGAACAGAGCAGGCAGACCGACTGAAATACACTGCTGAGGGGAGCAGCAGGCAAGACAGGAGAGGTCTGCTGCACCATGTGGGTAGCTCCCTAGCTGGGGATCGAACTCATGCTGCAGAGGCTGCAGATAGCTTCACAGTGCGGTGCTTAACCCCTTGCACCACCAGGGAAGCCCTTGAGCTGATTCTCTAACCAGGACACACTGCAGTAATAGTGTTCTCTCCCACGTGGTCCATGCGTGTTCTGCTTCTTAAAGCCCCATCACACCCTTGTCTTTGGAGCCACACACACCCAGGGAGGTTGCCAGCGCAGCCCCCTCCGCCTGTCTGACAGATGATGAAGCAGATGAGAAGTGAAGTGACTTGCTCAGGTCATTCAGCACGTCTGCGGCAGAACTGAGGCTAGAACAAATTCTCAGCCTCCTACGCCAGTACCCCTCCTTCTTGCCATCCACGGAGATTTTCCGCTTGGGGCTGCTCCTACATCTGGCTGATCTTAGGCATGGCTTCAGCCAGATTTAGCAAATTCCTCAAAACCAGGGAAACGTGAGCCAGGTCAGCTTAGCCTTTGTTGTCCCGTGTGTAACACGTTGTGACAGGACATGGCCTGCCTCGGTCAGGGTTAAAGTTATACTGATGAGTAGCATTGAGAGGATCACCGGCAATGGGGTGCCGGTCAAGGTGGTCCGGGTGGGGGATCCTGCTCTCTTCTTTGAAGCCAAGACTTCAAAGGACTTGGAAAGACTTGGGTACCATGGGGATTTCCTGGGTATGGCGTGTGGCAGCCTTTCTGGTTCTTTCCCTGCCTAGGATCGGTGTGCTCTGGCTGTTGTTGGAGGGAGCTGGGGAAAGGCTTCAGTCCCCAGGCAGGTCAGCGCCCCTCTGGCTAATAGCCCACCTACTGTAATTGCTCATCAGCTGTTCAAAAGCTGAAAGGATCAGAGCTTGGAGATGGGGGGGGCTTGAGTTGCTCTACCTGAAACTTGAATGTTCTTCTCACTCCCCCCAATACAGACACCATGGACTCCCTCCGAGAGGCAGTGGAGGAAGCTGTTAACTTCCTCCTTTTGAACATGGGCCCTCCCTTCTGAGTCCTCCCATTCCACAGGCCTCACTCTTTTCTACTTTTATTCTTCCTTCCCCAACATTCCAGCATCCTCATCTTCTGTCATCACGCCCCTGGCCCTAGCCCACCAAGAATTAGGAAATTCAGCCTACCCCTGTTTCCCTACCTCATGATAAGGGCCACATGGGCCTGCCATCATGAATAGGGTTCCAGAGGCCTGAGAGCCTTTCTCCTTGACTACCTGAGGGAAGGTAAGATGGGGAAGAAACGCGATGTGCTTTTTCCCAGTTTTCTGGGTGGAAGCTAAGGAATAGAGAGCTCATTCTAGGTATTGGTCCTGACTTTATCCTTCCAGGAGCCAGTGGCTATCCATGCGGGTCTCAGGGCCCGCCCCCACCCCCACTGACCCTGCTGAAGTTATTAGACTCCTGTATGTGGCCTCAGTAGCCTAGGGAAGCAGTTTAAGTTTGCCAGAGCCAAGGGCACCAAATAATTGCCCTTGTTTTTGGAACTGATGAGTGGGAACTGGGCAGGTCATATGGCTTTGGCCTTATTCTGGGTCTCATTACCTGTGGGGATCAGAAACAGGAGGAATGAAAGCATATTTGTGGGAGTGAGCCTTGTGGATTAAGAGACTCCAGGCAGGTAGGAAGTCGTGTGCCTTCCCACGGGCCATGGCCCTTGAGCTGATGGCGTGGGCTCTCCGAAACACCAAGCTGTGTGGGCAGCAAGATCACCAGAAGTGTATGGCATCAGTGGCTGGGGCTCTGTGCTCAGACAGAGATGTTTGGTCCAAACATACAGGCCAGAGTTAGCCCTGCTTCTCATCTATTCTCTCCTTCCATCGCCCGAGTTACCATTCTTATCTGAGTACGGAGGAGCTGTTTCATCCTCAGCCCCTCAACTTCTAGAAGCTGCCCTCCTTCCTTCCACAAATGTACCTGTGAAGGAACAAAAAAAAGCCCTGCCAGAGGAGATAGGTGGTACTTTCTCAGTCTCCCCCAACCACCATCCTCCCAAGATGGTGGAGAGAGAGGATCCTGACCTGTTGGCATCTCGGTAAATTCTGAAGCCTGAGGGAGTTGCCAGAGGGTGAGAGAAACCTGTAGGGTGGAGCTTAGAAAGGGTGGCAGAGGGAAGGCATGGGCAGACTGGAAGGTGTGTGTGTCTGAGTATGAAGAAAAACATGGCCTCCTTTAACTGCTGCCCTTTTAACCTCCTAGAAAGTGCCTTGGGGCTGAGACTGGCTCCAGCCCGGAGTGTGGTCTCTGACTGGGCTGTCTGGATTTCCAGAAGTATTCTCAACCAACTCGATCTCTATCTCCCTGAACAGACCTCCACTTGCCTCAGCCATACTCTGAAGAAGAGAGCAGTAGTTTCCAGGCCTATGACTGGTGTAAGAGAAGCAGCCCATAGCTGTGTCTGCCAGGATCACCTCCTAATTGTACTGGGGCCATCTCTCTGGGTTCCACCACCAGGAAGCTGTTAATCCTGCTGAGCCCTGGAGGATACATCAAGCTCCTTAGCCCCTCTTTCTCCAAGTCTAGTTTGCATAGTTGGTTCCAGGCCTATGGACAGGCCCCTTGCTGACAAAGCTGACGGCTTGGGCAGACCACACCTGAACGCATTTGCTGAACTTGCAGCAGTCCCTGGTCCCCTTGGCCCCTCCCCCATATATCTCCTCCAGGGAAGATGTGACATACACTGTCCCCCTCCCCTGCCATAGTCTCCACTCGCCGCCATGAACCCTCCTAGCAGAAGGGTATCAAATTGTTTCTGTTTGCCAGCCTCCTCTGAGTCAGGCACCAGGCAAGATGTGGTGTTTGGCTGGCTGCTCTGTGCTCTGGGGCCGCCTCCCCTGAGGTGCCACTGAGCCCAACTCAGGGAAGGACCTTAACCCAGGCCCTGCTGATGGGGGAGAACTGTGGATGCAGAAGGGAAAAATCAATGCATGTCAACAGGGTTGGAAATTTATTTTCCAGCTTGAAGAGGGTATTTACAAAGAGGCAAGGAGGGAAATGAAAAGCTGTAAACACATATCTGCCATCTTCCTCTGCTGGGCCATTTCTTGATTAAAAAGAAAGAATCCGTCCCAAGCTCCAGTGGAGGGTGAGCTGGTGGGGGCCTGGATGGCAGAGACACCTATGTGGGTGGGAAGATGTGGTGCCGCTGAGGTCCTATGGGTAATCACAAACACTAACGCAGTTGCAACAATAATAGGACTCACATTTGCTAACTGGAGGCTCTAAGCACTTTGTGATGCACTCACCATGCATTATTTAATTCTTACAACCACACTGTGTAACAGACATTGTAATCCTCGTATGCACAGACTGAGGCACAGAGATGCTGGGTTACTGGCCCAAACTCTCCCAGATAGCAAGAGGCCACAGTCTGTGCTCCTCACACTCCACCGCCTCAACCTGGACAGACCCATCCGTCCACTGTCTCGCCCCCCCACCCCCCGCCCCGCCAGTACCACCAGGGAGTGGGGAAAGGGAGCAGTCTCCCTTCTACTGCCCGGAAGTGGGCGGTATGACTCAACCCTGAAGTCTAATCCTATTCCCACGAGGCCTCTTGGGTGGTTAGCTTGGGACTGGGGTGTGTGGCTGCAGCCAGGACCCATAAAAGTGCTCTGCTAATCCCTTTAATGAACAGCACCATGAGTCTCTAAGTGTGCAGGGCAAGGCCGGCTGCAGTCTTGGAGCCCACCAGAGAGGCTGGGCAGTAGATGCTGGTCCTTTTGTAGTGGGGAAAGTGCCAGGGCTGCCCTGGGGGCTGATCAAGGGGTCTGAGGCACTCTGCTCCCAAGCAAGTGTGTACATGTGGACACACACACACACACACACACACACACACACTGCCCTTGTTGACTCTGCTGGATCCCAGAAACCAGCCTCCGAGTCCTGAGACTTGGGCTCTCCAGAGTAACCACCTCCTCCACTGCCTCCCCAAAATTCAAAGGGGCTTCCCTTGCGGTCTCTGCTCACCCAGCCACTCCCACTGCCCTCCAGCCTGGAGAAGGTCAAAGCCAAAGTAAGACTTCACTCCTGGGGCTCCCTGCCCAGCTCGGCTTCCCCATCCTTCCCCAAGCCTCACTTCAGCCCTGAGTCCTCAGCCTTTCACCCCTCCCCTGCAGGCTGGGGGAACTAACACCACGGTGCTTGTAAAGCGAAGGTTGTGTGAAAGGAGGCCTCCGTCCAGGCTGTCCCCAGAGTCCCTGTCTTGTCAGGTGTGAGGCAGCCTTGCAGGAGGGGAGGCTCTGGATCTAGGAGAGCAGACAGGCCCGCAGACAACCTGTGGATGACGCAGCCTTGGAAACCAGTGCTTCAGAGGGCAAAGTACCTGGGTTGGGGGGAGTCTTCCTGTCCTGTCCCCCCAGCCAACTCTGGTGCCGTGTGAGTCCCCGGTGCTTCCATCCTTTGCCTCTCCCCTAGGGAAGCACTCCTCTGCCCATCAGAGCCCACCCACAGCTCCTAAGAGCCAGTTTCTGCTGCTCCTGCCTTTGCCAAAGGGCAGGGTACCTTGCTGTGGGGTGAGGCCGGCAGGGGTGACAGAGGAGCAAGCCAGTGCAGGCTTGGCTCCCTCATTCCCCTGGGCCCAGCCCAGGAATGGAGTGATGATCACAGGCGGCCACGCTCCTGTGTCACGCCTAGATGGAGAAGTCCCCCCAAGGCCCCCTTGGCATACACACCAGGGAGCCGGGGCCACTGCTCCCTGACAAGAGCAGCCAGCTCTCCCTGGCCCCTCGGACACCCGTAACGTTTTCTGGGCTGCACACCAAATTGGGGCAATATGAGGATGCAGCCTTCTCCTTCCTTCACTTGTTTAGTCAGAGACAAGGCTCTTCCCGCTCAGCTGCTATGCATTCTGTTGGCCCCCTGGCCCCCTGCGACTTGCCCATCTTGACCCACAGCATAGAGGGGCAGCTGAGGGTAGCAGGCCCATTTTCCAATAAGAGCCAGGGGGGATGAGTGGAGAAAGCCAGAGGTGGACACTGGGAGCCAGGCACTCCTAGTGCAGCCTGGGGTGGTTACCGTCTCCATTCGGGGCCAGTCCCCTCTCTGGGGCACTGCATAACCAGGGCTGGTGACTTCATACTCCTGCTCAGTTTTGCAGGCCAGGGAGACCAGCACCCACTTCCCAAGAGAATGTGAAGTCACAATAAGATGATCTCCTCAACCCAGCCACTAACTGGGAGCTACTCCTCATCCCCTTCTCTGCTCCGAGGCCTAGAGAACAGCCTCTTTTAGAGCCAGCTTCTCCTTACTTTCACTGTGGGGGAAGGAGGCCTGGGGATGCGTCTTAGTCTCCCCCCAAAACACACACATACAGCCCCCAGCTCTGTCTTCTGC
This sequence comes from Talpa occidentalis, assembly GCF_014898055.3. Taxonomy (NCBI): domain Eukaryota; kingdom Metazoa; phylum Chordata; class Mammalia; order Eulipotyphla; family Talpidae; genus Talpa; species Talpa occidentalis. Next base: position 107,906,141 of record NW_023605083.1, read on the forward strand.
GACCTGGGCAAGTTTCTGGAGAACTTTGCCAACAAGTCCGTCTTGGCTGCAGGAGAGCCATCCCTGGGGGTCTCGGGAGTGGGGGAGAAGGGTGGCGACCAAAAGCTGGACCACTGAGTCAAAAGGTTGGAGGTATCCCTGAAACCTCTGCAGCCTGTCTGTCTCTTCTCCCTCTCCCTGCAACCCGCCTGCATGGGGTGCCCTCCGGCACTGCATGGGCCAGAGGCCCCTTTCTGTCCCTTCCCAAAGCTGCTCCCATGCTCCGTGTGTGGCTCCCCTGCCCTCACTCCCACGCTGAAGGGGGCTCCGCTCCATCACAGCTGTTTCATCTCGGGAACCCTCAAGGCCGGTTGGTCCCCCTACACATGCATGACACTGTCCCCATGACTGGAGAATTCTGCTGCAAGCTTACCCCCCTCCCAGTGTGACACCCCACATCTCCTTACTCCCTCTCCACCTGCTTGCAGAGATCAGTGTACTTCTCGATCGTTGTCCATATCTTTTCCAAAAAGATTCCTCAATGCTTTTCTTTTCAAAAGGGAAAAAAAAAGGAAAAAAAAAACAATGCCAACAGCCCAGCGCCCGTGAGCAACACAACAGTAACAAAGCATGTGTTCGGGATGGAGGAAGGTAAGGCCACACATTTCCGTTTGCTGCTTGCTCCTAGGGCCGGGCAGCTGGGATGAGTAGATGGGGGGAACGTGTGTGCACCCCTCCTCCACGTCCACTTCCCACACACACATTGTTGGGTCTCAGCGAAGAAAAGGGATTTGACAGAAGTGCCCAGGCACAGCCAGGCCTCTGGTTCTTCGACTGTCCATGCTGGACGAGAAGCCCCGCCTTCCCTTACCACATCATTCATTCACTCATTCATTCATTCATTCATTCAAGAAATGTTTTTTGAGCACCAGCTATTCTCCAGGCCCTGTGGTTAGCACTGTAGCGAAGGCACAGAAGTGGCTCCCGAAGGGCTCTGCACCTGGATGGGGGCTCACAGGAGCAGGCAGCACAGTGGTAGGGGCCGGGCAGGAGTCAGCACAGAGCGCTGTGGGGCCTGGCCGGCTCTGCCATGGCAACAGGAGGAGGGGATGCTCTTGCTAAGCTTTGGAAGATGAGTAGGTGTTCTGGGGGCCGAGGGAGCCTGTGAGGGCTTTTCAGTCGAGGAGTCGCATGAGCACAGGTCCAGAGGCTGAAAGCAGCCTGGAGAGACCCCAAAACTCCCCACGTTCATTACTTTGGCTCCTGTAATCCAATCACAGGTGACAACAGTGAGGTCTGGGAGGCAGGTCACGGAAGGCTGTTTTGTGGTGCTGTGTTTAGACCTTATTCTGAGAATCACTAGGAGTCGATGCATGTTTTTAAGCAAAGGAAAAGGGAGATGAGCTTTGCGCTCTAGACTGACCGCTTTGGGTTGCGATCCCAGTGAGCTGGAGAGGGGAGTCTGGAGGGCAGGAGACTAATCAGGAGTTCTTAAAATTCTCCACACAGGAAGTGCAGGCCTAACCAGGGCAATGGTAGTGGAAATGGAGAGAAGGGAAGAGGTTGAGGGAGACCTAAGGGAGATGAACTCAGTCACCTGGGATATGGGTGCAAGGGAGCAGCCCCCCCTCCATCTTACCCCAGGCCTAATTGTGAAGAGAAAATACGAGCAGGGCAACTCAGGCTCTACCTGGCCCCTGGAGCAGCAAACTCATCTTGTAAATCCCCCTGGCAACGTCCCTGCACTGTCGTATGATGGCATGAGGTGTCCCCACTCAGGATCAAGGGGTGGGGTCACTGCGGCTGCTGAGGGGTTTGCTGTGGGCCTCCTCCAAGGGGCAGTTGCGGGGCGGCGCTTGGTCCCCGGCTCCGGTCTCAGCTTCCTGGCAGTGTGGATGTGTTGGCACTTTGCAACATTTGGGGGCCTGTCCCCCAGGTCGGGAAAGGGGCTTAACTTCCCCCATACTATTGCTCTTTCCTGCTCCTTCACCTGGGGCTTTCTTCCTTGGGCCTGGAGTCCAGAACCTGAGGAAGCCCCTGCTTTTCTTGCTACTGCTGGTGTGCCTCTCTCCTGCTCTCAGCGCCCCCTAGTGCCGGGATGGCTGTGCATGAAGGCAAGGGCCTGTGAAATCAAAAGGGGCCTCTGAGATCTCCCACAAACTCCTTGACTTGCTTGTGGGGAAAGAAGGGAGTAGAAGGAGCTTTCTTGGGGTCTGAGGTGTCCCTATAGAAATCCCAGGGTCTATTCTTTGCCTTCCTGTCCTCTCCCTCTCTTGATTCAGTGGCCTACACTCTCCAAATTAAGGTGAGACTGACGAATGAACAAGGAAGAAGGGAGCCCACACAGAAGCCACCTGCTTTGTTTTCTGGTCATATCTAGATAACTCTTCACTTATTCCAGGGTCGGGCCCAAAAGGGCAACCGTATCTCTTGGAGATGAGGACCATCGTCAGGCATGAGTGCACTGCCCCCTCCTCCGACCGCCCCTGTCTCCTGAGAGGTGCCCTTACACACCCTTCTAGCTGGGGCCTAGGCCCCAGATGTGGCTGGTGTAGCCTGAGGGCCCCTCACACCTGAGCCCAGGTGCCTGCCTTTGGCTCTAAAGGAGAGCAGCACAGACTCCAACCCATTCTGTGGCTGCTGCTACTGGAAGCCTTGGTGCTTTGGGGGTACCCTGCATGGAGGGGCGGGTGGGGGGTCAGTGGTTAGTTTATGGCTGACTTTACTCCAATCCTGGAGTAAAGGCCATGACCATACCCTGACCAAAGAGGTTCCCGCAATGAGGGAAAGACTGGAGGCTGCCAGCCAAAAAACAGTTTCTGTTTGCAAACCTTCCCCTCCTCAGGCAGAGCCTCCCTGTGACCCCAGCTGCCACCTGGCCCATCTGGAGGGCGGGTGGGGAGGCCTCCCTGCGGAAGAATGGACTCAGATTGGTGCTTCAAAGCAGGCAGACCGGTCCAGGGTGTGTTTCCCCACTCCCAACCCCACTCTGACCAGACCTGGCCCTCTCCTCTGTCTTGCAGAACTACAGCGAGAGGGAAGCATCGAGACTCTGAGTAACAGCTCAGGTTCTACCAGCGGCAGCATCCCAAGAAACTTTGACGGCTATCGATCTCCACTGCCCACCAACGAGAGTCAGCCCCTCAGCCTCTTCCCTACGGGCTTCCCGTAGGTGCCAGCAACCTGCCTCCAACTGGCCAGGCCACTCACCTGCTGGAAGGAGGGGGGAGACGCCCCCTCTGGTCCTATCTTCAGTCTCTGCTCCTCTTTCGCCAGCCACCTTCTCCAAGCTTCATGACAACAGCCACCCACCCGACCTGGATTGAGAAGAGACGCTTCTCCAGAGCACCTCGGTGCGCACTGACCTCTCCCCTCCCATCAGCGGGGCTTGGCCGAGAGAGACTGCAGAAGCTCCGTCCCCTCCTCTGTTTGCACATGATGTCCTGCATTGGATCCGCTTTTGTATTTTCTAACCATAGCCACAGGGGGCCTGGGTAGGGAGAGGGTGGGTGCCCTGGCCAGGCATTTTGACCCTGAGCAGACAGCCCTAGCCTGTTCCTGGCCGTGCACACACTGCCCTGCTTCCTTGGCCAACCTCCCTCTGGCTTGGGGTGAACTGAGGCCTGGAGTATTAGGGAAGGAGAAGTCCACTTTCCTCCTTTCTTTCCCCTTTGGCTCATGGGAAGGATTTGTCTTCTTATCTGTAAGCCCTTTTACCCTGGTCCTGTACTATTCAGTGAAGGAAACTGTGGTTGCTGAGACCCTGTCAAAAGTGCACGTCTTGTCCAATAAATCACGCTGCAATTGGTGTCCATTCCTGAATTGCTGGGGTCAAGATCTTCTCCAAGTGCTGAGCAGAGTCACGTGGGCCTGATCTTGTGTCCCTGCTCCCAACACCCCTACCGATACGTGGAACTGGGAGGGGCGGGGGGCCGTGGAGTGTCAGTGAGGGTAAGAAGAAGAGAGTCTTCTTGCTTGTTACCAGAGCAAGGCATTTCTAGGAGTGTGACGGGCCTGGACCAAGCCTGACTCTGGGGCCTTGGCACGTGCTGGTGGGCTGCTGTGGGACAGAGAGCCTGAAGAAGCCTCTTGCCAATTCATAGGGCTGGGTGTCTTGTCATGGCCTCTTTTCCAAACCCAGAAGGTCGAAGGATGGTCAGGTGAAGGTGGGTGTCTCGTGAAACCGGACTGGAACCTCACATGATAATTTCCTGATTTTGTCCCCCTCTTTCCTCCCAGTTCTGTACCTAAAATAAATGGCAGCCAGGAGGCAGGAACAGAGAAGCAAAAAGGGGTGCTAAGCAGGAAGGAAACTATGCTTGCTCTAGTTCTCCCCCTCCCCCCCAGACACTGGAGAGACCTGAAAGGATTGGAGAAAATCCACTGAGTCAGATGTGGTTTGGGGTGAAGTTTAATGTACCAGCCGCAGAACAGTTGAGTTCACAAACAAGCAGACCTTCCCATTCAGCCCTTCAGCTGGAGCTGGGGCACTTCCTGGGGCCGCTGCCTGCCCCCTTCACATGCACTCCATCCAACCTTGGCACCTGGGAAGAGATTTAATCTTCAGTTGCCTCCACCTGATCAGTTGGGCATGTTGGGAGAAGGGGCACTTGGATCACGCTAAGCTCTGTAGGCTGAGTAGTCGGCCCTGCATTGGGTGGTTGAAGCCAGTCGCTCCTGCCTGGGAGCCTTCGGGGTGAGAAATCACATGCCAGAGCGAGGCCTGTTGGGAACGGAAGGAGGGCTGAAGAGGCCTGAGCACAGCCCGGGGAGGCTGCTGGATAAGCAGCAGCTCTCCTCCATTTCAGCCAGAGTGGAGATGCTCATGTGTCTGGCACCCTCAGCCAGAGCAGTGTTGCGTTCAAAAAGGGACAGGGCACCAGGCACCTGTGTACGGTGCCCATAGGACATCTGGATGGAGCAAAGATGGAGAGCCAGGAGCACCCCCTAACCACTGAGGGAACCAGTTGGCAGCTTCGATTCAGGAGTCCTCCCGGCTCAGCCTTTCCCTCCAGGGGGTGCAAAACAGCTGTGGCCTCCTCCAGTCAGGGAAAGTGGTGGGTGTAGGGCTGGACTTGCTGGCTGAGCTTGCAGGACAATCTGGTTATTCATCTGCTCACAGCCAGGGCAGTTCTTTGAGTATGTGGGGGAAGGGGGAGGATAAGAAAGGCCAGATAAGCTGGCCCCATGGCGGCTGCCACTGGAGCTCAGGTTATCAGAGAGGCCTTGGGCCTGGCCCCCAGCTAATTGGGGAGGCTGTGGACCCTGCCACAGCCTATAATCAGCTGGAAGTGAGAGCTGGGCCCCAGAGCGGGGGACCTTTCTGTCCACTGGCCCTGGAGCAGCCAGCTTCCTATCCCCCACAGATAATGCCCAGAGCACTCTACTTCACCTCCAGAGCTCCAGACTGATGGCATCACCGAGGAGGCCATCAAAATGTGCATCTAACTGTGGCCTGGCCAGGTGACCTTGAGGAAGCCATTTGACCTCTCTGATTCTCACAGAGCTCCCTGCTCAGTGGGCAAATTACTCTGGAGTTTCTCTCGGTTTGATGGAGCTGCTGGGGCAGCAGCTCAAGGAGGTAAGGCACTGTGGGTCTGATTCAAGAAAAGGGCCCGGGGTCCCAAGGCCAGTTCAGGTGCATAAGCACTCTGTCCAACACCAGCACCAGCTCCTCTGGACACCAGCAGGGGCAGAGCAGCCACTGCCAGTCTGAGTTGGACATGGTTTCTCAGTGCCGATTTTTCTGACTTTCACAGGTCAAAGAATCTGTAAACAGAAAGGTACCGAGGAGAGTGCCATTCTGTCCCCATTTTGCAGATGAGGAGCCTAAACCCTAGAGAAGACCAGGGCCTTGGCCAAGATTAGGAAGTCACGCAGCTAGTCTGCTGATCCCTGTCAGCACCTTTCTGCCTCACATATTCTGGCTCATTCTCTTTGAAGGCCTGCTTTGCTGAATTCCCAGACCTGTGTCCCCAAGACTCTGAGTCCCACTCACCCCCCTCCCTGACTCACCTCCACCCCCTACCTCTTCAGTGCCTGACTCTGAAGCTGCACCTAGTCCCTGTGTAACTGAGGATGCAGTCCTTTCCTGCAGAGCTGGAAACTCTTGGGACAAAGAAAGAGTATGTTATACATCGTATTCAAAGCAAGAGTTCAGCCTGATGGTGAGCTCACTATTGCCATGGTAAGAGCGTGGATAGCTAGGGACAGCAATGGCAATACCATCTTCTAAGGAGTGGGCTAGGCCTTGCAGTAGCTGTGTGACCTCGGGTGAATTATTGCATCTCTGGGCTTCAAGGTTCTCATCTGTAATGGGGGAGAACCCGTGGAGGGAGAGGTGGTTTGCATCCTCCTCCACGGAGCTAAAGTTGAAAAGCAGGCAAAGAGGAAATTGCAGGTCCAAGAGGCAAAGGTTTGATTCACAGGCCAGCAGGTAGCTGACCTGACAGGGCAGGCAGCTCTTCAGTGGAGAGAGAGGGTGGGTGTGGTGCAACTGGAACCCGGGTTGTGGCACGCTGCCCCCTGAAGCTGCTCCAGGGAACTCAGCCCCGCTCCCTGCGAACGCATTTCTGAAAGCGAATCAGGAGCCCATGGAAAGCGCACAGGCCTGCCCCGCCCTCTCTCACAGGTGGGCTGGTCCTAGGGGGTCCTTCTTGCGGGTTGCACCCCCCAATCTCACCACCCCATTCTAAAGCCACACTGCAGCATGTCCTGCCGCGATTCCAGACACCCACACCCATAATCTCACACCCGTGCACGCACACGCACACGCAGGTTCACAGCCGTGCACCTCACTTGTGCCGACTGCCGGGGTCTAAGCGGACGGCCGCTGCGCAGGGACACCCACCCCGGAGCGGCGAATAGCCTGGAGCTCCCAGGACGACGGGATCCTCAAAACTGGAGAAGTCGTCGGAAGTCTGGCCGGGCGCATCCTCGGTTGCCAGACGCGGAACCTCACCCTCAGGTGCAGAGCTGCAGGCTTAGAGCGCCAAGCTGTCCCGGGCCATGGCGGCCAAGCCGGGCCTTGCCTTGGCATCAACCTGGAAGACTAAGGACTAGACTGTGGCTGCCAAGGCACTTTCCCGGACCTAACCGGGAAGAAGTGGCCCCGGCGCTGTCCCGGGCGTAGGCGCAAGGCAGGAGCCACTGCGCGCTCTCCCCGGAACCCCCGCCCCCCGCCCCAGCCAGTCGGCCGACCCTGCACGGAGTAATTGGGTCGGGAGGGAGGCGACTGGCGGGCGCGACTCCAGAGAGACTGCGCGCCTGTCAGCCGCAATTTGTCTAAGTGGACGGGACACGCCGGGCCGCTGTGGGCCGGGGTCAGCGAGGCCGCGGCCCCCACCCTAGCCAGGCCCGGGCCCGCGGGGAGCCCGGCCCGGCAGCTAAACCGGGCTGGCTGGCGCCAAGGCGCGGGGAGGTGCGGGTCCCAAGGAAGCCAATAGGGGAAGCAACTCTACTCCCCCACCTCCACCCTCCAACACGTCTAGACTCGCACGGATGCGCTCGGCGGCACCGCCACGGCCCGTCACCCGCCTAGGACCACAGTCACCTCACTTGAGGTTCCGCCTGGGGACGCCCATACACAAGTGCCAGTCTCTCACCAGCACCCCGTTACCAGAATGCCTGCCCCCCTCCGCCACACGACCGTACATCCCCAGGCCACCCGCTCTCCGCGATGCACGCGCAGACACACAGCCCCAAGGAAGCGGCGGGGACCACCCCGGGAAAGGTCCAGGCAGGGGTTCTGGACCCTGCGAAAGGCTAGGGGACGAAAGGACGCTTGGGGAGCCAGGTTCGGGGCTGTCCCGCCCAGCCCAGGCCGCCCCAGGCAGATTTCCTTGCTGTGGAAAGCGCAGTGGCTTGAGCGCACCAGCGTGCGGGAGACGCCGGGGCCCGCGCCCGCCCGACGCCCAGGCCCCGCGCGGCCAGGGAGAGGGGGGGCGGCCGAGCGCGCGTCCCCCGCCCGTCTGCGGGGCCCGGCCGATGCAAAGTGACAGGGGCCGGAGCTTTGTTGTGGAGCCTGGGCCGCCTGGCGCCAGCCGCCCCCGTCCGCGCCCTCCCCCTCCAGCCCCGGGCGGCTCTCAAGACGCCCCCCCGGGGGGCCTCTTAAAGAGACACGCACTCTTAGCCCGGGGGACCCCCCCCAAGTGGCGCAAATTTCCCGGGAAGGGAAAAGGGGGTTGACCCAGGCGGGGGAGGGGCTGAGCGGGAGCTGGGCGCCGCAAGGCGCCGCTCCGGGGCTGGCTGGGCCTCCCCTGAGCGGGTTTTCGATAGCCAAGGATATTTCTCGCTGGAGAATTTGATTGGGGGACAGATTCATAATTTTGAGAGCGGCTGCAGCAGAACGTCCAGGGGTTGCAGGACGGCGGGGCGGGGCAGAGGGTGGGGGCCTGGTCCAGAAAGAGCCTGTGGGGGCCCGAGGGCACATCCGTGCCCCAGTGGCTGTGGCCAGGTAGGATCTTGGTCTCTAAATGCAGCTGCTGCGCCGACGCCACCAGGTTTCCTGAGCAAACAACCAAGGCGAACGTGTTTCAAATCTTCTGGCCTTAGACCCCTGGACCAGCTACAACCTTCTGCCAGGAAAACATACAAAATTGCACACACTTAGGTGCACACATATACCTACAAGTAAGAAAGTACGTGTGCAAACACGACTTTGCAAGTGTATTCACGGATTTCCAGACCTCTACCCGGATTCCCGGCTAAAGAATCTTGCCTTAGTATTGTCAGTCAATCTCGCCGACTGAGCAAACCTGTCCACACACGTCCCGCCCCAGGGGCCACATCCCGCCTAAGGTGGAGGCGGCAGGAGTTTGCCTATGCAAAGCTGCAACGGATCCTAACCCGCTGTGTAGACTATGCAACGCGGAATCGAAGATTCGTTCTGTACAGAGAGGAGGCACCCAGCCTAAGAGGGAGCAACCCAGCCAAGGGCGAGGTCGTGAAGAAAACCCTGTGGGGGGCGTGCCCATTTTTGCGCTGGGTAGTAGCCGCTTAGGAAAAGTAGGGAAAAGGTGGAAGAAGACAAACTGCTCGGGTGGGTCCTGAACCTATGCTGCCTGGGGCGACAGACTTTAGGCTTCAAGTCCGAGTGTGCATCTAGCTACAAGGTCCCCTGCACAGCGATGGGCACAGGGTTGCCTGGGCCAGTGTTGCCCGTGGGTGGTAGGAGCACAACACGCGGGCACAGGCCCCGCGCGGGCCGAACTCACCCGCACAGGCAATGGTTGTGTCGGCAGGATTGTCCCCCGGGGCTAGCGCGTGGTCCGTCTTGTCCTTCGGAATTCGAGCGCCAAGAATTAATCCGAGCGTCAACGCCCAAACCCAGCTCAAGGCAGGTGTGCGGCCGCTTCTCTCTGGACGCACGCCTTAACTTGCGGCTTCCTCTGTGCACATAGGCCACCATCACACTGGGAGTGATTCACACACACACACACACACACACACACACACACAGAGCACATCGGGAAGGGAAAAAAAATGCTGGTGCTGCTGGCGACGAAAACTGGAGGTGGGGGTGAGGGTGGGGGCAGGTTTCAAGCACAGGTGCACACAGACACTTGGAGCCCCACACGCCTTATTCGGCGCCACTGAACTTGGGAGAAGTAGGTTTCCGGGGGCAGAGCAAACTCTAGGAAAGTGGCGGAAAGCGGAGAAAGGATGCTGGTGTTTAGGATAAGGGACTTGTGTCTCCCGTACCGGATGCGGCGAAAATTCGTTTGGTCGCGGGTCAAGAACCTGAGAAGCGGCCTCGCCCGCGCCACGCAGCCCGGGGCTGGGCAGAAGGTGCGCGCTCACCTTCCCAGCCCGGAGCGCGGCTCTGCCACCAGCGCGGCCCAGGGCTGGGGTGGGGACGCAGACGGATGCTGGTCTAAGTCCAGGACTTGCCCGGAACTCCAGGTTCCTCCTGAGTCTTCCAGTAAGGGGAGGCGCCGGCCGGGGTTCCCGCGGTCCCGAGCGCAGGGCCGCGTCGCGCCCCCTCCCACGCCGCCCGGACCGGGGCTCGGCCGCAGCTCCACTCACCGGCTCCCGCCACCTGGGTTCCGCTCGGGGACCTCCGCCGCCGGCGCCTCGCTTTCCAGCGCCCGCAGCCGCCCTCCGAGGGCAGGGCCCGGGCGGCGCCGCGGCGGGGAGCGGGGTCGGAAGTCGAGCCGGGAGCGGGCCCGAGCGGCCGGGCGGCCGGGCGCGGGGGGAGGAGGGCGCCCGCCCCCTCCGCCCTCCGGGCCGTGTCAATGCTTTGCACTTGGGGCCGACGTGCGGCTGGGGGTCCTTCCCAGGGTGCGGGGGCCCGGGCGCCCCCAGCCTCGGGCCCTTTCGGCGGGTCGGCTCGGCCAGCCGAGCTCTCGCGTCCCGGCGCAGGCGGCCGCGGGCGCGGGCGGCAGGGTGGGGGCCCGGCCAGGGGGAGGGGTCTCGGGGCCCGCCGGCCCGTCATTGGTTAATATTTTATTCTGTTGACATGTTTTCTTACTGCTGAGGCTTCCGACACCTTCTCCCCGGCCCCCCCTCCCGGCCGGAGCTTGGCCTGAGCTGTCAAAACCCCGCCCCCGGAGACCCACAATTGGTCCAAAAAGCGTAAAATCAGCAATCAAGGGGGGCCTGGCTCGTTAGCGCAGGGGACCCGAGCAGGGCAGGACATGTGAGATAGTCACAGTTTTCCAGAGATCACGACAAGATCTCACCAGTCGCGCGTGGTCCCCGGCGCCGGAGCGGGCCAGCCCAGCCCAGCCCAGCCCGGCCCAGCCCAGCCCGGCGCAGCGCCCCCGCCGCCCCCGCGCCCCGAGCCCCGCGCCCCCGGCCGCGCGCGGGACGGGGAGCCGGGAGGAGCCGCCGCCGAGCCCGCCGCCAGGGCCGCCCTTCCTCCGCGCGCGCCGCCGCCCGGGCCGGGGGTCCGAGCCGCGCGCCCCCGGCCCCGGCTCCCCGGCGCCCGGGCCGGATGTCCCGATGAGAGAGCCGGCGCTGGCGGCCAGCGCCATGGCTTACCACCCCTTCCACGCGCCGCGGCCGGCCGACTTCCCCATGTCCGCCTTCCTGGCGGCCGCGCAGCCCTCCTTCTTCCCGGCGCTCGCGCTGCCGCCCGGCGCCCTGGCCAAGCCGCTGCCCGACCCGGGCCTGGCGGGGGCGGCGGCCGCAGCGGCCGCGGCGGCCGCGGCGGCCGAGGCGGGGCTGCACGTCTCGGCGCTCGGCCCGCACCCGCCCGCCGCGCATCTGCGCTCGCTCAAGAGCCTGGAGCCCGAGGACGAGGTGGAGGACGACCCCAAGGTGACGCTGGAGGCCAAGGAGCTGTGGGACCAGTTCCACAAGCTGGGCACCGAGATGGTCATCACCAAGTCCGGGAGGTAGGGCGGCGGCGGGCGCGGGCGGCGGGCGGGGGACCCCACGTCGCCGGCCGGCCGGAGCCCGTTGCCCTGCGCCCCGCGCGCCCGGCCCCCGCGCCACGCTGAGCGCCCTGGGCAACCCAGTTGACTTTTGTCTCTTGGCACCGGGGCGAATTTTTTAAAAACTAAAATACCGAAACCTCCCGAAAGAAGGAAAACGAAAATATGCACCCAGAGAACAGTCCCAAGTGCTCTGAGTCCCGGCGCCGAGAGGGCCCCGCGGCTCGGCCCGGCCCGGGGGGGGGGGGGGGGGGGGGGGTCTGCGCTGGAACCCCTCTGCCCGGAGGCGTCCTCGCCTGCCGCGGGGTCTGACTCCGAGCTCCGAGGAGAGGCAGCGGCTCCTGGACGCTCCTCCGACCCTGAAGTCCAGAATCGGACTCGCATCCCACTAGGCCGAGGTCGGCCTGGGGTTCGCTCTGGCTGTGGCGCCCCTGCAGCGAGCTCCTATCCGCCCGGCCCGCAACTTGACCTGACCCTGAGCCTTGTCGGGCAGAGAAGCCAATAGCTCCAGATCCACAACGGGCTTTAAAGCCTGAAGAAAACCGTAATCCCTATTCCCAACACCCGAGGCTCGGCCAGGGAGAATGTAGACCTCAGGATCACCCTCTTCCCCCGAACTTTAGTGTTAGGGTGCCTGCTCACTCTAGCTGCGGTAACCCAGCTCCCCCAGCAAACATCCTCTGAATTTATTTCTGGGAGTTTAGGTACCAAGTGGGTATATCCCCCAACGAATTTCCAGGAGATTCAAGAGAAGGGGCTGTATTTCTGGAGGGCTTGGATTTATTTTCTGGTCATTGACTTTCATTTCAGGTGATGGGAGAGCCAGGGTCACCAGATCTGAGTGTAGGGCCGATGGGAAGCCTTAGAGTAAGGGGGTCTGATGGGCAGAAATGGGATCACCTGGGAATAACAACCGCAAGGGGATAAGGAGTCCAACAAGCTACCTCATGGAAACACTGCTGGGAAACCTCCAGACAGTTGTGGGGGGCGGGTAGTGTGAGAGGGGTCCTTGGATAAACAGATAAGAACATTCCCCTTTCTCTTCCTCGCAGGAGGATGTTTCCTCCCTTCAAGGTACGAGTCAGCGGCCTGGATAAGAAGGCCAAATACATTCTGCTGATGGACATTGTGGCGGCTGATGATTGCCGGTATAAGTTTCATAACTCCCGCTGGATGGTGGCAGGCAAGGCAGACCCAGAGATGCCCAAACGCATGTACATCCACCCGGACAGCCCAGCCACGGGGGAGCAGTGGATGGCCAAGCCTGTGGCTTTCCACAAGCTGAAGCTGACCAACAACATCTCCGACAAGCACGGCTTTGTGAGTGCAGGACAGGCACGGGGATGGGCGTCAGAGACTGAGTACCTGGCACTGCACTGGGAGAGCAAGATTGTAGTTCCCTGGAGTGGAGTACTGCTGAACCCCCAGAGTGCCCCTGGGTCACCACCCCACCTGGGCCTGCGCCCAGAGGACTCCATTCTGCTAGCCTTGGGAATGGTGGGGTGGACAGCGGGTATGGTCCAGACTACTCATAATCTCAGTTGGAGTCTGGCCTTCTAACCCTCTTTCTTGAGTCAAGCAGGAGGCAGGTGCTCCAGGGGTTCAGTGGTTCTGCTCTTGGCCTTTAGGTGCTGATCGTGGAGTGAAGTGAATATTTACCCACAGTCACAGCTTATTCCCATCCCTTTCCCCAAACTTGGAAATTTAAAAGTTAAACCAGTTCTCTCTACAATCTCTCTGAGGCTCTTTTCCCTTCTCCCACAGATAGATGCCTGGCCAGAGGGAGGGGGTTGGGGGGTTCTGTTTCCAATGGGGGGGGGCAGTAAATGGAGGGGAGAGTCTGTGGGCAAAGGTACTGTCCATTCCAAGGTAGGGCATTCGGTGAGCCCCAGAGTTTCCAGTCTTCTCTCCATGGTGATACCAGAGCTTAGCAATGAACCAGGAAGAGAAGCTAAGAGTGAAATTATGGGAGTGTTATTTAGTTTTATTCTGCTATCTCTGTTTTCAGCTGGGGAAAGGGGAGAGACTGTGAGAAAGAAAAGCAAGAGGGAAAAAAGTGAGTGGCAAGAAAAAGAGCAAAGAAGAGAGGAGGAAACAGTGAAGAATGGGGGGGTGGAGGGTGAAGAAGGTAGAGCAGAGAGAAAAAGCAACAGTGAGACAGACAGGAAGACTGACAGGAAGACATAAGGTCCCCAGGGAGTAGAAATGCTCCTGAGAAGGCTGGGGGCTGCCACTGACCCACGCCCTCTCCGCAGACCATCCTGAACTCCATGCACAAGTATCAACCGCGCTTCCACATCGTTCGAGCCAACGACATCCTGAAGCTGCCCTACAGCACCTTCCGCACCTACGTGTTCCCTGAGACGGACTTCATCGCGGTCACCGCCTACCAAAATGACAAGGTGCGCTTTGGGGGGTCTTGGGTTCGGCCCCTGCACCCAACTCCTCTACCCCACCCCTTACCCAGCGCAGCTCCAATCCACTCAAACCCACCCCCCGCCCCCGCAACTCCCACATCACCCGGAACCCTCACCACCACACACAAGCACAAGCCTTATGTCCGAAAAGGCAGCACCCACCAAAATCCCCCAGACTCCCTCTGAGCCCGCGAACACCCACACCCCGGCTCCCAGAGGCTCTGAACAGCTGCTCGCTGCTTGGGGTGGGGATGTTTACTTAGCAATTGGCAGAAACTTCAGACTGCGCTGACATTTTTACATTTTATTCGTTTATTTCTTGGCGCAGTGTTGGGAATGTAAATCAAGAGAGGGCTCGGGAGGCTATTGCCCAGGCTCTCCCAACCCTAAGAACCCAAAGTTAGGAACCCAGAGCACAGTTTTCACTCTCCTGGGGAGCCAGAGGGTGGGCAGGTAACACAATCAGTCGCCTGGCCTCAGACCTCTTGAGAGGCGCCTAGAAACTTTTCCTTCAAGTTTAAGGGCTTTTTCTGTTTCTGGCTTTCAACACCCTGTCTCTAAAGGGGCAAAGCATCGCCCCCACTAGGCCTGTGCCCGTGTGCACCACTTTCGTGCGAAGGAGAGTGTCTGAATGTCCTGAGGATTGTTCCTTCTGCCTTTGTGTAGACGCTAGTATGAGTGCACACCCTCTGGGACGCCTGGGATAGTTGTGGAGGAGTGTGGATTCAGTTGATTCTGTGGGAGCTTAGGGGCTTGTAGGGGGTTTTGGTCTGTGTGTACTTTCGTGGGGCCGTGGGCGTGACTTGCCGCCCGTGTGCCTTTGGACACGAGTGTGTTCTGCTCCTTGTGCGCCCCTGCTCAGGAGCCAGGTTTGTTAAACTTGAGTGGCCGCTGGGCCTGTGTTTGTGCTAAAGCAGATTTTGACTCTGTGAGCACAGTTTGGGGTCTGTGTGTGCAAATGAAGGGACCATTCCTCCAACAAAAGTTTTTGGAGGGGAGACCAAGTCACTTTCGGAGAGGCCTACCAGCTCAGGGAAATCTTATCCCAGGCAGTAGGCTCCCAGGGGACACTTCCCGGGTCTCTCCTTTGGGTCAGCAGCCGCTGACGTCGGGGTGCCCCAGGCCAGGCTGGAAGAGCCAGTCCTGACCCTGCGCTGCCTCTCGATCCCGATCCCCGCAGATCACGCAGCTGAAGATCGACAACAACCCGTTCGCCAAGGGCTTCAGGGACACGGGGAATGGCCGCCGGGAAAAAAGGTAAGGCGTGCGCGAGAGGGCCCTTTGAGGGAGCAGGACGTGAGTGTGTGCGCGTGTATGAGAGAGCGCGCGCGAGAGGAGGGAGACCCCCTGACCCGCTCCCCGCTCGTCCCTAGGAAGCAGCTGACGCTGCCATCCCTGCGCTTGTACGAGGAGCACTGTAAGCCGGAGCGCGACGGCGCCGAGTCAGACGCCTCGTCTTGCGACCCTCCCCCTGCTCGGGAGCCGCCGCTCTCCCCGGGAGCAGCCCCCAGCCCCCTGCGCCTGCACAGGGTCCGAGGTGAGCGTCGGGTGATCGGACCAGGAGTGGGACCACCAAGGGGAGAGGAGAGTCTCCTGGGGCCGCCTGCTGCCTTTGCTCTGCGACCCACTGACCTTAAAGCCCCGCGGGAAGCACCAAGCAGTGCCTCTCGGATGGACCTTCCAGCCAGGTCTCCCCAGCGCGCACGGTCCCGCGCAGCCAGAGGAAGCCCTGCGCGCTCTGCCTGGCCCCCGGGTGTGGTGCGCGGCTGTGGCAGTGAAGAATCCTCTACGGGGCCCAATTTCCCCCACTCTAGATGGGGCGGCGTGGGTTAGGCGACTTGCAGCGGCCCCTAAATGGGCAGGGAGCCGGTGGCCCCTCGGCCTAAGTTGCCCCTGCAGCAGCCCTTTTCAAGTCTCCGCCACCCCGCCCAGACCCGACAGCGGCTTCCCGCCCGCGTCCTCCCGGCGCGTAACCCCGCGCGTCCCTCTCCCCGCAGCGGAGGAGAAAACCAGCGCCGCGGAGAGCGACCCCGAGCCCGAGCGGCTGGCCGAGGAGCGCGCGGGGCCCGCGCTAGGCCGCAGCCCGGCGCTGGACGGCAGCCCCCCTCGCTCGACCGAGCCGGAGCGCGCGCGGGAGCGGCGCAGCCCCGACAGGGGCAAAGACCCCACCGAGAGCGGCGCGGACGCGGCATTCGGCCTGCGGAGCCTGGAGAAGGAGCGCGCCGAGGTCCGGCGGAAGGACGAGGGGCGCAAGGAGGCCGGCGAGGGCAAGGAGCCTGCCCTGGCGCCACTGGTGGTGCAGACAGACAGTGCGTCCCCCTTGGGCGCCGGACACCTGCCGGGCCTGGCTTTCTCGGGCCACCTGCACGGGCAGCAGTTCTTCGGGCCGCTGGGAGCCGGCCAGCCGCTCTTCCTGCACCCGGGACAGTTTGCCATGGGCCCCGGAGCCTTCTCGGCCATGGGCATGGGTCACCTGCTGGCTTCAGTGGCGGGCAGCGGCAACGGAGGAGCCGGCGGGCCGGGGGCTGCCACCGGGCTGGATGCAGGCGGGCTGGGTCCCGCGGCCAGCGCGGCGAGCACCGCTGCGCCCTTCCCGTTCCACCTCTCCCAGCACATGCTGGCATCTCAGGTAAGGCCTGTGATCTGGCGGCAGTATTGGGGAGGGGGGCAACTGAGGACTTGAGGGGGGCCATAGGCACTCCGGGCTTCCAGTGGGCAAGAAGCTTGTCCCGGAGAAGACCTGACGGACCTCTCAACATCACCTGGGTTTGTGGAGACTAAGGTGTAGGTCCAGGGTCTGCCCAGGGCACTGCTTCTGAGTCCAGTTTTGACCTTGGGCAAATCCCTGAGCCTCCCCAGCCGGTTCCTTGTCTGTGACTCCAGCTAAGACTCCCATTAGACTCTTCTTACTCTGACAATCTGGGGTCGCCAGCAGCTTTCATAAAGTCCACCCTCCTAGCATAGGACTTTTTTGGGGGGGGAACAAAGGCCCTTGACTCACTGTCAGACCCTGAAAGTCTAAGTGTCTGGACAAAGAGTAAGAAAATTTGTCGTATGTTCTGGACAGTTAGTCACCAAAGTGACCCACCTCCCAGAAAACCTCTGCCCCCTTTCAGGCCCTCCAGGAAATCCTCTGACCTAACAAAAGACAGGGCTGCTCCTTTCCCCACCTGTGTCTGGAATCTCCCCCAGTTACACATCTCAGGGAGCAGAGGCTCAGTTCCTAGGGTCCAGGTTGAAATTCTGAGCTCCCAAGGGAGAGTTTATGAAACTGTAGTCAGCAACAAAATGAGATTCAAAGGGGAGAGCAGCCTTTGGTTGGTTGGGTGGAATATTCCCTGTGGAAAGATTTGGAATCTCTTCATTCATTTTCTTCCCTCTGAGGTTTCTGGCAAATTGAACCCTTGAGATCTTATCGCAAGGGTAGGAAAATAGGAGTTCGGGTCTGTGAAGTCTTCTTTGGTTCAGAAGAAAATATTTTTAATATGTGTGTGAGTGTGTGTGTGTGGGGGGATTCTGAAATGAGTTTTAAGTAGAACTCAGTGTCCGAGATGTGTGGAGTGAGTGTTCAGGGCACTAACACTACATATCTGCAGCTCCGAGCAGGCAGGGAAGACTTCAGAAAATGGAGTTCAGGGCCTGGAGGCTTAATCTGCACCCTTGATTCTGTGTGTATATGAATGCCTTCACCCCAAATTTTAGAGATGACTATAGGCATCTTAGAGGCCCTGGGAAGCCAGGACTTCTAGACACAACCTGGCCAACAGGTGCAGGGCGAGGGTGAGCGTCCCCAGGGCTCAGGAAGCATTCACTGGTGTACTACTAGTGGTTAAGTTCCAAGTCAATGTAGCATACACCTGGTCAGCAGGTAGAGCCAAATCCTGGGGGCTCTAAAACCTCCTTCCTTTCTCTTGACTTGGGATGCCAGATCTGAAATACCAGCAGAGCTTGACCTTCACAGGAAGGATATTTTCTCATTCCTGACTAAGCTACTTCTTTCCTTCCCCCTGCCTGAGCCAGTCCTGAGACTCCCTGGAAGCTGGGCACAGGCAGCTCCTTGCCCTCCTCCTGTATCCACACTCTCTAGGGAGTGAGCCATTATCTCAAAGGTCAGGTAATCCAAAAGTCGGGTCTCATGGACTTATGTGGTGTTTATCCAGGGTTTCCTGTGCTCGCCACAGGCAAAAACAGCATTTCTTCCCCTGCTGCCACATAGGTGCTAATACAAATGTTCTTTGTGGAATATTCAGGTCAGTTTATGACTTGATCTGCACCTCTACTTTTTGCTTTGTCCAGGCAGGAGCCCCCTTGGCAGGTGGGCAGGCATCAAGAGAATTTACAAAGCCCCCCACCCCCAGAAGAACTGGGGAGGATGTTGTTCTAAGCGAACAGACTCTCCCAAGAAAACCAAAGCTGCCTAACTCCCACCTGGCCCCATGCCTGCCCTGTTTCCTCCCTCTAGGCCTTTGTCCATGCTAGTTTAGCCACCTGGAATGTTCTTCCCTTCCTCCTACTATAATCCCCAGCACAGCGCTTGATAGAGTCAGGTCTTTGCATAATCACCTGACGTGAGCTCCCCTTCCACCTGGGTTTGGCCATAGGTCTGCTTATCTGTGCTGCTCAGGGTTACAGTTATGTGAGTTCTGGTCTTACGACCATAAGTCCAGTACACAGTAGGGCAGGGATCCCAGTTGTAGCACCAGCCTCAGCCCCCAGCTCACCCTCAGGAAGACCTCAGGTAGAATGCCTAACCTTTGTTTTGTTCTCTTTCTTCTAGGGAATCCCAATGCCCACTTTCGGAGGCCTCTTCCCCTACCCCTACACCTACATGGCAGCAGCTGCAGCAGCAGCCTCCGCTTTGCCAGCCACCAGTGCCGCAGCTGCAGCGGCTGCTGCTGCTGGCTCCCTGTCCCGGAGCCCCTTCCTGGGCAGTGCCCGGCCCCGCCTGCGCTTCAGCCCCTACCAGATCCCAGTCACCATTCCACCTAGCACTAGCCTCCTCACCACTGGGCTGGCAGCAGAGGGATCCAAGGCTGCAGGCAGCAGCAGCCGGGAACCCAGCCCCCTGCCCGAGCTGCCTCTCCGCAAAGTTGGAGCCCCATCCCGAGGTGCCCTATCGCCCAGCGGCTCAGCCAAAGAGGCAGCCAGTGAACTGCAGAGCATCCAGAGACTGGTGAGTGGGCTGGAGAGCCAGCGAGCCCTCTCCCCTGGCCGGGAGTCACCCAAGTGAGGGGGCCGTCCAGCTGCTCCAATGCCATGCAGGCCACACGGGCTGCCTGCCCCTGCTGCTTGGGACTTGTACAGCACAGAATGGGTATTTATTTAAATAAAGGAGCAAAAGCGGGCTGCAGCAGCCAGAATAGAGCCCTGACCAGCCAGCCTGGGCCTGGGACCCTTCCCTGGGCCTCACAAGGAATCCAGCTGCCAGAATACAGTCGCTTTGGAGTCACTGGACTAGGTCCAGATCTGCTCCAGTGTGAAGGTGGCATCTGCCAGATGCCTCTCCTGGCCCTCCAGTGCTGTGGGGAGGCCTCCTTCCCTGCCCAGCAGTTGTTCCGGAGTCAGAAGGTGCAGGGGTCACGGGTGGGAGCTTCAGAGAGAGCCCCCGAGTCCATAGCCTTGGGCCTGGACCGCTTGAGAATCTGGGGTGAGGGATACTAAGGTCAGTGGACACAGAAGTCAGTGCAGACTTGAGATGGGAGGGGACCTTTTCTTCTAGTCCTCCCACCTCTTCCCCCAAGAGACAGGCGCCCTCCCACCCCTGGGGCAGCGGAGGGATGGCACTTCTGCCTTGAGTTCCCAGGGAGAAAAAGATATTTATGAAATAAATGGTAATTTGTGTAAATAAGCTTTAAGGTTCCCAGAATATGCAAATTGGTATTAATTTATTCAAAGGTGTACATTGTTGTGTACATAATATTTAGAGATTAACTCATAGCATTTAATTTTTTTTCATTTTACATGAGCATCTATATTGTACAGGGCTGGGGAGGGGCGGGGTGTCCCTTCGCCCCAGGCGAAGGCCCCCGAGCACCGCAGGAGCTCCCACCCCGCCACCCCCTCGGCCCCTCCGCCCGGGCTTGGCTCGCCCGGCCCGCGGGCTCCACCTCAGGTTTTCACTTTTCGCTCCGGAGCGAGACGAAACGACAAAAACTCGAGAAAACAATAAAACGCATAAAACAATGCGAAGTGGACGGCGCTGTGCGCTCTGTGGGCCGCGCGGGGCTGGGGCGCAGCGAGCGCGTCTGCAAGGACTGGAGGCGGGTGTCGAAGTTGGGGCGCCCGCGGCTCCGCGGCGGTTGCACCCCCGGGCGGCGGGGAGGCTGGGGAGGCTGGCGCAGCCGCGAGGCCGGGAGGTGCCCGCGCGGGCCACGGCCTGGGCCTGGAGGCGCCGCGCCGCCTCTAGTCCCCTGCGCTCCCCGCCCCGGCCGCGTCCCAGGCCCGGCCCCGGGCTCCCTCTGCTGGCCGCTCGCCGCTGGCCGCCTCTCCAGCCGCGCGGCGCCGCGCGCCCGGGCGCCCAGCCGGGCGAAGCGCAAGGCAGAGGCCTGGACCCCGGACTCCCTTTCTTGGGACCCTAACGGAAACCCGTTCAGCTCCTCTTAGCAGGTGAGGCTGGTTTGATGGGTGCTCCTGCTCCCGCTCTCTTTTAGGTAGAGGAATTTCGCTGCTGTCTTCCAAGTCTCACAGACCTGGAAATCTTTCTGCCCCCGTCCCCGAACCTCAAAGAGAAATATCTCCTCCATGATAGGGCTGGTGATTAGAGCAGCAAGGTGTAGCCTGGAAATCCCCCCTTGCAGTTCATCTAAATCTCTCTTGTGGGTGTAAAGAGTGTGAGTCAATATGCTGTTCCCTTTCTAGACTCAGTTTCCCCCTGTATAATAATGAACTGAGTGGGGCCTCTCGGTGGGTATTCCACTGTGTCAGGCTCCATTAGGCCCATTCCTGCAAGGACAGCTCCCTGACACCCCCATCCTCAGGAGGGGGGCATCTTTTTTTTTTAAGATTGATTGATTGATTGATTGATGCAAGAACCGGGGTACAGGCCAGAGGCGCGGGAGGGTGAGAGGATTCACCAGAGCCAGAGCAGGGAACAGAACAGGCAGATTGATGAAATACACTGCTGAGGGGAGCAGCGGGCGAGGCAGGAGAGGTCTGCTGCGCCATGTGGGACCCTCGCTGGCTGGCGGGGGATCAAACTGGTGCTGCAGAGGCTGCAGACAGCCTCCCAGCGCTGTGCTCAACCGCCAGCGCCACCAGGGGAGATCCAGGAGGGGAGGCATCTTGTCTCCCCTTTACCTAGCTAGCAGGTGTCTCTGGCCCCAAATCCTAATAGTAGGGGTGAAGGAGTGCCTTCCCGACTTCTGCCTGCCATTTAGCCCCCCACCTTCTTCCCGATGCTCTCCTCTTAAGCCTTAGCTTTCCACCATGCCCTGGTGGAATGGACTGCTTACCTCCGGCACTTTGGGGGGAGGACAGGCCCTGAAGATGCTGGCTTCCAATTCACCAAGGACACCCGCGATGGTAAAATGGAGGAAGAGTGAAGGTAGAGGTGGAATTGATGGTATCCGGGTCTCCAAGTGCCCAGGACTTTTTGTGGACTGACGTTTTTGCAAGGAAAGGGAAACATGTCCAGTTCTTTCAAGAAGGAAGCTGACCCAAGGTTACACTGAATTCGGCAAGGGGCTCAGCCACTGAACGAGTAGGGGGCACAGAAGATTTTATCGCAGCCTCCGGAAGGCGGGTTTTGGCTTCCCTGCCTCTGACCTGCAAAGGGCTGTCCAGGAACAGGGCAGACAGAGTGGCCCCTGTCTCAGCTCAAATAGAATCTGTCGCGGACAGTGTGGTTATTGCAGGTTGCTTTGGGCTTAAAAAAAAAAAAAAGCCTCTAAACACCCCTAGAAGAGTAGGGGTGCCTTGTGGCTTCTCACTGCAGCTTGTCCAGCAAGGAGACTTGGGGAGAGGCTGAGTGCACAGCGGCTTGCTTCCCAGGATGCTGACACCACCAGGGGGCAACACCGACGCCAGGTGGTGCGCAGAGGGGGTAGGTGGGGAGCGGGTCCGAGAAGGGTCACAGCAAAGGCCAAGCGGGACGACCTCGTCGCCGATTCTCGCAGCCTCATTGCTGCAGCAGCCAAGCAGGTGAGCGCTCCAGGGGCCTCGGACCCGAGCACACCTTGGAGAGCCTCCCGAGTTACTTCTCCTTCCTCCGCACACGGCCCCTCCCGGAGCCGCCCTCGCGGTCCTCCGGGGCACCCACGTGCCGGCCAGCGCGCGGCTTCGGGAGCTGAGCCCCAGACAGAGGCCCGGCCGCTCCCCGGCCCAATTAAGTCACCGGCTCCCCAGCCTCGCAGCGCGTGTTGTTCCCCCATCATCGCCAGTTAGGTCAGGCGCCCCGCGCACCCCCTCCTCCAATGCCCGAAGGTCTCCTTAACCCTTTAACCCTTTAACCCAGGGCGACCGTCAGCGGCCCTCGACGGCAGACCCGCCAGCGCGCGGACACCGAGGAAGCCGTGCGTGTTGGGGTGGTGGGGATTGAGGGGTCGCCGAGGCTTGCGGGTGACCTGGTGTCGCTGCAGGGCCCTGAGCACGGGGCCCGGAACCCGGGGCGGAATCGCGCCTGTCGGCGTGGAAGCGTGAGGGTGGTTCGCAGGGAAGTTGGAGACTGGGGGTGTGTGGGGGGGCTCCGTGAACCCCTAGCGGCTCAGCAGCTCGGCTGCCACACAAACCCTCATTTCGTCCACGGTAAATCCGAGTGTCTCTCGTCCAAGTCATTCCTTCTCGCCGGCCCCCGCACCCCACACTCGCGCCACAAACCTCCGCGGAACTCTTCACCTGCTTCTGCCTGGCCGAAGGGCGCGGAACTGGGGTCCGCCTCCCCCGCGCACTGCCAGCGCCCACGTGAGGCCCTCCAGGAACCCATGGGTGCAGTCAGCCTCGAGTTCCCAGGACACCCACAGGCAACACCCCCGCTCGACACCTCCCCCCACTTTCTTGGGAATAGATGGGTTTAACCTTCGCCTGCTTCCCGCCCCGCGTGGAGAAGTCAAACTCCCCTCTCCCTCCGTCCACTGCTCGGCGGGCTCCGCGCCCGCGGTCCTGGGCCTTGGCCGGGCAGGGGCGAGAGGCGGGATGCTCGGCGCACTGGCGACTGAGCAGCGGCGGGGACACCCGAGCGCGGCCGGGGTAAGGGGTACGGAAGGAGCTTGAGCCCCGGGACGTCTCTGCACACGCTCCCGGGAGCGCCCTCGGAAGTGCCGCCTGTGCACCCCTCGCTGATGCGGTGGCGTCTCTGTCCGAACGCTCCTGGGTCTCCGTTTTGCCCTTGGGGGGTCTTTTGGGCTCTTTGGACGCGCAGATCCGCCCCTCACCCATTCCCGAAGCTCTGGGTCCCCAGAGCTGACGGCCACCCCTCTTCCTCGCGCCCCCTGGCCGGCACCCCCCGCGGAGGCGCGCCGGGAGCAGGCGGGGGTTGCGGCATCGCCCAGTGTTCCCACGAGGTGGCGCTCCAGGCCAGGGCCCGGGCCGCGGTGGGCCGCCGCCCTCGCCAAGAGCTGGCGGTGGACAGAGCGAGCCGCGACCAGACGGCACGACGGGCGGAGATCCAGAGTCACAGATGGACGTACCAGACGGGCTCGGGCAGCCTAGGGACCGAGGCGCCGGCCGAGCCTGAGCGGGACTCCTGACGGGACTGCGGGGCTTCTCTCCTGCGCGGGGCCGCCCTGCCGTGCCTGCTCCCTGAGCCAGAGGCCCTGCCTGCTGACACCCAGCGCGCCTTCTGGTGCCGGCCTAGGCCAGGGCGCTAGCCATCCAACGGGGCAGGGAATCCGCTCCTTCGGCCTTCTGGGCCTCTCAGAAGCAGGACTTTGGGCTTGGATCCACTGTGCACGCACAGGACTCTGCCTGCGGGCCCTGGGTCCACCTGGACCCTGCAGGAAAGCGGGAGGGGGACCGGAGTTTTAGGCGGCTCTTGGCCCGGAGATGTCCAGTGCTGCCCCTGCCAGGAGGTCCACCGAGGCTTCTGCCTCCAGCGCCTCACCATTGTCTTCAAGGTCAAGTACCCAGGGGTGCAGGGAGGCCCCTCAGAGTAGTCCTAAGAAGCTGCTTACCTGAGGGACAGTGCCAAAAGTCTGGGGAGGTTTGGGGCCAGTGTCTACCAAGTAGGAGGTCTTGGGGAAAGGTGAGAACACAGGGGTCAGTCTGAGAACTTCTCCCTCATTTAAGGCCACCAAGGTTTTGGGTCAGGTTTGAATGCAGTTGGGGGTGGGAGAGGTGTAAGGCCCCTGTGGCTATGACATACCGGAATGCGATTCAGGAGTGGGGTTTGGAAACCTGATTCCAGCTGATCCCTAAATTCCCCAGATGAGCTCTGGCACTCTGGGAGATTATCTCTCTTGTTATTAAGTAAGGGTGCACAACTAGAAACTGCCCGGTGGACATCAGTCAGGGTCATCTCCAAGGCAAGCTTCCAGCTTGTTCTGTGCCCCAGTCAGTGTCTTCCCTGCCCTAGGCGCACAGCTTTTCGCTTTGGGTATATAACACAGCAGGGCGACAAATAACTTCACAGTTACCTATATGCCCTCCTACTGCTGAAGCTCGGGAGATAGGGACAAGGTCTAGCTAGCGCTGTCTCTAGCTGTGTGACCTTGGATGTGACTTTCTTTTCTGGACACCAGAATTATCTTCCTGAAAATAAATGATTTGGACTAAAATCAAATTGAATTGTGAGTGACCACTCAGGCTTGGTCCACTTCCCAGTGACAGCACACCCCTCCCCAGTCTCAGCTTCTTCAGACAAGAGGCAGGCACTATGTTTCCATTTATTGTTTGAGGACGCTAAGCCTGAGGAATAAGCGGGATCATGCCCAGACCCAGGCTGCTGTTGCTAAGATTCTTGGGGTGGGGGGCAGGGCTGGTGGCCAGGATGAATTCACAATTAAGAAATCGCATTCCAGGTCCTGAAGCCCTCAGGGAACCGGCTGGCTCCAGCTGCCTCCACTTCTTGTGGTTTCTCCCTGCTTGCTCCACCTTGGAGCAAACTGCAGGAGAGGCGCAGGCTGGTGGGGCTTGGCACCCAGCTCCATAATTTGACTTCTTCCCAGAGAAGGGGATTCCAATGGACGACGTTCAGGGACCCATGGTTAAGGGTGCCTCCCAGACTTGGGCTAATGTGGAAGGCTCCGGCATTCAAAGCACTTTCTACAGGGACTCACGCTGAACCCTCGCTGGCAGGATGGAGATTATGAATCCCCACTTTACAGATGATGACACTGAGATTCAGAGACGAAGTGAGGTGTCCCAGACCTTCCAGCAAATAAAGGACCGAGCTCTTTCTCAATCCCACGGGCTGGCCCTTGGACATGTTAACTGATGAAGTACTCATGGGTGAGTCTGTCTTGTCGCTAGGAAAAGGCAAAAGGGCTGGTTGGCAAAGGTCCTTCCATAAAAGCAAGCCGACTCAGAGCCAAAGGCCAGGTGACCAGGGGAAGGGCAATCCCAGACTCATGTCAGCTTGGCAGGGCCTGCCAGGGACTCCTGGTGGGGCCCAGCGCCTCTCCTGTGTGAAACAGTAACAACAGGTTACCGGAGATGTGACATGGAAGTGTTGGCTCAGGCACAGCTCATGTTTGCTTTCCTCATTATTGATTTGCGTCCTAAAGAGAACACCCTCAGATCCCAGGACACCTTCTTCTCAGCCGGACAGCAAGGCAGCAGACCACCACTGCGTGTCTCACTCTGGGCGTGCATTTTCTTAGTTCGCCACCAGGCAGCAGGTATAATTATTCCCATTTTGCAGAGGAGAAAACCAAGACAGACTGAGAGCTGTTACGCAGCAGCTCATGGGGTGCACCAAGGTCTGGCTGACCCCACAGAGTGCTTTTTCCTGGAGCTGAGTTCCTGCTCTACCCCCACAGCATTTGGTGCAGCCTCTTGAAGTGGGCTTTGTTTTTGTTTTTTAAGATTTATTTATTTATTTATACAAGCACTGGGTACAGTCAGAAGCGCGGGAGGGTGAGAGAATTCACCAGAGCCAGAGCGGGGAACAGAAAAGGCAGGCTGATGAAGTACACTGCTGAGGGGAGCAGCGGGCGCGGCAGGAGAGGTCTGCGCTCCATGTGGGACCCTCGCCCGGCGGCCGGGGATCGAACTCTGTGCTGCAGAGTCTGCGGGCAGCTACACAACCCAGTGCTCAACCGCTGCGCCACCAGGGAGGCCCTTGAAGTGGGCTTTATGGGACTGGTTCTTATTCAGCCCTGGACTGACCGGTCTGTCCCTCATGTGGCCCCAACTTTGGGTCTCATTCCCTTCCCTTCCCAGAAGGGCTGTCCACTCTTCCAGTCCTGGCCTCCCACAACAGCTCTAGCGTGGCCACGGCAGTTCTGGCTTTAGAGCTGATATCTTGGTTTCTGGGAAACCCCTTAGTTCTGAGGAAGTGACCCAGTGTGTCACCCGGCCACTCAGACACCCACACAGATTCCCCCGGAGCACACATGCGCACACACGGAGACCCAGGCATAGCACAATAGCCCCCAGTGCCCAGACGCACAAACATACGCATATGCACACCCCCCAAACACACACAGGCACACTCATTTAACTGGTTGTTAATGACACACCACAGACACAGAGACATGCCGTGTACAGAGAAACGGTGACATACGAATGCACACGTACACACATGCGCACACAACTACCGACACACGCAGCCACACTCGGGCAAGCACGGGAATATGCCCACACGAAGACGCTCGGTGGGGTGGTTCTCCAGGAGAAACTAATTCCCCAACCACTGAGGCTCTGTGAAGCCCCCTTATCCCCAGCTGCTGGGCCAAGCCCCTTCCACCCTCTGCATTGCCACATCTCTGAGGGGGGTATATTTTTTAAGGTCTCTCTCTGCTAGGAAATCACTGGATCTCCAAAGCCTAGGCTGGTGTTTATTTTGCTTATTGCTGGGCCCCCAGGTTGAAAACAATTTAACATGTGGCAGCACACAGAAAGCAGAGGGAGGGAGGGAGGAGCGGAGGGAGGGAGAGAGGCAAAGAAATGCATCCTCCAGAAGCAAGGCCCACATTTGGCCCCTCCAGGATATGCTTCACCAGGCCCTGGACCAGAAATCCACTCCAAATCCGAGCTGACCTCAGAGAGTTGCTGAAATCACACAGCCTCAGGCCCAGCCAATGGGGTCTCCTCTTTCTCCTGGGATCTGAGGCCCAGACAGGGTATACATCTTGCCCAAGGATTTGCCTCTTCAGGAGAAGGGTTCAGGTGGTTAGTGTCCTCCCAAAATGTGTACGTTGAGACCTAACCCCTAAGTGGGGCCACTGGGATGTGATTAGGTCACGAGAGTGGAACCCTAATGAATGGGATGAGACCATTATCAAAGAGCCGTCCTTCCCCTTCCACTGTTAGAGGCACAACGAGACATCTACGACCTTGGAAAACCCTCATCCGGCCATGCTGCCTCTCTGATCTTGGACTTCCAGCCTCCAGGGCTGTGAGAAATAAATGTCTGTTGTCTGTAAGGTCTGTAAGTCTGCAGTATTTGGTATGGCCGCCCAAGTGGCCTGAGACACAGGCCGTTCACAGTCGGGCCCTCCCAGTCTTGAAACCCAGCTCTCTGGCCATGTTGGGGCTCTGGGACCTGCTGGTCTCAGGGCCTTTGCTGTTGCTGAGCCCCCCGAGTAACAATCTTACCAACCCCTCCCCCAATTCCAAGGCAAGATTCTCTACCTGGGTCTCCCAGCATGTCTTGCCTGCCAGAGGCCCTTCCTACTGTGCAGATGAGGTGAAATCACAGCCCAGTGTAAAGCCCTCCTCAGGATCATGTCCAGGTTCCTGGGAGTCATGCTCCTGGGGTCCAGTCCAGACTCCTTAGCCTGAAAGTGGGAACTGCATGAGTCCTACCTACTCATTCAGTCCTTCCCAGGGCATCCACTCCTACTGTCTACCTGCCCAGGTCTAGGTTAATCCCGCTTACCCTGGGTTGGGGTTTTCTCACACCCACATGCCCTGCCCTCAGCGGGGGTCTCTGCCTGTCTGCCTTCAAAAGTTAGCTCCTGGGCCCCTTCTCCCCGAAGCTTCCCCTTGGCCTTCTCCCCCTGAGTGAGCTGCCCCTGAACCTCACGTCTAGTCTTGTAGCTAGTATTCGAGTTACTCACCCCCGTGATTTCTTTAAAATGGAGGTAAGTGTTCCTAGCTCGTGGGGTTGTTTGAGGAAGAAACAAGTGCCTGGCAGAGTGAATGTTGGTTTCCCATCCCTCCTGAGGGTGACCTCCCTTTGGAGGAGCCTAAGGGAACCTGGGGATGGGGCCTGGGGTCCTTCAAGGGTTGGGGCAAATTCTCCCCTGCCATGGGCAGGATTGAGTCCATCAGACCCGGGTCACCCCTGCCAATAGGGCCCTGCTATTTGGGGCAACAGGCTGTCAAGTTTCTGAGCTTGAGGTATCTGGCCTAAATTTGGGAATTTAGGCTGGGGGGGTAGCCAAAGTACCTGTGTGTTGGGGTGTCTAGACCTGAGAACAGAGCTGCCACAGATGACTGGGCTACTGCAGAGAAATCCTAAGGGTGAGGGGTCCCAATGCGCATGTCTGTTGACCAGGCCTCCTCTCTCTCCCAAGGAACCCACCCAAGCCCAGCCAGGGGGCGTTTCTTTCTGGAGAGTGGGTTGCTGGTGGATCAGGCTCTGAGTTGCTCGCGTCTGGTGGTAGTGACTCCCTCCTGCCACTAGGTGGGGGTCTGGAGTCGTCCAGACCCGGAGTAGGATTTAAGTTTCAGCCTGGCGTCGCGGCTCGTTTGTCATGAGGCCTGTTTCAATTCCGGGGTTCCCAGTCTCCCTGAATACGTCTTCTGAGAGAGGCAGGCCGGCTCTCTGCCTCCACTGTAATGTCTGTCTGTGTCCTGCTAACAGGCAACAACTCTGAGGGAAGCGAATACAGGCATGGACTTTGTGCAGCCAGAGAGACCTGAGTTCAAATCCCACTTGCACCTCTTGGCTCTGTGGTTTTGACTTGCTGATCCTCAAGTGTCCTTATCTCTAAAACAGGTGCAGCTCCTCTCTACAAAGGACAAGGAAATGTGGCCGCCATGATTGCCACAGGAGGGGGGCGGACAATCAGGGTCCTGATTGCTCATGCTTAGGAGAAGACGCCATTTCAGCTACTCAACCCTGTGCAGGAGCTCCCCTTTCCAGGGCACTGTGGGGCCGCAGGGAGCTATGGATGCAACCTCTCTCAAGGTACCCACGGACAAGCATGTGGCAGGTCCACAGAGAGGTACCAATGAAGGGTTTTGAGCTGGTCATCTTCCAAGGCAGGCCAAACCTCACATTCTCTACCTGAAATGCCTTTTGCCCCTCCTGTCTTGTCTCCCTGAATGGTTCATTATTTTCCAAGGCTCAGGTCGAAAGTCCTTTACTTCATCATGCCCTATCTGGCTCCTCCTCCCTCCAATCCCATTCTCCCACAGTCCTGCGATGCCCCTTTCTGCTGGCACCAGTTTGTTGGGTTAGAGACTTTGGGCTGGTCACTCGGAGGAGATGCTTAATGTACACATGAGAACACACATGAGGAGAAAGGCTTCATAGAGAGGTGACTCGAAGAGATGGGAGGACATTCCAAAGGCCTGGGGTAGGCCTTTGGAAAGGGGGCACCATCTCCCGTTCAGGGAAAGGTAAAAGGTATGAGTTGTGCTCAGGGCAAGAGGCTCTGAGAGGAAGACCGTGAAGGCAGGTCCAGGAGAGGGGAAAGGGCTGGGAACTGACTCCTTAGAGAACCCCTTTTGAGTCCCAAATCCAAACCCACAGCTTTTCTGGCCACATGGTAACGACAGGGTCTGGAACTCATCCAGTCTCTCCCTGGGGGTTATGGCAGCATCCCCAGGCCGTCCCCACCCCACCGAGGCCCATCTCCTCAGCCACCACTCCAGGGGTCATCGGTGGAGCCAAAATCTTCAATGGGGTTAGGAGTCCAGGGGGTACTCTGTGTGTCCCTGCCGGGGACAGTTTTCAATTGTCTTCTTGGCTCAGTTTCCAGGGGCAGAGTGGGAAGAGAGTGAACTGTGAGGTCAGACGGACATAGCTTTGGCACAAATAGTTGACCCATCCAGCTGCACACCCCGACCACGAGCTGCCTGAGAGCAAAGGACGCAGGCCTTTCCCATGCGAGGAACGAGGGGCAGACCCACGCAGCTGTGCGCCAACCCAGTGGGTCTGTATGGCTTCCCTCAGCTGGCCCCTGTAGCCTTCCTGTGGCAAGAGACAAATCTAACAGAAGCTGAAAAAAAAAAAAAAAGAGCCGTTCATAGGATGACGTGGTCGCTGGATGTGCACGGGAGAGGACAGTGGACTTTCAAGACGCCAGGGCCAGAGACGCAAATGTTCCCGGCTCACTCACTCCCCACTTCCTCCCTCTTGTCTCTGTGTGTTGGCATCATTCTCTCCTACCACAGATGGGCCTCTTCATGGGACAGGGAGCTTGGCTGCAGGCAGCTGTGGGTTACAGAAATCCAGCTTAGTGGCCCAAGAGGAGAGGAAATGCCTGCTGCTCCCCTCAGAACAACCCAGAGAAATGCCCCAATTGGCCCACTAGGATCACATGATCACTTTCCTCAGCTCCCCACACAAACAACCCATCCCCATCTGCCCCTGCTGTCCATTAAAGTTAAACCAAAACGCCAGGCTTACTGGTCTCTCACAAAAGGCAGGTCCAGTACTTCACAATATGATTTCTTTTAGTAACACAACTGGCCAGGGCTCTTTTGATTCCTACTGACAGAAACCCAACTCAAATTAGCTTGAATTTATTACTCTACACAATTGATCAAAGCAGGGTTGGGCCCATAACATGATTCCCCTCATCATGGCTCCACCTTCGGGCACATGTTCCACCCAGCAGGAAAGATGTCCAAGCAGCAGAGACTCTGATGCCCTTTACAGCCCTCCACTCCAGGGAAGAGGCCCACCCTCGGTGCATATTCTGGGAGGACTGTGACTGGCTCCTACGATGATCATGTATCTACTCCAGAAAAGGGGGGGTCAAGCCCAGTTATATCCATCCCCACAGCAAAGGGATAGGACAGAGCTATGGGGGTGGTGCCACCAGACCTGGGAAGAGGTAGACAGAATGCATATATCCAGCTGGAGTTGGTATACTTTTCCCACTGCACAGATTAGGAATGGAGTCTTTGAGAGATTAGTAAACTTATGAGGACCTGATAGCTAGAGACACAGCTGAGATTCAAACCTACATCTTTCAGCTCCTCCCAGAACATCACCTGACCTCCTTTTAAAGTGATATTGAATCAGCACTTGAAGAGGTAGAGCCCTGCTGACAGCCGTGTCATTCCCAGCACCCACAGCAGCTGGGGGTGAACCACTCTTGGACAAAATGTGGTTCGAGCCCAGCTCCATGACTGAGTCTCTGAGGTCATTGACTCCAGTTGTCTTACTGATGAGTAATCCATCACCTGGCCTCTGTTAGGACACCGCCTGTGACAGGGAGCTCACCACCTCCCGAGGCAGGAAGCTGTTCCAAACTTGACCTGTTCTAATGATTAGAAATATCACCTTGGGCCTCCCCAGTGGTGCAGCAGGTTGAGTGCAGCGCTGTGAAGCTGTCCGCAGCCTCTACAGCATGGGTTCGATTCCCGGCTGGCCAGGGAGATTCCCACATGGCATGGCAGACCTCTCCTGCCTCGCCCGCTGCTCCCCTCAGCAGTGTCTTCAGTCCGTCTGCCTGTTCTGCTCCCCACTTTGTCTCTGGTGAATCCTCTCACTCTCCCGCACCTCTGGCCTGTACCCCAGCTCTGGCATAAATAAATAAATCTTTAAAAAAAAAAAGAAATATCACCAGTGGTTAGAAGTGGACACTTTTGATCCTGTTCATTTATTTCTCCTCCTTCTGCAGGGAAGTTTTTGCTTATAAGTGGAAGAGAAGAAAGGTTGGGTGGAGGAGGGGGTCATCCAAATATTTGAAAGTTATCATGCACCCCCCTTTCTATGACTCCACCCAGTTATCCCCCCCATTTCCTCAACTGCTCTCCACTAACCAGGTTTATTCACTAGATAGATTATTCTGTCTTCTGGGACAGCATCTATGGCCTCAAGAGTTCGCTAGATAAATGTGTGTAGATCACAGTGAACCCACAGGATTTAGGGGCCGCTCTCCTCCCGCACTGGTTTAAATAAAGCCCAACATCACTTGTTTTTTGGCAGTCACAAAGCACTTTTGGCTCATGTTGGCTCTATGTTCATTCTAAATCTGCTGTTTAACTAGATTTCTTCTGCACTGTGAACAGGTGACATTGATTTTTTTAATCAAAAGTAATCAAACATTGGTGTTTTCTTTTCAGAAATGGAAAAACTCATCCTAAAATTCACTGAATTTCAAAGAAACCTAAATAGCTAAAAATAATCTTTTTTAAAGAAGAACAAAGTTAAAAGTTAGAGGACTTACATCTCCCAATTTCAAAATCATACAAAAAGCCGCATCATCAAAACAGTGTGGTGTTGACATTGGGATATACAGGTAGAACAGTGGAAGAGAATTGAGAATCCAGAAATAAGCCCTCACATCTATAATCAACTGATTTGATTTTTTAGATCTAATGATTCAATAATTTTAATGTGACAATTCCCCCCTCTCCCCAATAACCCATAGAGTCAATAAATATCAAATCAAAACCCCAGGAGGTTTTTTAACAAGCTGATTCTAAAACTCATATGGACTTAATATGATTATTTAAAAATATATGATTGTTTTAATAAAAACAATGTAGCATATGGATCAAAACAGATCAATAAAATAACATGGTATACAAATCAACCCCCCAAATTTGTCCATTTTTTTTTTGTGTGTGTGGGACCCACACCGGCGGCCGGGTTTTTTTTTTTTTTCTGAAGGGAGTTCTTTCCGGTACCTTTTTTTTTTTTTAAATATTTATTTATTTATTTATACAAGCACTGGGTAGAGTCAGAAGCACAGGAGGATGAGAGAATTCACCAGAGCCAGAGCAGGAAACAGAACAGGCAGACTGACGAAATACACTGCTGGGGGGAGCAGCGGGCGGCAGGAGAGGTCTGCGCGCCATGTGGGACCCTCGCCCGGTGGCCGGGGATCGAACCAGCGCTGCAGAGTTTGCGGGCAGCTCCGCAACCCAGCGTTCAACCGCTGTGCCACCGGGGAGGCCCTGTCAAATGGTTTTAAAACAAGGTTATAAGTAAATTCCATGGAGAAAGGATAATCTTTTCAATAAATGTTGCTGGAAACACTGGATTCACATACAAAAGCATTTTTAAGAATTTTAAATTCAAACTTTGTACCATATGCAAAAACTAATTCAAAAGAGATGACATACCTACATATAATTTTTTAAACTACAAAACTTCTAAAGGAAAATGGGAAAATCTACACGTTCTTGGGTTAGGCAACTATATCTTAGATGTGACACCAAAAGCAAATCCATGAAAGTACAAATTGATACATTGGACTTCAGTAAATTGAAGCAGATTTGTGGTTTGAATGACTGTTAAAGAGAGGCACTGGAGTGACTTACCACCTTTCTAGAAAGCCCCTAATGTCTTTGAGAGTTGTTAGAATTTAAAAACAAAATAAAATTTGAGTATGAAGGGTCAAAATAATGATCTCTATGACATTTACCCATGGATCCTTGGTTAACTCTAGTATTTTAGGACTTTTAAAAGTATGTGTGAAAATATGTGTAAAGTCTAAAACTTGCCAACTGACCACGGATCTGAGGCACACAGCAGGAGAAGGGTGGGGGAGGGGCCAAAACAGGGGAGAGAAGAGCACAAGGGACTCAGGTGAGGGATCAGAGGGGCTCTGGTGGTGGAGGAAACACGGGGGCTACAACCAAGGGAGAAATCAAATACTGTACAAAAATGAACAACAATTTAAGACAATAAATAAATTTAATTAAAAAAATATGTGTAGGGCTTCCCTAATGGCACAGCAGGTTGAGTGCCACACTATGAAGCTGTTCCAAGCCTCTGCAGCACAGGTTCGATTCCCGGCTGGCCAGGGAGAAACCCACATGGCATAGCAGACCTCTCCTGCCTCACCCCTTACTCCCCTCAGCAGTGTCTTCAGTCCGTCTACCTGTTCTGCTCCCCGCTTTCTCTGGTGAATTCTCTCACCCTCCCGTGCCTCTGACCTGTACCCCAGTTCGTGTATAAATAAATAAAATCTTAAAAATAAAATAAAATAAAATAAAAATATGTGTGAAGTTTACCTTTCTCTTCTGCCATCTGTCATGGCGCCACCACCAGGATGCAGATTTTCATGAAGACCCTTATAGGGGAGACTATCACTCTCGAAGGTGAACCCTCAGATACAACAGAAAATGGAAGGCCAAGATCCGGGGTAAGGAAGGCATTCCTCCTGATGAGCAAAGGCTGAGCTTTGCTGCAAGCCACAGGGAGATGGACAGACTTTGAACACAACATTCACAGGGAGTCCCTTCTTCAGCTGGTCTTGCGCAGGCACAGTGGTGCTAAGAAAAGAAAGAAGACGACTTAATACCACTCCCAAGGGGGTAAACAAAAGAAAGACAGTTAAGCTGATTGTCCTGAAATATCACAAGGTGAATGAGAATGGTAAAATCAGTTGCCTTCATCAGGAGTGCCCATCCAAGGAATGTGGTGCTGGAGCCATTTTGGTCAGCCATTTTGACAGACATTACTTTTTTAAGATTTATTTATTATTTATGCATACAAGAACTGGGGTACAGGCCAGAGGTGTGGGAGGTGAGAGGATTCACCAGAGACAGAGTGGGGAGCAGAACAGACAGATCTAATGAAATATATTGCTGAGGGGCTGGTGGGGTCCTCCCCGGTGGCACAGTGGTTGAGCGCTGGGTTGGCAGCCTCCACAGCGCCAGTTCGATTCTCGGCTGCTCCCCGGCCACCGGAGGAGGGTCCCACATAGCAAGCAGACCTCTCCTGCCGCCCGCTGCTCCCCTCAGCAGTGTACTTCGGTCCTTCTGCCTGCTCTTCTCCCCGCTCTGGCTCTGGTGAATTCGCTCACCCTCCTGCGCTTCTGATTGTACCCAGTGCTTGTATAAATAAATCTAAATATATATATATACACACTGCTGAGGGGAGCAGCAGGAAAGGTGAGACAGGAAAGGTGAGACAGGAAAGGTGAGACAGGAAAGGTCTGCTGCATCATATGGGTCACCTCCCTGGCCGGGGAACTCGTGTGCCACAGTGGCTGCAGACAGCTTGATTGCACTGTGTCTTTAACCCCTGAGCCACCAGGGAGGCCACTTTGACAGACATTATTGTGGCAAATTTTGTCTGACCTATTGTTTCAAGAAATCAGAAGACATGTAATTGTGCATGGGTTAATGAAAGACATTAGCTAAATAAAAAAAAAAAAAATTTCTCCTGGAATTTTCTAGAACTGGGGTAGTGTTGACCAGCACTGGAAACATCCTCAGATAAGGATGACACTGGCATCTAGTGGGTAAAGGCCAGGGATGTTGTTGAAAATCCTGCAGCACACATGACAGCCTCCTCGACAAAGAATGGTCTAGCCCAAAATGCCAGCAGTGCTAAGGTTGAGAAAGCCTGATCTCTCTGGTGCTGACCTGTGAACACCGGTATTTCCTCTTATCTACTTTGGTCCTTTCTTGACACTATTGTCAGAGGAATGAGGCGTAGGACCCACCCCTTGGGTTTCCTCTTTTGTTGGCAGATCCAATGGGGCAACCGCTTTTGAAGAGATGCCCAGACACCAGCCCAAACACAGAGGGGCCAGCAAGGTCATGGGTCACGCTCTCCAGTGGGAGAGCATCCAGAGCAGAGACTGGCTGTGGAAAGGGGGTGAGGAGGATCACTGGATTTAGAGGGAGACACTGGGGTTCTAGCTCTACCTTTAATTTGGTCACGTAACCACTGTGCCTCAGTTTCCTCAGTTCTTCCTCAGTACAGGTGCCGCTGGCCACCCCAATCCTCCGCCTTCCACGCAGGATTGCTATAAGATGAAGATGTGATGGGGTTGGAGAAAGCTGAGGACCACCCTCGGTGTGCACAGGGATAGGGGTTTCTCTGGATGGGTGGCGGCTAGAGGGTAACTCTGGGCCAGGAGACTGGGGTGTGTAACTCGTGGAGTGCTCTTCCACAGACACGGTAGACATGGTAGACTGGCCAGTACGAGTGGTGTTGCAGAGGGGAGGATGGGAAATGGGTGGCATGAAGGCTCTGGGCAGCAGGTGAGTGCTCCTCTGAGGATCTTGCTTTCTCCTGCAGCTCTCAAATAGAGCACAGGGCTGTCCATGGGCCTGGAAGTGTGTCCAGGCCACAAGTGCCGTGGGAAGTTAGGACTGGGAGGGACGGTTGGAACGAGTAGGCTCCATCTGATTGGCCTGAAGCAGGCTGATCAGCACCATAGGCTTGTGAATATTTACACCCAAGAATTTGGAAAAACCAAAAAGTTCAACAAGAAAGGGTTTGGGGACATGACTCCAATGGCAAGGGAAACACAAGCGAAAATATACAAATGGGATTACACCGAACTAAAAGGTTTCTGCACAGGGAAAGAAGCTATATTAAAATTAAAAGACAGGGCCTCCCCTGGTGGCGCAGGCGGTTGAGCGCAGCGCTGTGAGGCTGTCCGCAGCCTCTGCAGTGCTGGTTCGATCCCGGCCGGCCGGTGAGGGTCCCACATGGTGCGGCAGACCTCTCCTGTCTTGCCCACTGCTCCCCTCAGCAGTGTATTTCAGTCAGTCTGCCTGTTCTATTACCCGCTCTGTCTCTCGTGAATCCTCTCATCCTCCCGCGCATCTGGCCTGTACCCCGGTTCTTGTATAAATAAATAAATCTTTAAAAAAATAATAAAATGAAAAGACACTCAACTGAAGGGAGAAAATGCACATCATACATCTGACTAGGGGCTAATATCCAAGATCTACAAAGAACTCAGACAACTCAACAACATGAAAACAAGCCAGTCACAAGATGGGCAGGAGATAAATAGACATTTCTTCCAAGAAGAGATAACAGATGGCCAATAGGCACGTTAAAAAAAAAATGCTCATCATTACTTCTCATCAGGAAATGCAAGTCAAAACCATAATGAGATGCCCCCTCCACCCGTGAGAATGGCCCATACTGGGAAGACCAGAAACAAGTGGGGATCGGTGTGTGGAGGAAAAGATACCCTCATGCTCTATTTGACTGGTGGTAATTTAGACTGGGGCAGCCCCTATGAAAACAGTATGGAGGTTTCTCAAAATATCAAAAATAGATCTACCCAAGACTCCCCGGTGACAAAGGGGTTGAAGTCTCAGCCCTATCAAGCTACTGCCAGCCACTGAGGCATGAGTTCGATCCCCGACCAGGGAGATAACCCACATGGCGCAGCAGACCTCTCCTGGCTCACCTGCTGCTCCGCTCAGCAGATCTACCTGTTTTGCTCCTCACTCTGTCTCTGGTGAATCCTCTACCCTCCCACCCCCCGCACCTTTAGTCTACACCCCAGTTCTTGTATGCATACATAAATAAAGATGGGCCTACCTGGTGGTGCAAGGAGTTAAGATGTAACCTATGAAGCTAACTGCAGCCACTGCAGCACGATTTTGATCCCCAGCCAGGGAGCAACCCATATGATGCAGCAGACCTCTCCTGACTCGCCCACTGCTCCCCTCAGCAGTGTATTTCAGTCAGTCTGCCTGTTCTGTTCCCCACTCTGTCTCTGGTGAATCCTCTCACACACCCCCCACACACACCTCTGGCCTGTACCCCAGCTCTTTTATGCATAAAAATAAAATAAATATTTTTTAAAAAATGAAAGAGCAATACATACTCATTAGAGAAAAGTTTACGATCAGCCAAAGAAGAACACAAAAGAATACCCACAAATCTATCCTCTCTGAAGCAATTATTGGTCATATTTTGCTGTGAATTCCTGTGGAGTCATAATTAACTTTTTATAGAACTTGGATCATCCCAGATATATAATTTGGTAAGTGACCACAATTTAATTAAGTTGTTAGATTGTTCCAATTCTTTTTCTTTCAAGTAGTCAAGAACACAAGTAGTGGAATAAACATCAATTAAAATAGATGAAAACCCTGAGAAATTATAAAAACTGGACACCAATGCTTATATACTCACACAGGTTGCTCAGTGGTTTAAACCAACATTCATCTGCAAATCAGGGACTGACTTTTCCTTTCACTTTATAATTTTGAAAAAAAATTAAGAAGTGCCTCCCTGGTGGCTCAAGGGAGTCTTCATAGTCTCAGCACTATGAAGCTATCAGCAGCTACTGCAGCATGAGTTCGATCCCCTGCCAGGGAGCTACCCACGTGGTAAAGCAGACCTCTCCTGTCTTGCCCGCTGCTCCCCTCAGCAGTGTGAACAAGGATGCAGAGAAGGGACTGTGAAGACCATTGTGAGGAGCTGGATTCAGGGACTCTCAGTTGCTGAGAATTGGGGATGGGGTGAAAGGGGGTTTGGTGTTACACCCACTGCAGGAATTCAAGATGATGGCAGGGTTGCCTTTGGTGCCTCAGCTAGATCCCCAGGCTCCTAAGTGAGTTCAATACAGAACTCCCAGGACTCACCCCTAGGTGGGTGAGGACTCCAGTGGTGTGTAGGCAAGTTTCAATGTCCATGAGAAGCCAGTAGCATGGTTTTTTCCCACAAGTCCAGGGAAATCAGAGTTTGAACCTCTCCCATTTGTCAGATCCTCCCAATTTACTGTAGCCCACTCATTTATTCTATAATTATTTATTTATTTGTAGCCTACTCATTTGATGGTCCAATAGTAGGTAGATGATTATCTCCCTGGCACATAATATACTTTTCCTAATGTTCCCAGTAACATCTAATTGTCTATCTCCCTAATCATTTCCATTCTCTTACCTGACACTGTTGCCAGGATTTAACACCACTGACCTCTCTCGCTCTGAAAGCTTTCCCCTTTTCCTGCCAGTACTGCACTTTCTCTTGGCTAGCCCTTTCATTCTTCTTGGGTTGTTTCGTTGGTTTCCTTTCTTCTTTTCCTGATCCCTCAGAATCTCTTCTTGGTTTCCTCTTTTTCTTTCTATGAGATCCCTCTCAATGATGGGAGGAAGCACCAGTATGAACACCCACCACGTACTGATGTGCTCCGAACCTTCAGCCTCTGTATTTCCAACTTCAGCCTCATCATGACTAAAACGCTGCCCGTGTTCACTGCCTCTTCTCTCACCTGATGTCATCATTAGAAGACAGGCATCTGTGGTCAAGGCTGTTGAAAAGTACCCCGCCGGCTTAAGCAGAGAGGAGTTTATTAGAAGGATAGAGCAATTCACCAACTTGAAGGAAAGGCCAAAGATCCAGCCTCAGAAATGATGGAGGCAGAAGCAGCTCTGGAGACCTGGGCGTGGGCGCACGTGAGGGCTCCTTCAGGGTATGAAGACCAGAGAAGGCAGTGTAAGAAGGGTGTTACCATGGAGTGTCCTTGTATTGCAAATGAACCTCCCAGGCAAGGAAGCTGAGGTCCAAAGAGGATAAATCAATTCCTGTCCTTCATTCTTTCTGCCATTCTGCTCAAGATCAGAACTTTAAGGAAGAAAGCTTCTAACATGGTCCTGTTCCTTCACTGACAGTCCCACCAGATTCTTCACCTTAAAATTGAAACTGGGGTTCTGAGCTTGAAAAAGGGGAGTGCACCCTGGGCGTGCTAAATCACAAAAGTCTATCATATTTCTATCCAGAGACATCCTTAGCTCCTGTCTCCTTTCTATTTCACTTCTCCTAAATGTTGTTCTAATAATTTCCCTGCCTTTGTTACTGGTCTCTACTGCTGGTCCTCACCCAAAACCCTTCTCATTCCACCCCCATTCATCTAAAATACAGATCTGACCAATCCAGCCCCGTCCCTGTTCAAAACTCTTTAGAGCTACCAATTGCCCTTACTTTTAAAGTAAGTTAAACTGGGCCTCCCTGGTGGCACAAGGGGTTAAACACCACACTATTAAGCAATCTGCAGCCTCTGCAGCACGAGTTCGATCCCCGGCTGGCCAGGGAGCAACCCACATGGCGCAGCAGATCTCTCATCTCGCCCGCTGCTCCCCTCAGCAGTGTGTTTCAGTCAGTCTGCCTGTTCTGTTCCCCACTCTGTCTCTGGTGGATCCTCACACCCTCCCCCACCCCACCACCTGCATCTCTGGCCTGTGCCCCAGCTCTTGCATGCATAAATAAATAGATCTTTAAAAAAAAAATAAGTTAAACTGTGATTGGTTTGTAACGATGCATAAGATTCAGGTGTGCGGCATTATATTAATAATTGACATCTGTATAGCCCATTGCTCTTAGTTTTTTTCATGTTGTTTCAATTCAACTTTTATTGTTCTTGTCAAATATACGCAGGGTGCATAGACAAAAGCTTTTTATCAGTTAACTATATGAAAAGAAATACCCTATAATAATTCACATGACCCAAAATGGGTAAAGCAAAAGACTAGCTTCCCTGCAATGAGGAAAATTTCAGACCTATGAAAAGGATAATACTAATCTGAAGTCTGTATTCACATAGAAGCATTCAGAATGTCAACAAAACTGAAATATTTTTTCTTACAATTACATAGTAGCATTCAGTTAAGAGGACAATTATTTTGTACAAACTACATCAGAGACAACTGAAGATGAAAAACTAGCATTCCCATGGATATTTTGTACTGTGCTCTAACAAGAATCTGCTGTAAATTTCCCTGCCAATTTACAACCTCCACCCTGTACCACGTGAAGTTAGTAGCTCTTGAAAACACCACTAGGACATGGCTCTCTAAAGACATGTTTGGTGGTGGGTTAAGTACACAACAGTCACTACGATTTAAAAATAAATCTTACACAGTCTTACATTTCAACTGTGTTCTTTAAAAATAAAGAGATGTTAAATGCTTTACAGGTAAGAAAGAAAAACTGCTCTAGAATCAACTCACCATTATTTTCTTCATATTTTTTATGTTCTTCCTCCTCCTCCTACTTTTATCTTCCTCATCTGCCTTTTTTTGCTTTCTTTTCCAGTCTCCAACATTCCCTTTCTTTTGCTACCTCAGGCTCTCCTCAGGCTCAGTGTACAGCAATATCCTTTCCATATTTCTCCTTTTTCATAAGGCTGCCTGTCACCTGCAGCAGAGTTATTTTACTTCTCTCCATTTCTTTGCAGCATCACCGATGGACAGGCTGGAATCTTCTTCTTTGATTTCCTGGCAACCCTCAGGACAAAACAAGAAAAAGAGGTCTCCTGGATGTACTGGGATCCTTGAAATTCTTTTTTGCTTTCTCTTTTAGGAGAGATAGAGGTTTTCATTTCTCTCTCATCATGGACCTTGTTCACATTTGCCATGTCTTCAAATCTTCATTTTTCTTTCGCGGCCATGGTCTTCTACCTCTCTGAGCACTGCTTAGAATACTCTGAGAAAGTGACCAGCATATCTAGGTGCTTCTTGTGCTCCTCCTGACAAATTTGCACAAAGAATGCACATTGTGCCATTTTGCCTCTTGGCTTCTTAGATCTCCTTTAACCCAGTTTAATTTTCCTCGTTGAGGTTTAGAGTTGCCAGTTGCCTGTCTGACTTCCTCTTGCCCCAGAGCTGTCTCTGGAGCTCAGGGTGCTGACATGACGGAGCAGATAAAGTTCTTAACATGTTACACAAGGCCCTGCGCAGACTTTACCTTTCCATGAAACTTCATTTTTCCACCATTCCAGGAGGAGCCCCATTGCTCCCCAAATATGTCTGCTACGCCTTAGCACATGTCCTTCCCTTCTCCTGGGATGTCCTTCTCACACCCACTCTCTCTCAGGGTCCCATTCACATTCATTTTTCCCATTCACAGTCATTCAAAGATGAACCAAGGTGTCATCTCCTCATGGAACCTTCCTTGAGAGGCCAGGGCGACATGCTTATTCTCTCTTTTGCTTTCTCATTAAACTCAGTAAGGTCTTATTACAGCCTTGAGCATGTTTGTTTACAAGTCTGTCTTCCCCTAAACTGGGAGCGCCCCTCAGGTAAGGCCTTTTTCTTCAGCTTCATTTCCCTAGCGTTCAGCATTGCCTGGGATGAAGTGTTTGGTCAACTTTATTTTTTTTATTATTTTTTAAATTTATTGATTTATTTTTTTAATAGAGGCATGTTTTATTTATTTATTTGTTTGTTTGATTGTTTTGTTTTATACATGCACTGGGTACAGTCAGAAGCGCGGGAGGGTGAGACAATTCACCAGAGCCAGAGCGGGGAGCAGAGCAGGCAGAAGGACCAAAGTACACTGCTGAGGGGAGCAGCGGGTGGCAGGAGGGGTCTGCGCGCCATGCGGGACCCTCCTCTGGTGGCCGGGGAGCAGCGGGGGATCGAACCGGTGCCACAGAAGCTGCAGGCAGCTTTGCAACCCAGCACTCAACCGCTGTGCCACGGGGGAGGCCCTGGTCAACTTTAAATGAACTGTACAGGTGCAGAAACTGAAGCCAAAGAGGTTAAGTGACATGCCTTGAACAAGTAACCAAGCTGATGGAAATGGATTTGAGGAGAGATATGTGATTAAATCAGACAGCTCTTTTAAGAGTTTAAATATTTGCTAATGAGACAGGGCAAGCTAGGGTTCCTCCTGCACTATCCCTAAAACTGCCTAATAACCCTAGCTTGCCCTGTCTCACTAATTACTGTTCATGGAGCCCTGGTGTAGAGAATGGTAACCACCTATTCCCTTTGTTCATTGGGAAAATAAGGTTCAAACTCCAATAGCTGGGGGACATTTAAGTTAAATAAGAGGAAGGTCTTCTTGCTCCTGGGTTCTTGAAGAGAAAAAAGTAAGTTGAGTCAGACTACGTAGACATGGGCCCTGGAAGTATTTAAAAACAAGTGAGTCTTGATCAGAATCGAGATAGAAGTTCTCTTAGAGGTGAACAGTGGCCGAGCTGATGCATGAAGAGGCTGCCTATTTAGGAACCAGTCAGTGGAACCAGTCAGAGAAGTCCAGTGTCCCCAACCATGTTCCCATGGAACAGCAAACATGCTTGGGGGAGGGGAGACAGATGAGGGAGCCCTCACTAATTAAGCCTCTACCCATGAGCGAACGTGAGGCTAATAAGGCGGCCTCATTCCAGGGCACCTCCACGCCAAGCCAGCCGGTCTGCCTGTTTATTGCCCGTATGGAGATCATTAATGCCTCCTGACACTGGGGTCACTCCTGGGGTCAATCCCTGAGCCTGGTCTGCAAAACAAGGGGAAATGAACTTCCCAGCACATGTGGCTCAAGCTTGACGGGGAAGGGGGGACTCCCGTCACCCCACACCTCAGTTCTGGGAAAGATCAGCACCCCAGGCTGTCGGACCCCCCAAAACAATCCACTCCCCCAGTCCAAGTTGGACTGGGGGCAGGGTCTTGGGAAAGGGTGAAGGGGTAGCCCTCGTCTGGGCCGGGACAACCCCCACTGAGGCTGTCCCAACCAACAGACGGACACTAATCCCCTGGCGACAGGTTGGGGTGGTGTCTGGGAGCTGCAGCTGCAGCTCGACAGGGGCCAGGCTCCCAGCCGCAGGTGGCGGGAAGACGGAGGCCAGAAAGCTACGTGGACGCGAAATGGGCAACTGCCCCACCCTCTCCCGCTTACCCGTTGGTGATTGGGCCTCTTGTCTCTCTGGAATCCAAGATGGCGGAGAAGGGGCGGGGCTCCCTGCCAAGAGAAGCTGCGATTGGTAAAGCACAGGTCTTTTGATGGAAGGACAGCCCCAATAGCCAATCAGAGAGCTCTGGGGGGTGGTCATGGTGGTGGCGGTTGCTCAACCACCTTAGCTCACATTTAAGCAACTGAGGC
Organism: Talpa occidentalis; assembly: GCF_014898055.3. Taxonomy (NCBI): domain Eukaryota; kingdom Metazoa; phylum Chordata; class Mammalia; order Eulipotyphla; family Talpidae; genus Talpa; species Talpa occidentalis. The sequence continues at coordinate 107,949,733 of NW_023605083.1, forward strand.
GACCTCTCGGATCTTTCTCTCAGCCTGGCAATGGCAAGGCTATGGTGGGAACAAGGAACTCCTGACAGTTCCCCGAGCAGGTGCTTTCCAAATTGGGCCCTCTCCGTTGGTAATGACCAGAACTGGGAATCAGCTCCCACTGGTCCAGGAAGAAGTGGAGAAAACCCCCAGCTAGCTTGGAGGAAATCAATAGGATTATGAGGTTAATGCCAGAGCAGGCGGAGTGACAGTTACCAAATAAATGATCCTAGGAGGACATGGTTGAGGTTAAATGAGGCCCAATAAATAAAGGTAAACGTTCAAAGGAGAACATTCAGAAAATGCAGGGACGCGGGAGTAGGGCCTAGGGACTTCTTCCTGCCCTCCCTTTTTGGGCCCCGTTGAATTCTGGAGGAGCCACAGCCTGGGCTTCTGCCACCCAGGAATGCAGAGACATGGGTCTGTGCTCTGGTCACTGGTCAGTGTTGGCAGAGCTCCATGGGCACAGGGCTTCTTGGACAGCTCCAACCACTCAGCTTCAGGGGTTGAGTGAGGGAATGGAAACAGTGTGGAGGTCCAACCAATGAACAGAGACCCAGCCTGCCTCTGATTCCTTAGAGATAGAGAAAGGACCAACAGCAGCAAGAGGGGTTGAAGCTAGATGTTAGGAGGTACTTCCCAAATGGTAGGGAGATAGAAACTTATGGATCTTGGTGGCAAGGAAGAAGGCCAGTTATAGAGGATTTCCACCCCCCCACCCCCACACCCCCGATGAAGGCATATTTATCATTATCCCTATTTGTGCCTGTGTTAGTCAAGCATTTGCCTTTTTTGGCCAAGTCTGTGTTACCAGCCAGAAATGGTCATCAGCGCGGTCCTTGATGGTGAAAAGCTTGTGGTAGATATGTGCACAGTGCAGTTATTCCAGCAGCAATGTGTCCTGGTGAGTGAGCCGCCCACTCCCATGAGTCCTGCTCAGTCCTCACGCTGCAGTTTGCTGAGGGTCTGTGGGAAACAGCACAATGTACTTCGGGCCAGGAAGGGTGTACTTTTCTCTCTTTGGATTCTCTAAAGAGAGATAATTAACGCTTTGGTCTCTGGGGGTGTTCTTTCATTTTTTAGAAATTGAATGAGAATAGTTAAGATCTTTAGTTCTAAAGTCTTATTGGCCCAGCAACCTCTTTCCTTATTGTGAGACCTCGGGCAAGTGCTGTTTAAAATAATGTTACTGCCGGGCCTCCCTGGTGGCTGGCGCAGCGGTTGAGCGCTGGGTTGCGAAGCTGCCCACGGCCTCTGCGGCGCCGGTTTTTGATCGGTGGCTGGGCTGCTCCCCGGCCACCGGAGGAGGGTCCCACATGGCGCGCAGACCTCTCCTGCCGCCCGCTGCTCCCCTCAGCAGTGTACTTCGGTCCTTCTGCCTGCTCTGCTCCCCGCTCTGGCTCTGGTGAATTCTCTCACCCTCCTGTGCTTCTGACTGTACCCAGTGCTTGTATAAACAAAACAAACAAATAAATAAATAAACATGCCTCTATTAAAAAAAAAATAATGTTACTGCCAATTATGTGTGTGTGTCTTCTGTTAATATATATGTTATATATAAAAAAATAAAATAATGTTACTAGTATTACTATGTGATAGGCAGGCGGTATTTTACATCTCTCACAACAACCGTGTGTGTGTGTCTGGGGGGGGATAGTGTACTGTTTTCCTTATTTAACATGAGAGCAGCTTAGGTTGAGCTACAACAGAGCAGTATATTTGAAAGCATAAGCACTGAAGATCATTTTCTGGATGTATGGCCTTGGGCAGTTTGACCTGACTTAAAGTTCTTTGTCTGTGAAATGGGTTAAGGGGCAACTATGAAGCTAACTGCAGCCACTGCAGCACGAGTTGGATCCCCGGCCAGGGAGCTACCCACATGGTGCAGCAGACCTCTCCTGTCTCGCCCGCTGCTCCCCTCAGCAGTGTATTCCAGTCAATCTGCCTGTTCTGTTCCCCACTCTGTCTCTGGTGAATCCTCTCATCCCCACACACACCTCTGGCCTGTACCCCAGTTCTTGAATGCATAAATTAATAAATCTTTAAAAAAAAAATAGTAACCCCAGCTGCATGGGGTGGTAAGGTTGAAATGAGGGAATGCTACATAAAGCTCTTAGAATCTTGCCAGGTATCTTGCAGGTGTTCAATAAATGTTAGCTACTATCATGAACCCTCAAAGCACTTTTACCTTTTTCACACTTTCTACTACCCTATGAGATGGCTGTTATTCATTTCATTTTACAGATAAACAGATCGCCAAAAACATCAAAACAAGAAACAGACCATGTTCTAGGTCCCTCTGTAAACATCATGCTGAAGACCTGAATTTAAGTTGTTTTCATGTCAAATTCCAAAGCTTTTCTGACAGCCATGTGCTTTCATTCTTGAAATCTAATTTGTTAGACTCTTGTTAAAAAATGTCCTTGAGGACTCAAAAGCCAGTTTTCAATAATCCATGCTCAGGAAGAATGAGTGGGGAAAAGCAGGAGATGGGGGTGGGGGAGGAAGAAGCGGGGGGGCTAGATAGTGAAATAATTTCTCTGACTTGTGAGCTTTTTTCACCTAACACGGCCCTGGCAGATATACCTTCCTCAGACATAGCAAAATAAGTATATATTTATTTCCAAGAAGTCTTCCTGGAGGAAAAGGAAGGAAGTGGCAGTTCAGGAGCACTGGGGAGAACACCTGAAAGGTAGAGAATCCACCTGCAGATGAGAAATCTGGAACAGAAAGTCTAGATTGCTAGCCCAGACTATGCAAACCCCAAATTTGATCATTCTTTATCAGTTAGTGCCTCAGGTGAGAGTTACAGGAGACAGCCACCTGTGGGACGGATGATTCCCTGCCCCTGCCCTCAGGCCTGAAAGGGCTCAGACCAATCTACCTCACCAGCAGGGATAAATAGGGGCCACCTAATGCTCAGTTCCTTCCAACAAGAAGTTTCCTAGTTCTCTTTGTGGAAGAAGACCCAGGAAACCAGGGTGGGCGGTTAGGGAAGCAGATTTCCACCTGTGGTATGAGGGGAACCACTGCCACCAGCTGCTGCGGCTACCTACCACTCAGCCACTTTGCTCAGCCCTCCAACACCCCTGGATGAGCTCAAGCTCCTGTCCCCACCCCAGTTGTCTTCTTGATAACGTCAGTGGGATGTGGACTGGGGAATCTGGAACTGAGATTTGGGACTACTGGGTAACAGAAAGCCACAGGGAACAGGTCAACTCCCCCTCATCTATCCTTTCCTTTTTGGGGAGATCAGAATTCCCAACCTTAGATCATAGCACACACAGAATAACATGACTGGGAAGTGAGTGTGGAGGGATTTTGCTTCCTGAATTTGCATGGAAAAGTATGTGCATGTGCACGGGATACATTTAGACACACAGATATGTATCTTTCATTATAGAGTACTAAGGACTCACTCAGCTGAGCTGGGACCTTCACATATGTGTCAGAGTGTTTTGGCTGCAAGCAAAAAGAGATCCAGATTAACAATGATGTGATGTAGTGGGGTTTCTTTTCTCCCACATTACAAGAAGCAGGCTGATTTACCTGCACTGTGATGCCATCAGGAACCCTGGTTCTTTCTTTTGTTGCGATATCCTTGGCATGCTGGCTTTCTCCCATCTCCCCTCAAGATCTCTAGAAGGAGAGAAACCCAAGGATTTTATCCACAGGGGAAAAAAAGTCTATGACTTTGCTTTTATCAGGAAAGCAAAAATCCCCCCCACAACTTCCTCTTTTAGTCTCCATCTTAGGCCTGATTGACAAACACCAGATCACATGACCATCCTTAGCTACAAGGGAAACCAGAAAAACAGGGGAGGGATTTACATGATGATATACAGCAGTGGTTTTCAACCTTGGCCCTACTCTCAGAGACTCTGACTCAGTCGGCCTGGGCTAGGGCTTGATGTTGGTATTTATTAAATTATCCCCAAACCACAGCTTTAAAATTATAATTGCTTTTCACTATAATATGGTGCCAGCTCAGTCATCTTCAAACCTTCCTTAGGCTCTGGGTAAGCTACTGCACTTATTAAAATTTCCCAGCTTATTCTGTAGATCCTGCTCCCTTTGGGATTGTTTGTTTAGGTGGCTAGTTAGTAATTGCGCAGGTCATTTGTTAGTACCTGCCATAAAGTGGGCACTTAATACACATTTCTTTGGGTGAATGGACCCATAAAATGGAGATAAAATGGAGCACCAAATGAGATAGTAGCTGTGAAAACCACTTTGTAAATGTTAAGATGCTGTACAGATAAAAGAATAAAAATTTACATAAGAAACTACTTTAAAATTTAGGGCCAGGACAAAGTGTGTTCCCCTACCCCTCACTGTTTCCACATTTCTGAAATGGAGAAATACCATTCTTTTCCCCATGTACCATTTATCAAAAAATACTACACTTCATCACTTATAAATTGTTCCATCACTTTAGGTACCGCTAAGAGGAAAAAGCATGATAAATTAAACCATGACATACCATTACTTTTAAGATGCATCCCAATTTCAGATGTGTCAAAATGTAAAAAATATGTGTCTTAGAATCAATATCATTCTAGTAATGGGGAGTGCACCCGTCAAAATATCCCCTTCTTACTGGCCTGAAGGCTGCTTAGCCCCTTCTTTTTCATTGCAAAAATCTTCCCTTCCGAATCTCACATCTCCAAGTCCTCATGAACCAGTTAATAATGATTTAGGCCATTTCCCATGAATCTCCAGAAAGTCTTGCATTTATAGGAAGCTCCATTCTAAGTAGCTTCAAGAGCTACTCTGGATGATCTTGTTAGGAACTTTCCACAATAACTGTCAATAAACTCTTTCCAGAATCTGGCCTAACTCTAGTCTTGCCATGGTACCCAAGGACAGTGATTCACTGTCCTTTTCAGCATTCCACACAGCAGTTAGTCTGTACACTATTTATTTGCAAGGGATTTCCCTGCAGACTGTTGGAGAGGGAAGAAGCTGAGGCATGTCATCCAGTTCTCGCTAACACAGGAAACATGACTCCCCAGGCATGTCCTGAAATACCAGGACCTTCCCTTCTCCACTCCAGGAGGAGGCAGGGTTGGGGGAGATTAAGTTTCTCCACCCCTTTCTGATTTGGAACTCCATAAGAAACGTTGAGAAGGGAAGACAGGGTAGTGGGATCTGGTAGTGCTGGGTCTGATAAAGATTCTTGAGCAGTGACCCAGTGTGGAGCTGGGTGACAGGCTTCTGGGAGCCATAGCTGGCTTTTTTGAGTTGGTGTTTTTTCTTCTTCCTTTGAATGCATGGATGGAGGTGGAAGCTGCACTGATGCTGGCTTTCCATTTCCTGGCACTTGAAAAGAGACAGGTCCATCCAAGGATGGCATTTCCTGCCCCATTCCCTTCAATCTGGTTTTGAAGTCGGAATCTGGAAAGGAATAGGGGCTGATTGGAGTGGGAGCACCAGTGCAGGGAGGGATGCAGCTCAGGCTGCGAACTGGGTGTCTAATCTATTGACAGGAATCTAGAGACTTTGTGAATGGGTGGGCAGGCCCATCCTTACCCAGCATCCTGGGCTTCTGACAGACTGTCAGGCTTGAGCACGCATGGGCTGAGGTCCACGTGTCTCTCTGCCAGTGGAACCACAGGGTTTTTTGGGGAGGTACAGTCAGATGGAAAAATAGAGGTAGATGTAGAGACAGAGAGAACAGAGTCAGAAGCTGGACAGGGAGACCTAGGCAGCTAAGAGGTCTCACTCTCTGACATACAGGCCAGCTCGCTGCGAGGAGCGGGATCCTCCTCCGTCTCTGGAACAGGCATTGGGATTCCTCTTCAGTTCTCCATGATTAGGGGGAGCTGCCGGCAGAGACCTGGCCCTTAGTCCCAGTTTCCCCAAGAGGCCCTGCCAAGCCCTGGCACCTTGGAGCCTGGGCCTCGGCTCGGATTCCGAGGCCAGCCCGGCATCTCCCGCAGCCACCACTGCAGGCCCGCTCGCCGCCCTCCTCCCTGCCCGCGCGGCATCTGCCCTCACCCGTGACCTCCGTGGCCGGCTCCGAGGCGCGCCAGGCCGGGTGACGCCCGCTGCCCGCTGGGTTCGGACGAGGAAGGGCCGGCGGGCCGAGGAGTGGTTCCCAGACCAGGCCGGGCCCCGGGGCCGTCGCTACGTGCCCGCGCCCAGAGCAGGAGCGAGGAGCGGCCGGAGGGTGTAGGTGTGAGAGCGCGCGGGCGCGGCCTGGCCCGGGGCGGAGGTCGGGGCTGCGGGCCGGGCGCGCCCGCGGCGGGGAGGGGGCTCGCGGGTGGCTGCCCCGGGCTCGCGGGCGTCGGGCAGGGGTGTGCGCGGGCGGAGACGGGGCCTGGCACGCGATGGCGGGCCGCTGCCTGCGCGTGGGCCCGGTCGGGCCAGGGCGGGGGAGCCCCGCAGACGGGGCCGGCGGTCCGGGTTGTCGAGGCTCGGTGTCTGCAGCCGGCGCGGCGCGGCCTGCCGCTCGCCCTCACTTCCCGCCCCTCTAATCTAAACCATGCGGGGTGCCCGGCCCCGGCCCGGGCGGTGGGGCCCAAAGGCTGCAGGGAGGGCTCGGGGCCACGCGGTGGGAGCGCGGGCGGCCGCCTCTGGGCTCGGGGTCCTGGGGCCGCAGAGCGGGGACCCCAGAGCCCCCTCCCCGGGGGGCGGCGGGCGCAGACTGATTGACAGTGGCGACGTCAGCGCGGGGGGTGGGGGGCGGCCCCGGAGGGTGGAAAGGAGGAGGAGGGAGCTGAGGCCCCAAAGTGCAGCCCAGGAGATCAAGGGCCCGCTCCAGAGCCGGGATGCGTCCAGCCCCGAGGGCGCGGCGGGCGGCGGGACTCTGACCCCGCGGCCCCGGTCGGAACCCCGCGGTCTCGCGCGCCCTGAACCCCGGCCTGCGGTGGACCTCGGGCGGCAAACGCCTCCGCATGCGGCAGCGCAGTTAGGGTGAGTGTCGGCGCCGGCGGGCACGGGGTGAGCCCCGCGCGCAGGACAGGGGCCGCCCGGAGCCCGGGGTCAGGCTGCGGGGTCGCGAGGAAGGAACTGGGGAGGGGGTGAAAGACGGGACCTGGTGGGGACCGTGGGGACCGCCAGGGCTGCAGGAGGGCGGCGCGAAGCGCCCCAGGTCAGGCCGCCCGGCTCCGCCGAGTCCCAGCGGTTGGGGCGAAAGCCCTTCTCTCTTCGGAATAACGGGACTAATTGGGTCTAAAGTTCTTTAAAAAAAAAAATAAAATAAAATGCCAGTACCGGGGAAACAAGATTAAGCCACAACAAGAAAGGCTGCGGCCTTGAAATTGGCGTTTGCAGAATAAGAAAGGCCAAGATCAGGGCCTGAGTTCTTGCCGCGAGTATCAGTGTAGAGAAGTGTGTGAGCGTAACACTGACCTTCAGCGCCTTAGATGCAACGGGCTTGTCAGAATTAAAGCGAGGAACACTTTGTGTAAGTAATGATCGATGATCAAGAATTACCAGGACATAAGCGATTATCAAAGGGACAGGGGTAAACAGCAGAAATAACACAGTATTTAGACTTTCAAACAATAATGTGATGGTCACTTGCAGAACCAAGTGAAAATAGTAATCACAAATTTTAAAGGATTAAAGACAAAGTGACTTCAAATATAGAAACAATGAGATAAGAAGCATTCTATTAAAATCAATAAAATTAGTAAAAGAAATCGAGATAGTGTGACACGTGGTAAGGTTGTAGGAAAAGGTGAATAGTGAAAAATACTGTTAAGGGAAATACTTATAATCGAAGATTGATAGAATACTGTAAAATAATTTATTGTTGATGCTGTAGTGAGCTATTAAATAATAATCAAAATCCTAAGAGCAATAGCAATGGTACTGTGACATTTTATGACAAAGATATTACTAATCTCTACAACATAATAAATAATGGTAAAGCAATAAGAAGTGGTGTAGCAATGTCATGAAAAATAATCAGAGGATTTCTAGCTACAGCAATATTACAAATTACAACAAAATTTCAAGAAGTAATGATGGAATGAAAAAAATAACTAGCAAATTAAGAGCAGTAACATTACAAATAATGACAAAAGTACAAGATATTGTAACGGTGTGATGAAGAATACCTGGAAAACTATGAACAATCCTAACAAAACAAATTATGATAAAATAGCAAGTATTACAAGAAGGTGAAATAAAATAACGTGGATGTTAAGAACTATAATATTACAAGTGTTGTCAATAAAAAGTCGTTGAAAATGTGACAAAGAATAAGGAACCAGCAACGGAAATATTTGAGGGGTACAGCGTACAAGTACAAATAATGATAGATTAACACGACCTACTGGAACACTTTATCTAGTATTTACTGAGATGTTGGGAATTCTATTACTAACACGCCAGGAGGCCCTGGAATGATGGAGCAAACATTGACAGAAAAACAACAATATATTTAATGATGATGACTGGACAAATCAAACTAGTACTTTAACCACAGGAGTATAAATTCAAAATAGTAATCATCCTCTAGGTCATGGGATAGTCTTAATGCTACCGAACTGACCAGAATGGTATTCTGATAATCGAGACATGGAAAATAATTTAAGGAGTCCTGGATATGAACAATTCTCCCAGTGCAAGAAAAAATCTCAACAGTCATTTAGAATGAAAGGAAAAATGCTGTTCTTGGAGACCCGGGAGGCTGAAAGTGAGCGACGCGAGCGCAGAGGTCACGGAGCCGGCTGGGCGCGCCGAGGAGGGTCGCGAGGACCCCAGGCGCGGAGCCTGCACGAGCGCGGGCTGCGAACCCCGGCACAGTGGGTGCCAGTGCGCCAGGGCGCGGGGACCGCGGCGTCGCTCGTACCCTCCGCGCCAGCCAGCCGAGCGGGCAGAAAAGGGCATTAGCCAGGAGCTTCAGCGAGAGCGAGTTGCAGTGATGTCGCTGTGGCTGCGAGAAAAGGGGAAACGGGAAACTGGGGCAGGACAGGAGCTTCGCACAGCCCTCCTCCTCCCTAGTCGGAGCACCCAGGCTGGCAGCAGTGGCCACCCGCTTCCCCCGGGAGCTCCTAAGGCAGGTCTGAGAGTGCCGGGCTTGAGCGGGGTGGCCCGGCGGGCTGCACCGCTAACCACATAACAAGTGCTGAGAAAGAGGACCTGGTAGACTAGCCAGCAGCGTGCCAGGTGGCCCCTCCTCCAGGTCTGGGGGACTGAGGCACCTGGGGCCGGATGACTGCAGGTGCCCATCCCCAAAGACTTCCAGGTAGAGTCGGAATCCCAGTAAATTGGGCTGCATTGCTCCACTGTCCCCCGGTCTTCCTGACTTTCTCTGCTTGGATCCTAATACTCCCACCTGGCCCAAGATGGGTGCTGGCACTGGCGGAGCCCTGGAGTCTTGCTCCATGCTGCCCATGGCCTGAAGGAGGAGGGTGGATGGGGCTGCCAGCCTTATCTTTATGGGCTTTTCCCAGCCCCAACTGGCCCCGGTCTCCTTTTTATCTCCTAGGTTGCACTTGGCTTGTTTACTTTGTAAGGCTCTGGGAGCCAAAGTCTCTGCCTCACGATGGGGAGGCCAGTGGACAGGGTGTGCAGCCTGGGCCATGGGATGCCCAGGGAGATCCAGGAGAGAACAAAAAGAAGGTAGGGGAGAGGGGTAACATTCATCCACAAAAGAGGTAGTCAGAAATATAAAAAGGCCCAAATCCAGAAAAAGGTGTAATGAGCAGAAGGTGGAAAGCAGAAAGAAGCAGAGATAATGCTGGGTTGCACCTCCCGGTGGAGGCAGGACAGGCAGGTTGAGCTCTCCTGCTGACATCCCAACACCAGTTTCCATGAGGGAGCAGGAAGCTGGGCAGGCGGGTGAATACTCCTGGACATGGGAGAGGATGGCTGTTCCCTGGGGAAGGACTAGGCTGTGCCTGCGAACTGGACCCACCCTTTGGGCCTAATATTAGCTGAGAAGGGTTTGGGCCCTTTACCCCAAAGTAGAGCCCAGCTGAAGTGTGTGTGACCAGCAAATGTGAATGTGAGGGCTATGCTGAGGAGGCCCCTGGCTGAGTTCAGGGCCTCAATCAGAGCTGCCCTAGAAAAGTGTCACTGATTGGGTGACTAGGAAGCTGTGTGAGGGTCCTGCATCTGGGTGTGAGGATATGTGTGACTGCGTGGGTGACATGCAGGGTGTCTGTGGAGGTGGGAATGTGTGAGAGTGGAGCCTTTGGTTCAGGGTGTCTGTACCTGACTGCATCTGAGGGAGTGGGTGAGTGCAGAGGCCTGAGGAGTGCCTGGCCATGGGCCTTCTCTGCAGATGTGGAGCCCATGGAGCCTGGGCACTGCCTCCAGACCTGACTCTCCTCTCTTGCTTGCAAAGAAAGTGTCCTGGCTCCCCAGAGTCAAGAGTGAGGCCTGGACCCCAGTTATTAGGGAACAGCAGAAAAAGACCCAGGTCTCAGACTCCACTGGAGCCCAGCAGGAGGGAGGCACTGGGGGTGCACCTGGGGCAACGCCGAGAGGGCGGTACTTCTCCCAGACCTACTCATCACACAGCCTCACCCCCAGGGGCAGGCGGACCCTGAACACTCCCAGAATGCCCCAGGTCCAGAACCCCCAAGGAGGAGGCAAGGGTCCTGCCCTCCACTTATTTTCCCTCCCCGAGCCCTGGAGGGGGCGGGGTCCACAGGTGCCCGGACGGCCCCCAGCCTTGCAGCGCCCCCCCCACCTCGGGAGAGGATTGCGGGGTCCCTGGTTAAGAGTGGGCCTGGCCATGTGACTGGCTGTGTGCTGCGCCCACAGGAGATGCTGCAGGAGAAGGGCCTGTCGGAGAGCGAGGAGGCCTTCCGGGCCCCGGCCCCAGCGCTCGGGGAGGCCAGCACGGCCAGCACGACCACCACCCGCGAGCCGGAGCTGGCCGCGCCGGGCCTCAGCGGAACCCCGCTCGGCAGTCCCCGGGGCCCCGGCGCCGACGTCGCAGCAGCTGCCGCAGCCGAGCAGGTAGGACTGCGCGCGCCGTCCGGCGGAGGTCGGGCGTCGGTCTGTCTGTCCGCAGGGTCACCAGTGTCGGGTCGCCCCACCGTGGGCAGGACGGGCTTCCAGCGGGGTCGGGCCGCGTCCGGGGCTGGCTGCCAACTCGTCCTGCCCGGGGCAGCGCTGCTTCTCCCCGCCTTGCGCCCCACGTCCACCTCGAGCCCTCGGGGCTACGCTGGGGCTGGCGGGGGAGGGGGCTCTTGGGGCGTCCCGGCGAGCCGGGGCCGGGGGTCCCTCTGCGACGACCCCAGGAGGGCGGGAGAGAAAGCCGGGGTCCCGGCGGGACGGAGCCGACCCTGGCGGGTAAGTGCCGGAGCCGCCGCGCAGCTCCGAGGCCGCGGTCGGGGGGCGCGGGAGGCTCGGGGACCGCGGGCCGGTCCCGAGCAAAGCGATGCGGCTGCGCCCGGCCCGGGCCCGGCCCTGCCGTGGAGCGCGCAGCGCCCACCGGGGTGCGCGTCGGGGACGAGGCCGTGTGCCCGCCCGGGGCCGCCGTGTGCCCGCCGCCTGCGCTCGTGCCCAGCCCCCGCGGTGACTGTGCGGTGGCGGAGTGGGTCATTTACGGGCACTCTGTGTGGCCGGTGTGGGCTCCCCCATAGGTGTAGTGCCGAGGAGGGGCGTTTCAGCTACTGATTCAATTTTTTTCAAGTTCCTCATGGTACAAAATAATTTTGTGAAACGAAATCTTCGGGTTCAGGCTCCCGGGCCGGAGCGGTCTCCTGTCTGAGGGCTGCCTGGGAAGCCAGGGGCCAGGCTGACAAATTCCCCCTCCCTCCCATACCAGACCATCGAGAACATCAAGGTGGGGCTGCATGAGAAGGAGCTCTGGAAGAAGTTCCACGAGGCGGGCACCGAGATGATCATCACCAAGGCGGGCAGGTCAGCGCTGGGAGATTTACTTTGTTGGGGTGGAAAGGGGCGACGGGTGGGAACCATGGGGATACCCAGGGAGCCCTTAGCAGTCCTCTCAGACCTGGCCTGGGTACCGTGGGGAGTTCCCTCGGTGGGTCAACGTGTCTTTCAAGCCCCCAGGTCCTGTGGCCGCTGCAGACTCCACCAAGAAGTCCCCAGGGATCTACTGGACAGGGGAGCCTGGGGGTTTGGGGGGGGGCGGGTGGGGCAGCACTATGCAAACGAAATGCAAATAAGGATTGCCACTTGGGAGGCCCAGCTCTCACACTTTGGGCCCCCTGGGGAGCTGCCTAGGCTTGCTTTTGAGGGACCTTCCGGATTTCTCAGAATTGCATTGATTGGAGACCCAAAGACGCCCCTCAAATGATGGAGGAAGGTGACATGATGATGTTATCCGATTTCCATAACTTGTCAGGGGTTAAAGCGAACCCCAAGTCTCTCAGCCCAGGGCACTCTTCCTTCCTTGCCAGCTCTTCCCAGCCAAGAGCAAGGCACCATTGGGCCGTGTGCATTGCTGGGGGAACAGCTCTCAGGTGGCTGCCAGAGAAGGATGATTTATAAAGTGGAAACATCTTTAAAATGCACTGGTGTCTGTGGGAGAGAACTGGGAGGAGAGGGTGAGAGGAGGAAGACGCAGACAGGACCCGAGGGAGAGATTCTCTGGGATGGTGCCTCTGGGGTGGGGCAGGAACCAAGGAGCAGACTAGTTATCAGGTGAAGGGAGATTGCTGCCCATGGAGAAACGGGAACATTCAGGTCCAGGCCCCCCAGCCCCTTGTCCTCATGCTTGATTTTGGTCCCTAGGGAACCGACTAAGTGTGGAAATGTCCCCTTTCCTGGCAGTGGGCCCACAATTGGGGTTTCCAAGGAATAAGATGGTGAAGCATCAAGGGCCAGGGAGGGAAGTAGAGGCCTGGGGGTTCCACTTTAGCCCAGCTACTTGCATCTGCACAGCCCTCGGGCAAGACTGTGTGAGGGTCTCTGTCCTCTCCCACTGCCATCTGTAAAATACCAGTTGTACGAAAAGCACTTCGCACGGCTCTTGGCCTCAGGTAAGCACCAATAAATGCGAGTTAATATTAATCATAATTAGGGAAACGTCTGGCATCCACTTAGCATTTTTCTCCTAATTTTTAGAGGACTCTGCCGAACTGTGTGGCTAGGGAATGGTGAGCTATTCAAAGGAAACAAAAAGCCTGTGCAGTGTCGGGGTGCTGTGGTCCTCTGTCCGTTCACTAGCAGGTCTTGCAGGGTTTCCTTTGTTTTGTTGGGGCGAGGGGTGAGGGACTAGACACTTGGCTGCTCTCTTGCCTAAATGAGGGAGGTGGCATTAGTCAGTAAAGGTGTCAGGACTTTAAGTGGGTGCCTTTGGGGAAGGGGGAGGATGTATGCGGGGCTGGCTGGCAGAGGGTGTCACACACGTAGAGTGTGGGGACAAGTATCTCAAGCCTGCTTCTTCCTAGCGGCCGTCCCTTGGGCAGGTGCCTAAACTTCCGGTGACTCAGTGGTATCAGATAAAACAGAAATGGTTATTGCAGAGCTATCTGCTCTCCTTCCTCCTTTTCTCTTTTTCTTATTGTGTGACTCAAACCAGGGATTGTATGAGCAGTGCTCAGCAAATTGTTGAGTGGATTATAGGCATGAAGAAGGTGGATTTATTTCTTGTGACTTCTGGAGTGGAGGGAAGGAAAAAAGATTCAGAACTTCCATTTTTAGGCAGCAGGAATAACCTTGACTCTCTCGAAAATAAATGGCCAGTGCGCTCTTTGGGCATGCCTGGTCTTTACCATTTTAAACAAAAGGCACTTGTGATTCACCTCAGTGGGGTTTCCTGCACCTGCGAGGGTCCCCCTCCTCTCTTTCCTCCCAATTACTTAGGTTTGCTGCTCATACATGCACACGCGCGCGCGCACGCACACACAGACTTCTAGAGGTGACCAGTTTTAGGCAGATGTTTGCCTGTCCTAGTGGAAGCTTAAAGATGGGCTTCAGGGAATGATGATAATAATCTCAAATGGCTGCGATGATGTTGGCCAATTATGGATTCACCAGTTTTTCGTTTCTCAGGCAGTTACTCTTGCACCAAACTGAGTCCTTCAGAAAGTCACTAGTCTTAATTTCCCTCCCCGACAGACCCTTTCCCCCTCCTACTTAGCTGTCCACCTTCTGCATAGATGCTTTCACAGCGCCGATCCTCTGTCTCTCCCTCCCCCCTCCCTCCCCTCTCGAGCAGCCTCAGCGGGCAACTAGCTTTGCTTGAGCCTGTGGCTCTTCAGTCTCTCATTCAGTGCCTCTCCCTGCCCCCATCTTTGTGTCTTTACCTAAACTCTTCCTGGGACACTTCCATTTCTCAGCAGATGGCCTGGACTCTTCTCCAGAACCTTGAATCATACATGGCTAGAGCTGGCGGAGAACTGAGCGAACATAAACCCAAACCCCGAGAAGGGAAGGCGCTTGGCTGTGTCGATAGGCAGGGTTAGGCTGTTGTCAGGTCTATACAAGCCAAGCAGATAATATACCCCACTCCAGATCAAAACCACAACATTGCTTATTTATAGCGGCTGTTCAAAGGGAGGTCATTACTCTTCCTAGAGACTCTATCTGGTTAGGGACATGATCATTGCTGTCTGGTTGAGGAAGCGGTATGCCTTGGAGAAGGGGATCCAAAACATTTCAAACCAGTTTTGAGCCTCTTGCCTTAATCCCTGGGAGGTCTCAAGGTCAAAGGAGAGGACAGTCTGCTACATTGGATAGTGACTTTGAATGTTCATAGGATTTGATCTAATGAATACAATGCCAAACACAGTGCAAGAACTGGATGTCAGGTGGAAAATCAGCACCAGACCCCTCCCCAGCCAGTCTCTGTCCCTTGCAGGCTCCTACCCAGAGGGCTATGCTGTTAACTGCAGAGAGCAGATCCCTCGCTCTGCCTTCTCACATCCCTGCCAAGCTTGATACATGTGAGAAACTGCATTTTCTCCCAAACACAGATAAAAGTGAACTCCACAAAAATTTAAATATAAACCTCCCCAAAATGAAAATTTCCTAATGGTCTGGCTGCTCTACTCCTAGGTCATGGTTTTGCCACCAGATAAATCTCCACTATCAGCCTTCATAGCCTGTTGAGTTCAATGTTGCTTGTGTTAGTGACAGTGAATTTGCGTTTGAAAAATGAACTACCGATGAGAACTCCTGTTGAACCTGTATTGTTTGTTATTCTGAGGCAAGGATTTGGCCCAGCTTAATCCGGGGCTTCAAAGCCAATTGCCCTGGCTCTGTATACAGAGCGTCAGACCCAGTGGCGTGGGTGATAAGAGAAGTAAGGGTTGAAGACACTGGGAAAGTAGGTTGGGGAGAGAGTGCTTTGATCTCTTTTTAAAGTATTTTCTGAAAGCAAAAGTATCATAAGGAAGTGTCTTTAAAAAAAAAAAAAATCTAAGAGAAGCAACTGACCTCCAAAACAGCATCCATTCTACACACGCTCACTTCTGCCCCTTAACTGGGGGAAATATTTCTGAAAAATGCTTTGAGTGAATTAGAAAACTCTGTGTGTGTGTGTGTGTAAAGTAGAAATAAATTACTTAGCTTTGTCATTGCTCCCCAAATCATTTGGTCTCAGCATAGGCAGCACCAGCAACCCCCAACCCCACCCTCTTGGTTGCTGGGCCCTGGCCTCTTCCCAAAGTATTTAGAAGTTTTCCTCAGGATCCCCAGACATTAGGGATAGAAAGCATGTGGATTTTCTGTGGCCCCCTACCCTTCGCCTGCAGTCTATTCTGTTCAGTTGCTGGACCCCAAGACTTGTGTGTGTGTTGGGGGGCAGGTATGTCTGCACATACCTGCACGGGTAATTGTTTAATATCCATTTTATTGAAGTGGAGCAGTCCTGCAGAAAGTAAATAGATCGTCATCCTACTGCTCTATAGACTTCAATAAAATGAACACACGCGCGCGTACCACCACCCAGAAAAGAAACAGACGGTCACCAGCCCCCAGAATCGGTCCAGTGTGCCCTCCCAGGCACCACGCCTCTCCTCGCAGGCTCTCCGCGGATTTCTCACCCCTTGCATTTAGTTTTGCATCTACATTTAAATCCGGAAAGTCGGAGCTGCGAAGGTTTGGGGTTAGGAGGTCCAGCTGAGTGGAGAGAATCCATAGGCTCCCCTAGGACTGCTATTCCGCGCCCCCCACCGCACCCCCTCCGGCAGGATTGGTGCGGGGCGACTCGCGCGGCCTTGACTTTGGCAAGCGCTTGGGTCCCGGCCGGCGACTGCGAGTCCAGCTGTAACCTGCTGTCCCCGCTCAGCCGCGAGCTCGCATTTGCCGGTTTGTTGCCAAAATCAAGATGCCCCGAAACCCTTGCCCAGCGCCCCGTAAGTCTCCCACGCCGAAAACGTCCGAGGAAGCTGATCCTAGCAGTTCATTCTAAAGCCATTTCCGAGTATGAAGTAGATAAAGGCTGCAGCCCGCGCCCCTCCAGCGCCAGTGTCAGGATCAGAGGAGCAGCCCCGGCTTTCATCTCCCCCGGGGCGGCCGCGCGGGCGGCTTGTTTATTCCCCGGCGGAGCCGCTTCCGCGCCGGGAGCGCCCCTCGGCCTGCGGGTCCCGAGCCCGAGCGGGGCGGGAGCCAGGGGAGCAGCGAGTGGCGCTGGGGGTGCAGAGAGGAGCCGCGCACTCGCGGGAAAGGGTGCAGCAAGGCCCGCGAGGGGCGCCCGCGGGGGGCGGGGAGGGGCAGCGAACCTCCACTTTCTGGCCTGTGCTGAGTCAGTCCCTCCCTCTCTTCGTAGGCCTCCCTCTGCCACCCACTGAGGTGCTCATTTCCAGCTTAGGTTAGTTTTCAGGTGCAGAAACAATGGACATGGCACCCCATGGCTTCACCTGTTTCAGTAGAGAGCACCTTTGCTGCGCAGGAGCCCAGAGGAAGTCAGCACCCCAGCCCGCCTGGCCTCTGGTCTGTCCACCTGGGGGCACCGCCTAGCCTCGCTTGTGGGCCCTACTGAAGCCCAAACGCCGGTGCCTGCGTACCCTGAGTTCTTCCCTCAGCCTGGGCAGCAGGCCTGTGGGGAGGGTGGAGCATGAGCTTGCCCTTCCTACTCAGCTTTCGTCCACATGCTGGTCCTTCATCCTTCTGGAGGCTCCATAGGTGGAGAAAGGGTAGCGATGAGGGTCACTGCCAGCTGGGCTCTGCATGGCCCCCAGCAGCTGTCAATATGGACCCTGCCAGAGAGGGCGGTAGCTGTTTCCACCAGGGCAATGGAAGCTGCGAGGCCCCTGTGGCTCAGCCTGGAGCAGAGGATGGTGGACCTCCCAGCCAAGACCAGAGAGCCTGTCCTCCCTCCTGGCTTCTCAGGACTGCTGCCCTAGGAAGGGGGGATTGGTAGGCAGGGAAGGAAGAGGCTAGAGTTACCTTCCTTCCCTGCAAAGCCCCCCCAGGCTTTTATCATTCAGCAGTCTGGTCTAAGATCAGCTTGCAGGAGAGGCCAAATCACATGGCAGCAAGTCTGAGCCTTGGGAGGCTGAGCAGACCCCTTACTGCCCTTCTAAAAGGCACTGGCTAAGTGTCAGCCTGGCCTCTTGAGTGAGATGAAGAGTAGTAGGGAGTAGAAGGGGCACAACACCCACAATCCTTAATCTCCCTTTAAGCCTAGATGATGAAGACTGGTGGCCATTTTCTCCTGGCCCCTTGGCTGGGTCCCCTCGGCCCCTGGCCCCACATGTGTCCTCTGCTGTTGCCATCTCGAGTGATTACCAGGCTAAGTGCAGGGCACTGGGGCCAGGCCAGTCCAAGCACAGCCAGGGCTGCCCCATTTTGTGCCTAAATCTGTAGCAGTTAGAAAATGGTGGCCCAGAAGGACAGGATTTTTGGCTTTCCCCCAGGGAGGGAGGGGTGACACAGCTGCTCCCCCACCTCCTTTCATTTTTAGGCCCACCAGGGGAGAGGTTGGGCCAGGAAAGAGGGGTGGGGTAGGCTCCAGCTGTGCCCCCAGGCCTGGGATATGGGGGCTGGTAAGCAGGAGGCAGGATTGGGTTCCTGAGCCCTCACTTCCCCCATTCTTGGAGAGGGGGTGGGGTGGACATTTGAAAATGCTTTCAATTGACATCTGAGACAAATTCTTCCACAAGGTTTATAAGTCCCTAGACTTGCTGCTAGAACTTCCCTCTTCCCTGCAGGCACGCACACATGCACACATGCGCACTCCACCGAATGCTCACACATGCGCTTGTACACACACAGTCACACACCTCCCGCCTCCCTGGCCCACTGCAGCAAGAGAGAGAGTGCACAGAGGGCCTGGACTGGAGACTGGGCGGGGGGCTAACAGAACCCTCCACCGTGGGCTCCTGACCGTGGGCTCCTGACCTGGGCTTGCTGTAGGGCCTGCGGGCTTGATCCCTTCTGGAATCCCTGCCTTATCCAGGTAAGCTGGTACCCTGTTAGCAAAATGCAGGAGTCCAATCATCTGTTTGAGGTGTCTAGGACAGCTTCTCTTGAGGGTCCTGTACTTCTCCTGGCTTAATGAGGCAGAGAGGACCTCCTGATGGTTTTCCCCTAGTGGTTTGATTGGGTCTGCTCACAGCTCAGGGGAGATGCTTCCTTTTGCCCTTAGTGTCTTCAATGTAGTTTGGATCCTGCCGCTGTCTTGGGGAACACCTCTGTGGGAGATCAGCTATGAGGGGGTGTGGGTGTCTGGAGATTGTGAGGAAGTTCTGTCAACTCCTCTAATGAAAGTCAGGTGTCAGGGAGGGAGCTGTGCCCTGCAGATAGGTGAGCACATTGTATGTGTGTGTGTGCCCAGGGGTCTCTGGGCCTCAGGGACTCGGACAGCCTCAGCATGGGCTGTGAGACTAGAAATTGTTTCATGTTTTGGTGAATCCATCTCCACAGAACATCATATCCCTGGTTTGTGGAGAGAGGAATATAGTGGGGTTCAGTGAAAATAGTCACAAATGGACTCATGCCATCCACATAGCAACCTATGAGATAAGGAAACCAAGGCCAGAGAGTGAGCAAGTTGCTCAAGGCCTCAAAGCTGGTCAGTGATGGGGCCACAGCAGGGTGGTTCTAGGATTTGTGTTCTTCTCCATGGTGCTCCTGGACTGACTTCCCCTCATACCCAGTTATCAGGGGAATGCAGGCCCAGGCAAGGCAAAAATACCAAAGGAACCCAAAGACCTAGAACACTCTCCTGTTTTCCTGCAAGTTGGCTTGAGGCCTGAGGGCTTCCATGGGACATGGACGATGACCCAGAGACATGACCCAGAGGAGGCATCTCATATCGTATGGAAACAACAGACAGAGTTCCAGGTCTGTCCTTGAAATGGCATCCCAGAACTTTAGTCGTGTGTGGACTGACAAAGGACAGGAGGGAAACTGAACCAGGATGTGCCAACATCCTCTCTCGTGATCCTGATCAAGGTTTCCATGCTTCCATTACTCACAGTCACTAGGCCCAAATTTTACGGGATCATGGCAGAGGGGCAATTAAATTGGGTAATGGAATAAATTCTTTTCCCAAACACAGGCTGACAGCTTCTGGGGCTCAGAAGAACAGGTAGTGCAGCCCTCCTCTTGTGCGGGGGAGGCTGAGTGAGGCCAGAGGGGATGTGACAGGCACCAGGTCAGAAAGCGCTGACGAGCTGAGACCTCTGCTGAGCGGGCAGTGCCTGTCAAGGCCTTCGGCCTCCTGGCCCACTCTGGGCCATCTCTCCTGGGGCTCTGTCCATCCTCCTCCTCACCCTGTGGCTTCCCTCAGGAGGATGTTCCCCAGCTACAAGGTTAAAGTCACAGGCATGAACCCCAAGACCAAGTACATCCTGCTGATTGACATCGTCCCTGCGGATGACCACCGCTACAAGTTCTGTGACAACAAATGGTAAGAGGCCCCTGGGGGCCCCCGTATCACCCTCGGGGGTGTCACCCGCTTCCCCTCACCTGCTCTTTCCACCATTACACCCATCCCCACCAGTTAGTCTAGGTGATTGGCCATCGCAGCCTTGGCACCCGGCCCTGCAGAGGCTGAGGAGGGTCGGCGAGTGTCCGCACCCCTGCTGCAGGGGGCTGCGGCTGAAAAATGAGCTGCACTGTTGTGGGTGTCGGGTGGATTTCAGGGTCTGTGCTCTGCCCACAGGTGTGTGCAAGCAGGACCGTAACCGTGCTGTGGACTGAGCGGCAGATGCCAACACGGGTGGATTCAGGCTAGCAGAGGCCCACTGGGGAGGAGGATGGGAGCCCTTTTAGGGGGGACTGCCAGTTGGGGTCCATTGTTTGGTCTGTCTCCTATTTTCCCACCCACTTCCTTTTAAGCCCCCCCTTTTAAGCTGTGTGTCCTCCGTCCCTAAGGAGTGGGGAGCCGCTCCCTGCGTGGGTAACTGGACCCTCTGGCCAAAGGCTGGGGAAACTGGCACTTTGAAGGGTAGTACCAAATTGGGGCCCAGTAAATAAATGCTGGGCTGCTTTCTCTGAGGCCACCTCTATAGTACCCTGTGTGCCCCCGAGCCCCAACAGCGTTCACTGGAGGAGAGAGGGGAAAGGCATGCACCAGCAGCTGGAGGGTGGGTGACTGGGCAGCAGAGATGGGTTGAGGAGGCAGGATTTGGCGAGCAGGCCCTGTCAGGGGTTGGGTTTCTACTTCTTTTCTCCCTGGGCTGGATTAGTGCTCAGAGCAGCCTCTGGCCCAGGGATTACCTACTAATCAATTCTCACCATGGTTTGGGGGCAAGCAATTTGAAAATTGACTAGGCCCTCTGGGGTAATGTGACATATTCAACAAGATAATAAATAATAACATTTAAAATAACTCCACCACATCCACAGAAGTGCCTAAATCTCCCCACATTATCTTTGTGATGAACCCCAGTTCTCTAAGTACATAATCACATTTCTCTGTAATCTCCCTTTCTCTATCTACTGCAGTAAAAGAGGCTCAGAATTGCTCTTCCCTCCTCAGCACTATCCTCCATCCCTTAAGCCTGTCCTCATCTAAGAGTGTGATGGTACAGGCAGTGACTTTTTTTTCAGCTCTACAGGATCTGTTCTCAGAGGGGCCAGAGAATCTGGGGCCCCCCAGGCCCCAGGGTGGTTGACAGCTGTGGCTCCTTCTGCTCTGTTGGCAGGATGGTGGCAGGGAAGGCAGAGCCCGCCATGCCAGGAAGGCTCTATGTCCACCCGGATTCCCCTGCCACTGGGGCCCACTGGATGCGGCAGCTGGTCTCCTTCCAGAAGCTGAAGCTGACAAACAACCATCTGGACCCCTTTGGCCATGTAAGAATTGAGGGGGTGGGGTCCTGGGGCACTGGTGGGGGGTGGTGGGGATCTGGAGAATTTATTCTCTGATCCAGCTCCTGGCTTTGGCACCTGCTGGGCCAGTTTGTGGAGGGAGCGCAGGGTCGGAGTCCCACAGGCCAGCTGTACAAGCTCCCTTAGCACTTATGCCTTGGTAACTTCGTGCAAGTCTCTTAGCCTTTTTTGAGTCTAGTTTCCTTGTCTAGGAAATGGAGATGACCCTATATACCTTTCACGGTTGAGAATTAAATATGAGCATAAGCATGAGACACCTTGCCTATAGGAGGTATTAAATAAACAGCAACTGTGATGATATGATGGTTAATCTCTTGACTTCGGGTTTACCCAGTTTTGGCCTGACTGGGGTGTAAGACAAGGAGAACTTCTCGAGAGAGTCACTGATGACCTGAAGCCCCTCTGAGGAGTGTGGAGTCTGCCTGGCCTGGCAGCCGCCTGCCCTCTGGAAGGGCAGGTCTTGCTCTGGCTCCTGTGTCAGCTCCTTCCTGGCCTTGCTGGGACCTGGCTCTCCCACGAGTGCTGAAGCCCCAGGATGCTGCTGCCTCTGCCCCATCCAGGTTGCTGAGGCTCATTCTTTCCCCATCTCGCCCTGGCAGACCCACAGAAAACTTTTTATGTGGAAAGTTTTAGCAAACGAAGGCTGGGGACCTGGCATCGTCATCTGCCAGGACACAGCCCTGCCCCTTTAGGGTACCCATGGTTACCCTGCAATGTGGAGTGGGGAGCAGTGGGGTTCAGGTGTGGTAAAGGCTGCACATATAATACTCCAGGTGTGGATGGGGTGGGAGACCAAGGTTGGGGCTTGCTCCGGTATGTGCCTCTTTTATGCCTTGGTTCTGTTTCTAGGGCCCTGCATGCAGATCAGAGTTCTGTGAATCATAGTTTCATGGTTTCTCAATGGAAAAGTCCAGCAACTCTTCATTTCTGATTGATTGGTTATGTAACTGGCAAGCCTCTCAGTTCTAATTTTCTGAGTCTATGCAATTCTCTTCTGAGTCTGTGGTCTATAAATAAACTAGGCAAGCGCTTCATTAGCATAATTAACTCTTGACTTTCCTGCTGAGCAAGCAGCAGAGATGCAGGTGTGTTCAGTGGCCCAGCCATGCAGCCCATCCTCTCACAGGGCAGGGATCCAGTGGGAAGGGTCAGCCAAGCCCCTGCCTCCCAGAGCACTGAGGGGCACAGGTGCCTGCTAAGTCTCACTGGCACCATCCTAGCCAGGACTTTGCTTCCAGTCCTCCTGGGCTTGGTCAGGCTACGGCAGCAACCCGGAAAAGTTAGCAGGGGCTCCTGTGTGGGAGACCAGGGATCCTAGTCTCTGCCTACAACTGCAGACACACAGCCCCTGGGACAGAACACAGCATGACCATCTAGTTTGGCAGGAGCTGGATCTTTGGGTGGAATTCTAGAAGTGAAGCTCGGTGTCATGGTCGCCAGCTGCAGGAATGCCTCAGAGGATTCCCCACCTCCCCAAATCCCTGCAGAAAGTGGCAGAGGAAGGAGTGAAGTGGTTGAAAAGCTGGGCTTTTTAGAAAGTGAGCGAGAGGCCTGGCAGCAGGTCCCCTAGCCTGGCTTACCTTGTTGCTGGCTCTGCTGGGGTCCTTGAGGGATTCGCCGTGGCCCTGCTTCTAGACTCGAATCTGGGTCTTGAGTCGGCTGTGATGCTGGGGGTGCCCCTCCTACACTTGCAGTGCCTGCTGGGGGCTCACGGATCCTTATCAACAGGGATACTCCCCCATACTTGTTCCCCCAGGCTTGGAAAGAAGTCTTCCTCCCTCAGAGATGAGGTGATTGTTTCAGGGGATGGAGCCGGGAATAAAGGAGCAGGACTTGGGACCCAAACTTCTGATTCCTAATCCCAAGTTCTTTTGGCTTTCCCCCCTCTTTCTGGACCTGGGCTTGAGCTGTCATGTCTTCAGCTGTTTGGAGCATCTCTGGAGAGGAAGCAGCCGTTGACCGTGTGGGCAAGGGCTGTGGAGGAGGAGCTAACTTCCTAGACGTACCAGGGCAAAGCAGCCCGTTGACCTTGGCTTTCTGTGCCTGGCCTGTGCCAATGAAGTGGTGAGCTCTTCAAGTCACCCCTCCTGGCTTCTCCGTGCAGGAGTCTGGGGACAGAGCCGTCTTTACTGTGACCTTGCCCCAACAAGTCCCACCCAACTCACCTCCACATTATCAGTTTTCCCTGAAAAGGTTGAGCTCAAGAAACTCTCTCCAGCTGACTGCAGTGTGGACTTCCCCTTGGCTCCCGCAGTGCCCTCAGCAGCTGTCTCCCATCTGCTGTCTTCTTTAGGAGAAGGGCCCAGGGTCCATGTGAGGGCTTGGACCTGGCAGCTTCTCCCATGTGGCAAATTAGGCCCTGCAGTGGGGGCCACCTTGCCACCCAGGGGCCAGGATTGGGTTCCCCCTAGAAGCTCCTCTCGGTATTTGCTGTCACTCCAGGAAAACCCTTTGTTTTTGAGGGTACGATTAGGGTCTGACCACTGGGTTCTGAGACCAAGCCCCCAGCCTGAGGATGGGCAGGCTGCAGGGGTGGAAAGGACCAGGGCTGCTAGAGCAGGACTGGGTTGCTTCCTCACAGCCCCAATTATGTTCCACTTGTTCTGCGGCTGCTGAGGCTGCCTAAGCATGGCCCCTTCTCTTGTTAGTACCCTCCTGGCCCCTGTGCCGGGTGACCATGTGATGGAAAGAGAAGCTTGAGGAGGGCCTGAGAGAAGCTTGTGTGTGTGTGTGTGTGTGTGTGTGTGTGTGTGTGTGTGTATCAGAGAGAGACAGAGAGAGAAAGAGAGACAAGGGGGACGATCAACATCACCACTTTGCATCCTAGCTTATGATTCCTGATGTAAAGAGTCTAACTGTTCCAGAGACTGAGTTATCCGGGCAAGGGGTGTGAGCAGCACAAAGTGGGATGCAATGGTCCCCTCAAGGTGCTACTTCCCCCTCTCCCACATGACTCTGGTGCAGGTAATTACTCCTGAGCCTTGGAATCGAAGCTCAAATGCTGCTTCTTCAGGGAGATGTTCAGCACCCTCTGTGCGCCCCAAGCAGCACATCCCAGCAGCACTTACTACAGCATTAACCTTACATGTATTCGTCAAAATTATTTTTGAACAGGAAATACATTCACACAATTGAAAAATAAATTATGAATAATAAAGGTATCTACATGTCCCTCACCCAGTTTCTTTTGTCTCTTCCAGCAGAATACAGAATCTCAGACCCCTTCCTTCACACACCAGCAGCAGCACAGTGTAAACACTGCTGCACGTTACTCTACAAACCTACTATATCATGGAGATCACTGTATAGAATTCCTCCTTCCCTTGTTTTAAACATCTGTATAAGATTTCGTTGCATAATTGTTCCATAAATTATGTAACCAGCCCTAATTAGAGAAAGGAGATGTTTTCCTACATTTTGCTCTTTTGTTAAGCTTGCACATGTGTCGCTTTACACCTCTGCCAAGTATATCTGTTCAATTCACTGTTTCTTCAAAGGGTATTTGGCTTTATAATTTGTAAGTTTGTCCTCCCTTGAAGTTGGGGGATATTCCCACCTTCGCTGTGACCTCACTGACAGGGTGGGAGAGAAAAGCTTGGAAGTTTGGTGAGCTGGATGGGCCAACTATAACTATCAGTTTTAGTTTTAGTTTGCATTTCCTCAGGAGTGAGATTAAACATCTTTTTTATATCACCTTCCTCTGTAGTGAACGGTTGTTCTTAGCCCTTGCTCATTTTTCTCTTTCATATCACTTACCAATTCTAGGTGCTTTCATAAATTAGGAAGACTCAGCCCTATCTGTGATATGAGTTGATGATGCTTTCCCACTTTGTCTTTGTGTTTTAACTCTGCCTGGAGTGGTATTTCTGCACAGAAGGTTTTGATTAAATGTATTGGTCTTTTCTTTGTGGATTCTGGATTTCGAGTAATTGAAAGCTCTTATACACGCCTTACTTATAAGGGAAGTTTCTTGTGTTTTCTTCTAGTATTTTATGGATTTATTTTTACATTTAAACCATTGATCCTTTTGGAATTTATTCTGGCATTGGACATGAGGTGTGAATCCAACTTTTTTCCTTTCTAGAGAACCATCCAGTTGTCCTGACACCAATAACTGACTCGTTTTCTTCCCTCCCTGGTGTAGGATGCCTTATTCTGTACACTAAAGCTCCATATGAATTCGTGTCTATTCATGTGCCAATGCCTTAACTATGGAGACTTCATAATAGGTTTTAGTGTCTGGCAAGACTGGTCTTTCCCATTGCTTTTCTTTTTCAGAGTTTTCTTGGCTAGTCTTATTTTTTCATAAAAACTTTAGAATCAACTTATAGACTTGAGAAAGAAGCTTATTTGTATTTTTTGAAGGATCACTTTAAATTCTAAACTTAGGATTGACAGAACTACCTTTCTCTTTAATGAAGTTTGTTTCTTGTCCTTCAAAAGAGTTTTTGAGTTTTCTTACTTGTTTGTCATTTTATCTTGCTTGTTACTATTATAAATTATAAATAGTAGTCTGTCTTAATTACCTTTTATCGCCACTTATTTCTGCTTGAGTTTGGATTATTTCCCCACTAGATAGTAAGCCATGAGGTATTTCATCACCATTGTATCCTAGTACCTGGCAAACACGTGGTGCTAGTAAGCAGGAAGTAAGTGGGTCTGCTGAAGGGGATGGTATTTAGATAGAAAAGTTACTTTCTCTGCTAAGGGGTTAATGCCCACCACTGGCTCTTAACTTGCCAGTGGGGACACAGAGCTAATGGTCTCCCTCTTTTCCTCTTTTTCCACCATATTTGCTGAGCCCTGACAATGTGCAAACCCTTTCCAGGTGCTTTGGGAGCTATAGGCACCCCACAAAACTCCAGGTCAGGCCCAACCCTGCCCAACCAGGTGAAGACTCGAGCTCAGGCTCAGAAATTAATGCCAATTCTAACCCTGCTTCCCATTGGCTGTCTGAGTTGGGGCAAATGCCTTCACCACCCTGAACCTCAGTCCCTGGTCTGTTAAAATGGGGCTAATAATAATGCCAACTTTATAGGAAGGTTGTACGGATGACCTGATATGTGTAGAAGCCTCAGCCTGGCGCCTAGGATATGCTCAGTGAACATTGGCTGTAACTGCTGTGCTGTGGAGAAAGCAGGAAGGGTTCTGGGCTGCAGGTTTACTGCCTTGGGAGTGAGGCCTATGGCCTATCTGGCCAAGGCCTTCTGAGGGTAATAGGCTCTTCAATCAGCTTTAGTTTGGGTTTTCCTTCAGCTAATCACTTACCAACCCAGCTCTCAGTTTTCTCCTTTTTTCTAAGTTGAAAATCCTGTCTCTGTCCTAACTTCTTTGCATGGCTGGAGAGGGTAAGAGGGATGATGGAGAAGGTAGTCTTGGGAAGTGAGATTATGGCCTTTATAGCTGGCAAAATGGACATTAGCACATCTGTTGTGTGGATAGTATCCACATATGCTGGGCTATGATGGACAACACGGCCTGCTGAATCCTGGTTCTGTAGAGTGTTTAGTTAACATCTTACCACTAATTACCAAGCTCGCTGAGAGTAATGTGTGCTTTCTAGGTCCATCTGGAATCTTCTCATGAGTCTACTTCTAGCCAGCTTTGTGACCTTGAACTAGTCATGTTCCCAATATAAGCCTCCTGTTCCTCATCTGTAAAATTAGGTTGGACTAGAATGATCTCTAAGGTCTGCCTCTCCATGCCCTAATGTTCTGTGCTTCTAATGCAGATAGATCTGGGTCTTGTTGGCCAAGCATGCTATGATGATCTCTTGAGGAGAGGGAAGTTTGGCGCTATCGCAATTGTTAAAATAGAACAGGCTTCTGAATTGTAGCCAGGACATAATGAATCCCATTTCTGCAAAACAATGACGACAGGACCGTGTAGTGGAGTCTGTTGACGTGGCTGGCCCATTTGGCTCAACATCCTCTGCAACAAATATAAATGTGAGACTCTGGCAAAGGAGTTTTAATGTGGTGGTGCCTGAGGAACTTCCGAGTAAAGCCAGGTGTGTGAGTCACTGAGTTGGTCTTACATTCTCCAGAGCTGATGGAACTGTGGCTCCAGGTTATATTTACATTGGCTTAGTGGGAGGTGGGGGATGGGGGGAAGGGACTCTCTTCTAGACTTGTGTCCAGGCTCCAGACTGCCAGAGTCGGGAAGGGTATTTGGGAAGGCTTCACTTTCCAAATGGGGACCCCAATGGCTGAAGGAAAAAAGCTTGCTCAAGACTTGCAGCGGGCATGTAAGAGCTATAGAAACTTCTGGACCCTTCTTGACTTCTCTGTGGCTGGGATTGTACTCCCCTAGTAGCACCTACCTGCCCCCGCAGGTCTGACAGCTTCTTTCTTCCCAGGTACCACTGCCAGCTCGTCTGGTTCCTTCCTCTAGAAGGTGTGTTTGGCAATCCTTCCACCCAGTCACCGAGGACTTTGTCTAATGGGCTGTGGAGATTGACCTTTATCCCCAGGGACAAAAGGAAACCATCAAAGATGGCATTACAAATATAAGGCATTTGTTGAGCCCTAAACACTGATAGGACTTGGGGGTGGGGGAAGGAGACATGTAGGGGGCAAGGAAAGGAAATACAAAGGGTCCTGCTTTCAAAAAATGTACAGTCTTCCTGGATGCACTGAAGGTACCAAACAGGCAAGTGACCTGATCTGTGTGTAGAAGGTGAAACTAGAAACAGACATAGATGCGGGGGAGGCTGGCCCAGAACTCAGAGAAAGATGGCATCTGAAAGAGGCTGCTCAGAGGGATTGTGAAGGATTTTGCCTTCCAGATGGAGTTACAGGACTTGTTCACTTACTGGACTTGGAGGTGGGTAACGGTGAGGTGAAGGGGGACCTGGTGATGCCAGGGCTCTGGCTGGACTATTTCAGCTGTGACTGCATAGGTGGCCTGCGCAGAGGCGTGGGATGGGTGCAACTCTTGGTCCTAAGGTGTCCTTAAGGACAGCGCAGCCTCACTGGGGTACAGGTACCTGCAACATCTGATTTGGGTTTTGTCAGCCAGTTGTCTGTGTTCTCCCCCTCTACCCCCCCAATCCCAGGAAAGGTGGGGTGACTAGGGGCTAGTCCTTGCTGCTGGGGAGCTGAAGCATGTGAGTGCTTCCAGAAAGATTTTTATGCATGTTTACTCGCTATTTTTAACCTGAAAAATGCTTTGAAAGCTGTCTTGTCTCCAGTAAGCAAAGAAAGCTAGAGACGAGGGGACAGGCTCACATCTTCTCACTCCTGCTCACTGCCTTATACTTACTAGTTTCTGTTTTGGTGTAAAGGAGCTGGAAGTAAAAAAAGGAATAAGAGATATAGTCTTTCCTCTCAAGGAGTTTATAGTTTAATTGAAAGGACAGAAGCTACTGGAAAGCAGACAATAGCCAAGCAGTGATGCAAGGGAGGAAGTTCCCGGAATGGGAGCTCAGATTCCCCTAGTAACCTGGCAAGGCTCTGCCTAGAAGGTGATGGAGAACGGGGGTGGAAGCTCAAGAGAGCACAGGGAGGGAGAGTGGGTCAAAACTGCAGTGAGATAGCATCTCGTGTCTTTGAGAACAGCACATACTAAGAAGCCCCCAAAAAGTACAGGAGAGGATGCGGAGAAAGAGGAAGCTTCTTTCACTATTGCCAAGAAGGTGAGCTGCGGCAGCCATTGTGGAAAGCAATCTGCATTTACCGTTAAAAACTGTATGACCTGGAAATCCCATTCTTAGGTATCTAGAACATGAAACCAGCACCCCAGAGAATCATATGCTCCACAGTGTTTGTTGCAGCGTTATTTACAACAGCGAGGACATGGGGACAACCCAAGTGGCCCCTGATAGAGGACTGGATTAAGAATTCGTGACGTAGCCACACCGGGAATTACTATTCACAAGGAAGGCGGCAATAATGCCTTTTACAGGAAAATGGAAGGTGTCTGAGGGAATTGCATGTGGCGATGCAAGTCAGAATGACAAAGACAAATACTGGACTTTACGTAGCAGATGATTCAATAGAACATTTTTATATAAATTAGTGAACACTAATAAATTGGGGCTACTGAGGCTAAGAGGGATCCGGAGGGGGAAAAGTGGGGAAAAATTTTTGATTCTCAAAAAATATATAATGACTGACCAAAAATTGGGGAGCTCACCCCCAGGCATTAAAAACAATGAACAGGGCCTCCCTGGTGGCGCAGCGGTTGAGCGCTGGGTTGCGAAGCTGCCGGCAACCTCTGCTGCGCCGGTTCCATCCCCAGCCGCCGGCAAAAAAAAAAAAACAACAAAAAACAGTGAACAACAGAGGGAACTGTGTGTGCAAAGGTGCAGAGGTGGGAATCTGGGGATTCCTGGGGGTATAACCTGGGCTCTTCCCAGGTATTCAGTTGCTGCATCTTCTGGGAATGTAGTCCTTTGTGGTCTCTTACAGCTTGGGGAACAATGCAACATGACAGAGTAAGCCAAAGGGACCAGAGGTGTCCCCCAAGATCCAGTTCCTCCACCAAGAAGACCAGTTCCAGTCTCCTGGAAAAAGATGTCCATTGAGGCCTCACCAGTCAGGACTTGTGTCCCTCAGTCTCACTCTGAGTTTTTGTCTGGCAGACCGCCAGTTGGGGATGGGTCCCCAGATGCAGAAACTGATCTGAGGTTTGAGAAGCTCTGTACTTGCCCCAAGAAGGTCCAGAGGTTGGTTACTGAGGGCTGGGGAGCAGGAGTGGTTCTGCTGGAGGGAGCTACCCAGCCAAACTGAGGAAAGGGAAGGCCAGAGCACCCCCCCCCAGCTCCTGCCCCACCCACTTCCTCCTCTGAGCTTGCTCTTTGGGCTCTCCCTGTCCTCAGGGCTTGATGAGCAGGGAGCCTTCCCAGACTGAGGCCTCTGGCCCCGGGCTCACCTTGGAAGAGCCTGATTCTGGCTCTTGGCACACTGGTTACTCAAGGGTTAAAGTTTTCACTAAACTTCCCCACTGGGGCTGGTCCCTGGGAACTGGAAGGCTAGCAGCCAGCAGGGTCAGCCCAGGGAGGGTACTCCAAGGTGGACAGAAAGGAACTCAGAGGCAAACAGGACCAAGGGCCAGTCTAGCCCACCCACAACAGGAGCCAAAGGGTTAACAAAAGCAGCCGGTGCTGATAAAATGCCCCAAATTCCTGGTCCTGCCTCCAGTGGGAAGGGCATCTGGCAAATGTCAGCGATAAAAAATACATTTTAATGGCACATGATGCAGCCGCTACCGTGGGGTGCAGCCAAACTAAGCGGGTTTGGAGCAGCAACTACTGTGTGTTACTCCTGGGTCCTTTGGGGCACCTGCCTCCCATAAGCCCAGGTATCCTCAGGGGCCCTAGGGTGCCTGGTCTTCTCTGACATTATTTTGAGAATTTTGCTTGCCTCCTACCTTGGCACCTTGAACTTACACCCATGATAGAGTTTCCCTCCAGACTGTGGGCTGTCTCGGGCAGTCTGAGTGCAGACATCTGGGTCTCCCCAGCATCCCCTCCGCAGGCCTCTGCAAATGCTGAGAAATGAAAGAACCAATGAGTGACTGGAGGAGCAAGGTCAGACTGGGACATTTCCCCCAGCTCCCCCTACCCCCCATTCCGCAGAACCCTGGGCTGCTCATAGCTCATGGCACAGAAGCTGCTTCTGTTGGTAACACATGTGAGAGGAGGGAGCTGAGCACTCATTTCACAGAGGGTGCTTCTAGAAAAGGCAGGTCAGGAGAGGGAGAAGAGGCACAGAAGTGAGGAGAAGCACAGGACAGGTCAGCCTGCAGGGATAACCAAGGCAGGTAAGTTATGTGTCATGATCCTGTTTAACAAATATGAAAACTGAGGCTCAGAAAAGTCCCATGACTTGCCTAAGATCACAGTAAGGCAGTGGCACTCTGGACTTCTGCCTGCAACTCAGAATTCTACCTACTACACAATGCTGAGCTCACCTGGGGCTTTTAAATGGTCAAGTTCTCCATGGCCACACTGAAGCCATTGGTAACTTCAGGCTGGTCCTGGAGCCAGGAGTTAGTGCTAGAGCAGAGGCTAAGTGAGGACCTTGGAGACTGAGTTTGGGGTCCAGGGGCCTGGTTATCTGCATGAGAGCTTTAGAATCTTTCTGGACTCAGTCCTGGAGCTGGGCTTTTAGGAGAATGAGGCAGCTTGGAGACAACTGAATGAGTCCAGGGACCAGATGGTGGGGACCTGGAGCTTAGATTGAGAACCTTCTTTTCCAGATCATTCTCAACTCCATGCATAAGTATCAGCCACGGCTACACATCGTGAAGGCTGACGAGAACAATGCTTTTGGCTCCAAAAACACTGCCTTCTGCACCCACGTCTTCCCAGAGACTTCCTTCATCTCTGTGACCTCCTACCAGAATCACAAGGTACAGCCACAGCCTCCACACCCCCTCCACTGACACCACCCTGCCATCTGCCACTATGAGGCAGAGTGAAGCCCCAGGTGTAGCCCAGGTCCCAGTGCAGGGACCTCAGAAACCTGCTGTGTCCCTCAAAATAGTGAGAACATTGAGTAATGAGCAGGAAAGGAGAGCAGGCTCATAAATCTCTGGTGCCAAGTAATTAGGACTCTGTTTCGGGGAAGGGACAACTTTGGCATCTGTAAAAATCAGGAGCATGAAACTTGCTACAATCTTCTCTCTGGTGGGAGTCAAAGGTAGGGTTTAGGGCCTGCAGAGAGGGGGGCTGATGGGGAGAGGAGCCGTGGGGAACACTGTCAGTTGTGAGGTTACCGAGAGACTGAGCATCTGAGGGCCTTTCTGAGTTGAGGTCAGAGGTGCTTCCCACCCAACAATTCACCCTCCCCAGCCAACCACCAAAATTGCCCCTGATTCCTGCACCAGCCGCCTTCCCCGGCCCTCTGCCCTTGTCCATGCCACCCTCCTCAAAGGGATTTTTACTTGCTACACAATGGAACTGATGGGGTGTTGGAGTGTCTTTGAGGGGTGCCATGGGCCATGGTGAATTTTAGGCAGAAGAGACAGAATCAGATTTGCATTCAGAAGGGTCACTCAGAACCTGGCATGACAGTTGCACTGGGCAGGGTGACGTGGGCTAAAACTGTTATAGGCACCCAGGAAAGAATGACGAGGGACCGAAGGCAGGTAGCAGAGTGGGGCAGAAGAGCGGGAGATGAATCAAGTTCTGCAGGGAGTAGAATGAGCAAGAGCCAGGCATGAGTAAGATGTGAATGGCGAGGCCCGGGGGACCCACTACTCCCAACAGGCTCAGGTCCTGCCGTAAATTCCGAAGAGGCCTGGGGTGGCGCAGGAGGGCCAGGGGCCAGCCCAGTCCTCTACTACCAGTGACTCTGCTGTGTGTCCTCTCCCGACAGATCACACAGCTGAAAATTGAGAACAACCCTTTTGCCAAGGGATTCCGGGGCAGTGATGACAGTGACCTGCGTGTGGCCCGGCTGCAGAGGTGGGACTGCCCCGGCTTGGGGGCAGGCAGGCGGGCAGACTGGGTTCAGGAGCATGGGCTCAGTAACCCTCAAAGTGTCTTCACTCTCTTCCTGTCTCCCTCTGATTGCGCCCCCCACCCCTCCAGCAAAGAATACCCCGTGATCTCTAAAAGCATCATGAGGCAGAGGCTCGTGTCCACCCAGCTCTCGGCCAAGCCCGACGTCAGCCCCTTGCACGGCGCGCACCAGGCCCTCCAGCACTACCAGTATGAGAACGGGGCTCACATGCAGTTCGCCACGGCAGAGCCCCAGGATCTCCCCCTCAACACCTTCCCAACCCAGAGGGACTCCAGTCTCTTCTATCACTGCCTGAAAAGACGAGGTAGGGCTCTCCTGGTCTAGTATCTCAGTGGGTCAGAGGAAGGGTGCAGCTGTCCTCACAGATACTCCCCGCTGCACGTGGGACACATGTGCACATGCCCCTGCACGCACCTGTTGCTCTGAGGTCACTGCTTGGAGAGCCCCCGTGGGGTGGGCAGGTGACGCAGAGTCAGCTGGGCTTGGCCTTGCAGTGTGGGAGGAAGCAGACGTTGCAATCCAGCGGTTTTTAGATTGGGGTTGTCATGATCAAAGCTGCCTCTGTCAGCACAGGGATGACGTAGAGTCGCGAGGCCAGATCTCCACAATACCAGGATCTGTAAAGTCCTCTCGAGAGTGGAAACGAGCTGTTGTGGATGCAGAAACACAGGCAACAGAACTCTCCATGCTGGGTTCTCTCTGCAGAAGAGGAGCCCTGAGCTGGAGCCCAGCACACCCGTGCTCTGCTACCAGGTGTCGGGTTCTCCATGAACTAGGGCTGATTAATGTTGCTGTGCCAGAGGACCTCACAGGATGGCTGAGATTCTCTGGGGGAAGAGTTTGAGGATTTTTGTTTACAATCCAGAATATTCTCTCAGCTCAGTGCCTAGGGACTAGCCAGCAAAGCTCTGAGCGTCCCCTGCAGCCGTCCCATTAGGACTAACGACCTAGGACAGGGGTTGGCAAACTACAGCCCTTACCAGATCCAGCCTGCTGCTGGCTTTTGTTTGGCCTCTGAGCCATATGAAGTGGTTTTTACATTTTTAAATAGTTGGCAGAAAGCAAAAGAACACTATTTCATGGTATTTGAACGTTACATGAAAGTTGAACTTCAGTGTCTATAAGTGTAAGTTATTGGAACAACCACACGCATTACTCACCTGTGGTCTATGGCTGCTTTTAGGTGAAAGCAGCAGAGTGGGATAGGTAGGGCTTGGCCCATCAAGCCAAAAATATTTGTTATCTGGTTCTTTCCTGAAAATGTTTGCTACTCCTGACCTAGAATGACCCGTCACTTCCCAAGTCTAAGAGCTTAGTGCCGGGAGGAGGGAGGAATTTGGAGAGAGGATGGAGAGGACCGATGAGTGAGGGATGGAGAGAGCTGGGTAAGACAGAGGGGCAAGTTCTTCCCTCGGGGTAGATGCCTCCAGGCGGGGGGGGGGGGGGGGGAGGAGAAGAGGTGAGTGTAGGTCTTCAGACTCCCCCAGACTCTGCCCTGTGTGTATACACACGGTTCCCAGAATGAACCCCCAGAGACACCAGTAGGAGGGAGACCAGGACAAGCGTTCTTGGATCTGCTGAGTGGGCTGCTGCCCAAGTCCTCAGGCCTGGGTCATCCCTAGATCCCAGGGAGGACCTGCCACCCCAGATAGTCACAGCCCCATGAAGGAGGATCAAAGACACATATACGTGGTTTGGGGCAACGGATGTCATCTTTCTCCAGATGACAGCTTAGCCTTGAAAGTACGAGTCACCTTTTCTTTATTATCAGCTCCGCTTCTTAATTTTATAAAAACTATTATTATTCTGAAAGCTGTAATGATCTGATGGGGCTTCTTGACATATGCAGGGTTCACTTCCTCTTCTAAAAGCAGTAGGAACGTGCTTGTTTGTAGCTTTAAGTCCTTCTGAGAACTGAGGATAGAGGCAGAAACTTTGTGGCTTTAATTTTCTGGTTAATTCAGACAGATGTGGCCTCTGGGCCTGGTTTGGCCTGGCAATCACCTCCACTTTCCTTGGCCAGGGTGGGCCTCGCCTAAGCATGCAAGTGCACATTAAGGCCTCTTACCATCCCCGAGAGTCAGGATGGCAGAGGATCAAAGCCATATGCCGTCTGGCTAAGCACACCACACAGCATCCAGAGATGCAGGGTCCATAGCTGACCACTTCTTGGCTTCTGCCACCTTATAAAAAAGCTGTCGCTGATGAAAATGGTTCTGGCAACACGGGGCAAGGGTGGACCCCAAATGACAAGGGTAGGCTGTCCTGGCATCCAACCGGCGTGTTCTGGGCCCTGGGCTGGTGGAAATGGTTCTCTCTGAAGGTTTCTTTGTCTTCCAGCAGATAGTGCCCGCCATCTGGACTTACCCTGCAAGCGTTCCTATCTGGACGCTCCCTCTGCGGTGGGGGAAGATCATTATTTCCGTTCTCCCCCTCCATACGACCAGCAGATGCTGAGCCCCTCCTACTGCAGTGAGGTGACACCAAGGGAGGCCTGTATGTACTCAGGTTCTGGGCCCGAGATCGCTGGGGTGTCCGGGGTGGATGACTTGCCCCCACCCCCACTGAGCTGTAACATGTGGACGTCAGTCTCCCCGTACACCGGCTACAGCGTTCAGACAATGGAGACGGTGCCTTACCAGCCCTTCCCCGCGCACTTCACTGCCACCACTATGATGCCTCGGTTGCCTGCTATCTCGGCTCAGAGCTCCCAGCCGCCAGGAAACACCCACTTCAGCGTCTACAACCAGCTCTCACAGTCTCAGGCCCGAGAGCGGGGGCCCACTGCCTCTTTCGCCAGGGAGCGCGGCCTCCCCGCCGTGTGCGAGAGGAAGCCGCCCTCTCCACACCTGAATGCTGCCAACGAGTTCCTCTACTCTCAGAGCTTTTCCTTGTCCCGGGAAGCTTCCTTACAGTATCATTCAGGAATGGGGACTGTAGAGAACTGGACTGACGGATGACTCCCCCGTCTCAGCGCAGCCCCAGGACCGCGTTAACCCAGTACTAGCCTCTGTGGGTGGCCTGCACTACCAAGACACAAGGGAAGGTATTCCAAAGGGAGGGGCGTGTGTGTGTGTGTGTGTGTGTGTGTGTGTGTGTGTGTAGAGCATCTGTCTTCTGACCTATGACTGTGGTCATGATGAGGGAAAAACCCACAGTTACCTAAGAAATTAACCTGGCTGCAGGACCTGGGTGCGTTGTTATCTGACATCTCTTGACATACCCACGGGTGGGGCGGGAGTGGAGAGGTCATATGAGTTATTTAAAGGTTTTATTATATAATCTTTAATTTACTCAGGGGGGCAGGTGATGAGGTCTCCCCTACAGGGAAAGTTGGGGGAAGAGTCTCCTCGCTGGGGTGGGAGGGCTCCGTGCACATCTTAGGGCCCTGACCTGTTTGCAAGGGGAGCTGAGAATCTTTTTGGGAGATGAAGTTCCACAGCTGGGGCTCCCGTGAGACCACCTGAGACTTGGGCTCAGCGAAGCACAGTGCACACTGAGAAAAGAGCCAGCTGCTTCTTGGTGACCTGGAAATTGGTCCCTGGAGCTCTGAGCTCTGATGATGACTTCCAGAGCAGGTCCTATGCTGTGTTACCTGACGGTATTAAAATTTTTTTTTTCCTTCAAGAGGAGGGAAAATATAACCAGCAGGATCTCTGTCATCATTTAGAATTTTTCACAAAATGCAAAGCCCTCCCCTTCTGTGCCCGACATGCAGTCTCTCACTCTTGCTGGTGTGTAAGACTCGGCCTCTCTGACACCATCTGCTTCCCATGACTGGCGACTAGGAAGCACGCCTCACCTGGCCTCGTCCCGGGGAGACCACATTGGAGCTGCTGTCAGGCGTCTCCAGCCTGTGCCGCTTCCAGAAAATCCATGCCCCTGGAGCAAGAAAGCCCAGCAGAAATAAAAAGAATTGGGAAAACATTCATTTCTTCCAGAAAATTTAGCCAGTAAGCACAGAGGAGCAAGGGTAATTCTTGTGCAGTGAGGTGGATCATGTAGTTCTCAGCCCAGCTCTTTAGTATTGAACGTCACCAGACCATCCGCGTGGTTGGTGTGAACTCTGTAATCAAATTTGGGAAATCACTAAACTCTTTGCATGCAGAATAGCTATTTATATATTAAATAAATAAATAAATATAAATATATATATATCACAAATGCAGGCCACATGTCAAATTCAGCTTTGCTTTTTACAAATGAATAAACTTAAAATAAAATGAATATTGGAGGGGGTATTTGGAAAGACATCTATTTAAATGACATCTATTTTATTACACATTTGATGTTAAGAACTAAGAATGGTTTAGATAAAACATAAATAAATATATATAAATATATATAAACACACACATTACAGATTAAACTTTATTAGAAGACACATTAGCTAAAGGGGATCTGGAACTTCGAGTGTTTTGTTTTATATATAGCATGGCCCTTTTATTTTACATATCGGAACATAAAGCCATTTTACAACTGTGAAGTGTGTGGATGTTCTTTACTGTTGCCTTGTTCGTTCGTGGCTCAGCCAATGGTCTGTGCCTCCCCTTTTGCTTGTATTTTTTCTCAAGGACTAGGTGGAGCCCGTGGTACCTCTGAGCATTTGTAGCATGTAGCCTCCTAGCTGAGAGTGAAGTATCTTAGGACCAGTGGAGTGATTGTACCTTTGACTTCATGCTACTCTCTGTGGGTCTGGCTCTGGGGTTCACAGGCACCCCCAGAAGGGCAGGGAAGGCCATGTGCAAGAATCTGTCACCTTTTAGTCACCAACACACAACCTGGTGATTTAGGGGAGGTGGCCTCACAAGTAGGGAGTTCTTGGGAGGATTTTTGCAGGTGCTAAAGTAAAAAAAAAAAAAAAAAAAGAGCAGCACCTGGGGCTTCCTGGAGCAGACAGAGGGATGAGCTCATCAGCCACCTGCACCCCAGGGAGGAGTATTTGAGGCCTGGCAGAGCCCACCATGAGCCCACTCCTCTGCCAGATCCCTAAACTTTGGCCCCAGGATGGAGGGGGAGAAAAAAGAGAGGCAATGCAGTCCAGGTCACCAACTGGAGCAGAAGAGAAGCTGGCGTAGGAAGGTGCTGTCGGGTCTCCCTCTTTACAACCCTGCGCCTCTGGGCCCCTGCCCTCGTGGCTCCTTTTCCAGAGCTGCTCAGCCCTGTCCACCATCTTCATCAGGATTGAGACAAAATATCCTGCTGCGTGAAAACTCAACCTTGTCTCCTGTTTTTCTGGAGTCTTCCCTTGTGGCTCTCGGGCTGCTCTCTGGATGGACTTCTTGGAGAAGGCAGCCAAGCTCCTTCCTCCCTTGGCTGTTGGTTCCCACCTGGCTTGTGGGTGTCAGAGAAAAATTTAACTGCGCTCGGGACGGGAGCTCTTCCTAACTCACACCTGCTCTGCTCTCTCTGGGTGAAGACAGCATTTTTGGATACTCCATGTATCCTAGAACCCCAGGCAGAGGGCTGGGAGCTAGACGTGAGTTCCCAGGCACACTGGAGACAGTTTGCTGAGTCTTGATAGAGAAAGCTTCCTGTGGACATTCTGGAAAGCATGAGGTCCTCAGGCTTCCCCACCTGGGCATGGCTACAGCAGGGTCTGCAGTGGGATTTGTGGAACTTTCCTGCCCTCTGAATCAACAAGTCAATAAAAAGGGGGCACATGGGATACCGTGGAACAAAGGGCACCATTCAGTAGCGCCAACAGGTCATACATCATCGGGCCAGAAACCTGCCACATGAAAAGTGTTTCTGCTTCTGCTGTGCCTTGAGTGGGTGGGGGAAAGCCAGGAACTGCCTATAGCTGCGAGGCTACTACAGGCAGGCAGCCCCCAGGGCTCTGCTCTCCAGCCCAAGGCCAGGCCACTGGGGGAAGCGGAGCTCAGCCACAGCTCAGCCACCCAATTGCTCTGCAACACAAGGGCCTAGAATAACAGAGGGGAGAATGAAAAGAGAAGCGGGGGCAGGCTGACAAATTGTTAGAAAACCAAACCAACTTCCAGCCTCAGCTGGGCCTCCGGGGGTCAAGAGGCCTTGGCTCTCCCCACTAATGGAGCCTGCTGGAGGAGTAGCAGCCCCAGCCTTGCAGTGTC
This sequence comes from Talpa occidentalis, assembly GCF_014898055.3. Lineage (NCBI taxonomy): Eukaryota > Metazoa > Chordata > Mammalia > Eulipotyphla > Talpidae > Talpa > Talpa occidentalis. The sequence goes on from NW_023605083.1 coordinate 107,988,479, forward strand.
TTATCTTACAACATAAAATTAAAACCCACTTAAAAGGCCGGAGGGCATGTTAACATTCCCCCTGCTGTCTAATTGAAGTAGTTCCCAGTGCACAGGATTTCACTTGAAAGATGTCTCCCTCCAAGCCCCAGTTCTGCTTGGCGGGCAGGGGGAGGTGGGGGAGAGGGGAGGAGACTCATTTCAAAGACCAGCACAAGCTCAGGCTGGAAAAGCTCCAGTTCTGTGTGCCACCCCTACCTAGGCGGCAGGTGGCGACAGCAAAGGTTAGGACCGGTCTGTTTTTTTTTTTTTTTTTGTCTTTTACAAAAATTTACAAATTCATTAGCAGCTGTGTCAGCAGAGGCCAGAATCCTGACAAGAATCCCTGGTAATGATTCAGCTATGAGGATCCCTGCCCCCACACCTGGCGGTTCCAGAGACCAAGAGTTTCTATCCCGTCCCCCTACAATGCCCTCCTCCCTCCTATGCAAATATATTACAGGTCTCCAAGGCATCCGGAATCAATCAGGGACATCCTGTAAAGGTGATGAACTTGCACTGGCCATCCTGAGTAATGGGAACCAGTCAGTCTGAAGCTGGCGGAGACTGAAAGCCAAGGTGACAGCTATTAAGCAATTGTGTGCAGAACAAAATGGCAAAGGGGCGGGTAATCAATTCAATTTCGGTGGGCAACCCCAGCAACTGCAGCGTCTGTCGCAACTGATTAGAGAGGGCCTGGCTGGAGCTTTCAATGCGAGCCCATCACAGATCAGAAACAGGCCCAGGATGAAAAGGGAATGAACAGTCTCCTGAGAAGCAGGCGATGAAGGACTCTGTTTTATGTGATTCTGTTCTTCCCTCTCTCCTTGAAGAAAGGGTAGAAAAAAAGTCAGCAGTTTGGAGATTAGATAGTTTTCTTTTCAGCCATTTATCATTATGAAGGAAAGTAGACAGGGCAGGGGCAGAAAAATCTCCAGTGGGATTTCTGCAAAGTCTCACTAAGAAGGACCAGGTTTACACTTTGCAGCTCCAACAGCTCCTGCTTATTACCATGGCCTGCTGGGGTCTGCAGAGCATCCAGAGTCCCTCTTTTCTAACAAGGGCAAGCAGGTCCCGGGGCTCCGAGACGCACAGAAATTCCCCTGCAGAAACCCCGAACCACCAAATTGTATGATTTGTGAAAATTAAAGGCTGAGGCGGAACACCAGGGAGGGGAGCGAAATGGGACAGGAAAAGATGCGAGAGCTCCAGCAGGTTAGGCCTCAACTGTGCCCCCTCCACACGCCATCTCCCTGGGCCTGGGCCAGGGCAAGGAGGGCCCTGCTGTGTCTGGCCGCGGGCAGCACTGACCCCAGGCTGCGGGAGACCCTGGCAGCTTGCTTGAAAATTCTGGGCTTGTGTTTGTTTCTCCATTTGGGCTGGAGAAGGCAGAGAGCGGAGCACAAGCACAAAAGCCATGAAAAAGGCTGGGTAGGAATGGAAGAGGCGTGTGAGCAGACAGCAAGGGAGGCAGAGCCAGCAGGGAGAGGGAAGGGCTGTTTTGGAGCCCAGGATGGAGAATAAGCGCCTGGGGCAGGAGGACTCAGGGCCAGGGTAGGGCTGGTGGTGAGGATCCAAGGGCTGAAAATGAGGCCATGTGTGTGTGGTGATCAGATCTTTCCTAAGAATTGCAAATAGATTATTAATATGAACAAAACCAACCTCACTAATAATCTAAAATGGCAAATTAAAGTGATAAAATTCCACTCTTATTTAACAACAACAACGAAAAACAATAAAGCAAAGATACGGGAGTCTCTTTCAATTGTTGCTGATAGGAGCTCAGATTGTCAAAGTCTTTTTTGTGGGGAGCAGCAGTTTGGTATCATGGACAAAGACTTTAAAAGTGTTCATATTCTAAAGAAACTAACCAGAAATGTGCACATAGCTTAATGCTCTATAATGGTCATCTGGAGCTATTTTTAATTGCCTCAAATTGGCAGAAAGTAAATAATGGTTAAGTAAATCATGATATTCTGCAATAGGATGTGGTCATTGACACTATGTTTACAAAGAACAGTTAATGACAGGGAACTGATTTAAAACCAAATGAAAAAAGAGGATCCTAATGTAATGTATGATCTTGAAAATGAAAACAAAAATATCGGTACAGCCAGACAACAGGTTGTTAAATAACAGTCAAAGAGAGAGGACAATATATAAATATATACCTGCACGATACACTATGTGAACAAATTTTCTGAGTAAGATGTATGGTCTCCCCTTGGTATGAATTACACTTGATCTTAACCAAAAGGCCGAGAAGCGATCCCCTTGGTATGAATTACAAAATAAAAAATAAGCCTCTATGTATGTATGTGTGTATGATACGTGTGTGATGCATGAATCTGTATGTGTGAATGATGTGCATCTGTGCGATATATTTGTGAGTATGTTGATGTGAGTGAGTGTGAGTGTGTGAGTGGGTGTGGGGCGTGCGGCAAGAGAAGATTTAGGAGGGATTGTTTGGGATACTGACCTCATACATCTCTGTTTTGTTTGATTTGCTGAAATGATCATGTATTAAAAGATTTAATTTTATTTAAAAAGTTGTGATGATAGAAGTGCCTGGGACAAAAGAAGGGGTAAAAGAAACTACACCTGGATGCTACAGCGGTAGGTCAAGTGGACAGAGACTAACTCCTGGGCTGCCTCACCTTGTTTCCTGACTCTTGGGCTCTCCCTCTTCGACCCCTCTTCTGCTCTCATTCAAGGTGGGGGGCATCAGCCTTCTCATTCATGAGCTACTAGCCCTGGGCGATGCATGTGTTCCTGAGGCTTCTTTAACCTACGGACACTGATGAATCTCAAGTCTCGTCTCACTTCCCCCTGCTGAGACAGTCTCCTGGCCACTTCTGCTTCAGAGATGTCAGGATCTCTGGCTCCCCCTGCACAGCCCCTCCACACCTGCACTTGCAGTCTCTGTTTTGGTAAATGGTTCCCCCCACCGAGGGTGCTTCTGCTCAAGTCAGAAACCTGAGCTCCAGGGTTGACTCCCTGCCCACACCCAGACATTTGCCAAATGACACAGATTCTACCTCCAAAGATCACGGCATACTTTCCTCTCCCATCAGGCCTGGCAGTGTCCACCATAATAGCAAACCCTCGGGTCTACCCACCTTATAGTGTTCACCGTGTGTACACACGTGGGTGACAACGTGTAGCCTGTGGGGTGATGGCTGTTCAGACACCAGGAACCAGGGTACTGACCAAGCAGAAGACAGGAGGCTCCTCAAGGAGGGAGGGCTGGCTTCGTAGGTGACTCCCCTGCAGCTGGGTGTATGGTCTGGGTCCTCTGCTGAGGGAGCCACCTTGATGAGGAAGCAGGGTGCTCCTGTAACTTCTCTTCAGGGTCTTATGCTTTCCCCCAGGGCCACAAGCTCCCCCAGTGCCCCTGCTCTGATGGGTCTGCCACAGAGTGTGACACTCCCAAGGATAGCTGCCTGTCATCTTGCTTCTTAGTGGCGAGTGAACCCCAAGAGTACCAGATCAGGCTATTCCAGCATGTACCCTCCAGTCCCCACATTTCTTTTTCCTTTGGGGATTCCAACAGTCCCCTCCCCACAATCTTTCCATGGTGACACCAAGCCTACACCAAGATACGACTGGCCTTATCTGTCTCTTAAGAGAGAACCAAGCCAAAGACAAGAGGCCCCAGACAAGGCTTGCTATGTAAAGCCCCTATGACAGCGTGCACGCTCAGGAATTGATGATGCCCCCTAATCCTTCCACCCCCACAGCTTGAAGTCTCTACCTGGAAAGGGTCTGTGTGAGCTGTGAGACAACAGCAGAGTCCTTCACCATCCAACCGGCACAGAAGTGACTGAGCTACTTCACCTAGCTCAGCTGGCTCTAATCTGATCCTTCTCTACATTTGGTTAGATGGACATTGGAGATGTCTCCAAATATAAGATAGTGAATCATTTGTGGCACTTAGATTTACAGACCCCTCCACGAACTACAACCTGCCACAACTGCTCCATCAACTTGGGTTATATATTGCATGTCCCCTGATGAAAGTTGGGGAGCCATCACGGCTTTGGGTCTCATCCTCTTTCCGAGTCTGGGTCATCTTGGTCCAAACTAGCTGAGTCAGTAAACCAGAAGCTTCCGAGCCAACTGTTTCTAGTGTTCAGGGGTGGCAGAGCCAGGTTATCTTCTTGTCTGTCCAACTCTTGGTCATAATGTAATTCCTTGGGGTGAGCTGAAGAGACTTGTTCTGGAGCCACTTTTCCTCCATGTCAAGAGTTCCCTGAATTGCCTGAAGCAAAGGCTGGTTTTTGCATGGCTGCATTAGGAATGATGGAAACTATTTGCTGCTTTTAATAGCATCAAAATAGAGCATGGCACAATCTTCCTCCTTAGATCCCATGTCCTCAGTCTGGCCCACAAGCTGAAAAGCCCAGGGCTATCTCTTCAGGGTGGTGGATAAGCCTGAATCAACTCCAGACCCAGCACTAACTGTTGAGGCATGAAGCTCTGGTGGATCACACTGGAGTTGTGTAATTGCCTAACCCAAGAAAATGAGTTTGGGACCGGGTGTGAGGAGATGTGGATCTTGTCCCAGTTCTGTCACAAGCTGGCTGTGTGACTTGCCCTTTCTCTGAGCCTCCTTTTCCTTTTTTTCCATCTAGTTCTTCCTCTCCCTTGAAGGCTCAAGGTCATGATTTCATGAATCACGTCACCATCATGAATGTCTTAGTTGTCGTGAGACGCTGAATGGAGAGCAGGACTCTCACCAAAGTAGGATAAGGGAGGAAAATACTAGAATTTCTTGTTCTGCTTATTTTCACCTCATCCTTTTCAAATATCTAATATCTACGTTAGTACAGTAGTACATGCATTCAATTTATAAATAAGTTTATAAATAATAATAGAGTGTAGTCTATACTTTAGTTTTTTCTGAAGAGAGGTAAGATTACAAATGGATGAGGAGTAAAGGATGAGAGCGAGTCATAAAGAGACTGTGCTGTGTGGCTTCTCAGAACATCTGCAGAGCTTTTGGTGGAGAGACACAGTGAGGGAAGAGAAGGGAAGTGGATCTTGAGGGCCATCACACATTAAATACATGCCTCTTGGGGCCTCCCTGGTAGCGCAAGGGGTTAAGCACTGCACTATGAAGCAATCTGCAGCCTCTGTAGCATGAGTTCGATCCTTGGCCGGCCAGAGAGAAACCCACATGGCGAAGCAGACCTCTCCTGACTCACCCGCTGCTCCCCTCAGCAGTGTATTTCAGTCAATCTGCCTGTTCTGTTCCCCACTCTGTCTCTGGTGAATCCTCTCACCCCCTGCATCTCTGGCCTGTACCCCAGCTCTTGTATGCATAAATAAATAAATCTTTAAAATAAATAAATACACGCCTCTTCTCTTTGAGTTTCTATTTCCCCATATTAATTAGGGGTAATAAAGTACCACCTCACTTTATAGAAATGATTCAATGAGATACTACAGATAGAATGTGTGCTCAGTTCAAGTTTCCCCCTTTCCTAACTGCAGACTGAGATGCCAGTCTGCAAAGGTTTCATTTTAGATGCCTAAAAGATGTGAGACTATTTTTTTTTTCTGGGAAATTTCTTTTATTGCTTTACAGGCCTTTATTGCTTCTCCTGTCTCACAGTTAAGCCTCCTTTAACAGATGCCAGAGCCTAGATCTATGCACAGTTTGGTGAATAATGCCAAAGGCGGTGGGGAGGGCAATGCTGGGGAAGAATCCTGCTTGGTCTTTCCAGCCCTTGGAGCATCCTACTTCCTGGGTCTGGGACTTGTCCAGGATTCAGAACTATATCCAGGGACATTAGGGAAAAGGTGTCTCTCCAATGAGAAGCCAGTTATGTCCACCAGTGTCTTCAGGAAGGGACAGCTTGAGTTTTCTGCTCCTTCATTCAAAGTCAATTTCCAAACTAACTCAGCGATGGTAATTAATCCGTTGAAAGAAAGTCTCAACTCTGCTGCTATCCAACATCAGAAAAGAGTCTCCCCTACCCCCCCCCCCCCAGTCTTTCTTGGCTACGGACCTCCTCATTTATTAAAAGGGATGAGTAATATTTGTGCTGCCAACCTCTTAGGCTTGGATCATGGGCAAAATGATACTCTGCATGAAAATACTTAGCAAAAAAGAAAGGGACTGCAGTTATTAAACTTCCTGTGGGCCCAATTAGTACCAGCACGTGCTCATTTTTGCATTTTAATGAAACAAAACCCTTGCTTTTTATAGACTGAGGAAGAGAAATGGTTGGCAAGGTAGAGAACAATCTCATCAGCTCTGAGAGGCGGATGATTTAGCATCATCACCTGCCTTATCGTTATCCTTGGCCTGCCTGCATCCTCAGCTTTTGACGAGGTCAATTTCCGGCACACACAAAACAATCTGTGACTGTGGTTGGGAACAATTGGCCACAGTGCTCCTCTCATGTTGTTGATCCTTTCATTTCCTCCAGCAGACTCCTGCCGGGGACTAGGTTCTAAGTTTTACATTACTCTTTTGGACTAATCATTTACAACAGCCCTAAGCGCCCAGGCCCTCTCTCACTTTTGCTGTCCAGCTACTGCTCTGGATGGCAAGATTGCTAATTAGGACGTGATCCCAGCCAAATGGCAAGAAAGATTCAAGGAGTAGGTTCACTGGACCTTAAATATCCTGCCCACAACTTTACAGCTAAAGCAGCCATGGAAGGAAACATGACTCATACCCAAGAGGTGAGGCCGCTGCTTAGGGAAGGTCTCTGCAATGACATTTTTCACGCTTTTAATAAACCACTGTATTATTAGAACCCACCAAAGCTGACTTTAATGAAAGTCTTAGGCCTTAAGGCCTCAATTTTTCTTTTGTATTGCAAAACGAAACCAACTGGTCCAATTCAAATTAACCCCAGAAATTGCATAGACTTTAATTGTTTCTTTCATTCTTTTTCCTTTCTTTCCACCCCCCCCACCTTTTCTCCACTCTCTCATTTTCCATTTGTACCTGTGATCACCATTACTGTTGGAAGAAAAGGAAATGGGCCAGAGGAAGAGGAAATAAAATCCAAGAAATAGATTTAGATAGCCCCAACTTTCTCCACAGAATTCTGTAAGAAGTCACTGATCACAAATCCATATGAGAATTTGCAAAAAGAGAATGAAAAGGCGAAAAATACATGATCCTCTCAACTTGAACCAGAGACACAACCTGATTTAAAATTCAATTTTATGAAAGCTCCTTCATTTAGACCTGCTGACCATCATTTCATAACTGGCACCTCCACACAATACCGGTGCCACCAAGCAAACCAACAACCACTCCAGAAATAATAATAACACAAGTCCTTTATTTTTCAAAATTCTGGGACCGAGTCCTAGGAGCTACCCTGGGGGCGGTGTGGGGGTGGCAGGGATGCAATGTGCGCTGTGCACCTGGCCTTCAGTTATTCAGAAGCTTAGGAGGCAGGAAATCTTGTGCAGCAGCTTCCGTATTTACAGAAGCCAGTGAAAAGACATCTTTCCCCGCTCCCAGTTAAGTTCATAAACAAATGTTCACTCTCCAAACCCTCTTTCCAATTTGGAGCGTATCTGCCCAATAGAGAAGGCCCTCAAATGCCTCCTTGTCTTTATGGAGCAAAAGGACACCAGCGCCGCGCCCCCAGATTTCGTGGCAACCTTCTGCACCGCACTTCTGCTCCTTCCCAGAGCAGGTCTGTAAACCTCTGGGGCCACCGAACCCCATTAGAGCTACCGGACTCAAGTCACCCAAAATGTCAGCGAGGGAAAGCAGTTCGAATGCAATGCCTTCAGCTTCACCGTGCAGGCTGTAGAGGGAGGCGGGGAAATCCTGGCGCAGAGCTGCCTTTGTCTTAGCCTATTGCTCCTTTTGGGATCAGGCTAGGCTCCGATTCCTGCAGGGAAGTCCCTGCTTGGCATCAAGGCTGGCCTCAGGCATAAGATCCTAATTATTTGAATGGTATTTGTTTTCATAGCTCTCTCTCTCTCTCTCTCTCTCTCTCTCTCTCTTTTCTCTCTCTCTCTCTCTCTTTTTAATGTGTCCAGGTCGATGGCATTTTAATGCCTTATTAAACGGGGTTTTTACAGCAGTCTGTCTGTTCAGACTCTGGGCCCCTGCCTGTACTTTGTGTGCAGGGATTTTATCTTTCCTGCTGGCTGAAAATATTTTCCGAATTCCCTATAAAAGTTTTCGAGATTTCCTAAGACAAATAGAGCTCCACCAGCTCCAAAATGACCTTGATGCAGTCGGAATTACATTCAGACACACGCTTTCTCCTTGTTTACACAAAGAACTGAACTTCAATTGTACTCATTAACCGCTGTTCTGAGCACACCGAATTTGCTCCACAAATGTACTGGTGCATAAAAATGCAACTCTACCTGGGATGGCTCCCCAGAATCCCAACTTTTACTGGTTTCTTCCATCCTCTCAGATGGTCGCCATGGCTTTGAAGGCGGCATCAATAAAGCCTGTCCTCGATGAGGGGTTTACATAAGAGCGGGCAGCAACTGCTTGGCTGAGGGGACAGCCAGGCTGCAGCAGAAAAATGATGGTCGTGGGCTACAGAACTGCCTGGGACAAAATCAGCGCAGTCTTTCTGTTTCCTTGCCAGTGTTCATAATTTTATGAAAGTGTGTTGTTCAGAAGAAAGCTGAATATAGGAAATACTGAAATAAGCCCTAAGTCAGGCAGCTGAATGTTGTAGAAAAAACCTTGAAGAGACATGAGTTCAAATCTCATTTCTGGCACAACTTAGCGTGGGACCTTGGGCAAATAAAATGGGGAATTACATCTCTATATAATTTATATATAGGGGTATTTATATATACATATCTGAGGGTTATCATGCGGAGGGAATGAAGCAATGTGAAACGAAGCAATGTGAATAAAATATCGAGTGCAGGGACAGCCATGAATGACCAAATAACTGCCATTACTATTTCAGGAGGGTTCTTAGGACCCACGTGGGCAAAAGCACACTTGTCACTGTACTCAGGCTTTGTTAATAGTGGGAGGAGGGAGACAAAGTCTGCATGTCCACTCTGGCCAGCTACAGCAGTAACTGGTTGAACCAGATGGGCCTCTGAAACCTGTGTTGGTTTCAATTTCCAGCTTGGGGAAGTTAAATATGGAGAATCATGTTAGCTGCCTGCAACACAAACTACTGAGCTTGAATTAACCAGATGGGGCTAATTTTGTTTAGGTGACACTAAAAAAAAAAACAAAACAAGCACACCTCAAATGCTAATTGCTTAGTCACCAGGAAGCACCCTCTGAATTTGTTTTACTGAGTCATTTTTGAGCATTACCTTCTTGGTGGCATTTCACTAAAAATGCCACATTTAACCTTTGTGACAGACAAATGGCTTGGAAATGAAACCGTAGGGTTGCCCAGCCCACACAGAACATTATCTACTTACTCTATGCCTGCTGGCATTTAGCATGACACAACCAAAGATGGAAGGTGGTGGCTTGATGCTTGAAGTTGAAAAGGACAATAATATGTATACCTCTTCGGTTAAAATCTGACATTTATTTAACTAAATCTATCTATGTGCATGGAATCAATGAGTACTCTCAGTTTTAAGGAATATACGTTCCATCCTTTGAAAGCTATTTGATTCCTTTTCAAGTCAGTTTAATATTCCTTAAAATGTTGCCTTTTCTGTTTGTGATCTCCTCTTTTTATGTGTTTCATTATCTTAAACATGTTTTAAAATAACACCTAATGATAATTCTGTTACCTGAGGTTTTTTGGAGGAGGAATAGCTAATTCTGTCATCTGCCATAAGGGCCGAATAATGTCACACAACAAGTTTTTTCTTCTACTGTTTTATAATTTTTAGAGCTCATCCTAGGCCAACCTTTATCTCCTGTCAGATCCCTTCAGAACAGTTTTGGTATTGTTTTGAAGATTAGCTTTCATGTTGATTTTTCATTTTGAGGTTCTTAGACTGCAGGAAAACTAAATTCAGAACTCAAGCCCCCAAAAAAGGGCAAAACTTGTATTGTGCTGGGTGAGAGTTTTTGAGGCTTTTAGCTATTCATGAGTTTAACTATCAACTGTCCTGACATATCAGCTAAATCTCAAGCCCTTTGCATAGTAGAAGAACAAATCTGGAGGACTTATACCATAAGACATAAAGAACTGTTATAAAACTACAGCAATTAAAACAGTATAAAAAGGTGCAAAGATAGAGGAATGAGCCAATGTAACAGAACAGAGTCCAGAAACAGACCCACACATATGTCATTCCTGAATTATGAAAGAGATGGCATTGTAGTGGGAAAGGATGGTGCTATGTCATTTGGATATTTATATGGAACAAAACAAAGTTTGCCCCCTGACTCACACCATACACAAAAAATAAATTCCAGACTTCCAGATGGGATTATGATTTAACTATGAAACACAAAGCCATGAGATTTAAAAGAAAATCAAAGACTATCACCCTGGCCTGGAGCTAAGGAAACATATCTTATAGAGGATACAAAAAGCATCAACCATAACAGAAGAAGCTGATAGATTGGTCTACATGGAATTTAAAAACTATGTTTATTAAAAGATGTCACTAAGATGATGAAACCAAGTATAGAAGAAAAGAAAATATTATATATTTGTATATGTATGGATATATATGCTCAAATCCAGAATACTTGAAGAACTCCTATAAATCAATAAGAAAAAGACAACCTAATAGAGAAATGGGCAAAAGATTTATATAGGTTCTTTGCAAAAGAAGATAGCCAAATTGCCAAGAAACATACGAAAAGGTGCTCAATAGGAATTAGCAACTTCAGCAGAGATTAGAAAAATGCAAATTATGGTTATAATGCAATATTACTACACTTCCATCAGAATGACTAAGATGAAAAAACAAACAAACAATACCAAGTGTGGGTGGACCTTTCATATACAGCTGGTGGGAATGGAAATTGGTATAACTACTTTAGAAAATTATTTGGTTGTATCTACTAAATTGTCAGTATCCTACAATTACGTTTAGTAGCATAGGAACATACCCTATAGCCAAGCGATTCTCCACTTAAGTATATATGAAAAGGAAATGGGTGCATATACTAACAAAAATGTATGTACCGAATGTTAGCAACGCACTGTTCATTATAACTCAAAAGTTGAAACAACCCAAAAGGCAATTGCAGTAAAAGGATAAACAAGTCTGGTCCATTGAACCATTACACAGCAAAGAGACTGAATGAATTACAACTTGATGTAAAAGCACAGATCGCTCTTCCAAACACAACCTTAAGCAAAAGGAAAAAAAAAATACAGATGCTTTGAATATATACCATGTGTTTTCATTAGGTAACAACCAGATAGGAAAAACTAATTTGATGCTGTGAGAAGTTAGAATAGAGGTTTTCATTGGAAGGGTGGGTAGTGACGGATGGGGGCACAAGGGTAGCTACTGGATTTAAAAGTCCATTTCAGACAATTATAAACCAGAGACATCCTGCAGGGGAGGAGGGAGAGGGATCAGAGGGAGGGAGGGAGGAGAACAGGGGACTGTGATGATGGTGCAAGGTGAATTGATGAAGGAAATTCTATGGGGACCACACCTGGGGGGGGGAAGGGTAGGGAGAAAACATTGCTTAAAAATGAACAATGATGTAAAATATATAAATCGGGGCCTCCCTGGTGGCGCAAGGGGTCAAGATGCAACCTATGAAGCTACCCGCAGCTACTACAGCACGAGTTCGATCCGGCCAGGAAGGTGACCCACATGGCGCAGCAGACCTCTCCTGACTCACCCACTGCTCCCCTCAGCAGTGTATTTCAGTCAATCTGCCTGTTCTGTTCCCCACTTTGTCTCTGGTGAATCCTCTCACCCCCCTTCCACACTTCTGCCTTGTACCCCAGTTCTTATATGCATAAATAAATAAATCTTTAAATATATACATATAAATCAAATAAATAAATAAATAAAAGTCTGTTTCTTGGTGTTAGTTACATGGATGTGTTCACTTTGATAAAATTCATCAGACTGTACATTATGATTTGTACGGGTGTTTATATAGCATGTTATATGTCAATAAAGTTTGTTTTAAACGTTTCTTTAAAAAGACAATCCTTAAACAATTAAAAAGAGAAAAAAATTGAGGTTTCTTGTTTAATAAGATAGGTTTCCGACCCTCAGTTAGCCCAGCATCAGCAAACTTTCAACTCTGTTTAGTTTCTCTTACATTTTTCACCTTTCAGGATTTTTCTTACTTTCTTAAAAGCTCAGCTCTGTATTTAAGTGGCGGTTGCTACATCTTTTTATTGTGATATAATTAACTCATAAAACTAATAGTATTAGCTTTAGATGTACAACATAATGGTCTGTTACACGTGTATATTGTGCAATGATCGCCACATTACATTTAGTTAATATCCATCACCATACATAGTTACAAATTTCTTTTTCTTGTGATAAGAACTTTTAGGACTTACTGCAGAAAGCTGCTATATTTTATCTATCTTTCAAGAGATTGATCAGCAGCATATTTTTAGGTTATCTAAGTCACAGTATTACCCAAACCAGAAGTCTTCTATAAAACGCTGAGCAAATTCAACCGTCATCAGGGAAACGCAAATTATAACCACAATACAATACTGTTATACCCCTATGTGTTTTAATTTCCTTAAGCATTTTTATTTCTCAAGTGACTGTTTTCATTGAAGCAGGGAACAAGGATCAGCCAACCACCAGACAAAAGACACTGGTGACTTAGAAGAGTCTTAAGTCAACAAATGATTCTTTATACATTCCCTGGATTCACCACTGTACTAATTATCTTCTTTGGTGCACCAGTAATCGGGCCAGCATGAAGACGTGGAGAGAGAAGTGACAGGAGTGAGGGAACTCTGGCTTGGGAACATTTGCCCTCCTTTTCCCTTGGCCCTCGTCTGTTTGGCAAGGCTGTTTTTTATAGCTATCCAGCAGATTCATTTTTAAAAGGTCTTTTTACACAATATGCTTAGTGGAAGCAAAGAAATTAAGTAGGAATATGGACACTAAATCTTGTCTGTAGAAGTGTATTTCTCAGGTTGAGTAAGGGAGGGAGAAAGATTCATAATTTTGAGATGATGATAATTTTTCATTGGTTCACAAAGTGATTATTTCCTTCTGTTAAGTCTCTAAAGTTTAAATCAGGTTGAGAAAAATGTCCCCAAACAGGATGAATCGGGGAGGTTCAGCCCTCTTCTTCTGTGCTTTCTAGTAGATTTTAGATGTGAAACAGAAGAGAGTACATGGACATAGTTTAGGAATTTGTTCTTTAACAGGGGGTTCAGGACTAGCATACGTGCAGCTGTAGCAAAAAGGTGGGATATAATTAGCAGCCCCAACTGGGCTACAGGAAGGAGTTCCCTTAACTCCATTCCTCTGCATCTCCAAACATATCTCTTTGCTTATTTTTGTTTTTACTGTGCATGGCATTTATTTTAACACTTTCCCACTATATTTTCCTAGTGATTGTTTCTGAGATCTATAACAAAAGTTTTTATTTTATAAATGAGTACTATTAGTCTCTTCATTCTAGGAGTCTTTTTTTTTTTTTTGGGTTCTCTTGGATTTTCTAGTTGGACAAGCTTATCATTTGCAAATATTGATAACATTACTACCTCTCTACTTGCTTCTTTCTCCTTCCGTTCTTCCCTTTCTTTCTTTTTACTTTTTATTGTATAGAACTTACTTGCCAAATAATAATAAATGAATGTAATGAGAGTGGACCTTCTTGTCTTGACCTGGACAGCTACTGAAATCCTTCTAATGTTTTATCTTTGTCTTTTCTTTTATTATATATTTGATTATTGCATCTGTCCCTTTTGTTCTATATTTTTCTAAGAGCATTATTTGTCTACGGACTTCCATGTCTATTATGTTCTCTCTGGTTGTTTTTCTCTTTCCCTAGGCACTTGGAGTAACTTCTCTTATAGCTTAACTGGTGCCCAAGTTAAATTACTTCTCTCTTGAGTATCAATATCAGTATTCCTATTGCTTTCTAAGTAGATATTATAGTATGGATACCTCAAGCTTGGGAGGTTTAAAATTGAACTCTCTTCCATCCCCCAAAAGTCCCTCCTACTGTGTTTCCTAAGCAGAAGTTGATGACTTACCAGCCACCTGGTCACTTAAGCTAGAAACCTTGGAGGCAATATTGTCTCCTTCCTTTTCCTCCCCTCTCCTTTTCACATACAGTTGAAATGCAGATGTTTTTGTTGAACAAGGGCCAAAAGAGTGGAAAAGAAAAATTAGAGCCTCTCAGGCAAGGCACTATGAAAGATATGAAATACGATATGATCCTCATGTTTGCAGTGGTAAGGAAAAATGACATTAAAAAAAAAATACCTGATGGCAGCCACTTCTACTACAGGAAGTTTCAAACTTCCTAAGTCAACTGATGAAAACATTATTGTTTAGGAAAACACTTTGATGGAACTTTTTGGTTGAGAAAGGCACAGACTAGATGTGCTGGGCCAAGAGGATTTCTCTGTGGGATAAAGGGAGAAGATTTGAGTTTCTGTACAGAGTAATTATAGATGTGCTGGGGTGGGACCATAAGACAGCAATGTCTGGAGATTTGAGGAGGGGCTAGGGAGAAGAAGATGGCCTAAAAAGATGGCAGTATGCTGGATCTGATGGAAAGGAAGCTCCTTTCTTTCTGGGAAAATTCTCTGTCATGGGGAAGAGCTGGGGACTAAAGGACAGTGATGTTCACTAAGTTGTTTGTTTTGCTATGCTGCTAGCCCTACTTTGACGCCCATAAAAGCACACTGTCCAACTCTATGGGGGGTAGGGGGCGGGAGGGGAGGGATTGGGGTCAAAATAAGGGGGTTGCAATTGTATGGGGAATATAAAAATAAAATTTAAAAAAAAAACACACTGTCCAGAATAGCCTGGATAAATGGTATTGAAGGAAAATAAGGGTGAAGTGAATAAAAGGGAATGACGCCGTCTCCACATCACACTCCCTTGAAGCCAGTGTGGCTGCCAGCTGCAGTGTGCAGAGGAAGGATAAGTCAATAATACTGTCCCCTTGCAAAACCCCTTGGCTTCAAAGGTACCAGGAGAAAGTAATCCTGGAGAGGGGGAAGGCATACACATAGGTTTCCCTTACAATCCAGAAGGGGAGATAACACAAGTAAAATCATAACCATGGTAAATAGCAGTGTAATATAGATGCCATCATTTGTACGTGGTCCATACAAAGAACTACAGGAGTTCAGGAGAGGAAACAGACACTCAAAATCAGTATATCAAGTGAGGGCTTTGACAGCAATGAAAGTAGAATGAGACAGAAATAACTGAGTATATATATAATAAAAGAATGTGCATAACAGCAACACAGGTAAATGTGCATTGAGTTACTAAAGAACATAACAATGATTTCTGCAATAGTACATTTAAGAGTATATTTTCAAAAATAAGTTTTAAAACTAAACATTTGTTAGTTAAATGAAGATGAAGAATGTGTTAAAGCCATGTGAATGGGAAAGTGATAAAATGAACCAATGCAACTGATCAAGCAGGAAAGATTGTAAAATAAAGGCATGAATGACTTACAAACAGCATTTGCCATTCTGAATGGTTACAGTTATTAAAAAGTAAATTTGGCTAAAGAATGGGCAGCATAGACAGGGCATCTCATTATTTTACTAAAATCACAAATCCTGGTGTTGAAAATATTGATCAAGGAGAAAGGTCTTAGAAGTTTTCCTAAATTCTGTGATAAAGAGCAATAAATATGGAATTGGAGACTTTTAACTCTAAGCACCGCCACTGCTTCTGATTCATTCCAGTCATAGCTGGCTACTTGGAATAGATTATGGTAACTAATCTATTCTGCACAGAAATACCTGTGCAGAAGAGAGAGAGTGTGCTCTGTGTGTGTGTGTGTGTGTGTGTGTGTGTGTGTGACAGAGAGAGACAGAGACACACACACAGTATATTAATGAAAGTCTATGTGGCATTTCAGTAAAACTGTGACAAAATGAAAATCATTATCTCCAACTGTCCTTTGTTGTAAGTGATCCTCCCTAAGATGTTTTGCTTGTAAAAATAATATGGGCTTATCACTTGACAACCATATAGAACATAGTGAATGAGTTGAGTTGGATGATTAAGCAGATGTTGCTGACATTCCTCTGTATGTTACAAAAACAAGAAAATTCAGAAGCTCTGACCAACAATTATTTCTCTATTATAGTCATCACATAGGCCAAATGTTACAAGTTTGAGGAAAATAGTGGAGGAAACGTGTCTGGCCAAAGATCACACATTGGCTGAGCGGCTGACTGCGATTAGGACTACTCTTTCTAAGGTGAAGGAACAAACATTTGTTGAGAGCTTTGTGACACGTAGGCACTTGATCTGAAGCATCTCATTGATTCTAACAAATGGAATAAGACAAATACAATTATCTTCATTTAATAGACAAGAAGACTGAGCGTCTGAGTTCCTGCATCCTGGATAAAATTGGAACTTAGTTTAGATACCAGGTTTATTAACTCCATATTATGATACAATCACAATCCTTAAGTTAGGATCAAGATTCTTTTTCACAATTTCTTACTGACTCTCAGCAACAACAACAAAAAACAAACAAACAAAAAAAAACTTTTGTGACTCTGATGGTTGTTTGACACTAAGCAGAATTCCCCAGAACAGGTGAAAGTTATCAACAAAACCCATACTTTTTGAGGGCCTCCAGAGAGCAGACTCCTGCTTTTGGAAAAAAAAAATGTATAAAATAAACTGAATCAACTCCAGATTCTTCCCCACCAATACCATCCAAAAAGGACTAGGAAAGCCATTCACTTAGCATGAAGTAAATTCCAACTTATTTTTCCTCCTGTAAGAAACAATTATCAAGAAAAGAACAAGATCAAGATAGTAATAACAAACTATATTAAAACTTCTGCTTATCAAAAGTCAGCATAAATAAGTGAAAAGACAAGTCAGTTATATGTTTGCAACACGTCAAGTGGCAAAGATATAGCATATATAAAGAATTTCCTACAAGTAGGAAAAAGACAAATTATTCCATAGCTAAATGAGAAAAAGACTTGAACATGCACCTCATAAAAGAATAAATAAGGCTGATTGATAAATTTACAAAAAAAAATACTTTGCCTCATTAGAAATCAGGGAAATGAAAATTTAAAACACAAAGGATTAACATTTCACATTCATGTAATTGTCACAACTTAAAAATGTCAGACGAAACCAAGAATCAGAAAGGGAATGGAGCAGCTGGAATAAGTGCACACCGCTGGAGGCTGCATGCAACTAGTTGGCACTATTTGGGATATTGAAGATGTGCAAGCTCCATGACCTGAAATAAATCCCTAGAGAAACTCTTGCCATATCCTGCAGGGGGTGCGTTCAGTAACGATCAAAGCAGAATACTTTGCAATAGCAAAACACTGTAATGGACCCAAATATTTCTCAAAGGGAGGGAGCACAAGGGTCTATGGTGGTGGCCTGTGGATTGTTTAGTAGTGGGCACCCCCTGGCAACAGAGGCTGAGGGGGGGATCCTACATTTCCATAATGGAAACAACAGTGTAAACCAATATGAACACAATAAAAATTTTTTTTTCAATCTATCAAGAAGTCAATGGTTAAATAAATTTTAGTACAGGGCCTCCCTGGTAGTTAAAGTCTCAGCACTATCAAACTATTGCCAGCCATGGTGGTATGAGTTTGATCCCTGCCCAGGGAGCTAACCCATGTGGCTCAGCAGACCTCTCCTGTCTTGCCCGCTGCTCCCTTCAGCAGTGTATTTCAGTGGATCTGCCTGTTCTGCTCCCTACTCTGTCTCTGGTGAATCCTCTTACCCGTGCACCTCTGGCCTACACCCCAGTTCTTGTATGCATAAGTAAATACATATAAATCTTTAAAAATAAATAAATTTCAGTATATTCCAAAATTAAATAAAACATAGCAGTGAAAGTGAATTTTAGCCATGCATGTCAGCACAGTTGAATACTGCAAACATGTTGAATGAAAGTAGTAAGCTGCAGAAGAATGAATACATATAGATGACACTATTTTTATAAAGGTCAAAACAAAAACCAAGCAGTATAGTTCAGGGATAAACACCCATATGGGTGAGCCACATGCTTAAGAAAATCAAGGAGAGAGAAACAGGATAGGAAACCTCTGGGGAAACCTTCAGAATTTGAATGGGGAGAAAGCACACAGAGGTCTTTGGCGGTATGGTGGACGTTCTTTTCTTAGTTTGTGTTTGTGTTTGGGTCATATAAATGTTTATCTTAATATTCTTCTAATAATACATTATATGCATCCCTTTGGGTGTACAATTTTAA
Organism: Talpa occidentalis; assembly: GCF_014898055.3. Taxonomy (NCBI): domain Eukaryota; kingdom Metazoa; phylum Chordata; class Mammalia; order Eulipotyphla; family Talpidae; genus Talpa; species Talpa occidentalis. The sequence continues at coordinate 108,006,813 of NW_023605083.1, forward strand.
AACATGAAGAAATAGTAGTAAGGGTTTAATGTGTTCATTTTCATCGGAACCTCATCAACTCCCCATCCCTAATCAGTATTTATCAAATACTTTCACTTTGTCTAATGGCTCCCTTTGCAATGGAATTTGTAGTGGATAAAAGGATTAGATGGCTGTAGGTAAAACTGCTAACTGTTGGTAGAGCTACAGTTTGCTTTTGACATTTAAAAAGTAAAAGTTAAGTTCCAGGTTTGACTGACCCCTAAGTGGTCCATGGATAGAGCCTCGATTAATGAAGAAGATATTTCTGAAAATCCCTTTGTTGACAAAAACCTTGTTTCTAGACATAGAAATCATGCTGGCAGCTGGGAGTTGGGGCTCAGAGCCATGAATACCCCTCCCTGCCTCCAAATCAGGCGCCACAACCAGACATTCCATTTCACCCCTGAGATAAGCCTTGACTCCCCGAGTCTTCCAGACTGGGAACCAGGTGCATCCCCTGCCCTGGTAGGAGGAGCTTCCAATGTGCAGCTGCCCTGCTCTTGCTCTGTGCTTCCTTCAGCTGGGGCGCATGCCTGAGTTACTGTCATTGCTCTGTCTCCTTAGATGTCAAAGTCCCAGCAGTTGAGAAGACCAGACTCCACTCTTCCCCCAGATCAGCTGTTATAAGGAGCTGAGTTGACTACTGGTTGTCTGACCTCATTCATGCTCTTGTGGTTTTCAGGGGACCCCGCCATACCTATATAACAAGAAAGTCCTTGTTACTTATTTGGTTTCTCAAATGTTGGGGCTTTCTCTTGGAATTTATTTTATAATTTGCCTAATATTTTGTATGTCTTCACCAGCTTCCGTGGGCAGTGAAAGGTATGAGGAGGTGAGTAGACTAAGTGGAAATCTTAAAGAATTCAGAGGACTTTTCACCAGTGACTACCATAGATGCTGTCACATCTCTGAGTTACCAGTCTATTCTGTCTATCAGACTGTGTCAGGCTGTGTTGACATATATTATCTTTTCTGTTCGTACCAAACTTGCAAGGAAAGTATAACTGAGGCTTAAATAAATATTGGCCAAGGTCTCATAATCCGTAAAAACCTGACTCGATTGCTGTCTCCACCTTCTACAAAGGCGCTTCCCTTTGGAAATTCAAGTGTCTTTTAAGGGTGAGAACAGCTTCGGCCCTGGTAGTGGGCAGTGCTGGTCACATGACGTGTTCCTCTGAATATGCAATAACATCAGATTCCACTCACTTCCACTGCCTTCGTTCAGTGTGTAGGTACCTCCTATTTCTGGTGGAACAATATTACTTTTTCAAAACACATTTCCTTCAGATTTACAGAGGTAGGCTTTTGCTGCATTGTAAACCAACAGCTTAGAAACCCATTTTTATCAAATGAAGTTTTGGGGATGTTTATAGAAGTCCCCCAAATGTCTGAAACTAGAAACGCTTTCTATTTTTGAGCACATAGCTTAAGAACAGCTAAGAGAATGGATGCCAAACTTCAGCCCAGAGTGAATTTTTATGACTTGAGCTGTAAGCCTATGAAATTAGGGGTTTAAAATGGAAATGCTGACACAATCTTTGCACTTCGTAGCCATCGAGTGCTGGTGGGGGTGGTGCTCTCCTCCTGCCGGCCTGTGCTATGCCAGGACACTGCCTGCCGAGTTTTCTTTATTCTGGGGCCTCTTGTTCTCCTTTCAGATCTCCCCAAGCCTGCCTCTGGCCCAGGGAGGACAGGCAGCTCAAACACAGGCCCATCTGGTGATGTTCAGTGCGAGGTCTGACTGGATGCCAAGCTTATCCTGTGAAGTCGCCCTAGTTTCAAAGCTCTCTGGTGCCGCCCTGGACTGCAGAGAGGAGGCCCTCCTGGCCTCAGATTTCAAAGTGGGCTTGAGAAGTATTGCATATGGAGCTAGCGTCTGCCCCCACTTCCCATGAATCTTTCTCCTGAAGCAGAAGGACTCCATTCTGGAGATATCTAGGGCTCCCCCAATTTACCAATGGCTTTTGGCTAGTCCTGAGTTTGTATCTTCCTGAAAGGAAACTTCTATCAGAAGCTTCTTCATGGCAGCAAGAGTGGCAAATATTTTTGGCTGTTGAAAGTTACTTCAAATCAGCATGTCTTTAAGCATGCAGACTTTATCAGGCTCCAAATCCTTGGAAGACCTACCCCACAGGATTGCTTTGATGATTAAATTAAGTCACATGTGCAGAGTTCTTGGCACTCACTAGATGAGTAGTGAAGGTAGTTGTCTTCTACCCTGAATCAAGAGGCAGGGTCAGGACCTCAGAGGACTGACTCTGGGAGGGTGGCATGTGAATGAACCCAAGGGAGAAAAGCATAGAAGTTGGTGAATTCAAAACAATTTTTTTTTTTTGGCATGGTACTTTACAGCTCATGGTCTCATCATTCAATAAGAGCATACCTAAAAGGCAAGCTATATCCATTTTATAGACTGAGGCTCAGAGAGGTTAATTGACTTGGCTAATGTCATATAAGTGAAAAAACAGGGCTTGAACCATGTCCTGATACTAAGTTTGGTGCTCTTTTCACCATTCAGCGGAGCAAGAAAAAATGGTGGCAGTAATGGGGGAATCCTCATCACCTTGTGGGTTCTCAATTTAAAAAAACTGATTTTAGACTTAAAGAAAAACACCGCACTATCTAGAAGAAGTATCTAACTTATCAGAAAATACCTTGGAATTGGTACAGTCAAGGGTCAAATGAGTATGGAAGTTTTTAAGTGAAATTAAATCAAGCTGTGTTATTGAATTCCTCTTTCTTTTATATTTTCTCCACTTTTTAAAAAAATTTTAAAAAGATTTATTTATTTATACAAGCACTGGGTACAGTCAGAAGTGCGGGAGGGTGAGAGAATTCACCAGAGCCAGAGCGGGGAGCAGAACAGGCAGACAGACGAAATACACTGCTGAGGGGAGTAGCGGGTGGCAGGAGAGGTCTGCGCGCCATGTGTGACCCTCGCCCTGAGGCCAGGCATCAAACCAGGGCTGCAGAGGCTGCGGGCAGCTTCGCAGCCCAGCGCTCAACCACTGCACCACTGGGGAGGCCCTATTTTCTCCACTTTTTGCTCTAGTAATTTTCCTTCCCTCTGCAATTGCCTTATATATAGCTTTTGACCATGATCAGAATTTAATGAAAAACAACGGGCGAAAACAACAAAAAATAACAGCTGGACAATTTTTGATAATTCAGTAAAATCTACTTAGATATTTGATACCCAGGTAGAGATGGGCACGCAATAATTAAAGGATAAAACTCTGGCTACAGCTGGTAAGGAAGGTCGAGTACAACACAAGAAGTGTCACTTCTTCTACACAGCAGGAAAAACATTTCACGCTGTTTCAACCTGAGAACTGTTCTCTTCCTTAAAAAGGCGAACAGAGAAAGGGAGAGAACACAAATAAGTGATTAAGAACAAGAGATATCAAAGCTGTGTAAGATGGAGACAGCATGCATTTTGCAGGGTGCACAGTGAAAAAAAATACTTCATATGTTACAGCTTTAAAATGGCTCTGCTCGGAAGCAGATGGGGAACAGTTTTGCTAATGGTATAGAAATGCAGTTCAAAAGAACTCTAATTAAAGACTAAACTTCGAGCAATTGCAGACAGAGAAGCTGAGAATTCTCAACCATTAGTTAAAACCATTTGGACAAGGTAGAACAGTGAGGATTATAAGACAAACTGAGCAGGTAGGACCCCACCAGACAATGAAAGAAGAGAAAGAACAGGACCGGAAGACAGCTGTCCCAGTGCTTACGTCAGCACTGCACGGCTTATCACCATTTATTTTGTTCAAATTTACATATATATTATTATATATTTAGACATTCTCAACTAGATCCTTTTAGAAGTCTTTATGAAGTCTTGAGTTCAAAAAGACAAAACCTTTTCATTACAGATGATACTTGAGCCGAGTAGATTGCAGCTCATTACTATAGTCAAGATTTTTATGTTAAAAATTGGCAAAGTAGACAGCACAGTGCCTGTGCTGTGGACTTTTTATGCTATGTTCTTCACAAAATTGCCTGATCCTCTTGGCATTTTTCTTCCCTTTTTCTCTTATGGGTGAGTCCATCTCTCAGCTTCTCATGGTTTTAGTCACCTATGGTTTTACCAGTACCCCTTCCCTGACATATTCCAAAACTTATACTACCAGGTCATAGAGCTTATCTAAATCAACCGGCTTTATCTTTAGCTACCCAGAAGCATCAAAAAAAAAAAAAAATCAGGAAAAAAGAAAAATGAAGGACAAAATAAAGAGAAGAAACTTCATGTATGACCTACTATGTGTCTGGGATTCCATTATATACTTTATGTATAATTCTTCATTTCATCATTTGTTTCATATTTTCTATTTAACTGATGATAAATCTGAGCTTCAGAGATCAAGTAATTCGCTCAAGGTCACACAGCTAACAAGTAGAGGAGCTAAGATCCAGACTCAGGTTTGTCTGACCTCAGATTCACATTTCCGCTATACCATATCATTTCTGAAAAGGTCTCTGAACAACCAATACTTGTGTTACAAACTATGAGCCTCAAGTGTGTGACCATACATTTCACATATATAAATAGACTAAAATCCTCAAGCAGAACTTGGTTGCTCTTATTATACTGTCAAGATTGCTTGGTTTCTAAGCCCAGAGTTGATTAGAAAGAAGTAGCAAATTAAAAGCTGGGAGAAGGATTTTTGTGAGCAGGTACAATGATTTCAATGAGGAGAGAAAAATTAAATCTTAATGGTAAGTCAAAAAACAACATTTAAAAGTAGACATGAGAATAAAAGCATAAATATGAATAAAAGCTTTACATTAAATGATGCTAATCCTAATAACTGTTAACATTTAAATAGTATCTACTAAATGTCAGGCTCTGTACTAGATGCGATGATTTTTAAAAACTCAGAACACTTCCATTTTTTTTAATTCAAAGTAGGGCTCTGCATAAGATTTCATTTGTAAAAAAACATGTGGGGTCAAAAACACTTAAAAACCACTGCAGTATATCACTTAATCCTCAAATCATCACTCTTTAAGTTTGATTTTACTATTCATTTTAGAGATGAGAAATTGGAGCTCAAAATTTTAAGAAATTTGCCCAAGGTCACATAACTATTTTTTTTCCTTAAGTCATGAGGGCTGTTTATGCTTTATCTTATTTTATTTTAAATTTAATGAAGTTCCATTGTTTTACATCCCCGTTAATATTTTGACAGTATAGGATTTCTCCCCTCAGGTGTCACCATAGCTCTCCCTCCACCACAGCCCCCAAGGCCCCCCACTGTAGTCCAATGTGCTCTCACATCCCTGCCCCCATTCTTGCCCCTGTCACATAACTATTAAAAGCAGGAGCCCAATATTCAAACTCAGGTCTGTGTTTGAATCTATGCTTCTCCCATGGTGACCCTCCCTCTGCATTCATAGGCATGGTGCTGAGTCCTTAGAGAAGATTAACGTATAGCTTCTTAAGAAGCCCTTATAGGAAACGTATACCTCTGTGGCCAGCACCCAGTCACCTGTAAAACTTATCTCCAGAATGACCAGATACATAATATCAGAGGAGCTACTATAGAGTTAGAATCCTCACACTTTTCCCCATTTTATCTTTACATTAGTATAATTTTATAATTCCTATGTCCCTCTTCTAGATGATTTTATGTGGTCATTTGAAGAGAGGAACATTTTGAAGAAAATTCAATTCAGAAAGAGTTAGTATTTTTCAGCTTTTAACCTTGTGAAAAGTTATTGAGAATTGTGCAGTTTTTCAGTTGAGGTGCGTGCTGAACTGCCCTCATGGCCATGGCTTTATTGAACCACCATTCATTAGTAGAATGTGTTCAAAATCATAAATATAATCTGAATTATTAATAAAAGCATTTTGTCAATACTAATAATCTGTGGACTGCAGAAGCAGTGTCTTTCATGACATCTTTCTAATGATATTGTACGAGGAAAAAAGAGTAGTTACAAATCATCCCTTAAATCCCCTAAAGGTTGAAAGGTAAGTAGCAAGTAGTCATCTTCAGAACTCTTTGGATTTACGAGTTTATCCTTGAATAGGTTCATGACTGAGAGTAGGCCTCATTAATCTTAATCATATCAATCTGAGTACCCTGTAAAGTTAGGTCAGAAATGGCTGCTATTGGAGACAGTCAGGACATACTTCAGACAAGAATGCACTCACTTCTTAGACACACATAGCCAGGCCAGATAACAGTCGGGGATTTAGGAGAGATTCATTGGAGACACAAACAGTCTCAAGAATGACAATAGCTATAGAAAGTATCCCAGAGCCAAACACACAGCTAATAAAACCACTGAGGTGCAGGGTCAGACCAGAGTTAACTGCAGAGTCATCCAGAACATTACTGGTCTATTAAAAAAAAAATAAATAAAGGAACAAAACCTTGTGTAACAAGTGGCCAATTTGGGGCACCAAGGGAGAAAACCAGGGGATAGGGTTGGATATCATTAAGGTCAGGAAGAACTCCGCTGTGAGCTCTCCATTTAGATGTGAGCATGCCAACATGGAGACGGCGGGAGAAAAAGGTGAGTGAGAGGAAAGAAGAAACCAGTTAATGGAGACATATTTTTGTATTTGTTGGAGGTTTAAGCTCTAAAAGTTCAGACTGACGTGATCAAAGAAGTGAAAAAGAGTCATCTATCACACACTGTAGTGAACATAATCAGTTGGGTTAGTGTTTTTCAATTTTTGAAACTTGAGAAAGATGTAAACTTGCCAGGAAACTTTAAGGTCAATATTATTTTCTCCTCCCTCCATCTGTCCAGCTCTAACAGCCAGATCACTTACTCTATTGAATTTTTTTTAAAGATTTATTTATTTATGCATACAAGAACTAGGGTACAGGCCAGAGGTGCGGGGGGTGGGGGGAAGGAGCGGTGAGAGGATTCACCAGAGACAGTGGGGGACAGAACAGGTGGACTGACTGAAATATATTGCTGAGGGGAGCAGTGGGCAAGACAGGAGAGGTCTGCTGCTCCATGTGGGTAGCTCCCTGGCTCGCCTGGGATTAAACTCATGCTACAGAGGCTACAGAGGCTGTGTACACAGCTTCACAGTACTGTGTTTAGCCCCTTGCACCACCAGGGAGGTCCCTGAATTTTTCTATTGAACAAGGAAATCATAGTTTATTCAGCTCTGTTTTCTCTACAAACCCTAGTACAAAACATAAATATCCATGCTTATTAGATGGTCTATCTTGGTCCTCTGAAACTGTAGCTGAAGAGTACTCAGATCACAGAGGTTCTGAATATGACAGAACAAAGAACCATCCAACTGGATTCTAACTTCAGCTTTTCTATTTACCAATGATATAGAGTTAGAAAGCCTACTTTCTTTCCTGTGATTCAGTTTCCCTATTTGTATAAAAGGACAGGTTTATACTGGGGGACTTCTGAGACTATAACATTAATATTAAATTCCAGTTCTCTTATTAGCTTGAATAAATCCCTTAATCTCTCCAAAGTAAGTTTCCTTATTTCAAAAATAGGAATAATACCTTAATCTGTAGAGTTGTCTTAAGAATAGAATAAAATATGCATAATTGCTGGCACATGGTAGGCCCTGGATAAATGAGTTTGGGATTGTTTTGTAATGATGGTAGTTACTGATTTTTCCTACAGTTGAGGGGTGAGATATGGTATATTCACCCTGGCCAATTGTTTAAAAACCTATGAAGCTGTTTTAGGAATTTGTATGGAATCACTTGTCTCCCTCAGTGGTTCAGGTCTACTGTAACCCAATAGGCTGAGTTCATCTCACACAAAAAATCTCTGTTTACCCTTTGCCCTACTAAGCCACTAACAATGTTAGAGTCCTATGAGTATGATATATTAGAAATGAAACATCTTATAGTAGTATCAATCTGAGCCTCACTAAGACCTTTAATTTAGTGACATTTACCATTTTGGTTTTGATATTTACTTTCCTCCTTGCAGATCATGATGTTTCATAATCATTTTCTTTAGACTTATTTAGGTAGAACTTCTCACCTAGTGGGTGTGCTATCAGTTTTTCTCAAATATGGAGAAGTGGCCAAAGAAAGTTGGAATTCAGAGAAGTATTGGAACATACTGGTTCCTTAATCGAGCTTCCCCCCAAACCGCTCTCATTTTAATGGTTTTGACAGCCTTTAGTCAATTCAGCTAAGTAAGAAGAAAATAAGGTAGATTTTGAAATCCAGCAGGTAAGAAATTTCTGATCATAGTCTACCATCCATGTAGATGTAAAATCTGTCTTATAAGAGATGTAGATACAAGGGGTTAGACCTAATAATAGAACTTCAACAGTGCTCCAGATTCAGAGATGTTATAAATATCAGGAAAAAAAGGATAGGTCCTTACTTATCAGATGTTTGTTAAGATTACTATTATTGTTATTTTTCTGATAACAGAAAAATCAACTCAAGTTTGAATAGTGGCTGTATCTGCTAGTAAAGTATCTGAAAACTCCTGCTGTGTGATTATATGATAGAGAGGGGATAGAGGAGGAGCCAGCATTACTCCAAGCATTTAAAATATGTTTTTCTGAAAAAATATGGGTCTCAGATGTGCCACAAAATAGGAATTTGCTACAACCCTAATTTGGATGGTGGATAGTGAGTAGGAAGAAGCTGGGAAAGAAATTATCTCCACACTCTCTTTCTAAAGATTAAGTCCATTAACTCCAGTATCTCAATTATTCCAAGTTTTGACAATACAGGAAAGTTGTCAAGAATCATTTATTCCTGGACAAAAACTTACCAGGATTCTTCTGGGTGCCCCATTCCACAACTCAGAGAACAGCAAATTCACTAGAGGAATTGGCAGCTATTCCAAATCCCTCACTGGACCAGGCCTCCAAACATGTAGCAGCCACACTGCTTTCCTTGGACTAGCCTCTGAGCTTTTATTAGTTTTTCTCTGTTTTTCTAGGTTAAACCCATTGGAAATTGGATTCTCTTTAAAAAGAAGCCTATTTTGATTGAGAATACAGAGAATGTGGAATAATCAAGTCAGGTAATCTCTGGGGCTTTGGATCAAGAATTCTCTGCCCATGATGCATCCTTTTGGTGAAAGTCTAGTCTAAGAAATCACATGAAAAAAAAAAAATAAACAATCAGCCTTTGACAGAATAGAAATGCTGTCTGACTTAGTCATTCAGTGAACCTTGGGGATTCTGGCTTTGTCCTTTTTGCTTGTTTTAAGTTGACAGGTGTTTCCAGAAAAACGAGTCATGTTTGTTTAAGGCCAGTATTGGGAGCCAATAAAAAGACTGAACTTTTTGGCTCTCAGATACAGTGTGATTTTAGATATTCTCTCTACTACATTAACTACACATTCCTTAAAGTGTACTAAGAGTCCTGGGAAGGATGTAAAATGTCAACATTGAACTAAGATCACAAAATTCCTAAAATCATAGCACACATGTTGTTAAGGATCAACCTGAAGATGTGCAAATCAAAAACAATACTTTAAACACACTTTCAGCTTTTCAGTTCATCCTGAAAACTCAACCATTGCTCCCAATAGAGGCTAATGGCACTTCCCTCCCCTCCCTTTCTAGGTACTTCTCTAAAATATTCACGGTGCTTTCCAGACATGACTTCATTCACTCTCCGAGTAACTAACAGTGCAGAAGAGGAGAGCAAGAGCGATTCTCTCTGTATTACACATTGAGGGGGAAGTGTCTTTTAAAAGAAATTATGTAAGAGCTGCACCGCATGTCAGGTGCATGCATCTGTGCCCCTCAATTCTCTGGTTTGCAAAGGCAAAACCCATGGGATATGAAAACTGGGAGGAAAACTTAGATACCATCTAGGACAGTGGTTTCCACTCTTTTGCATTTGATATACAAGTAAAATTTCAAAATTATTTAAATAATTATCTGTAACTTTTGCCCACAAGGACATTACAAAAAATACCTTTTATGTCATGAAAAAAGTTATTTGAATACCCTGAGACCAAAAGGGTGGTGTAGAGGGATAAGACAACTGCTGGTATAGAGGGAGAAGAAACTTTGGGTTCTAAAGAAAGTAACAGATCTGAATAATGAAGTTAGAATTGGAAGTGGGGGGTACAGATGGTAGGCTCCCAAGCTGTGAATTAGTCTGGCAGAAGAACAAGCTCAATATAAATGATAGCCCTTCTCAATAAAGAGCCCTTTGCAACTTTATATCAACACATACATACAAACACATGTCATATTTCTAATTCTCTTTTTATCATCAAAGATCAGCATCAGTATACAGAGGTAGACATATAGATATTTAACTTACACCTTTGTTTTACTTAGGAGAAAACTAAGACCGGAAAAAGAAGTAGGGCTGCTAGGTCAAATATAGGACACCCAGTTAAATTTGAAGCCCAGGGCCTCCCTGGTGGCACAAGGGGTTAAGATGCAACCTATGAAGCTGTCCACAGCCTCTGTAGCATGAGTTCGATCCCCGGCCAGCCAGGGAGCTAACCCACATGGCATAGCAGACCTCTCCTGGCTTGCCTGCTGCTCCCCTCAGCAGTGTATTTCAGTCAATCTGCCTGTTATGTTCCCCACTCTGTCTCTGGTGAATCTTCTCACCGCCCCCCCGCCACACCTATGGCCTGTACCCCAGTTCTTGTATGCATAAGTAAATAAATCTTTAAAAAACAATTTAAAATAAATTTGAAGCCCATGCAGTATTTGGGACAAACTTACACTATTTAACTATTCATTGTTTATCTGAAATTCAAACTTAACAGTGTGTCCTGTATTTTTATTTGCTAAGTCTGGCAACCCTGAAAGAAAGTGACTTCTAGTTACTTGACTTGAAGTAGCTGCTGCTTAGTGGTAGAACTAGGAGAAATTAGTTCTGACACCAGTGATTTTTTTTTTTAAAGATCCTTTCAATATCGCATCATCTTACACTAAGTGGACACAATCCATCAATCCTACTGATCCACAGCTTGAGTGCCTGCCATCTTCACCCTAGCCCTGATTCTAATTCCATTATTTCAAAATCCGATATCTTTTTCTTTAGACCACAAAGTTTCTTCTCCCTTCATACCTGCAGCTGTCAAAGTTTTTGGTCTCAGAGCTCTTTACTGTTAAAATTTATTAAGAACCACTATGTGATTTATGTCTATCAGATTTACTATACAAAAATTAAAACTGAAGAATTATATATTTATTCATTTAAAAAGTCTATTATATGTTACTATAAATAACACATATTTTTGAACTTTCTTTTCCCTAAAAAAGATAGAACAAAGAATGGTTATGCTTTATATTTATGCAAACCTTTTTATACATATGGTTTGATATAAGATAGGAGATTCTGATAGTTGCTTTTGCAACTAGGATCAACCTGAAGATGTGCAAATCAAAAACAATACTTTAAACACATTTTCAGCTTTTCAGTTCATCCTAAAAACTCAACCATTGCTCCCAATAGAGGTTAATGGCCTCTACTGTGAAATGAAGTGTTTTGGTAGAAGTGTTGTAAAGTGTTTTGGTGAAGTGTGAAGTGTTTTGGTAGAAATATATAAAGAAAAAATATCCTCACATAGACATTTAGTTGAAAAAAGAAGTGCTTTAAGTAGCATTTGGAGGTAATCATCCTAGTTTTCTTTGATGTCACACCAAAAATTGACAAATGGTCATTTCTTTTTTTTTTCTTCCCCTTTTTGCATAGAGCTGGTTGGCCTAGCAGGTTCTTTATGCAGTTTGGTATACCTGGTGACACCAAGATAAGACAAGTGAAGCTCCATTGTGGATGCCTCCCTCCCCCTCCCCCTCCCCTGAATCCTGATCCAGTGGCTGCCCAAGACTGACGCGGGTTGGGGTAGGTAGTGTGCTTGTTCATAGGAAAGCTGTTCTGGTTGGCCCAGCAGATGGGAAAGGGAGAAGGTGTCACTTCGGAATGACATCCTTGTCCTCCTACATATGGTTTTTACCCACTTTTTGAGAATTATGTTTCACAGAGAGACCCCTGGCCAGAGCATATTTAAATTCTTTGGTCATGTTTTGTACATCTTCACGCAAAAATCCTCCACCATAGTCCTGGAGTAAGGCAGCACCACTGGGGGTGTCTAGTCTGCAACTGGTCTTTGGGTTTGGTGTAAGTCCTCACTAGTTTCAGATAGTCCCAGATCCTTTCCAAAAGGCCATCAAGATTCCAGCAGTGATGGGCAGAGATGGGTATCCAGAGAGGTAGCTTACAGATGACGTCCAATTCCTCAATGGCAATCTGACCCATCTTATTTAACACATAGATACAGAGGAAATAAACTCTTTCCTTCTACCATGTCAATGAGTTCATCTTCTGTGATCTCACTACAAAGTGTCACATTGTTATAACAAGTTTTGTATTCACAGTCAGAAGGTTCTTTGCAGTTTCCGCATCCAGTTCACTCTGAGTGCAAGTGGCCATGAAATTAATGCCTCCCTTATCCTTTCTCTTAAAGCTAATGTTAGTGGGTTGCTGTTTAAGTGAGTGTCAAAGCTTCCAGCCCTTTTCCAATTACCTCCTTATGTCCCAGGGGTTTCAGGACATCCAGCACAATCAGGATCAAGATGCACATTTGGGCCATGCAGTGATTCGACAGCCTCTGCTTTTCCTGTTCTCAGCGCCATCAGTGATACCTGGGAGATCCAGACACTGGATCTTGGCACCTTCACATCTGATGACCAACCACAACAGTCAGAGTAGAACACATAGGTTGCCACCTCGGAATATACTCCTGCCAGTTTATCAAGCCGCGTTGACTTCCCAACAGATGGGAAAGCCACAAACCCAATTGGTACATCACCTGTCTTGGTTGCTTTCTCCTGCCAACCATCATCTCCACTTTTGGAGTTAAGCTTGGCAAGATGAGCCTTAAGCAGCCCTACATGACGTGCTGTGGCCTTTTTCTTTGAAGTACCTGCCATCTTGACTTCAACCTCTGGTAGCTTAGCTAAGGGGCTGCTCATGGTGGCGAGTCCCTGGGGGCTCAGTGGCCTCCACACTGTCTCACATCACACACCAGCAGGCTGGCCATCGCCACCAGGGTGCTACTGAAGCAGTAATTTCTTAAAGGTTAGTTGCAAAGTAGACACTGAACCTTATCAGTGAATTTTCTGTACTGTGTTGCATTAAAGCATGCACTTTGGACTCTCATGCACTTTGAGTGAATCATTTACCCATGAATTATTTTGTAACATCTTTCATTTTTTAATTTGGAAAATATTGGCTCACTGAGTTATTCAGATCTTTCACATGTTGACACATCTCACTAAACATTATTTAAAAAGCACATGTTAATAATCACTATTGATGTGACAAAAAATATGTTAAAGCTTTCCAAAATTCTGTTTTTGTTTGGAAGCTGGACTTTTATCATCATTCATGAATACTGTATTAGTTGTCAAAGTGACCAGCTCCCCTTATAAGGTTTCTGTTAAAAAAAGCAAGTAACTCAACTTGCAACTCAAACAACTGCATGATAATTTTCCTTGTTTATTTCATAAAAGGAAAGTGGTGTAATGTGAACTTTTGAAAAGTTGGCATACGTGTAATCCCCCTGCCCCTCATGAGGACAAAAGATATGAGCAAGCATGTATCTTACAGAAGATCAAATATGAATGACCAATAACTAAATAACTATTAAACCTCGCTAAGTAATCAGGGAAAAAAGATATTTCATACCCATCAGATTAACAAAATGTAAAAAGTGTTATAATGCCAAGTGTTGGTGAGATAGTGAAGCAGAAAGTGCTGGTTGGAGTGTAAATTGGTTCAACCAGTTTGGAGAGTAAATTGGCAATAAATAGAAAAAGTGAATAAACAGGGCCTCCCTGGTGGCACAAGGGGTTAAGACGCGGCACTGTGAAGCTATCCGCAGCCACTGCAGCATGAGTTTGATCCCCAGCCAGGGAGATAACCCACATGGCGCAGCAGACTGTCTAGGCCACTGCTAGCCTGTCTAGCCCACTGCTCCCCTCAGAAGTTTATTTCAGTATATCCGCCTGTTCTGTTCCCCACTCTGTCTCTGGTAAATCCTCTCACCCCCCACTTTTTAAATAATGTTTTTTTTGATAATGTTTCTATTACCTCAGTTCTTTTATGCATAAATAAATAAATCTTTTAAAAAAGTGAATAAACATTTACTTTGGAGATATGGCCTAGGAAAATTTTTGCATGTGTGCACAAAGATATATTCACAGTAGGGATGTTAACATAGCATAATATTATAGGTTAAATGTCTACTGACAGAAAATTTGTGACTAGACTGTGGTATAGCCATGCAATGCAATACTATACAACAGTGAAAGTTAATGAGTCAGAGCCACATATATCAATGTGGACAAATCTCAGACATAAAATGTTGAGAGAAAAAAGCAACTTTCCTAAAAATATACATAGCATGATAAGATTTACATAAAAGTTTAAAAAAGCACATTATGTATATTACATATTGTTTATGCATACACACATATGTCATAAATATGTATATAGAAATACCTGGAAATGATAAACACCAGATTCCCTCATGGAGGGGGATGGAAGGAGGATACAACTGGGAGGGCACAGGAGAGGAATTTGATTTTATTTCTAATGTTTCATTTCTTAAATTAGTCAATGGGTAGAAAAGCATTTGCTACATTATTTTTTCACATGACTTTGCATAGTTTATAATAAAAAACTAAGGGCAAATGTTTTAGTGTATATATATATGTGTATATATATATATATACATACACATAAAGAACTACATATATTAAGAACTATTTCTCCCCCCATATTCAGAATATTGAATTTTAATAAGTTGGGTTGCTTTAAAGTATAGTTTTAGACAAAATAACACAAAAACTCATTCTCGCTGTTTCACATTATATGCCTTCTGGGTTAAAATAATGCAATGCAGAATCCCATTTATGTCATATGAGGTCAAGGGAAGAAAAAAATACTGATACCTGGAAAATAGCATGGAGAAACAGACTCGTGTGCACACGGTTTATTTGTTCAGGCTTGTAGCAAGGAGTCAGGGAAACATGAAAATACCTTGGTCATAAATTGTCATGTGAAAGACAAAGAGAAACTCTGGAATATTATGAAACTATAAATTACTTCTGCTGAAAGGGTAGAATTTGCAGTATCCCCTTAACCGAGGTTTCACCTCCCCACTTTTGACAGAATAACTCCTGTTCTTTGGAGGAAAAACACATGAAATAAATGTAAAACCCGAGAGGGAAATCATCTAATATGTACACCACCTGCCTAATAAAATGAGAATAAATTTGACTCTTTGGCTAAGTAGATTTGCTTATGTTTTAACTTGGTTAGAGGCGCACGCCATCTAAATTACATATATATTTTTATTTCAAAAACTCAGCATGAAGGGACAAAAAATAATTCCATAATGTTTAAATGGTTTGCCTCAAAGCAGGCATTGTACAATAGAATTCCTATTTCTAACATAAGCCACAATCAGCCCTTGGTTAACAGGAAGCCACGTCCATTTATTAATAATGCTAATGAGATTCTGAAACATCACAGCGTTGTCTCCAGCTCAGTTTTGGGATCTCAAACTTGTGCTGAGGATGGGAAGACACAAACACTTTTCCTCCAGAGACAGCCAGCAGTTTAGTGACTGAGCTAATAGCTGCAGGTACCAAACAATGACTTCTCAAAAGTAAACATCTCTACTCTTAAAACTCTCTTTCTCCCAAATCCTATAAGGTGGCAGACCTCATGAAGAGCTACCTGCAAAATCCTCCCTTTGAAGAAATACACAAATGAGTCAATCTCCCGTTAAAGGATTTGCTAAAAACAAAGATCCAGGAAGCCACGTAAAAATGATTTGTGAGGCTGCTTGATGCCTGACATTTTTTTAAAGACCCTTTCTATGCCCCCATTTCAAAAAAAAAAAAAAAAAAGGCATCTGCAAGCAAATTGACTGCTATTTAAGGCTAAATGTTGGTCTCAGATGTGTATTTGAGGCGTCTATTCAATCTGGAGTTTACTATAGCCAAGATCTAAACCATAAAAATGGAGTTGGAAATGAAAACATGGAGAACTTTAACTAGAGTCAGAGCCAGATCCCTGTCCTGCTCCTCCAGTTATCAGTAGTTACTGCCAAATGGACCAGAGGGAGCTGCAGAGTGAGTCCCCCTTCCCTGGCCACGGGGACTCTCGTGGACTGAACGCCATGTTACTTGGAGCTCTTGGGTTTTGCAGTTTTGTTGGTACGATATGAAGCTAGTTGAAAAACTCAGTGTGTATTGCTTTGGCCCTACCTCATTCATTATTTTGGATGGTAGAGACGGAAATAGATTTTCCAATATTCTGTATTCTGCACGAGAGAATGACCAGTTTTGGGGTCTCAAACTGATCCTTTCTTTTGATTATTGGGAAGAAAAAATTATAAGAAAATGAATTCAATAAGCATTTACTATGAATAATAGCTATCATTTTTGAGGACCAACAAGTTAGCCGCTCTCTGAGGGCTTTCCGGACATTGAATCTTGTGATTCTCCCATCATTCATAATGATTTCTAACGATATGACTATGATCCGTGTTTTATGAACAAGGAAATTGAGGCTTCAAGAAATTAAATCATCTGATCCAGGTCACACATTTACTAAGTGGCAAATTTGGGATTTGAATCCACATCTAGCCTAACATTACAGCCCTTTCAAGAAACTGTAATGCTGCTTCAGAGCTATTTGGTATATGAAATACTAAAGATACTCTGAGAGTGAGAAATACTTGGATACGTTGAAACACACTGTGTTTCCCGGAACAGTGTCCTATAATGGTAGGTACCAAAACCTCCATTGTGTAGAGGGAATACTAAAGTATGAAGCGGTTAGTTATTTAATCTAACATTACACTGTAAGGAAGAGCTGTGGTCTAGACTTGACCCTCTGACTTGACTGCTCTGAGAAAGTTATAAAATACTCCTTTTATTCTACTCCAGTGTTTGATCTGACAGCAATAGTTTACAAAACCTCCTTTGTTTCCAAACAATGTTAAACGACAGAAGGGGGGAAATTTCAGCTTTTCCCCCCCAAAGTCATGCACAAATAAGTTGACTAAAGATACAAAAAAGAAATAAATGTATGAGATCTTTTTGGAATCCATTCATTGAAAGAACCTTTACAGTATCTATATCCCTTTCCATCAACCTTCCCATCTGGAATTTATTTTTTAGGCCCTCATTGCTTCTCACAGTTTCAATGTTACCCATTTCACACCATTTAACTATTGAAAGCACTTGAAATTCCGGACCTTAGAAGCAGAGCCAGTGTATTTCCCCGTGATGCAGCTAATGTGTCAGACTTGTAAAATAGCTCTTAGTGGCGGGCCTCCATTTAGAGAAAGACGGAAACTAGCTTTAAATACTTAGAGCTTTAATATCTAGTCCATTATACTGAAGCAGGGTCTTGTAAAGAGTCAATTATGGGATACTTCTGATTTGATCCACATGCAAGGGAAATCCGCTTCTTTGCCCTTAAATCCCTGTTGTAAGTGTCTTGTTTAAATAATTAGTGACACTTTTTCTTTGATCAAATTGATTCATATTGTTATTCTTTTATGCTAATTTAAAACTTAATCCATGTAAATGTCTAAGGCAGATTTTAATCTTCATGAAGAAAGCTTTCACAAATAATGGAATTTTAATTTCTAGAACATTTTAATCTTTAGAACATCATTGATTTAAAAAATTAATTTTATTTTTCTGTAAGTGAGTTAATCACAAGTCAAGATGGTAATGTTATTTTCTTTGTATGTGGAGTTATTTGTTTCATACACAAAATACATAATACACGGTTAATAGCATGTTTAAGCAACTAATATTACTAATACCTTTAAAGGCAATTAAATATAATTTCACTTTATGGCTTGGGGGCTAAAAAGTTTATGTGTATTTGCAATATGCAGTCAAAGGGTTAGTATCCTTAATATTAAACTTTATTAATAATCAAATAATTGATCAGCATAAAAACAAAATGCCAGACTTTATTTGTCAATTTTCTATTTTTAAAAAATTACACTATCTAGTGTTGGCCAGGGCACTGGGAAATGGTATTCACATGTGCTGCTGGTGGGTATTAAGTAGTAGTTTACAGAAGGCCTTTGGAAATATTTATCAAATCTAGACGATGGACATTTTGTTTGACACAGCAACAATACTTCTAGCAATTTAGGAATCTAGTCTCAGGAAATAATCAGAAAAAGACTTTACTTATGAAGGTATTTCAACCTGAGAAGTACTGGGAAAAATCTAGAAGAGGTTGATTAAATCTATTTTTAATCACCAGAATATTGCTAGTATTTATTGCAGAAATTAAGAAATACATACCATTTTTCAAAGGGTATTACACCAAATATTTTTATGTTAGGGAAGATAGTCATAATATAAAATGCCATATTTATTTTTAAAATGCATACACATGAATTTAAAAAATTTGGTAGGTTATACATCAAAATGTTAATAGTGGTTATTTTTGGATTACAGGCTAATTTTTTATTTTTCTCCTCTGAATTTTCTATAACATGTATTTTTTCATAACAAGTGTCATTTCAAACATTTATGTAAATTTTAAATTATTTATATAAGAAATATATTCATGCAAAAATTTTTAAATCACATTAGCAGATAACATAAATATTGAAAACTTCTTTCTTTCCCTCTAGCCCCAATTCTACTCCCTTTCCAAGAAGTAAATATTATTAATAATTTTGCACCTCCTTCTTGGCCATTTTTCTACATATTTACATCTGCTATATGTATACAGGTACATATATATACATATATATACATTCTTTTTGATATATTATTTTGTTTATAATGGGATTTTATTCCACAAATACATAGAACTATAGTCTACTTCGTTCTATGAATATGTTATTTCTTTTTGCTATTATAAATAATGCTTCAATAAACACCCTCAAGCATATTTTACTTATATAGGTGCAAGTACTTATCTAGAGTTAAAAACCAAGAAACAAGTTATCAGTGATGGAAACTTAAAATCACCTTTCAAACTTCACTCAGTGATTCATGTGAGTCTATACTGTTTATCCTTCTCAACACTGGATATTAACATCTTTTTAAAATTTTGGTTAATCAGATGAACAAAAAGTGGTTGCTTTTTATGGGCCCCATTGCTACTTATACTGTTGACATTTTTCTGATTACTAGTGCATTTGAATATCTTTTCAGATGTTAATTGATCATTGTATTTCTTTTGTCAATTGCCCTTTTTATGTTTGGTTTATTCTTTACATATCTCTCCTTTAAAAAAATTGAGATACTTTACAGAGGGTAAGTAGACAGGTGAAAAGTTTTTATAAAACATTACACATGTCATTTTAAAAAACTGTTTTCAGTTGTACAGAAATTTTCATTTACTACTGATCTATTTTGTCTTCCAGATTTTCATTATTAGGAAAGATTTCATTATTAGGCAGGATTTCTATAGGCCAAACATATAGAATATTTTCTTATATTTTTCTGACACTTACTGTTTTTTTATTTAGTTTTCTAATGAATTTAAAGTTTTGTTTTGTATTTAATATGAGCTTATGATAAGATTTTCATTTTATTTTCAAAATTGAGTTACCTATATGACATTTTCTCACTTATTTGAAATATCATTTTTATCATAATCTAGGTTATTTTAATATGTATGTGTCTCTATATTTGTCCATTATTCTAATAGTTTATTCTTGCACTAGCTTTACAATGTTTTAATTATTGTAAGTTAATGTTATATCTTCATATCTGGTATGGCAAATACCCTCATTATTCTGTATCAAGTAATTCTCTGCTTCTCTTCAATAAATAATTGAGAATCAGCTTGTCAAGTTCCATGAAAAATACAAACTGAGATTTGATTGGGATTGATCAAACTTAAGGTAATTTGAGGAGAACTGACATCTTTGCGATATTGGGTCCACCAATCCAAGAACATGGCATTTATCTTCATTGATTCTTCTTTTATGACTTTCATTGAATTTCAATAATTTATTCTATGTAGGTTATCCACATTTCTTATTAGATTTATTTCTATTTATCTATTTCATGTAATTGCTGGGATATAAACATTCTATTGATTTTTCTACACTTATCTTTAGTTAGCTGCTTTACTAAATTCTCTTATTAGTTCTTCTTTAAAACTTATATTTATTTATTTTCTTACATTGTTGTTCATTTTTGGATAGTATTTGATTTCTCCCCTCAGGTGTAATCCCCATAGTTCTCCTACCACCATAGCCCATGTAATTGCTCACCACAGTCCCTTGTGCTCTTCCCTCCCCTGTTTTGACCCATCTCCCTCCCCATCTCCTGCTGTGTTTCTCAGATCTATGTCAGCTTGCAAGTTTTGTCTTAGTTCTTAAAGGTGATTTTTCTTTTATTTAAAAAAAGATTTATTTATTTATTCATATAAGAGCTGGGGTACAGGCCAGAGGTGCAGGGGGGTGAGAGGATTCACCAGAGACAGGGTGGGGAGCAGAATAGGCAGATTGACTGAAATACACTGCTGAGGGGAGCAGCAGGAAAACCAGTAAAGGTCTGCTGCACCATGTGGGTAGCCCCCTGGCCAGGAATCAAACTCGTGCTGCAGTGGCTGCAGATAGCTTCATAGGTTGCATCTTACCCCTTGTGCTACCAGAGAGGCCCAAAGGTGATTTTTCCAAGCAGAAGTATCTGTGGTCTGCAAACAATGACATGTCTATCTGTGTTTCTAAAATTTATTGCTTTATTTCTTTTCCTTTTCATATTGGGTTGGCTTTCAGTTAGCATTAAAAAGTAACAGTAGTCAGCACCCTATCTTATTCCAGATTTGAAGGGACATTTTATATGTTTGCTATAGATTTCTAATAGATACACTTTATCAAGTAAGGACATTAACTCTTAATTCCTAATTTACTAAAACTTCTTAGGTTTTTGTGTTTAATGGGGAATGGTGCAGAGTATTTTTAAATATTCTTTACAGGGGTAGAGAGTTACCTTTTATTTCCCCTCTGTTAACCTGATATTAAATTATCTTTGCATTCCTGGGATAAATCTTAATTAGACATAGTGTACTTATCCTTTAATACATCACTGGATTAGATTTGTGAATGTATTATTTACATATTGGAATCTTTCATAAATCATAACTCCTATATCTAAGAGTATATTGCCCTTGTCTAGATCTGGTTTTAGCCTAAGAAACTGAGTTTAAAACTTCAGTTCATTTTGTATGTTCTGAAGCATTTAATTTATCTTAAACAGTTATTTCTTAAAACTTTACAGAATTCATCTGTAAAATATCAGGCTTGATGCTTTCTTAGAAGAAATTTCTTCCCAGTCTTAAAATTTCTTTTTTTTGATATATTAAATTGTTTATTTTTCTTTTAAAAGATTTATTTTTTAATTATTATGCATACAAGAACTGGGGTGTAGGCCAGATGTGTGGGGAGGTAAGAGGATTCATCTTGACCAATTGTTTCCTTCTTTTAGGGCTTATTCCCCTCCTCCCCAGTTCTTTGAGTTAATGCTTAATTTTTTTTTAAATCTTTCTTATTTTCTAATAAAAACAGTTAAGATTTTAAAATTTGGGACTCCCCAGTGGCGCAGCGGTTGAGTGCTGGCTGCAAAGCTAACCACAGCCTCTGCAGCGCCGGTTCAATCCCTGGCCGCAGGCGAGGGTCCCACATGGCGCGCAGACCTCTCCTGGCGCCCGCTGCTCCCCTCAGCAGTGTACTTCATCAGTCTGCCTGCTCTGCTCCCCGCTCTGGCTCTGGTGAATTCTCTCAACCTCCCGCGCTTCTGACTGTACCCAGTGCTTGTATAAATAAATAAAAATAAATCTTAAAAAAAATTATTTATTTATACAACCAGGGTACAGGCCAGATGCGCGGGAGGGTGAGAGGATTCACCAGAGACAGAGTAGGGAACAGAACGGGCAGATTGACCGAAATACACTGCTGAGGGGAGCAGCGTGCAAGACAGGAGGGGTCTGCCGCACCATGTGGGACCGTTGCCGGCCAGGATCGAACCGGTGCTGCAGAGACTGCAGACAGCTTCACAGCTCTGCGCTCAACCGCCTGCGCCACCAGGGGAGGCCCTGCTTTTCAGTCATAAACTAATGTTTTATCTGAAACTAATATTGCTATATCTACTTTTTTTCTGTTAGCATTTATATGGTATGTATTTTGCTGTTTATGTCAAACTTTATCATTTTATTATATATTTTTCTTGTAAACAGCACATAGCAAGATTTTTGAATTGGATTTTCTATCATTTTATGTTTCCTATATATTATGATTTCTTTTGTTTCTTTTTTCTTCTTTATTACCTTTCGTTGGATTGATTTATTTCTCCATTTCCTACTTATTTTCTTAGAAACTATATATTCCATTTTTCTGGTGTTTACTTTTACAAATTTAACACTGATATTTAAATTTTATTTTTCTACTATGTTTTTCATCAGTTTACATACCAGTACACCTCCTGCCCCAAAACACAAGAGTCTTGGAAAGCAGTCACTCACTTTCATCTACTCTAGTCTTCCCTTACTGCCCATGCTGAAGTTATCTGGTGTATATAAGTTCCACATTGTTAATTATTTTTCATTATTCATAAACATCATTTTAAACTTTAGACTTCCTTTGTTTCTTTCCAATCATTTGTTTCTTATAGCTCTCATATTCCTATGAATTCTTTAATAATTCTCTAAAGAGGGGGTTTATGGGTATTAAGTTTCTGAGTATTACTGTGCCTGAAAATGTCTTAATTTTGCCCTCACCCACTTAAAAGTTAATTTGGCTGGAAATAATATTTTTGTTTTAAAATAATTCTTCCTTATTATACTGAGATATTGCCTTATTGGCTTTTGGTATCCAGACTTAGCAATAAAACATACATTGTTAAGTGGGTATCTATTCCTTTGTAGGTTATTTGTTTTTCCTATTTTTAGCCTTCGTATTTTGAAATTCCTCTTTGCCTTGGTATTCTGATGTGGGTCCTTTTGATCCAAAGCCTTCTATTTTCTTTTAGATCTAGGAAATTTTCATATGTTATTTCTTTGATTATTTCATGCCTTTTCTGTTTTTTTTTCCAGGGATTCTTCAAATTAAAATTAAAAATTTTAATTTTACTCAAATTAAAATTTTTAATTTTACTCAAAAATTTTTTAATGTATGTTTTCTAACATTCTATGATTTTTTAGAAGGGGATGTAGGTACATATTCAGATCACAATTTTAATTCAATCTCTATACATATTGTTAAAGAAACTTTTACAATTAAATTTCAAATTACACCTTTGAATGTAACTCAATTTGGGCTCTATTTTCTCAAAGAATCTTATTTTCCATCTTTGAATGGGTTTCCATCAGAGAACCCTATGAAATTTTTCACTCATTGAAACAGTACTTATTTATTGCCTAATTTCTGCCTGGCATTGTTCTATGTCCTGCGCATCCAAAGTTGGAAAAAACACAAGTTTGCGATCTGACAGAGTTTCTCAATCTTGGTATTTTTGACTGGATAATTCTTTTGTTGTAGGCATTATAAGATGTTTTAGCAGCATCTCTGGCTTCTACCCACTAGATGCCAGTAGCATTTCCCTTCCCTGCATGACAATTAATAAATGTCTCCAAATATTGTCAAATGTCCTGATTGGCACAATTGCCTGCGAACCTCTCTCTCTCTCTCTCTCTCAATCTCTCTCTCTCTCTCACACACACACACACACACACACACACACACACACACACGGACACACACTGAGAACCACTAGTCTTTCAGGAGAAATAACTAATACAATATGGGGAGTGTGTTTGTGGAAGAATATGTGCAGTAAAGTATCGGCACAAAAAGGGTAATGGCTAATCCTGGTGGGTTCAGGAAAGGTTTTATAAAGCAAAGGAGGGCCTCCCCTGTGGCACAGAGGTTGAGCGCTGGGTTGCGAAGCTGCCCGCAGCCTCTGCAGTGCCGGTTCCATCCCTGGCCACCTGGCAAGGGTTCCACATGGCTCGAAGACCTCTCCTGCCACCCGCTGCGCCCCTCAGCAGTGTATTTTGTCAC